>NC_140579.1:876651523-877333023 GCF_964204655.1 Triturus cristatus
CATGTGTGTCCTCTTCCGTGTATGGTGCACTGGCTGTATAGACTGTCTTGTAGTGGGTGGCAGAGTGATTGGCAATCTCTTGGGGATTGGTAATGGTCTCGTAGTGCATATTTATTAATACTGGTACCAATCGACTTGCCCATTCTTTCTTGTCGAGCCAGGCAATTCCCTGCTTTGTCCCCCAGGTCGTATATTCTACCCAGCTTTTCCCTTCCGAGGCTTTTGGCCCTGTCAGTTACTAGAGCTTTGTATTCATCTTGTTTGAGGTGTAGTGCATGAGCTTTTTCTTGTGTGACCTCAGCTTCTAATTCGTCCTCCAGTCTGCCGATTTCTACCTCCATCTCCACAATCTCTTTCTGCCTTTCTTTCTTCACGCCTGCAATCAGAGATAGTGCATGTCCCCTAATTACGGATTTGAATGCTTCCCACAAGGTCTGGGAAGAATCCACTGAACCCTCATTGTCTTGGAAATATGTGTCAATAGCTGTTAATAATGTTTTCCGGATTTTAGGGTCTCAGAGATACCATGGGTAGATGGGGGGACTCTACCCACCCTCGCCTGGCCGAGGACCATCTGAACCCAAACTGGGGAGTGATCAGAAATTCCCCTCTCTAAGTGTTTGATTTCGTGAATGTAAGCCACTTGCGAAGCCGGGATCAGGACATAATCAATACGGGAGAGGCTGTGGTGGGCCCCGGAGTGAAAGGTATGCTGGATTTTCTCTGGGTGGTATGACCTCCACCCATCGACCAGACCCAGTGCTTCAAGAAAATCGGGCAGCCACCTGTTAGAGGACCCAAGCTCACGAAGTGGGTGTCTATCTAATGTGCCTGATGCCACTGAATTAAAGTCCCCCCCCCCCCGAACACCAGGAGACCTTCCGGCAATGAAAGGAGAAGAGTGCCTGGATCTTTAAATGTAGTGCCTTGGAGACCAGGCGGTATGTAAACTGAAAGAAGTGTAAGTGTGTGGCCCTTCCAGGTACCTGTGACTCCTATATATCTGCCTCTGTCTTCTGTACAGGTTGACCCCACGGCGAAAGGAAAGGAATTTCTCACCATAATGCCTACTCCCCGTGAACTAGTTGTGAATCCTGCATGTGCTAGCAATTTGTAGCACCACCTGTTGAGTGCCTTACAAGAGTTCCCCACCAGGTGCGTTTCTTGAAGCATAATGACATCAGGAGCGTGTCGCTTAATGTATTGCAGGACGACACTACGTTTGATTTTGTCTCTAAGCCCATTAACGTTTCAGCTCAATATTTTATCACCTTTGTCCCATGGTGTACTCATTGGACCCAACGTGAGTTCCAAGTTCCTCTGTGTATATGTCTGTATTGCAGGTCGATGTAACTTCGATAACATGTAACAATAACACAATCCAAACCCCACACCCCTCCTCCCTGTTTCCTTCATTGCTTCCTGTCGAAATCAATGAAACCAACAGTAAAAGAAGCATCCCAATGAATGTCCCTTCCCTCCCTGCTATCCTGCTATGTAGGCTCAAAACTACCCACATCCCCAACTAGCAAAGCGCCTGTCGCCCCAGAGAACTTTTCAACTGTTACAGGGGTTGTGGGGTGGTACCTCCTCAGGCCCCCCAGAGCCCAACTTCAACCCCAATTAGGGAAGAGGCTTCATTGCATATTAGTAGTCCCGCTATGTCCAACTCACATGGTAGCCACTACCCCTTCATAAAAGAATAATTAGTATACATTACAGATTGGCACAAAGAGTCTCAGAGTCTGTTGCCAGATGAGAGGAGTTCATTCTCCGCCAGTCACAGAGGCCGCCGAGCTCATGGATCTCGACCTCCAGGATCGTAGGCTTCTCTTGTCAGGTTCCGCCCTTCCGTCGTGGAAGCTTGGCGGACTCACTCGGGAATCTCTCCAGCTACCCGAGTTCAAGGGCTTTGTCTTCCACGTGATTCCTTCATCCAGCCATGATGTCACATCCAACATGGTCGTGAAGAACCATGATTTTCCATTTGCCATAACTTTAAGCTTTGCTGGAAAAAACATCATCTACTTGATGCCGTTGTCCCTGAGGGCCCTTTTTACTCCATCGAATGAGCAGCGTTCTTGTTGGACCTTGAGGGTGAAGTCTGGGAAGAACCAGATGGTTGCATTCTCGTACTTGAGGTCCCCATGTAGGCGGGCCACTTGTAGTATTGCATCGCGGGTCTCTGTAGAGGATTTTAGCTATGATTGTCCTGGGGGCTGCCCTTGGTTTTGCGGGGGGATTGGGGCCCTATGAAACAACTCCACAGTGAAGAAGGCGGAGAGTCCTTTAGGTTTGAGATGGTTTAGTATTAGGTCCTCGAGGGAGAGGTCCACACTCGGCCCCTCTGCCCCTTCCGGAACCCCGACCACTCAAACATTGTTGCGGCGGGCCCGCCCTTCCTGGTCTGCCATCTTAAGAGCCACCTGTCGATGTTGATGGACTAACTGTTGGACTCTCTCTTCCAGTTTCCGGGTTTTGTTTTGCAGTTCTGTGACCTTGACTTCTGTCTGCGTTACGCGTTCTGACGCTTTGTTCATGTTGGCCCTGAGTAAGTTCATTTCAATGGAGACTTTATCAATCTTCGTTTCCAGTGTAGCTCCCAGTACCTGGATTGCCGCCATTATGGAGCTTAGTGATGGTTCGGGGTTGTTTGTCAGGTCACTCGCAGCTCCATCCTCTGGTAGTGGCTGCTTGGGAACTGCGTATTTATCAAGTTTATTAGTTTGCACAGGTGGACCTCCCTTGGGCTTCATCGTGATGTGTGGTCAAACAGCTACGTATCAGGAGCCGCTCAATCACCTGGTGGTGAGACTGTTTTTTTTTATGCGGAAGAAGTTTTTGAAGTTTTGAAAAATGCTGTTAGACTTAGGAATGGAGAAGTCGGGAATCTTAAAAGAGTGGCCAAGGATAGATCTGGTCATACGAATGGAACTAAACGATTCCAAGGATAATTCTGATTGGATGGAGGATGATTTTGTTCTTGAATCTTGTCATACCCCTGGTGGTATTTCCTCTACTCCTCTTTGTGATTCAGCACATAGTGTCATTGTTGATTCACCTGTCCTTGAGGGGGAGGAAGCGGTGGTTCATTCTCCTTTGAGGGATGATCATGGATCTGATCCTCGTGATTCCCCAAGCCTTAAACAAAGGTTGTCAAGAGAGAGAAAAACTCCTACATGGTTAAAGGATTATGTTATGAAGAATATGTAATGCTATACTGTTATCCTTACATTGCTTGTCTTCTCCTTCTGTTTCCTTATCTTTTCCTTTTTCTTTTCTTTTCTGTTCGCTTCTTTTTATTTTATTTTATTGTATTCCCTTTTTTTCCTTGCTATTTAAGGAGGGAGAAGTGTTGTGTCGCTTAGTTACCAGGAATGCTTTGCTGAAGCATTCCTGGAAGGTTTACGTTCAGCTCTGGCCGTTCTCTTGGATACGGGGGAGCCGGACCTGTCAACCGGTGCTCCTCAGCTGGATAAAGATTTACTGCAACTTGAACCGGTGTGTACTCGCATTTCTACACACCACCAGTACCTCTCTCTTCTTAACAGTATCAGTTGGCACACTTTCCTTTGCGGGTAACTGCAGTGTTTCCCTTCTCATTCAGTTAAAGTCAGAACAAACCTACTGTCTACTCTAAGCTTGCATCCCTGTTATGTGTATGTTTTTAGGTCTCTCCTACGCAGCGCGCATGCGCTGCATAGGAAAAAGACCTTTAGCCATCGGCACAGCTTTGCGGGCAAAAACGTGCACGAGTGCATTGCTACCAATGGCAACTCGTGCACGTCTGGCGATTCCCTTACGGGAGCGAGCTTTCAAACCATGTGTTAATTACAAACATATGGTTCCTGCTTGCTCCCGAAAGGGAAACAGGCGCATGTCCCCTCCTCATTCCCCTCCCCTGCTGCCTCCTTTCAGCGAAAGGCGCGCACGCTTGTTTTCTTTGCATTATGTTATTTTTAACTTTACTTTTCCTACTATAAATCCAAGGTTCAGGAGAGTGTAAAGGAGAAGGGAAAAAAAGCCAAGCATTTCACACCAGAGAAAACGAGACACACCTGCGAGTCTTTAAAGCGGGCTGGCGGGAGGGTCCGTTGGTCTCGAGTAGCAGGACTCGCCTGCTCTCCAGGACCCCCAAATCATGGAAGTGGCCAGAACCGTGCTAAGCTGCGTCTCCTTGTCTGCCTATCTCCTGCTGCCCCCGGGCCGGTGCTCGCCCAGTAGCCCTCCTACGGAGCCCCGCTCCTCCAGGTCCTCTCAGACCAGCCCGACTGAAGGAACAAGACGTCCCAGCCGAGGCTGCCCAGGTCCAATTCCAGGGGCCCGCGCTACATGAAGCGGCTCTACACGACGTCAACCACCCACGAGGGCATCCCCCGGAAGCACACAAGCCACCAGTTCAACACCGTGCGACTCTTCACCCTGCATGCCGAGTGCCACCCGGTCGAGGCCGGAGAAGTGCAAAGTGAGTTTTTCCAGCAGTGCTTAAGTAATCTATGGCCTTAATGCTCCACAGCGCCAGGAAACATTGCATACCTGCCAGGTGGACCCAAGTCATATTTGACACACTCGGCCAGTCCTGGCGTTTTAACTAACCTCACTTTGCATGTTTGGATTTAGAGTCTTTCACACGTTATTAAAAATAATTAAACTACAAGTTCCTGAATGAAAAATATCGCCTTGTTGTGCCACAAATGAAAGGTGACACCAAAAGGGGGTGATGGACGGAGCGTTTGAGCAAATTAAACACTCACCCCCAGTCAACTCATCTGGGTTTAATCCATCATCATTCTTTAGCTCACTCCACCACCCCTGTTCAGATATGGCCATATGCAAATCAGTCTGACCCTGTGCCTCATGGAAACAGTCCAGCCCGAACTGCCAAGCCATATCTTCCCTGGACTGGATATAATTTGATCGCCCTATCAACAAGGCGTTGCTTACCCCCTAGCGTTACTTTTCCGGCGATAGCGACCGGAGATGTATCGCCTTGCAAGGCAGCGGTATTCAACGCTAATGACATGCAAAGTAGGCGTTCCTGACTGAAATTTCACAAAAAAAGTTGCTAACACAGTTTCTCACTATTATCAAGGATACCGCCAACCCGCTTAGCTACAAAACAACTCCCGCTAACTCCCGCTATCTCCAGTTATTAACACCTGATAAAAACCTGACTTATACTGGAGATAAGTGGGTGTACATAAGGGAGATTAGGCCAGAGCTTCCCCAGAACAGCCACAGAAGCTATGGAGGTAGTCATCATGCAGATTGGAGTCCCACCAAGGCAGCAACAACAACAACCACCGCCAATGCCACCACCCCCAGAACCACCACCACCGATGCAGCGACGAAGAAGACAGCGGGCACGTGTTTACCTTGCAGACTTAAGACCAGAGGAAGTCATAGCCCACTACAGGCTCAAAAGGACATCCATCCAGCATATCCTGACCCTGATTGCCCACAGGCTGACGCCACCAACACAGCAGACAACCAACATCCCTCCGCAGACAAAACTGCTCGCTGTGCTGCACTTTTTGGCCTCTGGGACATTCCAACCAACAATAGCCAGAGTCGGTGGAGTATCACAGGCAACCTTCTCAACCTTCCTCCCCACTGTCTTGGATGGTATACTCAGCCTGATTCCCCAGCACCTTCACTTCCCCAACACTGTGCAGGAGCAGATTGCCATCAAGCAAGGATTCCATGCCATTGCTGGCATACCACAGGTGGTGGGTGCAATTGACTGCACACATGTATCATGTGTGTCCCCTGTAGACAGCGCACACATATACCGCAACAGGAAGCACACCTAGTCTATGAATGTGCAGGCAATAGTGGACCACCGCGGACTGTTTACAAATGTCATTGCCAAATTCCATGGGAGTGTGCATGATGCATTCATCTTCCGACACTGCATCATAAACCAGCGCTTCCAGGATGGCACATATGGAAATGCATTGCTTGTCGGTAAGTACCAACTGAACACACCACATGCCCAAAAAACACAATCATGTTGACCCATCAAGAGGGAGGATGTAAATACGTTGCCTTGGTACTGGTAGGGGGGGCACAAAAGGCATGGGCACATCACTTTCTGCCACATGTTGATGTATTGTGTACGAGGCTGAGGTATACAGACTCTACTGCGTAGAGCACGGGTACTCCTAGTACGGCCCACGTGCCGCCAGTGGCCCGGCAAGCCTTTCTTGGTGGCCCGCGGACCTTGCAGACATTTTACATGTGTCTCATTTTTTTACTTTTTCATAAGAGTGCCACCAAGCAGCAGCGCGGACTCTGAGAGACTCTGCACTATGGGGGCCGGGCGATTCCAGCGATAGTCAGAGTGGAGATGCAGGTGCGCTAAGAGGTGAAACATAACAAAACCTCGTTAACAAGTAAATGGTGCATTATAGACCTGTGAAGTACTGGGGTGAGGCTGTGTGTGTGTGCCCAGGAAGCTGTCTCAGCCCAGGCTGCCGGGGGGGGGGAGGTGACCGAGGGTGACAGAGGGAGAGAGAGGGAAAGAGACAGAGGGAGGGAGACAGAGGGAGGGCGACATAGGGAGGGTGAGACAGAGGGAGGGCGAGACAGAGGGAGGTGGAGACAGAGGTAGGGGGAGACAGAGGGAGAGGGAGACAGAGGGAGGGAAAGATAGAGCGAAGGAGGGAGAGATAGAGCGAGGGAGGGAGACAGAGAGAGGGAAGTAGGGAGAGAGGGAGGGAGTGAGTGAGGGAGAGTGAGAGAAAGTTAAAGATGTGTGTATGCCTGGTCTGGTGGCTCAGTGAACAAGGGTGTCCACTGCAGGGGCCTGTGTTCAACCACATGGTCAGTTTATTTTTTCACTAGCCCAACCCCCTTCCACACTGACCCCGCCCCCACCGGTGCAGCACTCTGCCACAAACCACACTGTAAATTTGGACCCAGAGAGAAAGTATATGAGTACCCATGGCGTAGAGTAACCCCCATCACCTGACCATCTATGTAGCTAATCAAAGTCATCCTCACTGGTATCCCAGTCCGGTGTGTGGTCGCATTGTTGAGGAATATGATTATGTGGAAGTTCTTGTTGCTGGTGACCTATTCGGGTGACCCAACGTTGCATAAGTACTCACACATGTAAAATCAGTGTGTCAAGTCAGAGGTTTGTTGTGACCAAGGTTGTAACAATGCACTTTGATTGTAGCAAGTGCATTGTGGGGCAAATGTGCATGCATAGGCAGAAAAATTTGTCATGAAACCACCATCTAGCGCCATTGGTGTTGACTGCAGTGTTGTGGGTGCTGCTGTTGATGGAGTTTAGTAGCATCTCCTCTCTGACTCAGCTACACATATTTCTCATTCTCACACCTGTGATATGGTGTGTCATGTGGTTGCCCGAGGAGTAATTGTATGTGTATTCGGTCTCCACTTGTGTGTTGAAATTGATCTGTTCAATGCTAATCCATTACAAATGCAAAGACGTGTGCAAAGGTGAGCCATGCCATGTGTATCAGCGTGGTGAAGTGTGCGGACAGTCTGATCTTGTCAAATAAAACACATAGTGTAAATGATTCTGAGAAGTTGTGTCATGTGAGTTTGATGCTCTGCTAGTGACAGATGACGCAGGCCAATAACTTTACGTTGTGTCACAAGTTATTGTTGATGGTGTGTGCAAACCTTCACTGTCCCCAGTGGGCCCTGCAGGTGAGGTGGCTGCTGTCTCTTCCTTCGTTTTAGCTCTGGACATACAATTGCACGACTTGTGTGGTGTCATAGGTCTGCCATCAGCATGAGATGCATGTCTGTATGTGAGCTGTGTCATGCGTGGCCTATATAGTTTGAACATTCACATGGCGGTGACTGCGAGGAGTGTGGATCATTGCCATGGCTAGATGTTAGGCGAGCCAGGCTGGCTTTTGGTGTCTGTGGTTTTTGTGCAGGTCTCATTCCCATTGTGTACACTTGTAGTGACACCATGCAGCAAACACCAGCAAAATGGATGGTTGGAGGATCAACACTGAGGCAATGCACTCACCATTGATGCTGTTAAATAGCCAGAAGCAACACATGTCTAACCTAAGTCTAAAAATAGCAAAAATAACAAGAGAACATAGTATGCCTAATGAATCATTAACCCATCTCCCCATTGCATGTCATAGGTGATCAAGGATATGCTCTCTGCCCGTGGATGATGACACCCATACGAAACCCCACCACCCAGGGACAGCGGCAGTACATTGCTGCACATCGACGCACACGTGGTATCGTCAGCGTACATTTGGGTTGCTCAAGTCACGTTTCCGTTGCTTGGATATTACAGGTGGCAAACTGCTGTACAGCCCAGAAATGGTAAACAAAATCATACTAGCATGTTGTGTATTGCACAACATTTGTGTCCGCACAAATGCCCCCTGGATCCAAGTACCTGCAGCACCGGGCGATGACCAGGATGATGACGAAGATCAGCGAGGTGGCCCACACCCCACAGCCACTGCTGCTGGAATTGCCCGAAGGGACAGGATAATAAACAATTACTTCACTTGAGCACATCACATTGTGACTGACAAAACCAAAGACATGTATGTGGAAAATTACCTCAAGAACTGTTTGTGACAATAAACAAACTCAACACACATACCCTGTCTGCAAGTTACTCTCCTGCTTCAGTATATCACTATGACATTTTACCATTGTACAATAATTGCAAGTATGAGTCCAAAAGTTAAATAATGTTGTGTATGTTTCATCATCACAGAGATGCAATAGTGTGTCAATCGTGCACAACTTGACTTTACAAGGAGTAAAATCTGGTACACAATTCATCAATGGTTGTGTCAAATAGTATGTAATTCATGATTCACAGGGTGTACTTGATATGAAAAATAGAAATGTATGGGTTTGTAAGTGCCAAATAATGAATATTAGAGTTAAATCGGTGTTAAATGTCACTGTTAAGGCCGTGAAAAGGGGGACAAATCAGAAAATTGGGTGTGGAATGAGGCTCAAATTGGAAAAATGTTCTCTGCATGCATCCAAGACATTGAATGAGCCATCAGCAGAGCTCACATGCACACCATCTCTAGACACCTTCATGAAGACCGTCAAGACCGGTCTCTACGTTGAACAAATCGGCTCATTGGCAGTATGACCCAACAGACAGGACAAACTATCTGACCATCTTCCTGCACCCTGTGGTGGACAAAGTCACTGAGAGACTCATAAACACCCAGCTGACTGGCTACATTGAAGAGAACTCCATCATGGACCACTCCCAGTCTAGGTTTGGCAGCAAGCACAGCACCAGGAACGCCCACCTTTCCTTCAAAAAATGACATACGCCTGCCACTTGTCTAGGGTCACATTGCGGACCACATCCTACTACACTTCTACGCAGCCATCAACACCGTCTCACACCGCACCCCAGATGCCAGACACCACCACAAGGGGATACGAGGAACAGCCCTCTTCTGGATCCACTCGTTCCTGCCCGCAATAACGCAAAGGATCATCCCCCTCCATCTCCAAAACCACAGGCACTAACTGCGGATTACAACATGGAGCGTCACTAAGACACACGTTTTTCAATATATACATGTCCCCACTCACTGCCATTGCTAGACAGCACGGGGTAAGCATATTATCCCACACAGACGACACACAGCTCATCCTCCCCCCTCACGAAGAACGCAAAAGACACAAAAGCCAGCTCCCAGGAATGAATGTCGTAACTAGCAGATTGGATGACAAACCTCTGCATAAAGTTCTAATGCAAAAAGACTGACCTCCTCTTCCTCGGTCCATCCACATCCGCATGGACAACCTCTGGTGGTTGTCTGCCTTTGTGAGGCTGCCCTCACTGACAGACCACGCACGCAAGTTTGGCATCATCCCAAATCCTCCATCATCCTGCCCTGCCAGATCTACTCCATGCACCAGCTACAGCTGCCTGCTGATCTAACCCAATCCATCACAATGGATAACCCCAGGATGCATTAATATTGTCAACAACGCACTCATCACCAGCAGACTGGACTACTGCAACAAACTCAACGCAGGAATCTACAAAACACCACTACACAAGCTCTAAAACAGCCTGAAAGCTGCAGACAGACCCGTCTTCAGAAACCCACGTCACAAACACAAGAGGCAACACATACAAAACATCCAACGGCTCACCGACAAGGAGAAAGTAACTCACACACACCTACAATTCACTACAAATCATCAGGCACAAAGACATCCATGAGAGAGTCAACCTCAACATCCCCAAGAGGAACTGCTGCTCCAACAACCTTGCCCTTGCAGACTCGACCTGGATCGTCAAATCATGAGCCTGAGGAAGAGCTTTCACCTACGTCGCAAGCAAAGCCATGGACGAGATGAAAGTCAACATCAAACAATCTCCCACCCAGCATGCTTACATGCGGAACGACAAGACATGGCTATTTGGCTGCACTCCCACTCCCCCCCCCCTCAGCGACTTGTGAGCCTCACATGTGAGTAGGGCACATCATGGCCACCTTTATTCTCGGATTGATCTGCGCACATACTCATCACCTACAGACCACTCCAGGTGAGTAGTGCCCTTACAATTCACATCTTTTATTGAATGAATGTTAGTGAAATCAGCAATTGAGGTGGGGATGAGTCATGTTACATGCCATTTTGGGTGTCAACTGTCTTGGAACATAAAAGGTAGTCTGGGTATACCCCCTGAGGAAGTGTTGGCTATGGAACAATAATTCCCATTCCATTGGGTGCAGGGGGATATACAGTACCTGGGTCTCCAACTTGCTCCGACTCTTGCCTGTATAGTGAAGATCAACTATTCAACACTGTTGGATGAGACGGCTAAGGCGCTGGACGCCTGGTCAAAACTGCGCCTCGCATGGTTTGGACGCATAGCGGGAGTAAAAATGTTGATTCTTCTACGCATTCTCTATGTATTTCAAATTATACCCATGGTGCCCCCGCCCCGTGCACTCACACAATTGCAAGCCCTCATTAATAAGTCTGTCGGGGAGGGCAAGCGGCCGCGCCTTTCACTTGCGCAGCTTACACGCCCGAAAATGCAAGGTGGCCTGGGATTGCCCCTTATTGGTGGCTACTACCAAGCCACATGCCTTTGCTATATGGTGGAATGGAATAGGCCGCTATCGGAGAAGCACTGGAACTTTATGGACCAGTCTGTGGCGGGCAAAAACATCTGGAGAGAACTGTGGCTACCCCGTAAGCACTGGACCTGGGGCTTGTACTCTTCGCCGGTTACGGCGGCCACCCTCAAGGTTTGGGACAGGGTGGCAGTACGGAAGGGCTGGACCTCTCTTCCCTCACCAATGACCCCCAGCGTGGATAACCCAGACTTCCCCCTGGGTCAGGACTCAGCGATATGTCATCGCAGGCGAGTACAGGGCTGCAAGCGCATAGGGTCTCTCTTTGACCTAGAAGGGCTGGTGCCATTTCCGCGGCTCCTACACGATTATGATTTGCCCGCTGTTGATGTGTATTCATACCGCCAACTAACACATTGGGTCACGGGGCCTATTAAATATGCGCGAATGTCGAGGTTGCATGCGTCATATGAGAAGTGGTTAGTGCGTAAGGAGGACAAACGTCCCCTCATATCTGAGCTGTACAACATGCTTTTGAAGAGTCCAAGTGGTCAGTGCACAAAAGTGCAGGTTTGGTGGGAAATGGAGCTGGGCAGGCCGCTCTCCTCCAAGGAATGGGAACGTATCCTGTATCGCGCACACCACACTGCGCACAGTGTAGCGGGGGCTGAAACCTCCTTTAAGGTTCGCTCTTATTAGTGTTGCACACCTGCATGACTACATGGCTGGGATAACAGCAAGACAGATCGCTGCTGGCGGGGATGCAGAATGACTGGTACCCTCGTGCACTTACTCTGACATTGCCCGAAATTGCAAAGATATTGGGGTGAGTTCTTAGATAACATAGATACAGCGTTCGACATTGAAATGCCCAGTGCCCCGGAGTACACTCTCCTTGGCCTCTCATATCCTAAGGCTTTCCCACTAACATCCCTCAGGGGTAGGCAAATAGCCAGAGTGTTGCTGGCGGACAGGCAGGTTATCCTAGCACAGTGGGGTACAGTGGCAGTTCCAGAGCTCCTGTTCTGGTTACAACGTTTATGGAACCTATTAGCTATGGAGCATCTGTCTCTGGGTGTGGAGGGAAGGGTGAGAGATTTCGCAACTTTGTGGGGCCCCTTTGTGAGTTTATTGTCCCGAGATATGAGGGAAGTCACATGCCCCAAGTACTTGCAGGTCTAACGCCTTCTACCGATGGAGCAATCATCCGCCGGCGCTCCCCCAGTGGAGTGACGAGGGTGCTTTCTTCAATGCATATTCTGGATGCTTAATATCATCTAGGGAGGCTGTAACAGGTGCGGAAGGTGGGGTGGTGGGAGGGGTATTGGGGAGGGGTTTGTTTTCTCCTTTGTTCTTGATTGTTTCACTTGTCTGTTTTACATGTTTATTCGTTGGAAAATGGAGGACGCTCTTAGTGGCTTGTTCGCTCTTCAGGTATGCGGCCAGCCTCTGGGTTGTGGCTTAAACGCTGTGTAAATGCTCACAATGCTCGCCCTGCCGGCCTCTGGATGTAGGCAGCAAGCTGTGTTTGACAAATATTTCTTCCTTTCAATAAACAGATTTATCCCTAAAATGTAGTCTGACTTCATTGTGCAAACCTATTTTCACATTGTATTATTGTACTGTGATCAGATTTTTGCTCTGACTGTCCATCAGTGTATGAAAAATGGCTGTGCGTGATATTTTCTCGCAAATGCGATGTTTTTTCTTCCGCGCTTTTGAAAGAACATCGCTGGACACACTCTACAATACTGTATCAGCATCAGGACATTAGCGGCCTCTTAGCGTGAAGAAACTCATCGCATTCAATGAAACCGGCCGCATACACATTACAATAAGCCTAAGGATATGTGCGGCATCTTAGCGTGCAGATTATTATCGCATTTACTAAAACGGGCCGCATACACATTACAGTATCAACCTGAGGACATTAGAGGCCTCTTAGCGTGCAGATTTTTGTCGCATTCCATAAAACGTGCCGCTAACACACAGGAAGTGATGTATGCATGCTTCCTGTCTCCCAGGGGAGTGGGATTTACTTTCAGTTTCTCTTTTGAGCATCTTGATGTTGATTTTGCTGAGTGAAGGAGGTGTCTGGTGGATTGTGGTTCTGGAGAGTGAATTTGAGAGTGTTGCTGTGTCCTGTCTAAAGTGTCTTTTGATTTTTTTTTTACACTTTTAATAGTTTTTACTGTCTACTGTCCTCAGTCTTGTTGTGTTTGTGGTGGGTTATTTTAGTTTAGAGTCATTAGAGGGTTTTCTTTTGTTAGGCTTGGATGAGAACTGGGATGCAGGGAGATGCCGGCTGTGGGAAGGTCAGGGCGGATGTCAGAGGGGGCATTGGGGGGCTTCCTCTGGCTGGTGTGTTTTAACCTGCCTCTGATGTTGGAGAGGGGAGGACGTATCCTCCAGGGCTACAATGTTTCAGTGCGGAAGGTGCGGTGGGAGCGTGTGTGGGCGCAGATGCTCCGCTGCTTCAAAGTCGACCGGACCGTGCGCCAGTGGAAGCACCGCTGGCAGGACATGCTGGCGCGGGAGGCCGACCTGCTGGATTACACAGGAGTCATGCCTGGCATCCAGGGTGGTAAGTACCAATCCCCTTTTTGTCCATGACTAATGTTACGAAGATATATAAGTGACGTGTGTGACAAGAAGGTATGACGTCTTTATGCTGTCTCAAGACCGTGACACTGTAACAACGTGGTTAATACAATGCTATTTGCAAAAAATAATTGCGCATGATGGCCTTGACTTTGGATTTGTATGACTTACTCTTCCCACTACAGTGTGTGCAACAGTAGGGAAGGTGTTGGAATAGTCAATCCTAATATCCATTATTGATGAGCGCCATGCAGTGCAAGTTGTAGTGACGATTGGCGTTGTAAATACCACATTGAAATGGAGATCCCCGGTGTTAACCATCCCAAAATACACATACTTATTGTGAGCGTCTACTCAGCAGTAAGGGTTGCAGGGCGCGTGGCAGTGTTTGCATGTTGAAGTATATCAAGGGGCGTGTCTGTTGAAGAGCAATGTTCAGAGTTACTGCTTGAAGATGGGGAGCAACGTTCCCTGTCAGAGGTGGAGTGGAAGGTTGTCACAGGCTATGTTTGCAAGGTAGGAAAAGGAGCAGACTCACGATCTGGTCTCTCTGGTGCTGGGGAACACGGCATAGGCTAGCTGGTCTGATCGTCGAGTCCTTTGATGTGGTGGAAAGTGAGTTGGACATTAAGGTATGTTGGCCCAGTGTTGTTGATGGCTGTGTGAGCCTGGGTGAACATCTTGAAGGTGACTCTAGCTTTGATGTGGAGACAGTGGAGTGTGCGCAGGTGGTGGGAGGTGTGACAGTGTCCTGGCAGTGTGAGGATCAGTCCTGCGGGTGCATTTGAAATGTCCTGCAGCTTGCGGATGTGGTTTATGTAAATTCCGGCATGGACTGTGGTGCCGTAGTAGGGTGAGCTGTCGCACAGGGCATGAGTGACTGTCTATGTGTGTTTGAGTGGGATTAATTTGATGGTCTGACATAAGAGGCAGAGTGTGTGGAAGCAGGATGATGAGACCGGCTAGATCTTTCGATTATTTTGGACATCGGAGTCCATGATGAATTCCAGGTTGCGTGCCTTGTCCGTGGTGGGGTGTGGGTTCCCTATGCCGTGGGAGGACCCTGTGTAATTCCATGTGTGGAGGTTTTGGAGCATGATGGGTACTTATGTTCTGTTGCTGTTTACTTGTATGCAGCTGTTTGACATCCATTTTGCAAGGTCTTCCATGGCTTCTCAATACTTGTGTTTGGCGAAGTTGTGTTAGTTGGATGTGTCGAGGAGGAGTTGTCAGTCGTATGCATATGATACAATGTTGAGTCCATAGTTTATCACGATTGTGGCGTGCGGAGCAATGTAGATGTTGAAGAGTGTAGGGCTGAGTGAGGATCCCTGGTGGACTCCACAGGTGGTTGTTGTAGGCTCCAAGACAAAATGGGGGAGTCTGACCCACAGCGTTTGTCCGTTGAGGAAGGAGCAGATCCAGTTGAGGGCCTTGTCTTGGATCTCTGCGTTGTGGAGTCTGCATATTGGTGTGCTTTGAGAGACAGTGGTGAACGCCGCAGCGATAGGTCAAGGATGATGAGTGCCACAGTTTTTTCTCTGTCCGTGTGGAGAAGGTGCCTTGAGATTGCGTAACACAACTCATATGTGCAGGTCTGCCAGCAGTGATGTTTTGTCTGGGCAGCCTCTGTTTCCACAGGTCGTGTGTGAATGCCATTCAAAGTAGACCCAGTCATTGGCCAACATGAAGTCAACACCACAGGGATGTAGCATTGTCTGTCACTGTAATAATTTACATTGTGAATATGCCACATTTGTTAAAGTTTGCTAACAACACATATTTACATTTGTCCTCTCACAGATGGACGTCAACCTATCACCCAGGGGGACATTGACTGATTCCTGGACCCACACGCCACTGGTGAGTAGTGACAACAAATATTGGCATGTTGCGGGGTCATGAGTGTCTGTGCCAAATGCAACACGTTGTTGATTAGCAGTATGGGTGTGTATCGCATGTCAATTGCCTACGATGTGCAGAGGTATTCTGCATTTCATATTTGTGTACAAAATGGTAGTTTGAAGGGGTACAATGCATTTTATTCAGATTTGTGACTTTGTCCATCAACAGTCAATGATACACATGTCAATTTATGTGCCTATTTTCGAGCAACTAATGCTGCCAACTAGGCATTTACACTGAAGTAGTGTTGGCAATAGGCCACTTGCATTTTATCCCATGTTCATTTGCGCAGCCTAGTCAAGAAGGCACACTTACATGCTGTGTACATCGTCCAAGGAGCGTGCAGTGGGTGTTGCATTGTGCACAAGGAGGCAGTGCATTTCTGTCTGTCCAAGGTCAGACATGTTGGCACAGTGATTTCTAAGGTATGCTGCATAGCAGCTAACCAGAAGTGGCAGTGTGTAGCTCAGAGCCAAAATTGTCAATGGCATGTTACACAAACACATTCAATAGATGTGTAAGTTAATTGAAATTGAATCTTTGTGCACTGCAATGATGTTGTCAGGCTGTGTCTGTGGGGACATTCCATGCTGGACTCAGGATCATGTGTACCAACTCAGCTGACACAATTGGTGACATTACTCAACACACATTTCATACGCATGCATTAGCTATGCAACATTTGATGTCCCATAGATTTGACAATCCTGCCTGTGCCAACAATATCTGTGAGTACGCATTAGCCATAACAATTACACAACCCTCATGACCTCAGGGTGCCATTACAATGTGTAATCCATTGTAACAGTTTGCGTAGTTGATGCATACGTGTTCATCTCTACTATGGAGTGAGATTACTGGTTACAAGACATGCATGAGTGGCAGTTGTGGTTCAATGATGTCTCCCCCTCGCAGTGGATGACTATCATCAATTGCATAGTAATGGTGGAGTGAGTAAGTGCCTAAGTCAGCATTCATACACCAAACATGTTTCCATGTGTGCGGCATGATGCAGCATGATTGAAAGTGTGAGTAGAGCAGTCCCAGTCATGTAATTGTGCATGTAGTGTGAGATTGCAATAGGTTGATATTCATACCTGCACACATACACCCTTGCACGCTTGTGCAAGAGTGCCTGTCTTGGCACTGACTTCATGTACTGCACACAGTTCCTGGGGGACACACATGGCTGCACATGTACATTGTACTTTTGATGCAGCTGTCTGTCATAGGATAGGAGAGGGTGGTGCTGCGCACGTAGGGGTTATGCCTCCCGACTCAAGTCAATTGTACATGTCACCCACAGCCCGGTTGTCCAATGGTGCCATGTTTGTAGCGTGTCATTAGCTTTTAGTAGTGTCAGTGCATGTCCCATGCCATGCACTGTCATGTCAGTCTCCACAGCATGTAGTGATTGAATCATGCTTAGACATTGGGTTTAACAGGTCAGTCTTTGACTTAACAGAGTGAAGAGGGTGTGTTGCCTCCAATGTTGTTTTGAACTTGTAATACAGATATCATGTTGGACGTTTACATAGTGTAGGGGACAGACAACATGACACCTGAGGAGCAACACACTTTCCAGGTTGCAAAGGACCGGTACCTCCACGTGAAGAAGGTCCACAAGAGGTATCGTCTCATGGCAAGGAGGTATCGTGCCGAGAAGAAGGCTGGGACCTGGAAGTCACATCCGGAATGTGATCTGACCAGCAGCAAGACCATCCCCTCAACCTCAGGTGCCAGTGTGGGCTCGGTTAATCCCCCTGCTACCACACCCGCACAGGTGCCAGTCCAACCTGCACCGGCACCTGCACCTGCACCAAGTGATCCGGTCCTTGGCCAACTCATTCAGATGGTAACACAGAACAATGCCATTCTGAAGGACATTCGGAGATAACTATTGTATCTCAACCGGCATCTCCATGAGATACACACCCACCTAGGACTGCAGTAATGACTCCCCATGTTCTCACCCATCCCCCTCTTCTCCCTTCCCAAAATGTCCCTATTATTGTGTTATGTTGTGGAAGTTCATTGTTGTGTGTTTTAGTTTTAGCATAGGCATAGTTAGTTGTAGATTTTGACTTTTTTACTTCTTGAATGTGATAGGATTTGGGGATAGGTTTCATTTAGCATTGGGTGGGGGGTTGATGTCTTTATTCATTTTGTGTGTTTGTAAATAGTGAGGGTAGATAGTTTTGTTAGGATAAATATTTGTAGTTAGTTTAGGTTTAGAGTTAGGGTAATAGATTAGTGTTAGTGTAGGGTATTTTGAACGTTTATCTAGTTAAATAAATCTTGGTATTTTTGATTTCTGCTTGCACTTATATCATGGCTGATGTGGGTAGTGGGGCTTGCTCCATTGTATGCAACTCATACCATCACTGGAGTAATCATTGTATGTGTAACTATGGTCCTGACCTGTTATACAGCAGGATGGATTGAGTCCAGATACCTTAGATGTGAGCACAATGACCTTGCATGTCTGATAGATTTGCAAATATGGTTTACGGCCTACTCTGGTGACAGTTTATTGTGACCTCCAACATCTTAAGTGTGATTCACAGAGTTGTACTGCACATTGGTGCACATTTACAACTCAACGTAGGGACATAGCATTGTGAGTATATCAAAGTTACACATATAGCGTGAAAAACATGCATATCAGATGGTCCAGGGTCAGAGTCCATCTCCGTTGCACAGACATTTGCACACTTGATGCGTGGTGCCAGTGAATCAGATAGCTTTGCCTTACATGTTCCTGGGCATGGACAATCAATCTCCATTCCATGCATGCTGTTGGTCATTTGTGTGTCCATTGTTAATGTCACATGGCATAACAGTGTTAGTGAGTCACATGAGTTATATGAGACTGAGTCATGACTTTGGAATAGAGGTCATTCACAGGTGTCTTTTTGGATTTGCACTGTTCGGTATACTGACTTAACTTCGAGTTTCTTACTTTTGTGACACCCTTAATCAGTTGAGTTATGCATTTGTACCTGATGATGTTTGGTTGTAGGCACACAGTTCTGCTGCACACAAGTGGTGACATGCTGCATTGCTCCCTGTACCAACAGTGTCATAGCCACTCATCCCAGCTGTAACTTTAGCATTGGCTCATAGTGATGACACCCTTGTAATCTTCATAGTCAAAAACAAGGAGAGAGCAAGGGAAAAAGAAAGGGGGTTGTGTCCGTATCCCCTGTGTAATGTATGAATTAACAATAATGGACGAACCCAAGTATGTGAGGTACTGTCACTGCTCGGCAGTGTTTGGGGACCCACTGGGTTAGTTAAAAGACCCCTCACACACCAACCTGGTTGGAGTCATGCTTCATCATTGGGGTCCCAACCGGGTGGCCGAATGCCCCCCCGGTTGTGCTAAGACGCCTGATTACAGCGGAGCTGGTATGGTGCAAAAGTGTGATGTGATGTGGATTAAAAATACCTCTGAGAATCCTTGACTTTCTAATTTTATTACTGACGGCTCAGGATATGATCAAAAAAATACTTAGTGGTGCAACTAAAAACTGAAATTAGTTATCTGGTAGTTGTCTTATGTGATTGGTCTACATGTTTCAGCCCGCGGGGGTATGTAGGTGGGGCTTTATTCAGGACTGGTGAAAGTGGTGAGTGGCAAAGTGTGTAGTGGCACGTGAAAAGTGATTGAAAGTACCATCACACGTGCTAAGGTGTGTGGACTGGGTGTCTACGTACTTGCGGACACCAGAACTAAAAAACCTGTAGGGGAAGAAAGAGACAGCACACAACATATACATAACATAGATAGATAGCTTGATATTCAGCAGTCATTCAGCAATTATAAAATGCAATCTTTAGTGCTGTGGTCCGCTTAGTGGGTCTGCCAAGTGATGGTACCTGAGGATGCAATGAAAACATACAGTGCGCATGCTGCATGCTGTGGTAGTGCAGCAGCTGGTTTACATATGGTCTAAAAGCTATTAAAAGGCTGTGCGATTTACACATGCTTACCTAGTGGCAACCAAGGGTTGTCAAGAAATTGGTTTGGTTCACCGTGAAATGAGGTGCGGGAACTCAAAGTGTGGAGCCTTGCCACAATAGAGGCTGGAGTGAGAAAGCCGGCAATAGCCGTCATGCGGGGCGCGTGGCTATCTCTATATGCGGTAATTAAAAACAAAAAAACAAGGGGAGCGGCACTTGGTCAAGGAAGTATAATTACACTATGGCTGAGCGTAAATAGCTGATCGGGGCTCGGGAGGAGTGCGCTCCTCTAACAGACTCTGGGGAGAGAGAAAATAAAATTGTACGAGTAAGAGGCTTGTGAGCTGTGGAGTCGCAAATGCTCATGGAAGGCCTCTATGGATGTGTGCCACGCAACCTTACTTGGTATCAGAGCGTCACCCGCCGTTAACCTGTGCTTGTCTCCCGTCGTCCCGGATGGTGTGGGAGGACAGCGAGTGCTCTGGAATATATAGCTGCTGACTCCATGGAGTACGTGTCGGTGGTGGGCGAGTGCCGGGCCTGGTCGTGGGCGTGGTCTTGGGAAATGGAGTTATGCGCATGTGCGAAGGAGTGAGTGTTGGGACTCCCGCATGTGCAGAAAGGTATCAGGAATGGCATAGCGCACATGCGCAGTGTAACTGCGCGAAACGTGTGGCAATGTTCGACGAACTGTAAAGACTGCAAAGTGAGACGGTCCTCGCCTTGAGGTTATTTGTAATCTTGCCACTGATTCAGACTATATGCTAAGTGCAGTTCAACTGACATCCGTGGGCACATTGGCCAATATGTGGGCACTTCATGCGAGGGCTCTAAAGTTTGTTTGGCATTGTTTGTGCATAGGTAGGGGCTGACTGACGCTTTGCACTTTGGCTTCAGTCACTATTGTAGACTCAACTTCAGTGTGGCTTACTTTGTAGTTCCATGTATATATGTTAGACCTGTGCCCTTGGGTCT
Organism: Triturus cristatus; assembly: GCF_964204655.1. Classification (NCBI taxonomy): domain Eukaryota; kingdom Metazoa; phylum Chordata; class Amphibia; order Caudata; family Salamandridae; genus Triturus; species Triturus cristatus. Next base: position 876,672,061 of record NC_140579.1, read on the forward strand.
CATCAGCAATGTGAATCTGTTGTGAACACCTAGAGATGTGACATGCAATGTGCTACATCCCAACAATCTTTGACCAACAAGTCTAGTGTAAGGCGATATGCCAGGAGATTATTCTTTGCTATCCTTCTGGGTGACACTACTTGTGTCCTGCAACAGACTTGTACATGTTGGTATATTGCTAGATTGTGCTATCTGATCAATGTGGGCAGTGCAATTTGGCCCGTGTAATCTCGTATGACCCCCTGTGCCCCTTCTTCACTGTCTGCCTTCTGTTTTTTCGTCTGTACCTTCGTTGCAAGTGTAATTTAGTTTGGCCCACTGAGCCCCCTTCTGCCTGGATTAGTTGTATCGCTCATTTACCTTTTTTACCCTGTATTCGGACACGTGTTTTTCCACCCGTCTCCGCTCTCCCTTCCCGCCGCAGTATCCCCTGCTGACCCGCACAGCAACACGCCCATTCGTACCGCCCATATGCCAGGCTGATCCTCCCTCCCACCTCCCCTTCCTCTGGAGTCCGTCCACGCCTGGACCGCGCAAAGTGCAGGAACATCCTGGCCCCGCAAACGCAACTACACACGTTGCCGCTACGATGCCAGCACCCTCAACGCCCACAACATAGGACGATCACACACCTGCTTCCTGCCCGGACCAAAACGCACACAAGGACCCTTCTCCTGCCGGAACAGCATAGTCACCAGCATTCGATCTGCAAATCCACCCACTGTGTAGGAACCCAACTACCTCAGATGCATTGTCCTCAACACCCGCCACGGACGCAAACCCGCCGGTGAACTCTGGGACTCAACCTCCCCAGACATCGCCTTCATGACGGTGACCTGGATGTACCCCTCCTCGGAACACTACCTCGCCATAGCCATCCTGTGCGGCTACAAGATAAACCACAGGGACCGCACCAACGGAGTAGGAGTAGGATTTGCCATCGTCAACAGCAACACACGCTTGACCACATATTCTCCGCAAGCTGCCACGTCTACTCCAACCACACAACCAACCTCCACTGGAACAACCATCGATGCATCAACTTCGCCTTCCAGAAAGCCATCACGCACCACCACACCCAACAGATTCACCGGCGCTGCTGGAGCAAAGTCACAGAAGCCCAGCTAACCACCAGCCTCGCCTGGAGCACACCCACCGACACTGACTCCACCACCCAGAACCTCAGACAAAGGATCGACGACTGCGCCAACACCCTCGCCCAGATTAAGAAACACTCCAACAGACACACCAGCAAGTAAGCCAGCTGGTTCAATGCAGACCACCAGGCCTCAATGCAGACCTGCCATAAGCTAGTGAAGAAATGGCACCGTGAACAGACACTGGACAGCTACGCAACCCACAAAGACGCGACCCGCAGACACCATCACCTCATCAGATCCGCAATAGGGCCTCCTTCAAAGACCGCATAGCCAACAACGCACACAACAGCAAAGTGCTCTTCAACATAGTGAATGAACTCTCCAACACCAGCTCCAACACCAACAACATCCCACCTTTGCAAGACCTGTGCAACTCCCTTGACACTTTTGTCCATCGCAAGAGTGCAGACATCCACGACAGCTCCAACGTCACGACTGCCACGAATAGCACTGAGACCTCCGTCCCCACGGACACCATCCGCACCAACCCCCTACTCTCCTGGACCAACATAAACGACACAAACACCATCAAAATCATGAACACCATCCACTCCGGATCAACGTCAGACACATGCCCACACCACATCTGCTACAAAGCCAGCACCACCATTGCACCCCATATCCAGAAAACCATCAACATCTCCTTCGAAAATTCAACATTCACGTAGAGCTGGAAGCACGCCGAGATCAACCCCTTACTCCACAAACACAAGACTGACCCCAAGGACCTCATGAACTTACATCTCATCTCCCTGCTACCATTCCTGGCAAAAGTCATTGAGAAGACCGTCAACAGACAACTGACCCACTACCTCTATGGAAACAGCATCCTGGATCCGTCCCATTCACGCTTCTGCGGCAACTCCTGCAGCAAAACTGCCCTAATCTCTGCCATCAATGACATAATGGCCCGGCTGGACAATAGAGAAACAGCGGCACTCATGTCCAGGACCTGTAATTCGCCTTCAACACTGTCTTACACCGCACACTACACACATGCATACACAACACAGAGATCAGAGACAAGGCTCGTTACTGGACCACCTCCTTCCTCTCCGGCAAAACCCAGGGTGTCCGCTTCCACCCTTCCTGCTCCGAATCCACATAAATCATCAGTGGCTTACCCCAGGGCTCATCCCTCACCCAACATTATTCAACACGTACATGTCACCGCTCGCACACGTTACCCGACTGCACAACCTCAACATTATCTCCTATGACAATGACAGCCAGCTGATCTTCTCCCTCACCAAGGCCACCCTCACTTCCACAACCAACTACCATGTAGGAATGTAAGCCATTGCCAAGTGGATGAAGAACTGCCAACTGGAGATAAGCTCGGACAAGACAGAAATGCTCATCCTCGGATCCACCCCCTCCGCCTGGGACAACTCCTGGTGTGCGGCCGCACTGGGAACAGATCCAACACCAACCAACCACGCACGCAACATGGGGTTCATCATCAACTCTACTCTCTCCATGGCAAAGCAGGTCAACGCCGTCTCGTCCTCCTGCTTCAACAACCTCCAGATGCTTGGCAAGTTCTACAGGTGGATTCCCACCAAAACATGGAGAACAGTCACCCAGGCACTCATCAGCAGCAAGTGGGACTACGGAAACACCCTCTACGCAGGAGCCTCGGCCAAACTGTCCTCCAGTTATTATGCCGTTCCGTGACTTTCGCCTACTAAGATATCTATCAAACTCCATTTTGGGCTTTACGTGCAAACTGTACAGGGTTACTATTCATCGCTACTACACGTAAATATTTTCATAAGATGTTTATTTATGTTTGGTCCAGGTGTATTGTACCTTTTGGATGTGCTTTGTTGAAATACTATATCTGCCCTACACCGATTGGCTATACATTCTAAGAGCCCTGACGAAGTTCCCTTTTTTCGGTACGTTTGGGAACGAAACGTGTTGACAGTGTGCCGTGTTCTAAGGATTGAGTTAATAAAAGAAGTAGTTCCAGAACAAATCACTCACGTGTTTGACTTGGCTAAGAGTGCACCTTCCATCTTCCTTTGAAAAATTATGGAAACACCCTCTACGCAGGAGGCTCGGCCAAACTCTAGAAATTAATTCAACGCATTCAAAACGCCTCTGCATGCCTGGTCCTCGACATCCCTCGCCGCAAGCACATCACACCCCACCTGGGAGACCTGCACTGGCTCACCACCAACAAGTGGATCACCTTCAAGCTCCTGAACCACGCACACAAGCCACTCCACAACACCGGACCTGCATACCTCAACAGACGACTCAGCTTCTGCACCCCAAATCGGCAGGTCCGCTCCCCTGACATCCCACTCGCCACAGTCCCCCGCATCTGAAGAGCGACCTCCTGCGGAAGATCATTCTGTCACCTCGCCGCAAAGAACTGGAACACTCTCCCCACCCTCCTACGGCAGACCCAGGACATGCTAACTTTAATCAGACTCCTCAAAACCGGGCTTTTCAAGCTGTGGCAGACTCACCCCCGTGCCTTGAGACACTCACAGGTTAGTAGTGCACTTTAAAGATGTTCTGATTGATAAATTGATTGATTGCTTTTGCACATACACGGTCATCTCACTGCCTATCCGTGTCAGGTGACACATGTACATTGATTGTATTTCCCTTGCTGGACCTTCTTGTGTATTCACAGCCCCTTACTTATCGCCTTAGTTAAATACTTGATTGGTCATGGAAACCCGCATCTGTGTGATTTTAGGGAATTTATTTACAATACAAGGGTTAGACTGGACCAGAAGTAGCCTATACGACACAAGATTGGATGGATGCCCATTAGAGTGGCAGGCAGAGTCCATTGTGAGTGACAGAGCCAAGGGAAGAGGTAGAGTTTGCAGTGCCATTGTCAAGGATAAGAAGATTTGCTGCAGGTCCATGTGTGGGTCCAAGCTGAGTGTTGGTGGACATCGGAAGACAGTGGAAGAGGAAGGTCAGTGGAATGATGTTAAGAAGAATCCAATGGTGAGACAGGCCTTTGTACGTCACTGGTAGGTGTACTTGCTCCTTATCAGTGTGGCAGTTTCATCCTCAGATTCGTCCTCTGATGTGTCATGTGTCTCACATGTGGGTGGTGGTATGGTGGGAGCAGCACTGTGAGGCACAGACACATCAGGGTGCGAAGCTGAGGATGTGGATGTGCCAGCAGCAGCATATGTTGGCGCAAGACCGTGGGGAGGCGCAGATGTGGCATGATGTAGCAGGGCCTGGCAGATCCCTGCAAGATTGCGTTGGTGTTCAGCCGTGGCAGCCATCTGTTGGAGTTCCCTCCGCTCCCTGGTCTCCATTATCCGTGAAAGTCTGGACAATTCGGCACAGACACTACTGGAGCCACCCTGCTGGGACAGTGTGTCAGCTCTCTGGATCATGACCCCAGCAATGTCATCCAGGGTGCGTTGGATAGCATTGAGGGGTATGTGGATATCTGACATCCTCTGCATGTGGTCGTGGATGCGAATCAGACACCCACGTAGGTCGTCAAATTTGGCTGCCAGGCTCTCCAACCCCACCCGCACATAATCACGTGTCTCACGCTGAACCTCAAGCAACATGCGGTGAAAGGCCACATATGGGTTACCAGGGTCCTGTGAGGCAGCTGTGGTGGGAGGTGCTTGCTGCTGGGTGGTTTGTGCTGGGGGTGGGCTTGGCGCAATGCTGCTGGGTGGCCCTGCTCCTGGAGTTAGTGTGGCAAGGGAATCCAGGATACGTTAGAATACATCCACATTGATTGTGGGGGTTTCAGACAAGTCATCGTGGCGGAGTGGGTCGTCATGCTTTCCTGGAGGTGTTGTCTCTCCCTGTGAAATGTTCATGGGAGATACAGTTTAACAGTGGGTTACATGTATGGGTATGCATTATTTGACTTAACAAGCAGACTGCAGGAGACTGTACATTATAGATATTTTGTACAATATGCATGTTATTTTCTGGATGGTGATTATTTCAGAGACATCACGGATGTGAGGGTGTACTTGTACATTAATATCACAAGATACCTATGTGAGAAATGTGTCTTGACAGAGTCTACACACAAATGCTACCTGTTGTGTCCTCTGTTCAGTTGTGGCAGTTTGTAACACCTAGTAGGCAATGTTGATGTACTCAGATTGGTATGTGTGTGCACTGCATTGTGTGATGGTGGCACCCCGCTGCTTTTGTTTAGCTGCCCCTTGTCCCTTTCATGAAATGGGCCTTTGACTTCTGTATATGTACAATGCAGACATGTGGAAAGCTGTGGGGATTGTGTGTTCTTGTCAGTTGTGACACTTGTGCATAGCAGGTCATCAAGTGTCTTGTTCACATCAGGGTTGTGTGCACATAAGGTTGTGTCAGGGTGTGACATGCTCCTTTGAGGATGTGTTCCACACTCCACAACATCAGTGAGGTGTCCTGCACCATGTAAATGTCTTTGTCCTGCAGGCATGCTATTTATCATGCCCTGTCACATGCCTTATCAGGGTGGCTCAAGGGGTTGCAGCTTTGTAGGGTCTTGCACATGTGCATGTGTTTTGTGTGCGAATAGTTATGTGTGAGGAGGGCCCACTTTTGGCACATTGGCAATGAGGGCCTACTTGGGGGCATATTATCAGGGACGGCCTTAAAATTATCTCCGCTTTAGCGGCAGGAAACGTCCGCTACAAGTGCTTGATAATATGCCACAGAGAATTCAAATAGAAGCACATGTTCTGGTGTGAACATGGGCTTCTATTGGAATTCTCTGCAGCATATTATCAAGCACATTATCACCGCTTTAGTGGCACTTTCCTGCTGCTGAAGCGGCGATAATATCAAGACCGTCCTTGATAATATGCACCGTGTTTTTTCTACGGAGCTGCACTGTGTAGGACACATGTGCCTCTAAGTCGCTTTGGTTCCTTGTGATTTGTGTTGTGTGCATTGCGTCTGTCATGTTTAATCCTGTATGGTTTGCTTCCTGCACTTCATTTGGATTACCTTTTCAGAGTATGGTGCAGCATGTATAGCAATTTTTGTTGCTGTCTGAGCAGACAGTGTCCTCACCAATTATCCACAAATTTGGGCCCACATGTGGAGTGTCTGTGGCAGTGGTGGGCCGTTTTGTGCATCATACCAGGCGGTGACCTTCTGTACTCTGCATAAGCGATTTGATTTAAGAGGGGGGACTTCCTACTCCATGCAGCGATCACTGCGGATATTCGTCCGTATTGTAAAGGGGACCAAGCAGAACCTGAGGTTTCTTTAGGGTGCCAATACATATTGACAGCAGCTGGAAAGTTTAAGGCAGTCACATGCCTGTACATGCGCATGACTCTTGAGAACCTGCCCGCTTTGGACATACTTAATTGAAATGGGAGGTAGATGTAGGGAGAGAGAAACCGGAAAGGGCTTGGGCTGAGATTGTAGAGTAAGCGTGGAGGAGCACCAGGCACGCCCGCTTTCAATGGCTTCTTTTTAAAGTTTTACATCACCTTACCTCACACCGGCAAAGAGTCAATGCATGTTTCAACACTGACTCATACGAATGCCCAAAGGTTCGGGGAGAGGGGGCAAACTTCCCTCACATGATTTGGGGGTGACCACTTTGGGCTACTTATTGGACCAGAGTGATGGCACTATTGAAGGTGGTGACAGACAGGGAGGTAGATCTGGCGTTGGGGGCTTGGATACTGCATTGCTTCCCACACACAGCTCAAAGTGGGATCGCAGCAAGTTTATAGATAGGGGGTTATTAGTGGCCATGAGGGAAATTACGATGCACTGGAAGGCGAGTGGGGCCACGAGTTTAGATCAATGGAAGTGAGAGTTCACCAAATGGGCAGAGTGTGATGGGATAGTTAGGCTACTACTGGTCAAGGGTACGGTGAGCAAGGGATCACTTGAGGCGGCTAGGGCATGGGAAAATTTATTTGGACTATTGGTAGACCAAGACAGTGAGAGCGATGTCAACATTGAGCCAGGTGAGCTGGTACCAGGGTAGAGCCTTTATAGCAAGTAGATGTAACCATTCGACACCATTGTAGACATGCATGATGGGTGAATCTAAAGCGGCAGCCTGTATATTGGGTATATAGTGTTTACCTTCTGGATACCACAGATTACGCACTGCTAATGGATATCAAATAGTACAGAGTAACATGGGTTGTGACATGCCTTGAGGGAGTGTGAAATTGACTTTAGGATGGATTTATTTGTGATAATGATGTTTGTTTATATGGCCTGTGTTGAATATTGGTTGTTATTCCCCTTAGTGGTTCTTCATCTTCAAGGTAGTAGAGGAGAAATGTCATAGTAACGAGCCAAGGATCCTATGCTCGGACACTTGCACATCATAGTGAGGGGAGAGGGACTAGGTTGGTGCTATTGGTAGATTTCAAGATCTAGCTGTGTCAGACCTAATGAGTTTTTAATTTGCAAGAAGAAATAGTACATGCCAGGCGTTGACGTGGGGAGGGGGAGGGTTGTGGGTAGTATGGACAGGAATATGTGTGAATGCAGGTAAGTAGACTTTGGATGACTGAATGGATTTCATGGTTCGCCCTGCATCACATTTTGCAATGGAGGGCACACAACTAAATCCGTATTTTTGTTGTGACATTGCATGTGTTGCCGGTGTGAGAAGTTGGCCCGGCATATGCTGGTCACTAGTTATAGTGGCCACCTTGCACCAGTCCAATTCGACTCTTATGGTAGATAGGTTTAACACAACCTTTCAAAGAAAGCAATCCTAGTGGTAGCTGTGGAGAGCAGCCTTCAGGCTAAGTCTCAGAGGAATGTAAAGCAGCTTGTTTTACCTTATAATCTCTTGAATTACCAAATGAAAGGACACCACACAGGTATATATATCAAATATATATCTATTTATTTCTAGACACACTCTACTAATCTCTTTATGAGATTAGAAGCCAGGAACACATTCAAATATCAACGTTTCACAATAAGTTAAGCACAAATATGGCTGGGGCCCTAGGGGCGTACCAGACCATATACTAAAAAAGAGGTTTAGGAAAGTCGACTTGCAAGGGGACAAGGCCTAGGGCTTGTAGAATCGCTGGGGCTTCACTAATCCACTCAAGGCAGGTAAGTAAAAGACCCACGGGAGACGCGTGCAGTGTGAGAACACAGCCGCAGGTTCCCTATTGATTACAATGGAGCAAGTTGTGGTTGGATTTTTAAAGTTTTAGGGTACTTCGAGGAAGTCTACAAGCAAGCCACTTACAAGGTAAGTAATTTGAGGGCCAACACACACTAGGGCACCGGAGTGCACGAGTTACTTCACCCAGAGAAGCCGGGTGCATAGGTGTCTTTTGGTGTCGGGTTGCGTCGCTGTTTTCTATGGAAGCCAAAGAAGATTTGCTGCTTGCGAAGACTGAAGAAATGTCCGGTGGAATCAAAGGTTGGATTCAAGATGAAGAAGACCTGAAAGCAGAAGGGACAGTGCTCACAGTCACTTGCCAGTGACCCGGGGCCAGGAAGATGTATGCCCACGGATGTTGGGTGATTTCAGATGCTTGAGGGTGTTTTGACTCTTCACTCACGAGGTCCAGGAGAAATCGACGATGACCAGCAGCTGGATTCGGAGTATCCCATGACGTCTGCAGCTGACTGATGTGTCAGCAACCGGATTGGAGCCAACAAGCCTTGGCAACAGCAAGTCTTGTGAAAAGGGAATAAAGTCAATGGTGCAGACCAGCAAGGTCTGAGGTTCTCTCCCAGCAAGGGTGAGTGAGGGCAGGCCTGGAGCAACCAGGGGAGCCCTTTGGTGTGATAATAAAGTCTTCAGAGGACCCACAAGCCAACGGGCAAGGGATTGCAAAGATGCCTCATGAGGAAATGCTTTACAGCAGCCCACGGTCACTCGGGATGGGGTAGGCCTCTGATTTTCGGTGTACTACCTGCTGGAGGCTTGAGCCACATACGGTCCAAAGCACAAGTTTGTAGAACGTCATGAAGGGGTTGCACTTGACAATAGGGCATGGTCCCCGGGTATTGCTGTTTCTCGTCACTCGTGGGGTCCACTCGCCTCAGCTCTGCTGGGGACTCACAATGGCCATCGAAAAGTCAGGAAACCACTTCTGGGGATGCAGAGACTTTGGACTCCGGAGGGAGCAGGAAAGTTTGCGACCGTTGTTTCAAGTTTTTGGTGCCTGCCAAGAAGGGGAGACACTCCTTGACTCTAAGGGAGAGTCTTCCATCTTCCAAAGGTAGTGGAACGTCGAAGGACCAGGATTCTTCTTGTAAAGCATCATCCAGGGTTATCTAACTTGCAAATGGCAAGGTGTTCCTATCTTATAATAAAAGAAAGGGAGGGACTAGCTCTATGACCACTCCTCTAGGAGGGTCAGGGGGGTGGGTAGTTACATCCACTTCCCTTTGTCCAGTTTAGCACCAGAGCAGGGGCTGGTAGCCCCTGAACCGGTTTGAGCTGGCATATGCACAGAGGGGCCTACTGCTCCTCCAGTGCAGGACTTCAAAGCACTCTAAGAGTGCACCCAACCAGCTCCAATACACTAAATCCTGGCTGGAAGGTGGTGGCACCTCCCTGTGAGAGGATGCCTATTGTTGGGCCTCCTCCACTGCGAGTTTCAGTCAGCAGCAGGAGGGCAGCCCAGTGTCTGTGCTGGTGGCATTCATTTTGTGATGCCAGGGCTCTTTCAGATTTCTACTGTGTTTCCACAGTGGCTACATGTCGTCCCCTCTAGAAGGGTGGGATCATACTCCCACACCAGTTACTGGTGTGGGGGTATGATTCCAAGTTGTTTGACACCAAACACGACATGTTTTGATGCAGTCATTCCAAAGTTAGCATTTAGCGGGAGGTTATAATGCACTTAAGAGTATATGGTTTAACCGCATCCACAAACAGCCACAGGGAATATACCCTGCCAGCTGCAGAGGGATCTGCTCAAGCAGAGGCACCCCCTCACATTGTAAACCAAGCACCCTGCCCTCAGGATTTATAGGGCCCGCTGTAGGGGTGACTGATAGGTTTATATGTGTGTGTATGGTGAGATATAGGAACCTATACCTCAGTAAGGAGTGCTAACACTACCTCACCCAGGCTGCAGTAGCAGGCCTGAGGTGTCAGATTTAGTCTGCTTCCCAGGGGTGGCATAATACATGCTTCAGCCCCTGGTAGGCCTGTAAAGTACCTATGCCCTTGGTACCTAAGGTACCATATACTAGGGGCTCATAAGACACCACAGTAACCAATCACTAGTGCATCTAATATGCACTCCAAGTCGTTTAGAGAGAACAGAGAGACTGGGGCCCTGATTAGCAGGGACCCAGCCAGACTATAGCCAGAATCCAGTGTTAACATCAGAAAAAAAGTGAGGGCAACGTAAGTGCAGATCCTACTCTCCTACACAACCCCCCCCCCCCCCCAACGCAGGGACACTAAACTAACCTTGACCAGTTGAGTCTTCGTGTTTTAAGTGGAAATACCTTGAGAGTTCATCTGCATTGGCATGTTGGGTCCCAGGTCTATAGTACCCAGTCAGGCCTAAAAAGGCTCTCACCTGTGTCTGGGTTGTTGGAGCTACCCATTCCATGATGGTTTGGATTTTGCTCTGCAAAGGTTGAACCTGGCCTCCACCTACAAGGTGGCCCAGGTACACAAGCTGACTCTGCCCTATCTGGCACTTAGTGGCCTTGATAGTGAGGCCTGCTATTTGCAGGGCCTCCAGAACATTTCTGAGGTGGACCAGGTGATCCTGCCAGGTGGAACTAAGGACAGCAATATCATCTAGATAAGCTGAGCAATAAGTTTCCATACCTGTCAGAACTTTTGTTCACCAACCTCTGAAAAGTGGCAGGTGCATTTTTCAAACCAAAGGGGCATCACCACAAAGTGATAATGCCCACCAGGGGTTGAAAATGCTGTTTTGGCCTTGGCATCATCAGCTAACTTGATTTGCCAGTAACCAGCTGTTAGGTCAAATGTACTCAGATATTTGGCTGAGGCCAAAGTATCAATGAGCTCATCTGCCCTTGGAATTGGATAGGCGTCAGTCCTGGTGACTGCATTGAGGCCTCTGTAGTCTACACAAAACCTCATTTCTTTCTTACCACCCTGGGTATGAGGTTTAGGCACAAGGACTACTGGACTGGCCCTAGGGCTATCTGAAGGCCCAATCACTCCTAGTTCCAATATTTTTTGGACTTCAGTCCTGATACAGTCCCTGGCATGGTCAGGTTGCTGTAGATTTTACTCTTGACAGGTAGACTGTCCCCAGTGTCCACCTCATGGGTGCACCAGGAAGTCTGACTAGGGGTCAGGCTAAACATATGTCTAAACTGATGCAGAACTTGTCTGCATTCAGTTTGCTGATGGTCAGTGAGGCTGCTTGCCAAAGCAACACCATCTACTGACCCATCATCAGGGTTCTGCGAGAGCAGGTCAGGGAGAGGGTCACTCTCCTCCTCCCGTTCCTCATCAGTTGCCATGAGCAAGCCAATGTCCGCCCTGTCAACATATGTTTTCAATCTGTTGACATGGAGCACCCAAAGGGGGCTCCTGGGAGTTTACAGATCCACCAAGTAGGAGCCTCTCCCTTTTTCTCAACAATTGTATGGGGGCCAATCCATTTGTCTTGGAGAGCTGTTGGGGCCACACTTTCTGTCCTGGCTGGTATACAGTCAGTACAGCCTTTTGGTCATGCCAAGCTTTTTGCAGTACTTGGCTTGCCTCCAGGTTTTTGGTTGCCTTCTTCATGTATTCAGCCATCCGGGTGCGGATACCAAGTACATAGTCCATCACATCCTGTTTGGGAGGTTTGAGAGGTAACTCCCAGCACTCCTTCACCAAACATAATGGACCTCTGACAGGGTGCCCAAACAGAAGTTCAAGAGGGCTGTAGCCAACCCCCTTCTGTGGGACCTCCCTGTATGCAAACAGAAGGCAGGGAAGTAAAAGGTCCCATTTTCGCCTGAGCTTTTCTGGGAGGCCTTTAATCATTCCCTTTAGGGTTTTGTTGAACCTTTCAACTAACCCATTGCATTGTGGGTGATAGGGAGTAGTGCATTTATAATTTACACCACACTCCTTCCACATTGCCTTTAGATAACCTGACATAAAGTTTGTAGCTCTGTCAGATATAATCTCCTTAGGGAAACCAACTCTGGAGAAGACTCCAATGAGGGCTCTTGCCACCACAGGGGCTGTGGTGGTCCTGAGGGGAATTGCTTCTGGGTACCTGGTGGCATGATCAACTACCACCAGGATAAACCTGTGCCCAGATGCTGTTGGAGGGTCAAGGGGACCAACAATGTCAATCCCTACCCTTTCAAAGGGTATCCCCACCACAGGTAGTGGTATCAGGGGGGCCTTTGTTGTGCCACCTTACCTGCCACTGGCTTGGCAAGTGAAACAGGAGCGACACAACTCCTTTGTGTCCTCTGACATGTGTGGCCAATGAAAATGTGGAACAAGCCTGTCCCAGGTCTTGTTTTGGCCCAAGTGTCCGACCAAAGGGATATCATGTGCTAGGGTCAAGAGGAACCCCCTAAACTTCTGAGGTATTACCAACATCCTGGTGGCTCCAGGGGTAGGATCTCTAGCCTCGGAATATAGAAGTCCCTCATCCCAATAAACCTTATGGGACCCACTAGCACTCCCAGCAGCCTCAGCAGCAGCCTGCTGTCTGAGGGGTTCAAGAGGCAGCACTGTTGCTCCTTACTCAGATCTTCCCTGGAAGGTCCCCCTGCCCCCAAGAACTCAACCTGATCAGGCTCAAGTACCTCTGGGGCAGATCCTTCTTCAGGATCTGCTTCTCCTCCCTCAGGAGGGGAATCTGAGATCTGAGACAGAGGGAAAGGCACAGCCTTAACCCTACTGCTCCTCCTCTTGTGTAGCATCTGGTCCATAGATTCAGGATCCAGAGCTGGTTCAGCATTATGCATCTTGGCCTGTGACCTGGTCACAGCAAACACCTCTGCAGGTATGCCCAACATCTCAGCATGAGTCCATAACTCTACTTCAGACCAGGCTGAAGTCTCCAGATCATTGCCCAATAGACATTTGACAGGGAGGTCTGCACTGACTACTACCTTCTTGAGGCCACTTACCCCTCCCCAGGAGAATTCCACAACTGCCAGACTATGGTTGATCCTGAAATTGCTTGCATTGGTTACCTGGTACATTTCACCCAGGATGATCTGTGCAGGGTCCACCAGATCCTCTGCCACCATGGTGACACTAGCACCTGTGTCCCTGAATGCCAAAGCCTGTTTGCCATTTATGGCAGGCTGCTGTTTGTATTTGCCCAGATTACTGGGGCTCACTAGGAAGGACATATCAATATCTCCCTCACAAACCAGCAATGCCTGAGTGGGTACTCTGACTAGGCCAGAGTCCACTTCAGAACCCAGGGTCAACCCTACTACACCCTTATTCTAATTACCACCTCCACCAGTAGCTGCACTAGGGGGAACAGTTGCCTTAGGGGCAGGAGTGGTGGTGGTTTGGTCTTTGGACTTGGTAGAATCAGAAGTCCAGTGCCCTTTCTGTTTAAAGAATTTGCACCAGGGCTTCTTTTGGCCTTTTCCCTTTGTCGACTGTGAATCCCCACCAGATGCAGATTTTTGGGGCCCTTGTGAAGACTTCTGGTCTTTTGACTTATCCCTACCTTTCTCTGAGCCTTTAGGATCTTGCTTCTTGGTGTCACCCCCTTGGTTCTGGGTTTTCTGCCTCACCCTGGTTCTGACCCATTTGTCTGCCTTCTTTCCCAATTCTTGGGGAGAGGTCAGATCAGAGTCCACCAGGTACTGATGCAACAACTGGTTTTGGCAATTATTAAGGATCTGTTCTCTCATTATAAGAATATACAATCCCTTAAAATCAGTAACTCTACTACCAACCAGCCAACCCTCCAGAGCCTTGGTTGCACAATCAACCAAGTCAGTCCAGTCCTGAGTCTGTGCTTTCTGGGTATCTCTGAACTTCAACCTGGACTGTTCATTGGTTAAGCCAAACCCATCTATCAGTGCACTCTTCAGGACTTCATAATCATCAGCATCCTCTTCTCTAACAGTGAGGAGCTTGTCTCTACCTTTATCAGAAAAGGAGAGCCACAAGATTGCTGCCCACTGTTTCTGGGGGACCTGTTGTACTTTACAGGCCCTTTCCATAGCAGTTATCCACTTGTGGATATCATCCCCACTCTGGTAGGGAGGAACAACCTTGGACAGGTTCCTATGGTCTGGAAAGTAATCTCTGCCTCTAGGGACACTGTTGATGCCACCAGGGGGTTAAAACCCCTCTTGCATAGAAGCTCTCTGGAGCTCAAAGGCTTCTCTATCTAAGGCCAATTGCTTGTTCTGAGGGCAAGTTTTGCTTCCTCATACTGGAGCATCTTGTACCTTCTTTCAGAGGAGGTCTCTCTTCCATTAGAGTATGAGGTCCTCTGATGGACAGATTCTCTGACAGAGTGATATGAGTGGTTAGATTCCCTTGAAGGGGACCTAGGCCTCTCTTCACCTCCGTCAGCTCTCTTAGGCAGAATTCCTCTGTCCTTTTCAGACCCTTGTGGGTCTGGCCCTTCAATCACAGACTCCAGGTCATCTTGATTTTTATCATCTGACCCAGAGACTATGGCTGACCCACCCCCTGATCCAGATCCACTAGCTCCTAGAGCAAGTCTAAGATCATCTGCTGTCAGCAAATTTATCAGGTGTTGTGTGGAGGGACTCTGTCCTAACCCCAGGTGTCTTGCAACACACATGGCCTTCAAGTCTAAGAAGGTCATGTCCTTATACTGAGGTTGGGTGGACCCACTGACTCCATTCCTTGAGGACATTTTAGTGTTGTGCAGTGTTGTACTACCTACACTAGTTTGTGGCCTACTGATCCTAGCTTGAGCGGTAACAAGGGTGTGCTATCCCTTCATAAACAGCTCTAAGTTCAGTGAAACTTATTAATACTAAGCTTGACTTTATATGTACCTTGAGTACCTTAAGTGGTTTTCAGTTAGTAATTCAAATAGAGATTTTCTGGTAAAACAATGGCAAGCTGGAATCCCACACGCTGCCCACCAATGTGAGAAGTTGGCCTGGCATATGCTGGTCACTAGTTATAGTGGCCACCTTGCACCAGTCCAATTCGACTCTTATGGTAGATAGGTTTAAGACAACCTTTTAAAGAAAGCTATCCTAGTGGTAGCTGTGGAGAGCAGCCTTCAGGCTAAGTCTCGGAGGAATGTAAAGCAGCTTGTTTTACCTTATAATCTCTTGAATTACCAAATGAAAGGACACCACACAGGTATATATATCAAATATATATGTATTTATTTCTAGACACACTCTACTAATCTCTTTATGAGATTAGAAGCCAGGAACACATTCAAATATCAACGTTTCACAATAAGTTAAGCACCAATATGGCTGGGGCCCTAGGGCGTACCAGACCATATACTAAAAAAGAGGTTTAGGAAAGTTGACTTGCAAGGGGACAAGGCCTAGGGCCTGTAGAATCGCTGGGGCTTCACTAATACACCCAAGGCAGGTAAGTAAAAGACCCACGGGAGACGCGTGCAGTGTGAGAACACAGCCGCGGGTTCACTATTGATTACAATAGAGCAAGTCGTGGTTGGATTTTTAAAGTTTTAGGGTACTTCGAGGAAGTCTACAAGCAAGCCACTTACAAGGTAAGTAATTCGAGGGCCAACACACACTAGGGCACCGAAGTGCACGAGTTACCTCACCCAGGGAAGCCGGGTGCATAGGTGTCTTTTGGTGTCGGGTCGCGTCTCTGTTTTCTATGGAAGCCAAAGAAGATTTGCTGCTTGCGAAGACTGAAGAAGTGTCCGGAGGGAATCCAAGGCTGGATTCAAGATGAAGAAGACCTGAAAGCAGAAGGGACAGTGTTCACAGTCACTTGCCAGTGACCCGGGGCCAGCCAGGAAGATGGATGCCTACGGATGTCGGGTGATTTCAGGTGCTTGATGGTGTTTTGACTCTTCGCTCACGAGGTCCAGGAGAGATTGCCAATGACCAGCAGCTGGATTCAGAGTGTCCCACAACGTCTGCAGCTGACTGATGTGTCGGCAACTGGATTGGAGCCAACAAGCCTTGGCAACAGTAAGTCTCATGAAAAGGGAATAAAGTCAATGGTGCAGACCAGCAAGGTCTGAGGGTCTCACCCAGCAAGGGTGAGTGAGGGCAGGCCTGGAGCAACCAGGGCAGCCCTGTGGTTTGATAAGAAAGTCTTCAGAGGACCCGCAAGCCAACAGGAAAGGGATCGCAAAGATGCCTCATGAGGAAATGCTTTACAGGAGCCCACGATCACTCTGGATGGGGTAGGCCTCTGATTTTCGGTGCACAGCCTGCTGGAGGCTTGGGCCATAAATGGCCCAAAGCACAAGTTTGTAGTACGTCGTGAAGGGGTTCCACTTGACAATAGTATTGCTGTTCCTCATCACTCGTGGGGTCCACTCGCCTCAGCTCTGCTGGGGACTCACAATAGCCGTCAAGAAGTCAGGAAATCCCCTTCTGGGGCTGCAGGGACTTTGGACTCTGGCGGGAGCAGGAAAGTTTGCGACCGTTGATTCAAGTTTTTGGTGCCTGCCAAGCAGGGGAGTCACTACTTGACTCCAAGGGAGATTCTTCCGTCTTCCAAAGGTAGTGGAACATTGAAGGACCAGGATTCTTCTTGTAAAGCATCGTCCAGGGTTATCTAACTTGAAAATGGCAAGGTGTTCCTATCTTATAGTAAAAGAAAGGGAGGGACTAGCTCTATGACCACTCCTCTAGGAGGGTCAGAGGGGTGGGTGGTTACACCCACTTCCCTTTGTCCAGTTTCGTGCCAGAGCAGGAGCTGGTAGCCCCTGAACCGGTTTGAGCTGGCATATGCACAGAGGTGCTTACTGCTCCCCCAGTGCAGGACTTCAAAGCACTCTAAGAGTGCACCCACCCAGCTCCAATACACTAAATCCTGTCTGGAAGGTGGTGACACCTCCCTGTGACAGGATGCCTATTGTTGGGCCTCCTCCACTGCGAGTTTCAATCAGCAGCAGGAGGGCAGCCCAGTGTCTGTGCTGGTGTGGGGGTATGATTCCAAGTTGTTTGACACCAAACACGACATGTTTTGATGCAGTCATTCCAAAGTTAGCATTTACCGGGAGGTTATAATACACTTAAGAGTATATGGTTTAACCGCATCCACAAACAGCCACAGGGAATAGACCCTGCCAGCTGCAGAGGGGCCCTGCTCAGGCAGAGGCACCCCCTGCAAACCAAGCCAAGCACCCTGCCCTCACGATTGATAGGGCCTGCTGTAGGGGTGACTGATAGGTTTATATGTGAGTGTATGGTGAGATACAGGAACCTATACCTCTGTGAGGAGTGCTAACATTACCTCACCCAGGCTGCAGTAGCATGCCTGAGGTGTCAGATTTAGGCTGCTTCCCAGGGGTGGCATAATACATGCTTCAGCCCCTGGTAGGCCTGTAAAGTACCTATACCCTTGGTACCTAAGGTACCATATACTAGGGGCTCATAAGGCACCACAGTAACCAATCACTAGTACATATAATATGCACTCCAAGTCGTTTAGAGAGAACAGAGAGACTGGGGCCCTGATTAGCAGGGACCAAGCCAGACTATAGCCAGAAACCAGTGTTAACATCAGAAAAAAAGTGGGGGCAACATAAGTGCAGATCCTACTCTCCTACAGTCGGTATGCAGACTCACTCGTTACTTTCTCAGCTTGCTGTACGCAGTACTGCATAGCATGTACAGGCAAGGGGGCATTTTTGTAGACAATGCATGAGGTTGTCACAATGTCCCCCTTGCCTCATCACCACACATATCCAAATCATCTTCACAAGGCCGCATCTCCTATGTGCCAAAATGAGTATGCAATGTGAATGTGACTGATCACGTGCATGAGTAAGCATGCCAGCAACAAGCTCAGCACACCTGCAACATTGCACATGTGTCTGGCTCGTGTGCAAGGTTGTGTGTGGCCCTCCAAGTCACCCTTGATGGCCACGCACATCCTTGCACACGAGTCAGACACATGTGCTATTTTGCAGGTGTGCTGGTCTTGTTGTTGGCATGCTTACTCTTGCATGTGATCAGTCACATTCACACTGCATACTCATTTTGGCACATGGGAGATGCGACCTTGTGAAGATGATTTCGATATGGTTTGTGATGGTGCAAGGGGTGCATTTTGGCAGCATGCTGCGTCTCTATGTGATGTGGCATTTTGCAATGTGATGTAGCACTTATATTGTGGTCTGATGTTGTACCTGGACTGTGTTTTTCTGACTTTTCAGTGCACATTTCAATGTCAGTGTGTCCGGCAATGTGTGTCTAGCAATGTTTATGTTGGACCAGGTGATGTGTGTCCATGCCACCATGCACAGGGCTACCTGGGACCTGAACCACAGTAATTGTGGGTATCAATCAATCAATCAATCAATCAAATCATTTGTAAAGCGCGCTACTTACCCGTCAGGGTTTCAAGGCGCGGAGGGGGATGGGGGGGGGGGGGTGCTGCTGCTACTGGTCGAAGAGCCAGGTCTTGAGTCGTCTTCTGAAAGTCAGCAGCGCTTCATTTTTTTGTACGTTGAGGGGGAGGGTGTTCCAGGTCTTGGCAGCGCGGTGGGAGAAGGACCTGCCTCCGGATGTGGTTCTGCGGATGCACAGGACCGTTGCCAAGGCGTGGTCAGCAGAGCGGAGTTTCCTGTTGGTATGCAATGCTATTTATTGTACATGTGTGCCATTGTGCCCATCCACCCCCGTCCACCCCCTCCATAGTTTGTACTCACCCTGTGGTTGTGTCTGCTCACATTCAGCAGTGTCCCGACCCGGCACTCCAAACACCGTTTCCTCGGTGATGACTTGCGCCACCATTTCCTCCTGCTCATCCAGCTCCGGCAGGGGCCCAGGACTACCACCTCCAGTCGCCAAAGCTGCCTTCCGGATGGCTGCTATCTTCTTGCTGTCATTCCAGTGCTTCTTTACCTCGTCCACTGTCCTCCTCTTGCTCTCTCCCACAGCATTGACCTTGGCTGTGATGTCCTCCCATATTTATTTTTTCTTTGACAATGGCACTGTGCGCTTGATGAACAACTCCTGCTGATGTTCAGCCACCAGCCCATACAGGACCTGATTTTCTTGGTGGCTGAACCTGGGGTTCCTCCTCCTCTTGGCCTTCCCCTGGCACGCTCTCTGCTCCTCCTGGCTGGCTGGGGGGTTTGCTGTTGGCTCCACACTTGTCCCAGCTTCCTCCATGTCTCTGCTCTCTTCTGTGATCTCCATTTTTTTTTTTGCCCTGCTTGGAGGCCTTTTATAGTGCATTTTCCCGCTTGCAGCATGCAAAATGCAGGCTGGTTAGCAATTATGGGGCCGATTTTGGCGATAATTGGCCCATCGCGACTTTTGTCGTGTTAGAGTGTGTTTTTTTATCGCCGGCGCTAAGATTTTATCGCCATCCATTGGCGCCGAAACTGCGAGCTATCGCCGGGTAGCCGCGCGTTGTTAATACGATGCTACCACGGAGATAAAAACAGGACTTCGCCGGCGATAAATATATTTCCGCTAAGAGCGCTTTGCGATAATTATTGCAATTTGTTGATGATATGCCCCAAGCTTTTTCACGTCCCTAAAGATTGACAATCTATATCTGGGTAGATGGTGATCCAGCGCAAGACTGGGAAACGGGGAATAACCTTCACCGATGCCCTCCCTGCTTCGCAGACCTGACATCACACTAGCTCATTCACACACGCATTCGTTGGTGGGGCCCATAACACCAACACTCACATGTCTCTCTCACTGAGTCTGCACACACAGGAGGGATGAGTAATTCAAGTGCTGGACATGTGGGGAAATACCTTATAACCTATAGGGAAGGAAAAGTCATTTACAAATATACATTGACGTCCTTTCGCCTACCGATCCTCAATCCCAAACATCAAGGCACTCCTCCCACTTCAGTCAATGGACCAAATTAGTTGGATTGATTGATGGTGATTTTAGAACCAGCTAAAACATATTTTAAGATTCAGAATCCTTTCCTCCTTAGCTGAAAACCACAAACTTGTTGTTTCTTGTTAATCAATAATAATTTATCTAAATTTCATAAAGCTTTAGTATGCATTTGTTTTGTAAAGTTTATATAAAATTTTTAGAAAATCACAGAACTTCATATTTACCTAATCTTACTATTCTGGGGTCTTCTAATTCATTGGCTCTGTATAGATCGCCCGTAATAAGCCAAAGCTCAGAGTTCTCTGCCTAGCACGTTACAGTCCCAAAGATCGACAAAGGACCAAAGACGTGCAAGCGTCAGTCAAAAGTTTGCAGTCGTCAAAGAGTCGGACAGCATCCAGGTCATCAGAGTAAGGGTAGGAGGCGACAAACGACAAGCGTCAAGTCAAAAAGGGAAGGTCGATCTACAAGTCCCTATTCTGGTAAGCTTTTATAAAGAACTTGAACATAGAAGTTACAATCTTAAAGTTTAGGGTGGTCATGATTGGTTGGTTAGGATCGTCCGATGTGTTCCCAGGATTTCAGTACAGTTCAAGGCGTGCGGTCACCGGTAAAAATTGTATCAAGTCGTTTCGGTTCTCTGTAAAAGCGTATTGTTCCTCTTTCTTGGAAGATGTCCAATGTGTCATCCTTGTTGGGGTACTGTGTTCAGAGGTCACTGCGAGGATCATGGAAGCTCTCGCGCAGGGGCTGTTTACTCTGCGCCACATGAGAAAATGGCCACATCATCGTGGAGTCTCAGCAGCCATCTTTGATTTAGGCCCAAATGCTAATTTAAGCGAAACAAACACAAAAGAATAATTAATATAAAAAAATAACAAATCTAATGTTTACCCCTTACTAATCCCTCTATGTGTTTGTATTTATCTAGCGTTTAGCAACATATAAAGTATTTATATTCACCATTTCGATCCTCCTTCTGGGCAAACTTACAGAACATTACAAAGCAACATATATCATGCAATTTTCTAATTACCACATATACTACTGTTAATATGCGTACGTATTTTAGTCATAAAAATGATATTTATCCCACGTGTAATTTATATTAATAAGTGTGGGTTAATAAACACACAAACTCATTTAGTAATATTATAGTTAATAGATTATTTAATTAGTATTTTTAAGCAAAATGGGGGAGGTATACAACATTTTGTACAACCTGCTCCATTAATCCCCCCTTTGGTGATTTTATCAACACACCATAAAATTATGTATCAATTTATTATAGAAAGCAAAATGAATTCTTTATATTAATTCACATCTCTGTTTGCCCAATGTTTTCTCTGCTAGCTGTTTGATACATGCTATCTTTAATTTCTTCTAATTCTACCTCTTCATATTCCCTCTCTTGTTTCTTATTCTGTCTTCTTTTCAAATTTTCTCCTTTTAAATTTTTTGTATTTTCTTTCTTTTATAACATAAACATCCTAATCTTAATTTTAATACTAGAAAAAACACACATGTTAATGGAAATACGATTCTACCTATAAATGTGCTACCTAAGTTAAATAAGAAACCTTTAATAGAAATAAGTTTCTTTCTAATCTTTTCCCAAACACTTTCAACCTCCAGTGGTACAATTTCCTCATGCAATTCAGTTATATTTTTGATATAGACTTTCAGATCTTTACTTTCGTCTGGAATGTAAGTACAACAATGTTGAACTTTCAGCATTCCACAGACTCCACCTTCTTTTGCCAATATTATATCAAGGGCAAGTCGATTTTGCATCACCATGGCACGCATGGCAACCATTTCAGTATTTACCAATAAGAATCCTCCAGAGGTGCTTGTTGACAAGCGATCCACTACTGTTGATAATTTCCAAATTTTATGTGCATTCAGAGATATTCCCACTGCTGGTGTCAATGCTCCAAAAATGTCTCCTACAATTTCTGACCAAGACTCTCTTTTTCTACGAGTTAGTAGACTACTTAACTTATGTACACCATCTTCTCCACTTCCCACGTGGAATGTCTTTGGAAAAACCAGACCTACATAACATGTGCCATACCAATGATCTGGCAAACGATAATGTGCCCTGTTCCCGCAGATAAAATACAATCCAGGAAAGACTGGATCATTTCCACCTTTAAATCCCCATCCACCCATGATTCGATATGTATCATGGCAATCACTGTTACCTACAAAGTAATTATCATAGGCAGTTTGATTCCTTCTAATACAAAACTTTCCCTTCTGAGGCCAATTTAAAGCCATTGTTGGACTAGCTTCTCCTCTCAAATGCTTTTTCCTTTTCAACATCCCAGACTGTCTTTTCTTCACTTCCCTCAGGTACTTTCCTTTGCATTTTCAATCTCCTTTCTTCAACCATATCCAAAAACACTTTCTCTTCTTTCTTTAGAATACAAGTTAGATTATTTCTTAATATAGATTCTAAAGTTAATTCTTTAGTTTCTAAGAAAAACTCACCTAATACCTATGCAGGTTTGACTTTATTCAATTTGTTAATTACGGGTACTTGTGAAAATACGTTATCTACATCTGAAAAATAATATTCTAAATTACCTATTTTATAAAACAAACTTGCTATTCCACTACATGTTATTCCATACGTTACTGGAAGATGATGGTATGTCACTCCTTCAGATACAGATGCAGGTAATTGAATACAAACGTAGCAATCCCTCACATCTATTGTCTTTACATATTCGTACAATAATTTTGAAAATACATTGTTAGATAAATCATTTATAGACCTATCTTGGTGTAAGTAATTTCTATCTACTTTAGTCGGAAATTCTTTCTGAAATTGTTCTACATTAGTTTTATTCTCACTATGTCCTTCTATTGTATTTAAGGTAACTTTAAATGAAATCAACAAAGCTAAAATACTCCATAGAAGCCTTAGTAATCCTGTACAACAACAACACGATTTTAGCCACCTTCTAAGAAAACTACATTTAGTTTTTCTATTCTCTGTGTTTGCCATTTCGAAAAATGAACAGTGTCTATTGACTTAGCCTCTTCTACTTCACAACTAGTTTTGTCTAACCCAAGGCTCTAAGCGCCTACTTGGTTCTATCGGTTATTTCTACTCCTGTATTTTATTATCTTTCCATTGATATTTCCTTTGGTCTCTTCAGTTTGGCTTCTGATCGTCTTTTACTTTCTTCTCATAATCTTGATACAGAACTTCCTGAACATCCGTCTCTTCTACAATATCGGACAAGATAATTCTCAGGATTTCCGAATCATCGTCTTCCTCAACCACTTCTTGTACAGTCACCTCTGGGTTTTCTTGGCTATCTGCCTCTTCTTTAATTTCAGGCAAAGCCACATACGACCATTTTAGCGACTTAGACTTCTGGTTAGGTTTTCTTATTCTCTTATTTTCCTCCGCTGTAGTTATTTCCTCACTTTTCGGTTTTTCTTAACTGGATACTTTATTCACTTGTTCTGCTCTTGATGAATTCACTCGTGTTAGTCGATATCTCAATATCTTTATCTTGTTTGGCTAGATTTCCTCTTTTGCTGATCTTTTCGAATTATTTCCTTTATTATTCTTTTCAGCTCTCCATGCTCTCTTTCTCAGGACTCGACCTTCTGGTATCTCTTCATCACTATCTTCTGTTTCTGTTTCAACTGGCTTTTTGTTTTCAGCTGTTTCACTTTATTGTTCCCTACTTCTGTCTCTCCTCGTGGTTCTTGCACACATTCTTCCCGCTGATTAACTATCCTAACACTATACTGAGTGTTCGGATTCCCTACAACTCCTCGGGGATCTTCCGCAAGAATCTTTCCCTCGCTCTCTGTATCTGGCACCTGTCCAACTATTTCTTTTATTTCAGGTGGAATTTCTCTCAACTTTTCATTAGGAATTTCTTTATCAAGAATCTCCTTTATTATCTTTTCATTATTTCTCTCTTGTCCAGTACGTGCTTGTCTCTGTTCTGTTTCCGAGTCTGAGCTAGTATCTGAAATCTGTAATTTTCTTCTCAAGGGAATATTTTCTGGAGCTACAATCACATCTGGTTCTGATTCCCCCCTTTCTGGGTTCCCTCTTGTTCTTTTGTCTTCAGTATCAGATTCAGAGCTTGACTCTGATTCCTCAAAATATTCTCCTTCTTTGTTGTCTTCTGGATTTGGAATTCTCAATGTGTGACTAGCATGAATCCAGTTCTTTATTCCAGCACACTTTACAGCTGTGGCTGTGGTCAAATTCACTTGTCGTGGTTTTCCCCAACGTGGGACCAGACAGTTCCTTCTTCTGTGTACTTTGATTCTCACCCAGTCTCCTGGGCGCAGATCATGAGCTTGCTTCTTTTCAAGGGTGGTGGCATCCGATCCAACCTGATGAAACACAGAATGAACTGCGTCAGCCAGTCCCTTACAGTAATCCAACACCAAGTCATAAGTTATAGGCAACAGCTTGTTGACTGGAATAAAAACATGTCGCATTGCTCTTCCCATGACAATTTCATGGGGACTCAGACCTGTGGTTCTATCTGGAATAGATCTAATAGTCATGAGTACCAGAGGCAAGACATCAGGCCATTTCAAACCTGATGGCTAAACACATTTTTCCCAATCTTTTTTTAATAGTGCCATTCATTTGTTCCACCACACCAGAAGCCTCTGGGCGATATGCACAATGTAGTTTTTGTTGTACATTCAATGCTTCACAAATCAATTTCATGATCTCATTATGGAAATGCTTTCCCCTATCTGATTCAATTGTCACTAGGAACCCGAATCTAGGGATAAATTCCCTCAAAAGCAATTTTGCTACTGTAATTCCATCACTTCTTCTTGTGGGATATGCTTCTACCCATCTAGAAAAAAAGCAGACCATCATTAGAACATACCTCAACCTGTTACAAGGAGGCATTTCAATTAAATCAATCTGCATTCTGGTAAAAGGCCCTCCTTCTCGACCTATGGTTCCTAGACTCACCACTGTCTTTCTTCCAGGATTGAACTGCTGACATATTAGGCATCTTTGACAAAGGCTCTCGGCTACCAGTCTGAAGTTTTGCATTGTACCACATTTGCTTAAACTACCTAATAATGGCATCTCTCCCTATGTGTGCTTGTCCATGATACATCCGTGCCATGGCAGACACCATACTGTCAGGCATGACTGGTCTTCCATCTCGATAAACCCACACATGATCATGTTCTCTGGGTGCACATCCTGCTTTTATCCACTGCCTCATTTCCTCATCGACTGCTTCTTCCTGCAACAGTCTCACTTCTTCCCAAGTACTCACAATGTTAGTAAACAGTAGGGGGCAAAAATTCATCTCCCTTTCTTTAGCTCAATTAATCGAATTTTGGTTACAGGCACAATATTGAGCCACATCGTTGGCATATTTGTTACCAACTACAACATAGTCTCCCGTATTTGAATGTGCAGCACACTTCACAACAGCCAATTACTTAGGCAGCTGTATCGCCTCCAGCAATTTCCCAACCACTTCAGCATTCTTTATAGGGGTTCCACTTGAAGTCAGAAATCCTCTCTGCAGCCATATTTGACCAAAATCATGTACAACACCAAAGCCATACTGACTATCAGTTATCACAGTCACTCTCACATTCTTTCCTATCTTGCATGCTCTAGTTAAAGCTACTAGTTCAGCAACCTGGGCTGAATTTACTCCCCTCAGGTAGGATGCTTCCATCACTGCTGCAACTGTGCATACTGCATATGCTGCACTTAGCATTCCCTCTTCTGTTCTCAAGCATGATCCGTCCACAAACATCACAAAGTCACTTTCTGTCAATGGTACATCTTTTATATCAGGACATGGTTTGGTACAGAAGTTAAGCACATCAAACAATCATGATCTACTTCATCTCTGACTTCCACATTCTCTGCGTCAGGCAATAACATTGAAGGATTTACATTCAAGCATCTCGTCAGGCTCACATTTGTTGCACCTAAAATGACTTTCTCATATTTAGTCAGCTGACTATGTGTCATGAATTGAGTGCGGCTCCTTGTTAATAAGATTGCCACATCATGAGGTACAAACACTCGCACAGTATACCCCATCACAATTCCTTCACTCTGTTCCAGACTCTTACAAGTAGCAGCTACTGCTTTCAAACAACCTGGCAATGCTACAGCTACAGGGTCTAGCATAGCTGAAAAATATGCAATTGGTCTTCTCAATTTTCCATGTTTCTGTATTGGTACAGAAAGTGCACATCCATTCCTTTCACTGCAATACAACTCAATCTCTTTTTCATAATCAGGCATACCCAATGCTGGTGCTTCACACAAACTGTCTCTCAATTGCTTAAAAGCTACTGACTCTTCTTTATTCAAATCATTGTGGTCTTTTGGAGTATCCAACAGACAAATTAAGACGAATCTCACAGAACCAGTAAAAGTCAGTATAGGGTAATTTTCCGAAATGCACCGCTTTGTTGTGTGTGATTCAAGTCCTGTAAATTTGTTAAGGAGAGACTTACTGTGCAAGATGAATTGCACTATATTTTGTACCCCTGATGGCATAGCCTTTGAGACCCCTGATGAAGATGTGCTGTATAAAATGACAATAGCTAATATGGAACCTGAGATTACTGAAGCCTTTGCAGTATTCAACCCTGATGAACTACCACAAGAATTGAAAAACTCAGTAAAAGCAGAAGTCTGGGATTTCACAGGAGAGGATGTAGGATTAATGAGAAATGTGGATCCTGTAAAAATAACACTAAAGAGAGGAAGATTTTTAACATCAGCTGTCCTGACAGTTGATCGAGTTGCACCAGTATCAACTAGGAAAGTAATATTTTCGTCATTTACCTTTCCGTCCAAAAAAGGGCCTGTCTGGTCTACTTCTAGAGTTGCGCCAAGTACGCACTCTTCTTCCTCCCTTCGGCACCGTCAATATCCTTCTTCTGACTCACTTTCATCTCGTTTTAGCCAATACTGCGAAACAGCGCTAGCACACGGCAGCTTATTTACCTGTTCTTCTCTGTAGAATCCTGTCTCATTACTGTATTTCTGTGTATTTATGCTCTGTGGAAAAGGCGGTTTTGGCGCCTGATTCTGTTGGGCAACAACCTTCTGCTGTCGCTGCAGTTGACAACTCACCTCTTTCTGCACCTGCGGATTAAATGCTGCATTATCAGTAAACTACCGAAAACCAGAGGATTAGTCCCCGTCCAGGATTTGAAAGATGCGGAATCGGGCATTTTAAAGATTCGGACTCCTATCCTTATCATTGGATAAACTTTTGATCGGATATTCCATTACTAATAACAAGACGGGACGATCACTCGCAATTTGTCGGAATTAGACCGTTATCCTATTCAACATATCCATTATACCATTTATTGATTTTTGAATGACATCCCAGAATTTTCAAGAAAGAATTATACAAACAGACGCATTGTTTCTTACGCCCTGAAGAAGTCCCAAGTGGACGAAACGCGTCGGCTGCTTTGGCTGTTCTTAAATGTCATTTTAACAAATGAAAAATAAAGAAGATCAATTTGGAAAAGAAAAATTTGATGTACATGGACTAATTTGATATGATTTAAATTTGAGGATGTGGTGCGCCTTTTGCTGTTTATGTTCCATTTTTGCCCCAGTATTTGGGGAGGTATTGTGTTAGCGGGTACCAGTCTAGAGCGCACACACAGGGTGAATTTGAACTTGTCACCTACCAATACAAGGGGTAATTGATAATCCGGTGCTGTCCCAGAGGGTTACCGCTGGCTTTGCTCCTTCTGATTCATTATCAGTATTAGTATTTGGGGGAAACTTACACTCGGATTTCCAATGCCCTATCCTTCCGCAATTATGACAAGGCCATTTCTTTTTGGCTTATTCTATGTTAAATTGTCCTTTTCCCTTTCCATTATTACATTTTGGTTTCATACCTGTTCCACTAGCTTGTACAATCAATTGAGCTTCCTGTCTTTCTGCTACTTTGACTTGTGCCCACATTGCTTTTTCTTTCAACTTACGTTGTTTAGCTTCAATCTCATCACTAAAATACTTTGCATGTTTTAATACTTAATCTATTTTCTTGTTTTGCCAATCTACTGTATGCTGTTTAATCATTTCATTGATTTCTGGTCTTAGCCCATATACAAATCTGTATACAAAGTGACTTAAATCCTTTTCACTCAAGTTTTCATCGCCACTAAATTGTTTAAAGGCAAGAATCAACCTTTCATAGTAGGCATGTACCGATTTTTTAGCTTCCGGATGAGTCCTGTCAATTTTTACCCAATCAGTTTCCTTGGGAGGTACCTTGTTTTTCAGGAACACAATTACTTGCTCATATTTTTTCATAACCTCAGGATCAGGGGCTCCTGTTTTGGGTCTCTAGGATATTCCTGTGTAGGCCAATTAATCATAAGCTTGCACTCTGTCCATAGGTCTGCTGGTACTATTATGTCAAAAAGACTGTTTGAATCAATCCATAAGACCTTTGATAATTTAACAAATCTATCCACTTGCCTATACCACTCGACTGGCTTTTCGCGTAGTCGAGGGAAATCATTGGTAAATGACAAAATATCTTGTCTAGTCCAGGGAACATGTACATATCCTCATCCTGGAATTTCTCTCATGGGGCATTCTGTTACTACCTTTTCCTTTTCTCTTACGGGGAAACCTGCAAATGTTTTGTCAGAGGCATCATCTCGTTTCCTGAACCACCTACTCTTCCATTTATCCACATCTCCCCATTTTCTCAACAAAATGATTATGTCCTTGATCTGGGTCATTCTTCCCGTGGTATTCATGTTTTCAATATCCTTTTCAGAAAAATCTACTCTATGTGGTTTCTGTAAAGCCTTTACCGTTTCAAAGTCTATACCCATCTCATTTGCCACTTCTTCTAGTCTTTCATGTAGATTCTTTGCTCTCCATGTTATGCTCTTGCATAGAAATAATAATTCTTCATCCTGATAGTTCTTAAGTTTTTCAGTTGGGATGGTTCCTACTATTAACTCTTCTAATGTCATTCTTAGCTTAGCTACATCTATAGATTGAGATTCTTTATCTTTTTGCTGCAAACTCCTTAACCATTCACTCAATTCATCTGAAGTAATCCCTACACTGTCTTTCCCAGAATTTTGTTGTGTTAATCTCTCTGGTGTTCCTAGAACTGACTCTGTCGTCATTATCATCCTGTCTACTAAACTTTGATTTACTGTCAAATTTTTAGGAGTACTCTGTTGTAACATACTTGTCATTGGTCTCCATGGTTTCTGATCTATATTCTTTTCTAGGCTTTCTGTGTGTTTATCACTGTTATAAGGAATCGTCAAACAATGCTCACTATCTTTTTGTTTATCAAAAATAGGCATTAGGGGTCCTATAGTTACTGGAACAGTTACAGCTTCCAAATTTTTTGTTAATTCCCTAATCTCAGTTAATTCTAAAGTAGTTTTTGCTAATTCTCTGGAATTTTCATTACTATGTTGGGTTTGCTCCACTTCCTTAAAAGGATTGCTCCTTCCTATTTCTGGTAATACTGTCTCAAACTTTATATTCTGTGAAGTCTCTTTCACTGGGGCACTTGGTATCAACATAGTAGAATCTGACTGATAAGGGGGCAGATTTTTATAAAACATGTCGTCAAGAACATCATCCTCTGATTCATGCACACCATATCCCTTTGACTCAATATTATTATTCTTTTCCGGGGAAACATGGCGGCCGGAAGCTAACGGTCGCGGCTGAGCTCCCGCTGACACACGCTATTAGACTCCTCGCGGATCTCGGCGAGTTTCGTTGCAGTTTTTACGGATGATTTGCCAAATCTAAGTATTGTGGGACCCTCTACCCCTATCCCCATTTATAGTTTTTTCTTTTTTCTTTTCCAAAAAAGCGGGAGATTCCTATTGACCCAGAGTCGGTGGCTTTCGTACCTTGGATGGTGCCTGATGCCTGAGGTGGTGCGGAGCCTTTGGAGCTCTCGCTGCTGCAGTTCGTTGGTGCAGCGCGAGAGTGGAGGCGGCGCGTTTCTGGACTCCAGTTCCGGGTCTCCCCCGGCAGAGCCAGCACCTGTGATTCCTGCCCCGAGTACGGCGAGTGGACGAGCGGGAACAGGAGAGGTCGGGAGAACCGAGGTGAGGTAGGAGAGTATTTTTCCCTCCTCCTTGAGGCCAACACTTTGGAACCTAGCCTTTTGGAACCTGCAGGTGAGACTACTGTTTGGACTGCTCTGGAGACAGGGAGCAGGACGTACGTTGGCCGGGCTGGCCTGGAGGAATTGGCCGGGGCCTCCCCTTTGAGGGCAGGTTTTCAAGGGTGTATGGATAACGGGGGAAGTAGTCTCTTCTGTAGTGCTTCTCGTAGCGCTATTATTCAGCAGGGCTTTAAGACTACAATCTGTAGGTACACACTGCGAAATAGGGCAGCAAATTTGGATATAGGTACTGACTCTGTTGATTCTGCTCGTATCTCTCCCCCAGCTGTCGAAGTAAGGGTCTCTGCTAGGCAGGGCAAGAAAAAAGTGATCACTGAGAATATTCCCCCAGAGGGTGGAAGAGGGAAAGGGAGGGCTTAAAAAGCCCCATCGTCCAAGGTTAGAGTGACTCCATCTTTAAAGACATTCTATAAAGTATTATCTATTCCATCGGACAGGGGGTTAAATAAAAAACTTACTATGGCGTCTCCTAGTACACATACTGCTCATTCCATGAACCCCTCTTTACCCCAAGACAATTTTTTGCCCTCGATCCTGTCTGAGGGAGTGAATGAAGTGCCTATTGTGGCTGAGCAACAGGTGGCCATCCATCCCTCGGTAAGCTTTTTGAATAGGTACTCGCCCCTAGAAATTCAAGGAAATCAAGGTAATCGCGAAAATCAAGAGGTTGGGCCAGGAAACCCCAAAGTAACAGCGAAGTCGGACTTAGCAACAGCACCATTGCTGTTAGCTTCTGATTCGCCTGGTCCACCGGCTATATCTTCAGTATAGGTCCCCCTAATAACGAGGGGGTAGGGGCATTAGGCGATATATTATTGGCTCTGAAGGAGGATATTGGCAGAAGATTTTCCATCTCTGAAACCAACCAAGCTGCAATTAAATCTTCATGTGAGGTATTAGCGCAAAAAATCGAAGAGGTCTCTCAGAGAACTGACATTTTGGAATCAGAATTCCCTAAGATGAAGGAAGCGCTACATAGTTCCACAGTAGAGATGGATAAGCTAGTCCATCAAAATAGGGACTTGAAAGACGACATAGAACGTCTTGAAAACCATGCTAGAAAAAATAACTTAAAAATTCTAAATGTCCCGGAGGATATGGAGGGTGGCGACATTAAAAACTTTGTGATCTCTCTCCTAAAGGGAACAATCCTTAAGGATACCCCAGAACTTGATCTGTCTCAGGATATACAGCGAGTACACCGGGACCCGTATAGGAGGAATCTCACAAAATCAAAGCCAAGGAAAATTTTGGTGAATTTCCTTACATATACTTTAAAAGAGAAAATCTTATCCCTGGCGCTGAAAGCAGGTCTGGTTAATTGTAATTCTTGTTCTAGCCCATTTTCCTTTTCTATTAGGTCCGACATATCTCATA
The DNA here is from genome assembly GCF_964204655.1 of Triturus cristatus. Taxonomy (NCBI): domain Eukaryota; kingdom Metazoa; phylum Chordata; class Amphibia; order Caudata; family Salamandridae; genus Triturus; species Triturus cristatus. Next base: position 876,703,733 of record NC_140579.1, read on the forward strand.
TCACTGCTACGAAACAGTGGGAGTTGGGTAAAAGAATGACAATTTTAAACTCACTCGGGGTCAAGGTACAACTAAGGTTCCCGGCACTTCTCCGAATTATGTGGAACAATCACATGTATAATCTTCGTCAGATTGAGGAAGTGGATAACCTCATTGGAAAAATAAGGAGTGAAAGTGGGGTGGGACAAGAGGGTAGGGTCCCTATGTAACAATTATTATTACTATCAATTCTGTCTCACTGGGTTACCTAGAGGGGTCTGGGTTATTATTTGTATAATTGTTTTTTCTGGTTGTGTCAGGGGGCCTCGTCCATAGAGCTCATGCTCGGAGGAGTAGGGAGGGTTTCCCAGGGTAGTAAGGTAGGGACACAGGGGCAGGGAAGGGTTGAGGGTGGATGGAGGAGCACGGGTGGGGGCGCATGGGGGAAAATCAAAAAAATATCCTCAATCTCAAAATTCTTTTAAAAATTAAGCCGTCTTTAGAATGTCTGAATAACGTTTTGGTAAGGGGTAGCCATAATGAATAGTAAAATTAATTTTATTTCATGGAATGTTAATGGACTTAGATGCCCACGTAGGAGAAGATTGGTTATGAAGTATCTCGAACATTCCACAGCTCAGGTCTGCCTCCTTCAAGAGACGCATCTGAGTTTTTTGGAATGTAGGACCATTTTCGGTAACTACCGTTGGGTTGAGCTATTTTGTTCATCTGAACAAGTAGTCCATAATAAGGGGGTGGCAATTTTAATTAGATCAGGGGCTAGAGGGAACATTAAATCAATCTCTTCAGATCAGTCAGGGAGATGGATAATCGCACAGATCGAAATAGGTGGGAAGGAGTTAACCATAGTATCATTTTATGGCCCAAATGTCGATGATCCGGCATATATATATAAAATGCAGGCTAAATTAATAGAAACTACCACCCCAATAATTATCGGAGGTGATTTTAATGTCCTTCTTAATCCCATATGGGATAGATCTAATCATAGCCGCCATGTCGGAGCCCCACACATTTGTCGAGCAATGATTAATATGATCCATGATCTAGGGTTAGCCGATGTTTGGAGGGCAAAGCAGGGAGATAAAACCGGTTTTACTTTTTCAGCAAAAAATATGGTCATTCTTCAAGAATTTACTATATTTTAACTGATAGGCACGCGTTGGAGAATGTTCTTGATATCTCTATCTCACCTAGTATTCTCTCTGACCATGCCCCTATTTCTGTCTCATATGTAGGGGGAAGGCAAACTCTTAGTTCTAGATGGACATTGAAAAGGGCAATGCTGTCTAATGCTGAGATAATCAACGCACTTAAAGGCTTTACATTGGATTATTTTGCTTTAAATTTAGGTTCAACTTCCTTAGACTTTGTCTGGGACGCTTTTAAAGTAAACTTATGTGGTCAGCTTCACAGTTTGATTTGTTCTAAAAATAGGGAAGAGGTACTAGAATTCAAAAATTTGGAAAACGAGATAAGTAAATTGGAAGACGAAAGGGTAAATAACCCCCAGTTTTCTACAGAAAAACTGACACAAGTTCATAAACATCTTGAACGCCTACATCGGGTTTATAGGGGAAAACTGGAGTTAAAGGTTAAGGCACAGTGGTCTGCTCATAATATGCAACATTTTGAATATGGCGAAAAGGCGGGGGCTCTTCTAGCTTGGAAGGCAAGGGCAGACCGAGCCAAAAACAACATTAGTGAATTAATCATTGACGAGAGTGGGGTGATCTCAGGTAAACTGGGGGATATGCAAAGGTGCCTTCTTTCCCTGTTTTCAGATCTATACAGAGAAGAGTCCACACCAAACCCTGAGAATATCCAAAAGTGGCTACAGCTAAAAAAATTACCTGTTTTAACTGAAGGCAGTCGAGCATCTCTTGACGCTCCTATAACAGAGTCTGAAATAAAATTATATATCAATAGGATTAAGAATAATAAAGCCGCGGGGACTAATGCCCTTCCAGGTGAAGTTTATAAAATCCTTCGGGATGAACTGGCTCCAGGGCTATGTGAACTATTTAATTATATATATAGCCCTGATGGTAGAGTTCCGAACTCCTGGAAGGAAGCTATGATTGTTCTTGTTCTAAAGCCAGGGAAAGATCCCCACAAAGCGGACTCATATAGGCTAATTTCCCTGCTTAACGCTGACTATAAGATCTTTATGAGCATATTGGCGGGGAGATTGGTCAAGTTAGTTCCGCATTTGATAAATACGGACCAAAAGGGCTTTATCCCAGGAAGGTTCATCCAAGAGCAGACCTTACAGCTAATTGGTAGGCATTGATCTAGCAGTGGCACGGTCGGAGCCCTTGGCTGTGGCGACATTTGACGCAGCTAAGGCCTTTGACCGTGTCTGTTGGATCTTTTTATGGGAACTTCTAAGGATGATGGGCTTTGGTTCAATCTTTATTCAGACCTTGATCAACTGCTATCAGGGTGCCTCTGCTGTAATCCTGTTAAATGGCCTGTTAACATCAAGCTTTACTATAACCAGGGGTACAAGGCAGGGTTTTCCCATCTCACCCTTACTTTTTGATCTTTATATAGAGCTTCTTGCCCAAGCCATTAGATTGGATGAATCAATGACCCCCTTCAGTGTCCATCTATATAGTAGCAAGTTAGCCCTTTATGCGGATGACTTGCTGCTGTATACTAATAATCCCATCGAGGTACTCCCTAGAGTAGAAGCACTCTTGGAGGAATTTGGCTCATATTCAGGTTATCTCGCTAATTCCTCTAAGACAGAGGTAATGTGCTGGAATATCGACAATTGGTCTGGTATAATAAGCAAGGAATTTGGATACCTTGGGATTATCATAGTTAAAAACTTAGATGATATCCCGCAGATTAATCTGAAGAAGGTGTCTAAAGAGATTGATCATCTTTTTTTAAGATGGAAGAACCTGCCCTTAACTATATATGGAAGGGTTAATTTCGTAAAAATTGTAATTTTGCCAAAACTGACCTATCTATTGAGTACTATTCCCCTTGGTTTCTCAAGTAGGGATATAAGTAAAATCCAAGGCAAGATGGGCAGTTTCATCTGGTCTAATAAATCTGCAAGGCTCTCCTGGAAGAAGTTAAGACGTAAACTACTGAAGGGAGGCCTTGCCCTTCCTGACTTGCTTTGGTATTCCTTTTCATTTCAGTTTAAAAACTTTCGGGCGCTGCTCACTATCACGGGGGATTCCAATTGGGGGATGATATTGAAGGAAATGACTATCTTTGAAGGCGGAGGAGAGGGTTTCCTTAATAAGTTTGGGGCTCCAAGGTTTTTTTAAAAAGGTCCGCCTGAAGGTATTAAAATCAGCCTTAAATGTGTGGTACAGGGTCAGGGAAAAGTGGGGGTTTCGTTACTATTCGGAGTTTGCTCCCATTTGGGAATCCCCTGGGCTACCTGCATGCCTGGAGGATAGCCTTGCGCAGTCTATCAAAAATGCCGGTATCTCGAATTGGTCTGATCTCATCTCCTCAGACGGTGTCCATTCGTGGGAGGTGTTAAAGTCCCAAATAGGAAGCTCTTTCTCAAAATTTAAATATCTACAACTAGTTTCCTGGTTTACAGCAGAGAGTGATCTCATTGGTGGAAATTGGGAAATAGAGCTCCTTCTTCAAAATGCAAAACCCATAAAAAAAAGAGGTAGGGCTTTGGTATAAAAAGCTTTTGGATGCCGATGTGGCTGATCTTCCTTTACAACATACGATTTGGAATTTGTCAGCCCTGGACACTGTCGCAGTTGATTTATATGAATCTTCGCTCCAAACATTATATAAGTTTGTTTAACCAGCCTCATTAAAAAAGAACCATTTTTATGTTATTAACAGACTATATTACACCCCCATGAAAATAGCCAAATTTGCCCCCCTTACCTCTTCAAAATGTCCTAGATGCGAATTCTCCCCGGCTGATGATTTACATTTATTTTTTGAATGTGGGAGGTTAAAGGAGTTCTGGCAGAATGTGGAATGTCACTTAGCGCCATCTTTAAAGTCGAGATCAACCTGAACTCTCCCACAGTAATTTTTGGTACTAATAATGACTTGATGAACTGGATGTCAGCAACACAAAAAGGCTTGTTTCTGTACTTAATTCTTATTGCCCGAAGGGAGATCTGCAAGCTGTGGAAGGATTCATTACCCCCACTGTACGAGAACTGGTTGAGGGCTTCACTGGGGGTGGCCCGATTGGACCTAGGTCATTTGGATGATACTGGTCTCAACATTTGGTCACCGCTCTTAATATGGGGCAGAGATTTGAGACTGCTCTAGTGTCTCTAGGTCCTATGATTACACCAAGCTTCACAAAGAAGCTGGCCTGGCTAGGCCTACAGCTAATGCAGTAGCAGAAGCCTGGGGGAGTCTAGGTTCGAAGGATGGCTTATTGCTTGTTTTTGCATGCGCTATATGGGGAGATGAGGACAAAAAATAAACAAAAAAGAAATAAAAAAAAAAAAATAAAAAAAAAAAATATATATATATATATATATATATATCATCAACACAAGTCCACCAGCCGTTGCTGTTTGGTGTGTCCATGCGGGAAACAATATGTGGGAAGCACAATACATCCCACAAAAAAAAGAATTTTAGAACACCTAAGGGCAATTAATAATAAAGACCATAATTATCCTGTTGCCCGTCATTTTGAAATAGAACACCAAAGTAACAGCAATCTTCTCAGGTTCTTCTGCCTAGACCAGATTGCCAAATCTGAAAGGGGAGGAGACCAGGTGAAGAAATTACGTATCTTAGAATCTAAATATATCATAAAGTTGCAAACTAAAATACCGAAAGGACTCAACAATGAAGAGGAAATGTGGGTCCATATAGGTTAAACTGAAGGTTCTCCATATCTAATGAAAATTCTTTAAAAAAGGGGGAGGAGCGTTTTTCTTTTTTTCAAATTGAGAAACAACAGGAATGATTTGTATTGTCTAACCTATGTAATAATGCAGACTTCTTGGAAGGTAAGCCCATACAGGGCGTAATTTTCAAAATATGCGGCCAAAATGTCAAAATACTATTTCAATTGTTCCAGTGGCACTGGAGGGCTAGAATAGAAATTCAAAATTGATGAATAGTAATCACATGAAATGCAAATAAGTGATATATACAAGTATATCCAAGCAATGAACTCATAACATGAATGTAATGTAATGATTGTTCAAAGATGGCCGCTGCAGTAATGATACCGATGTCTGCATCACGGTACCTTCTTCTATGTTTATTTAAAAACGTTATTTTCTATTTTCATGAATTGTATGAAAACTTTATTTTAAAAAACTCATTTTGTAACTGTTGAATAGACACTGACGAAGGCGGTCTCGCCGAAACGCGTCTGTCTACTTGCAAGCAGTTGAGACGAAAATAAATGGAAAATTGCTTACTTAACGCTGATGGCTTTGAGTGCGCTCTATTGAAAGAGGTTCCTGGGAAGTGAGAAACCTGGGTTTTGGAATATATATATATATATATATATATATTACCTACTGGCGGTCGCCAGTAGGTAGTTATAGTTAGGACCACGTTTCCATAGGAAATCCGCAACATTCTATTTTGAATAACTTTGGCGCCGGTCGACGAATCCTCGCGAATTTTTCAAAATAGGTGGGGCGCTACGCTCCGCTCCTACCCTGAAAGTCTCGGGGGGATTCGTCAAGCGGGGGCTGAGATAAAAGGGGGGTCCCAAAACGCGTTTTTCCCATGCATTTTTCCATAGGACCTTTAGACAGGGCTACAGCCCGAACGGCTGAACAGAATTACTAGAAATTTGGCAGAGAGGTAGTCCTCAGGTCAAGGAAGTGCCTTTTGTAGGTTTGGTGTAAATCTGTTCAGTAGATTCTGAGAAAATAGCCTTTAAATCAATATATATATCTGAGCCAGCTTACGGTGCGCTTACGGTACGCTTACCGTACGCGTACGGTGGCGTGCGCGAGCGCGATTATGATTGGCTCTTAGATCTTAGTAAACATTCGAATCGGCCGAAACCAGGAAGCGGCGGCTGCCATTTTCTCTCTCGCACTGAGAGAGATGATTAACAAACAAAGCACAAAAACATTTAAAGGGGCTGTTTTGACAGCTCCCACACACATAGCCATGTACAGGGAGTCCCCAAAGATCCCCCAAGGCCAAAACCGGAATTTTTATTATTTCGCTAATTTCGCCGATTACGCTTACCGTACGCGTACGTTAAAAAAATATTAAAAAAAATAAAATATCCACACTAACCCCACCCCGTGTGCAATTGGTGACCGAAGGTCACCAATTGTGAATGGCTTATCACATAAGTAAAAAACGAAAAGATTAAAAAAAAAAATATTTAAAAAAAAAATTATCCACACTCTCTCCACCCCATGTGCAATGGTGCCCGAAGGGCACCATTTGTGCATGGCTTATAACTACTGCGAAAAATTAAAATATTACCTTTAAAAACGAAGTGCATCATATGTCCTCCATGTGTGCACGGTGCGCGAAGCGCATCGTGCGTACATGGCCATCTAGCGTAACGTGGGCACGCGGTGCGCGTAGCGCACCGCGTGCCCACCGTGCGTGCACGGCACTAACTGCGTAAAGTGGGCGCGCGGTGCGCGAAGCGCACCGCGTGCTCACTGTGCGCGCACGGTGCGCGAAGCGCACCGTGCGCGCACGGAACAAACTGCGTTAAGTGGGCGCGCACGCCACGAATGGCGTAAAGTAACTTAGCATTTAAAAAACCGTACAAATTCACTGAAAAAACCATAGGTTTCACACACGTTATAGTTAGGAATTAGCATTTAAAAAACCTTGCAAATTCACTGAAAAAACCATAGGTTTCACACATGTTATAGTTAGCGGAAATTTTACTGATAAAAAACCAATGAAATTCCCCCGTTATAGTTAGTGCAGGCAACTATAACTCACGCGACCGCAATCTTCTGCTGATGACATATGTGTCTTTATGAAAAGAAAATATTTGTAATATATGTATAGCTAAAAATGTATGGAAGAAGACATGGGTAAATAAGTGTCTAAATACAGTATTAGCATCAGCAGAGGATTGCGGTCGCGTGAGTTATAGTTGCCTGCACTAACTATAACGGGGGAATTTCATTGGTTTTTTATCAGTAAAATTTCCGCTAACTATAACATGTGTGAAACCTATGGTTTTTTCAGTGAATATATATATATATATATATTACTATTCTTTTCCACACATTTTCTACTTCCAACTTCCTCAGCATGTCTTACCGGAAACAGACCATCAGCCATATTTGCACTTCGCCATATCCTCATTTTATCATCATGATTCTCTTGTCCATATGATCTACCAAACATGTACTTATATCTTCCGCCATTTCTCTGTCATGCATCTCATCTTCCCATTCTGTCAATGCTTCAAATTGAGTCGGTCTAGGCCTTGGTTCTAGATTCATCATTCTTTCTCTCAAATTTCTCAAAACCGCTAAATTAAATGAACCATGTTCTGGAAATGGCAAAACTCCATCACCTTTCGTGTTCTTCATCCAGTTGTCCAACCAGATACAAGTATGATATCCATATTTCGCAACCATGAAGGATGCGGGCGATTTCGGTGGAGGAAGTAATTGTCCCTCTCTAGTCTTAATCGGTTTGTCCTTTTTAAATAAACGTTTTATCTTTCCAAACCAGGTCTTTTTCTCTTTTTCTGGTGGATCGTAATACATAATTTTGTCTTTCGTGTATCGCTAGTTTTCTCTACGACTATTCTGTTGTTTTAACCAATCGTAGCGCGACTCACTCTAACGCACCAATCAGGAGCGTCTATGTCACTTCTACAATTCTCCAATACCAGCGCGACTCACTTTAACGCACTAATCAGGAGCGTCTACATCACCCTGTATTTCTCCACTCTCAGCACGGCATACACTAACGCACCAATCCGGAACGTCTATGTTAGCCAATCCCAGTGCAGTATTTCTGACATCAGTCTTTCTCGCTACTTCTGCTTCTACTGACCCCTCCTTTACAAAATGTATCGGCAAACTTTCTTACGTTCTTCTGGCTTACAAATCTGTTAGTAATAACATAAATACGCCACCATTATCTGTTTCGCTAACCAAGTATAGTCAATACCTTTTTTATGAGTATTCCGTCTTTCCCGAGAGCAGCGCTTACCTCTGCCCTACTACGGAATCGTTACTTCCGTTGATAAAGTAGCACATCCCTCTACCTTACCCTTCTAACAAGCATTAGCTAACCGTTTCTCCAGAATTAAGACACCTAGTTGGAGACCCAATGCTCCTGAGAAATAAAACCAGAGTTTCACAATTAACCTGAATGCCTTTTCATTCACGCACTTTCATACGGAAAATGTAGTTCATTCACACAGAATTCTGTCTTTCCCGAGAACAGCGAACAGTCTGTCCTACTACAGAATTATGACACACGTTAATAAAGTAGCCCTTCCCTCTACTTCATCCTTCTAGCAAGCTTAGGGAACACCTATTACCTTTCCAGTGATAAGCATAATCAGAGTGCCTTCTGAACTCCTGGTACCTAAGACCAAAATTTCACAGGTGTCCTTCGCTACCATACACTTCTCTCATACAGGAAATGTCTGTAATGGCAACACACGACGATGTTACCGAATCGAACCCAGACAATGCGTCGTGCAACTTCAATCATCACACGTTTTCCCCGTGTACCTACAGGGTAACAACAATTCCGTCTTTCCCGAGAGCAGCGCTTACCTCTGCTCTACTACAGAATCTGTAGGAAGGTGGAATCTGACTAATGGTTGACACCAACTTTTTGCCTGGTATTTGGGTGGTTTTTGACTAGTCTGGCTGGGATCCTGCTATCCAGGACCCCAGCCTATCTGCTTTCTCCTTAAAAACGATGTGAGTACCCTAGGTACAAACCAATTGGATGCTGAGGGTTGCCTGGCAGTCCCTTGTAGATGGTACCCTAGGTACCCAGGGCATGGGTCCCTCAGTAGGCCTACCACGGCTGCAGCATTTATTGTGCCACCCTGGGACAGCCATACAAACTGACACCACCAGACCACTACTGTAGTCTGGGTAAGGTGGTGCTAGCACCCCTTTCAGGGATATAGGTACCCTATATCCCACCCCATTACAACACATGTACTCTCATAGGTCACCCCTAGAGCAGGCCTTGCTAATCCTACAGGGCAGGGTGCTGAGATATGTGTGAGGGGGGGACCCCTACCTGAGTAGGGCCTCTCTGCAACCCTCGTAAAATCATTGCTGGGTTGTTTGTAGTGTAGCCATACCATATACTCTTAACCGCATTATAAGTCTATCGCGATAGCGTGATAACTTGAGAATGGCTACACAGAACCATATTGTGTTTGGTGTCAAACATGTAGGAATCCTACCCCCAGTCCAGCCATGGGCAAGAGGGCACGATTCCCCCCTGCTAGAGGGGCGATATGGGAAAAGCGGCAGAATTCGGACACCAATTTAAAAGTGCACAAGTAGTACAAAATGGCTACTACCCGCCACCCACACGACTCTGGCTGGCTGTTGCTGGGGAAAACCCCAGCCTCGCCAGCTGGACAATAGGGCTCCTGTGGCAGGGAGGTGCTAGCATCTCCCCAGACAGGATATGTGGATTGGAACAGGGTGGGTGCACCAAATGTCCTTTCAGAGTTGCACGTAGGCAGCTGCAGTGCCTTCATTCTGCATACACCGCTTGGAACCGGTTCAGGGGCATCCTGCCCCTCACCCAGGTGGGAAACACACAAAGGGGAGAGGGTGTAGCCACCCTTTCCCGCCTCACCACTCATTGGTGGACACTACTCTGGACACTCCCCTAATCTTGGGGATAAAGGTGAATAACGTGACCCCAGAGCCTCAGATTAATCTTGGACTTTACAGACTTGACCTTCGACGAGCTGCTGCCCAGCTGACTGAAGAAATCTCCCTTGGGATAAAGGAGTTATCCCCCAGCTTGGCAGGCACCTGAAACACTGCAAGTGACCCGGTTGGAACTTCGCTGCTCTCATGAACTTCGTCGACTTCCAGCACCCTTGAGGTGGGTTTCCTTAGCATCCCAGAGGCCAGTGAGTGTGCACAGCTAACCTGTGTACCGTGGACCGCGTGGGTGCCGAGATTCGCAATACTCCAGGACACCGGCCACCTCTTGCGTAGCACACGACCCTGACCAGTGGGGAAGTTGTGCTTTGGCCCATTATTGAGCCAATCACCAAGCAGCATCCGTGCCAAAGATCAGCACCCTAGCCCCTTCCAGTGGCCCATGGGCTCCCTTTTACGCACTCCATTTTGCTGCCTTCCACAGTCCCTTGTCTCTCAACTTGTGGGCCCGAGCGGAGGACAATCTCGACAACTAAGAGTTCCCCTGGTTGCTCCAGGCCTGCTCTACAGTCTCTCCAAAGGAGACCTCTCACAGACCTCTTGTGTCTGCACCAGTAGCTGATTTGTTCGTCTTGCATGTGTTGCGGTTGTCAAGGCTTAGTGGATCCAATCCGGATACTAACACCGCAGCGACCCTCATCCGACGTGGGACAGTTGCCCTCCTGAACTAGCCTTCCTTGAAGCCCCCCGGAGCCCGTGGCTGCAGATCCAAGCTACACGTCTTTCCACTTGAAGCACCCGACATTGAAGGGCTCCTTGCTTTGAGCTCCCTGGTCACTGTGCTGTGACCCAGACTCTGTCCCCTCTGCTTTCAGGTTCTTCTCTACAACTTCTACAACTTCAATCTTCACGGCATCATCGACGCTTTTGGCTAGCAGCACTTTTGAACATTTTCCCACTGAAAATCAGCCCGCGACCCGACATCGAAAACGACCTATGCACCCGGCTTCCCTGGGGCAGGTAACAGTGGTACCTCGGTACTCTCGTGGTAGTGGGCTCCTCAAAAGCCTAAGTCTAAGTTTTAACTTTGTACTCCTGCTAGAAGTGACTTTAATCTGTGTAAATCAAACTGCGACATTCTCCATAGGCTTTAATAGAGATCACGATAGCAGCTATTTCCACTGCACGCGCCTCCCGTGGGTCCCCTTCCTCATAACTTGGGGTGGATTCTTAAGGGGCCAGCAATCCTTAATGCCCTAGGCATTGTCTGTAGAATTGTCGTGGATCTTATACCACTTTTTTGATATATGGTTTGGTCCCCCCCTGGGGCCCTGTGGTTCCTGTGCTATTTATTGTGTTTATCAATGCTTGTTTGAATTGTAACTTTGCCTCAGCCTCATAAAGAGACTTGTGGGATTCTGTTTAGAATAAATAGATATATTTTATATATATACCTGTGTGGACTACTCTTTCATTTGGTCATTCAAGAGGTTATCTATGGTAAAACGATAAGATTAACACTCCTTCAAGACTTAGCCTGAAGGCTGCTCTCCACAGCTACCACTAGGATAGCTTTCTTTAAAGGTTGTCTTAAACCTATCATCAATAAGAGTCGAATTGGACTGGTGCAAGGTGTCCCCTATAACTAGGAGACAGCATATGCCAGGCCAACTTCTCACATTGGTGTGCAGCGGTTGGATTCAAGCTTGCCATTGTTTTACCAGATAACAAATTGAACTTCTAAAGTGAAAGCCACTTGGTACCAAAGGTACATATAAATTCAAGCTTAGAATACAATAAGTTCTACTGAACTTAGGAGTTGTGTGTAGAGGGTTTAGCACACCTTGACTACAACTCAAGAAAGGGTTCAGTAGGCCACACCTAGTGTAGGTAGATACACCAGTACCACTGCACTTGAAATGTCTTTAGGTTCAGGTGCCCATAAGGCTATGGAAGGACCCCAGAGGGTCCCAGTCGACAAATATGATCATCTTTCCTTTGCTGATCTTAGGTAGATGTGCACCTCTAGGAAACTTAAGACAAACAAGGGTGCCAATACTTAACGTCTCAGGGAAATCCTGCTCATAGCAGACTTTAAGCAGATTTTAGGGTCTGATGGGGTAGACAGGTTGGATGGGCATCCCTCAGAAGAGGACACTCCCAGAGTGGACTCTTATGAGGACCAGGAAGAAGATGATGATCTTGACCTGGAAGAACCAGACCACTCACAACATGGAGGTGATGGCCCAAAAGGCACTCTCTCCATCCCTAAAGGGAGAGTGGTGGATCCAAGTAGAAGGAACAGATCCCCCTCAGTGGGGTCCAACCATTCTAGGAGATCCAAAAGGACCTCTGCCTCTCCTCAGAGGAGAGAATCCTCCCAAGAGAGGAAATGCAGACTGTTCCAGTTTGAGCAGGCAAAGCTACAGCTCAGGAGAGAACAGTTAGCATTAGACAGGGAGTCCCTGGAGCTTCAGAAAGCTTCAAGAAAGTGGGGTCTAGAGACCCCTGGTGGCAGTAATGAAACCCCTAGAGTTAGAGAGAAAGTACCTGACAATAGGAACTTCCACAAGATGGTGCCCACCTATCATACAGGGGATGACATCCAAAAATGGATCTCTGCTCTTGAGAGGGCCTGTAAAGTACAAAGGGTCCCAGTAGAGCAGTGGGCAGCAATCCTGTGGCTCTCCTTTGCAGACAAAGGTAGAGACAAGCTCCTCTCTGTAAGAGAAGAGGTTGCAGATGATTACTATATCTTGAGAGATGCTTTAATTGATGGGTTTGGCTTAACCACTGATCAGTACAGACTTAAGTTCAGAGACACCCAAAAAGCACAGGATCAAGATTGGGTAGACTTTGTGGATTGTGCTACCAAGGCATTGGAAGGTTGGTTGAATGGCAGTAAAGTAAAAGATTATCGAGGATTGTACAATCTCATAATGAGGGAGCAGATTCTTAATAATTGTAAGAACCAACTCTTACACCAGCACCTGGTGGACTCTGATCTGACCTCTCCCCAAGAATTGGGAAAGAAGGCAGACAAATGGGTCAGAACCAGGATCAGGCCCAAGAACCAAGGTGGTGACCAGAAGAAAGATTCTACCAAGCCCAAAGAGAAAGGAGGGATAATAAAACAGAAAAGTCCTCTGAAGGGCCCCAAAAACCCAGTGCTGGGGGTGGGTCCCAAAATCCTTCCTCTTCTAACATGAAACCATATTGCCATGTGTGTAAGCAACCTGGCCACTGGAAAACTGACTCCAGCTGTCCAAAGAATGGCAATAAAGAAAATGTTCCTCCCATTGCAGCTCCAACACCTCCTGTTACTACTAGTAGTAATCCCCCAGGTGGTGGGAGTGCACCCAAAAATTTAGTTGGGCTTTCTTGGGGAACTCAGGAGGACTCTGGCCTAACCAGGTCCCCTACACAAGCAACTCTAGTCTGTGATGGTGGCATGGGGTTTGCCAACTTTACCTTGGATCCCAAAATCTTGGGCAGGTACAGACAAGAGCCCATGATCAATGGTCAGAAGGCTGTGGCCTACAAGGACATAGGGGCCAGTGTCACCATGGTGACCAAGAGGCTAGTGCCCCTAGACCAGCTTTTACCTGGGTTTAGCTACCAGGTGACCAATATAGATGGAATTAGGAGAGACCATCCCATGGCAGTGGTAAATCTCAGCTGGGGAGGGGTCACTGGCCCAAAGAGAGTGGCAGTGTCCCCAACCTTGCCTGTAGATTGTCTAATGGGGAATGATCTGGAAATCTCAGCCTAGGCTGAGGTAGACCACAAGGCCCATTTAAAAATGGTAGGCATCCCTGAGAGAGTGGATGAGACCTTAAAGGCCTCACCTCCACCCCGGGAGAAAGTAAAAGGAGTGAAGCCTGAAACTATGGATCCCTCCACCCAAACAGAGAGCCTAGGGGGAGAGGAACAGTCCTCCCCCCACCAGACTCAAGGTAAGGGTCAAGTTTCTCAGGGAACTGATCCTGCCCCTTGTGAAGTAACTGTCCCAGAAGTGGACAGGCCTGGCCGGGCCACCTCTCTGATGGCAGGGGATCCTTCCAAGGTGGTACCCAGTCTGGAGCAGGTATCCTGCCCCTCTCTACCCTGCCTCAGTCAGCCTAGGGCTGCAGAGGTCAGGGAGGTCAGTGGACCCTTAATGGGCCCCTGCCCAGAGGAACCCCCTCATCAGCAGATTAGGGACACCCAGCAGAATAGTTTTAGCCAGGTGAATATTCCTCTACAAACTGAGGGATCCCCCTTACCCCTAGGTATAGGTACCCCTCACATGGCTGTTGTTGGGCACAGGGAAACCTGGGGCATAGTTGCCCCAAACCTTCCAGTGCCCTCCACTATTCCAACCAAAGGGATCCAACCCCCAGCTGTAGGCAGCCAGAGGTTGACCCTTAGGGCCAGATATGACACAGCCATGGGCAGAAAGGCTTCCATAGTGACCAGTGACCTGAGGAGGTTAAGACCACCCCAAATAGGGCCTCACTTCCAGACTCAGACACCCCACCAGCCCACCTCTGTACCAAAAACCAATACAGGTAATTCCCCTAGACTTTGGAGAAACTCTAGAACCCCTTGGGGTAGGATTTCCCAAGTGGACCATGAGACAGGGAGCAACCATGCTAGTGCAGGTTCTTCCTTATATGGCCACTCTGGAAATAAAGGCTTATCTGGACAAGGTTAGCCTTATCTCCTTTCGTTTGGGGGGGGGGGGGGTTATGTAGGAAGGTGGAATCTGACTAATGGTTGCCCCCAACTTATTGCCTGGTATTTGGGTGGGTTCTGACTAGTCTGGCTGGGATCCTGCTATCCAGGACCCCAGCCTATCTGCTTTCTCCTTAAAAACGATGTGAGTACCCTAGGTACAAACCAATTGGATGCTGAGGGTGCCCTGACAGTCCCTTGTAGATGGTACCCTAGGTACCCAGGGCATGGGTCCCTCAGTAGGCCTACCAGGGCTGCAGCACTTATTGTGCCACCCTGGGACAGCCATACAAACTGACACCACCAGACCACTACTGTAGTCTGGGTAAGGTGGTGCTAGCACCCCTTACAGGGATAAAGGTACCCTATATCCCACCCCATTACAACACATGTACTCTCATAGGTCACCCCTATAGTAGGCCTTGCTAATCCTACAGGGCAGGGTGCTGAGATATGTGTGAGGGGGATCCCTACCTGAGTAGGGCCTCTCTGCAACCCTCGTAAAATCATTGCTGGGTTGTTTGTAGTGTATATATTATCAAAAATAGGGACCGGGGGTGTTGTTGTTTAAAGAGGTCCAGTGTACATACCCCAGAAGACTAGCAACAATAAAGGGTACAAAGTTCCTCGTGTACAGTAGCGAAGAGGACAGTTAATGGAGGTGGTGAGGAGGTATCTCAACCGACCAATGGTGATAAGAAAGTAATCAGGGGAAGACACAGGGGAATTCCCTTGGTGGAACTAGAGCTCTCACACACCCAGCAAGCTAGGTGTCATGCTTCATCATATGAGCACTGCCCTTCGTCAAGTCGGCGCTGCAATCCTTGACGGGCTCCCGAATTCGGGGCTCTTTGTCGGGGATCTTTTGTTCCTGCCGATGGGTGCTTGGGGGTGAGGGGCCTAGTGTAAGGTGATGTAGCAGAAAGTAAGGTTAAAAAGGGGTCAGTTAGTCCTAATTAATATTTTATTCCAAAGGTAAACTGCCCTATTAAAATGGTGTAGAGTGGCTAGGTGCTAGGAGTCAGGTATCTAGACATTAGCTCTACTCTATTGGATCAACATGTTTCTTGCCGTTAGTGTCAGGAGGATCAAGGCAATTCATCAGGATCAAAAAGGCTGTCTACATTACGTGGTAAAGTGACATCTACATACCACTTCCTATGGTCTGTTACCTGTTGAAGATGAGAAAAGTTATAACGATTCTAAGAAACCTCTTCATACTATACATAATTTTGAACAGTTGTGTCGTGAGTATCACCGTGCTGGAGGCGTGCACCACACAATCTAATTACAGTGCAGTGCCTTAAAAAGCCATTCGGGATTGGAGGGTGGGGAGAGATAAAAACCACTAGGAGGTTGGCAATGGTTCTATGGAGGAAAGCAAGGACACTCACCTAATGGGGTTGCTACTAATGTTAGCAACGGTACTGGCGGCTAAAAAAGGGACACCGATTGGGTCCTGTAGAAACATGAAAGGTACCGGAAAAACAATCATTAAATGTACCTTTAGTGGTTCAAAAACGAAGAAGTGGTTGCCATCCCAGAAGGTGGTGATAACCGTTGTAAAGGATAACGGGCAGCCAGAAGCAGCCACAGCAGACCACAACCCAGGCAGATTAAAACATAACGGATCTGAAGACCGGGCAAGGGTGTCTTGGCCTCGGTACGTGGTATCCGACATGATCAATCAGGAGGGCTCCGATAGCCAGTAGGCAGATGCAGCTCCACAAACGGGGGAAAAAACTATTAGCTTAAGTACTCACCAACGTGGATTCACGCTCAGGCAAACGACCTACCCAGACCGCCAGGAACCGGGGTGGTGAGGAGTGGAAGGGAGTACGGGAAGATATACTCTGTTTCCGGGTGAATCACAGAATGTGTCATAGAACGTCATGACGTCTCACGTTGCTAGGTAAAGTCACGTGATAAGTCGTAGGGAAATGACGTGTTTCATTGCTAGGCAACGAAGTGTAAACTAGGGGGCAAAGCACTGTGATGCGTCGTTAGGTAGCGGCGCATATAGGTGTTGATCAAAGGACTATAAAAAGGTGTTACAACAAGAGGAATAATTATCCCAACGGGACGGCAATCAATGGAAAGTAGCGATGATACTCACAATATCAAGCTGCATGGTTTAGCGTGTGAGGTATAATTAAACCACTCCCGAATGGCGTGTTGTTCATAACACAGTTATTGACACATGCGAAGCCCATAACAATCGTCTGTCGGTATTGAGTGTGTTAACTATCTTCAATAATGTGAAACGGTAATAAAGGGCTGTACCGTAGCGCTGCAGGTATTGCGTTGTGTATTATCACAAACGGCGTCTGAGTAGAGAAGAGAGGTGTTGATCCCTTCAAAACCTGTCTCTCTAGGGTCAAGTATAAGGATGTGTTATGTCACTAGTCATATAGTGTGTAGGCTAGCACATCGATATTTCAATACAATGTAAAAGAATGGATCCCAATGGGTGTACTGTTGTTCTGGGCTTAGCACAAAGAGGATCCAATAAAAGGAAATTGAAAATGAAAATCGTGTCCTGCCAAAGTAAATGTTGATAACACTGACTGTAACAGTAAACAGAATAGGTGAGGAGTCAAAGTAGATATGGACCAAAGGTTTAGACTCAAATTCCCAGTTTAGGACAAGGTACTCCAGGGGATGTCGTCATTGAGACCCTCGGCATTGGAAAGACAATCTATGTACCCACCTCTGTTCAAGCCTGAATAGAGAAGATTTGGAGATCTGAACATGGGATTCTAGTATGACCCAGTGTAGTGAATCAGGGGAATGTTGGGCCTCCATGAAATGTCTGTAGAGTCTTGTAGTCGTGCGTTGGCAACGTATGTTGCTCCTGTGTTCAGTTATGCGGATTTTGACTGGACGCATGGTCATAACTATGTACTGTAAATCACAAGGGCAAGTGATCAGGTAGATGCACTGTTTGGTGTTGCAGTTGGTATGTTTTTGTATGTTCCACCTGAAATTGGATCGTAACGTGATTTCTTTAAGTGGCTGTGGTGAATTTGCAAACAGTACACGTGCCACAGGGGAAGTGTCCTCTAACAGGTGGTAAACCCCAAAGAGTGGTTTGTGATGGGTTAGTGTGTTTTTTAGGTCTTGTGTGGATCAGAATATCTCTCAGACTACAGGTTCTTGTATAGGCAAACCTAGGTATAGGTATCCGTAGATCGCCTGTGTTGAGAATACCCCAGTGTTTTAGGATGATCTTCTTGGTCGGGGCAGAGTTGGGTGTAAATGAAGTAACACATGTGATAACGTCCTCAGGTTGTTTATGATGTACTTCTAATAGGGACTCCCTAGGACTGTTTAAGGCTCTCTTCATGGAGTCCTTAATAACCTTGGAAGGGTGGCCCCTAGTCTTGAGGTTTTTGGCTAGAGAAGAGGCTTCTGATTTGTAGTCGTTAGTAGATGTACAGTTGCGTCTGATACGTAGGAATTGTCCCACAGGAAGGTTATCTTTAAGAGCTTTGGGGTGATGGCTCTGGTATAGGAGAAGGCTATTGCGATCTGTAGGTTTTTTATACAAGCATGTTGAGAGCTGTCCCCCTGATAACTTGATGTTCAAATCAAGGAATGCAATAGTCGTGTCTGAAATTGTATGAGAAAATTTCAGAAATGGGATTTGCTGATTGATCCATTGTACAAATGTGTTACAGGTGTCAACAGGGCCATATCAAAAAATCAAAATATCATCAATGAACCGTTTCCAGAGGATAAGATGTTGTTGAAACGGGTTATGTACAGTGTTGATGATTTCTTTTTCAAATGTTGCCATATATAAACAGGCCAGGCTAGGGGCGAAGGTACTCCCCATCGATGTACCCTGGCACTGATGGTATAATTGCCCTTTGTATTCAAAAAAGTTTTCAGTTAGTGCTATGGACGCACAATCCATTATGAATGTAACTGGAGTGGGTGAATTCCACTCCAGCGACTTCAAGGCCGCTTCTACTACTGTCAGCGTGTATCCTTGAGGAATGTTAGTGTACAAGGCCTCTACGTCAAGAGTGATGAGAAGATCAATGAGGGACGGGTCCTCTATAGAATCAATTATTCTGAGGACGTCAGTCGTATCTCTAATGAAAGATGGTATATCCCTCACCAAAGGTTGTAGGAAGTGATCCACAAATTTAGAAAGCGGCTCTAGTACTGAGCCAATACTGAAACTATTGGGCGCCCAGGAACCGGGGTTATACCTTTGTGTATCTTTGGTAAGGTATAAAAATAGGGCGTCTTAGGCTCTGTAGCGATTAGGAAACCTGCTTCTTTCTTGTATATCCACCCATTGGTTACTGCCTCATTTACTAGTATAGAAATAGTGTTGGAGAGGCGAGGAGTAGGGTCAATGGTGATTGGAGCGTAGTATTTATCATTGTTTAGTTGTCGTTTGCATTCCTCATCATAATCATCTATGGACTGAATAACAGTTGCCCCACCCTTATCGGCTTGTTTGATGATTATGGATTCATCTCTTGCGAGTGCATTCGCTGTTTCTGTCTCAGACTTGGACAAATTATGGAAAGGAGTGGGAGAAGGTAGCAAGGCTAGATCTTTCAGAACCGCCTTTTCAAAGGTAAGAATCTCAACCGGGATCATCCCATTATGAGGAGTAAAAGTGGATGGATTACTCAGTCCTGAGTCATCCTCTTGAATGCATGGTTTATCCATGAAATATGATCGTAGTCTTATCTTTCGGAAAAGTTTTTGGATCTCACAGACATCCCTGAACTTGTCAACTTTAGGTGTAGGTACGAAACCTAGCCCCTTCTGTAATATTGATATCTCAGGGTCAGGGAGGTCACGTTGTGATAAATTGACTACTAGTTTCTCTTGTTCAGTGTTTTGCTCCTTGTGTCCATCCCTCCAGTGGGGAGGTCCTGCCAATGAACCTGTTTCCGTGCGCCCCTTCTGTTGCGACCTCTTCCTCTGCCCCAGCCTCTGTCTAAAAAAGGGGGGCCGTTATTAAAGAACTGAGGAGGTCCTTGTTGAAATGGTTGGTATTGCCAATAAGGGGGTGGTGGTGGGGGTCCTGGAAACAGAGGTGGTCCCTGAAAGGTAGGGACATTATAATGATAGTTAGTGCGTTGATTACGGCGACCATTGTTGCTGCCCCAGCTCCCCGTGCTAGAGTTGCTGTCGGCAGAGCTTCTTCTGTCGGAGTTATCATCGGAGGAATAACTATTCTTAACCGATGTGTAGTCTGCCTTCAAGTAAGGATATACCTTTTCTTTGTCAAATTTGTGGATATCTTTCTGCAATTTGGCTATTTTTTGTTTCATTAGGTATTCCTTGTTCTCGGAAATCTCCGCATTAATCTCAGCGAGTTTGTTCTTATAAGCTGTAATTTGAATGGTGGTTTTTAGTGCTCCTTCCGCAATTTGTATCCTAACAAGGAGAGCATCTGCTAGGCGTTTCGCTGTATTAATGATGAGTATCAACAGGTCCCTGGTGCACTTCCATGCAATAAGGGACCATTCCTTTTTGAAGGTAGCATCGTCTAGGAATAGTCTAGGAAAGTTGTTGACAATCAATCCAGTCGGTGCGATATTAGCACGTAAATATTCTGTCATAAGGGCGCCGTGCAATGTGATTTTTAACCACTCCCTTTTCAACAGTGTCAGTGAGTTCCAATCATCTGACTGGGAACCTGATGCAGAGTTGCCATCATGTCCCAGGAGTGATGGTGTTCTATCAAGTATGTCAGAAACTTCTTCGTCCCCAAAGCTGAGGCCTTGGTTATCCATAGAGAGGGATGGGAAGGGAGAGGAGTCAACAGTTGACAAGGTTGTGGTCCAGACTGGCTAGAAATTGCTAGTCCGCTGGTATCCTTAAGAAAGTCCCACGGGAGTATCCTAAGCGCTACAGAGCCTAAGACGCCCTATTTTTATACCTTACCAAAGATACACAAAGGTATAACCCCGGTTCCTGGGCGCCCAATAGTTTCAGGTATTGGCTCAGTACTAGAGCAGCTTTCTAAATTTGTGGATCACTTCCTACAACCTTTGGTGAGGGATATACCATCTTTCATTAGAGATACGACTGACGTCCTCAGAATAATTGATTCTATAGAGGACCCGTCCCTCATTGATTTTCTCATCACTCTTGACGTAGAGGCCTTGTACACTAACATTCCTCAAGGAGACACCCTGATAGTAGTAGAAGCGGCCTTGAAGTCGCTGGAGTGGAATTCACCCACTCCAGTTACATTCATAATGGATTGTGCGTCCATAGCACTAACTGAAAACTTTTTTGAATACAAAGGGCAATTATACCATCAGTGCCAGGGTACATCGATGGGGAGTACCTTCGCCCCTAGCCTGGCCTGCTTATATATGGCAACATTTGAAAAAGAAATCATCAACTGTACATAACCCGTTTCAACAACATCTTATCCTCTGGAAACGGTTAATTGATGATATTTTGATTTTTTGGCATGGCCCTGTTGACACCTGTAACACATTTGTACAATGGATCAATCAGCAAAACCCATTTCTGAAATTTTCTCATACAATTTCAGACACGACTATTGCATTCCTTGATTTGAACATCAAGTTATCAGGGGGACAGCTCTCAACATGCTTGTATAAAAAACCTACAGATCGCAATAGCCTTCTCCTATACCAGAGCCATCACCCCAAAGCTCTTAAAGATAACCTTCCTGTGGGACAATTCCTACGTATCAGACGCAACTGTATATCTACTAATGACTACAAATCAGAAGCCTCTTCTCTAGCCAAAAACCTCAAGACTAGGGGCTACCCTTCCAAGGTGATTAAGGACACCATGAAGAGAGCCTTAAACAGTCCTAGGGAGTCCCTATTAGAAGTACATCATAAACAACCTGAGGACGTTATCACATGTGTTACTTCATTTACACCCAACTCTGCCCCGACCAAGAAGATCATCCTAAAACACTGGGGTATTCTCAACACAGGCGATCTACGGATACCTATACCTAGGTTTGCCTATACAAGAACCTGTAGTCTGAGAGATATTCTGATCCACACAAGACCTAAAAAACACACTAACCCATCACAAACCACTCTTTGGGGTTTACCACCTGTTAGAGTACACTTCCCCTGTGGCACGTGTACTGTTTGTAAATTCACCACAGCCACTAAAGAAATCACGTTACGATCCAATTTCAGGTGGAACATACAAAAACATACCAACTGTAACACCAAACAGTGCATCTACCTGATCACTTGCCCTTGTGATTTACAGTACATAGTTATGACCATGCGTCCAGTCAAAATCCACATAACTGAACACAGGAGCAACATACGTTGCCAACGCACGACTACAAGACTCTACAGACATTTCATGGAGGCCCAACATTCCCCTGATTCACTACACTGGGTCATACTAGAATCCCATGTTCAGATCTCCAAATCTTCTCTATTCAGGCTTGAACAGAGATGGGTACATAGATTGTCTTGCCATACCGAGGGTCTCAATGACGACATCCCCTGGAGTACCTTGTCCTAAACTGGGAATTTGAGTCTAAACCTTTGGTCCATATCTACTTTGACTCCTCACCTATTCTGTTCACTGTTACAGTCAGTGTTATCAACATTTACTTTGGCAGGACACGATTTTCATTTTCAATTTCCTTTTATTGGATCCTCTTTGTGCTAAGCCCAGAACAACAGTACACCCATTGGGATCCATTCTTTTACATTGTATTGATGTGCTAGCCTACACACTATATGACTAGTGACATAACACATCCTTATACTTGACCCTAGAGAGACAGGTTTTGAAGGGATCAACACCTCTCTTCTCTACTCAGGCGCCGTTTGTGATAATACACAACGCAATACCTGCAGCGCTACGGTACAGCCCTTTATTACCGTTTCACATTATTGAAGATAGTTAACACACTCAATACCGACACACGATTGTTATGGGCTTCGCATGTGTCAATAACTGTGTTATGAACAACACGCCATTCGGGAGTGGTTTAATTATACCTCACACGCTAAACCATGCAGCTTGATATTGTGAGTATCATCGCTACTTTCCATTGATTGCCGTCCCGTTGGGATAATTATTCCTCTTGTTGTAACACCTTTTTATAGTCCTTTGATCAACACCTATATGCGCCGCTACCTAACGACGCATCACGGTGCTTTTCCCCCTAGTTTACACTTCGTTGCCTAGCAATGAGACACGTCATTTCCCTACGACTTATCACGTGACTTTACCTAGCAACGTGAGACGTCATGACGTTCTATGACACATTCTGTGATTCACCCGGAAACAGAGTATATCTTCCCGTACTCCCTTCCACTCCTCACCACTCCGGTTCCTGGCGGTCTGGGTAGGTCGTTTGCCTGAGCTTGAATCCACGTTGGTGAGTACTTAAGCTAATTGTTTTTTCCCCCGTTTGTGGAGCTGCATCTGCCTACTGGCTATCGGAGCCCTCTTGATGGATCATGTCGGATACCACGTACTGAGGCCAAGACACCCTTGCCCGGTCTTCAGATCCGTTATGTTTTAATCTGCCTGGGTTGTGGTCTGCTGTGGCTGCTTCCGGCTGCCCGTTATACTTTACAACGGTTATCACCAAATTCTGGGATGGCAACCACTTGTTCGTTTTTGAACCACTAAAGGTACATTTAATGATTGTTTTTCCGGTACCTTTCATGTTTCTACAGGACCCAATCGGTGTCCCTTTTTTAGCCGCCAGTACCGTTGCTAACATTAGTAGCAACCCCATTAGGTGAGTGTCCTTGCTTTCCTCCATAGAACCATTGCCAACCTCCTAGTGGCTTTTATCTCTCCCCACCCTCCACTCCCGAATGGCTTTTTAAGGCACTGCACTGTAATTAGATTGTGTGGTGCACGCCTCCAGCACGGTGATACTCACGACACAACTGTTCAAAATTATGTATAGTATGAAGAGGTTTTTTAGAATCGTTATAACTTTTCTCATCTTCAACAGGTAACAGACCATAGGAAGTGGTATGTAGATGTCACTTTACCACGTAATGTAGACAGCCTTTTTGATCCTGATGAATTGCCTTGATCCTCCTGACACTAACGGCAAGAAACATGTTGATCCAATAGAGTAGAGCTAATGTCTAGATACCTGACTCCTAGCACCTAGCCACTCTACACCATTTTAATAGGGCAGTTTACCTTTGGAATAAAATATTAATTAGGACTAACTGACCCCTTTTAACCTTACTTTCTGCTACATCACCTTACACTAGGCCCCTCACCCCCAAGCACCCATCGGCAGGAACAAAAGATCCCCGACAAAGAGCCCCGATTTCGGGAGCCCGTCAAGGATTGCAGCGCCGACTTGACGAGGGGCAGTGCTCATATGATGAAGCATGACACCTAGCTTGCTGGGTGTGTGAGAGCTCTAGTTCCACCAAGGGAATTCCCCTGTGTCTTCCCCTGATTACTTTCTTATCACCATTGGTCGGTTGAGATACCTCCTCACCACCTCCATTAACTGTCCTCTTCGCTACTGTACACGAGGAACTTTGTACCCTTTATTGTTGCTTGTTTGTAGTTTAGCCATACCATATACTCATAACCGCATTATAAGTCTATCGCGATAGCGTGATAACTTGAGAATGGCTACACAGAACCATATCATGTTTGGTGTCAAACATGTAGGAATCCTACCCCCAGTCCAGCCATGGGCATGAGGGCACGATTCCCCCCTGCTAGAGGGGCGATATGGGAAAAGCAGCAGAATTCGGACACCAATTTAAAAGTGCACAAGTAGTAAAAAGTGGCTACTGCCCGCCACCCACACAACTCTGGCTGGCTGTTGCTGGGGAAAACCCCAGCCTTGCCAGCTGGACAATAGGGCTCCTGTGGCAGGGAGGTGCTAGCATCTCCCCAGACAGGATATGTGGATTGGAACAGGGTGGGTGCACCAAATGTCCTTTCAGAGTTGCACGTAGGCAGCTGCAGTGCCTTCATTCTGCATACACCTCTTGGAACCGGTTCAGGGGCATCCTGCCCCTCGCCCAGGCGGGAACCACACAAAGGGGAGAGTGTGTAGCCACCCTTTCCCACCTCACCACTCATTGGTGGACACTACTCTGGACACTTTCATAATCTTGGGGATAAAGGTGAATAACGTGGCCCCAGAGCCTCAGATTAATCTTGGACTTTACAGATTTTACCTTTGACGAGCTGCTGCCCAGCTGACTGAAGAAATCTCCCTTGGGATAAAAGAGTTATCCCCCTGCTTGGCAGGCACCTGAAACACTGCAAGTGACCCGGTTGGAACTTCGCTGCTCTCACGAACTTCGTCGACTTCCAGCACCCTTAAGGTGGATTTACTAAGCATCCCAGAGGCCAGTGAGTGTGCACAGCAAACCTGTGTACCGTGGGCCGCGTGGGTGCCGAGATTCCCAATACCCCAGGACACCGGCCACCTCTTGCGTAGCACACGACCCTGACCAGTGGGGAAGTTGTGCTTTGGCCCATTATTGAGCCAATCACCAAGCAGCATCCGTGCCAAAGATCAGCGCCCTAGCCCCTTCCGGTGGCCCATGGGCTCCCTTTTACGCACTCCATTTTGCTGCCTTCCGCTGTCCCTTGTCTCTCAACTTGTGGGCCGGAGCGGAGGACAATCTCGACAACTAAGAGTTCCCCTGGTTTCTCCAGGCCTGCTCTACAGTCTCTCCAAAGGAGACCTCTCACAGACCTCGTGGGTCTGCACCAGTAGCTGATTTGTTTGTCTTGCGCGGGTTGCGTTTGCCAAGGGTTTGTGGATTCAATCCGGACACTAACACCGCAGCGACCCTCATCCCATGTGGGACAGTTACTCTCCCGAAGCTGGCCTTCCTTGAAGCCTCCCGGAGCCCATGGCTGCAGATCCAAGCTACACTTCTTTCCACTTGAAGCACCCAACATTGAAGGGCTCCTTGCTTTGAGCTCCCTGGTCACTGTGCTGTGACCCAGACTCTGTCCCCTCTGCTTTCAGGTTCTTCTCTACAACTTCTACAACTTCAATCTTCACGGCATCATCGACGCTTTTGGCTAGCAGCACTTTTGAACATTTTCCCATTGAAAATCAGCCCGCGACCCGACATCGAAAACGACCTATGCACCCGGCTTCCCTGGGGCAGGTAACAGTGATACCTCGGTACTCTCGTGGTAGTGGGCTCCTCAAAAGCTTAAGTCTAAAGTTTTAACTTTGTACTCCTGCTAGAAGTGACTTTAATCTGTGTAAATCAAACCGCAACATTCTCCATAGGCTTTAATAGAGATCCCGATAGCAGCTATTTCCACTGCACGCGCCTCCCGTGGGTCCCCTTCCTCATAACCTGGGGTGGATTCTTAAGGGGCCAGCGATCCTAAATGCCCTAGGCATTGTCTGTAGAATTGTCGTGGTTCTTATACCACTTTTTTGATATATGGTTTGGTCCCCCCCTGGGGCTCTATGATTCCTGTGCTATTTATTGTGTTTATCAATGCTTGTTTGAATTGTAACTTTGCGTCAGCCTCATAAAGAGACTTGTCGGATTCTGTTTAGAATAAATACATATATTTTATATATATACCTGTGTGGACTACTCTTTCATTTGGTCATTCAAGAGGTTATCTATGGTAAAACAATAAGCTTAACACTCCTTCAAGACTTAGCCTGAAGGCTGCTCTCCACAGCTACCACTAGGATAGCTTTCTTTAAAGGTTGTCTTAAACCTATCATCAATAAGAGTCGAATTGGACTGGTGCAAGGTGTCCCCTATAACTAGGAGACAGCATATGCCAGGCCAACTTCTCACATTAGTGTGCAGCGGTTGGATTCAAGCTTGCCATTGTTTTACCAGATAACAAATTGAATTTCTAAAGTGAAAGCCACTTGGTACCAAAGGTACATATAAATTCATGCTTAGAATACAATAAGTTCTACTGAACTTAGGACTTGTGTGTAGAGGGTTTAGCACACCTTGACTACAACTCAAGAAAGTGTTCAGTAGGCCACACCTAGTGTAGGTAGATACACCAGTACCACTACACTAGAAATGTCTTCAGGTTCAGGTGCCCATAAGGCTATGGAAGGACCCCAGAGGGTCCCAGTCGACAAATATGATCATCTTTCCTTTGCTGATCTTAGGGAGATGTGCACCTCTAGGAAACTTAAGACAAACAAGGGTGCCAATACTCAACGTCTCAGGGAAATCCTGCTCATAGCAGACTTTAAGCAGACTTTAGGGTCTGATGGGATAGACAGGTTGGGTGGGCATCCCTCAGAAGAGGACACTCCCAGAGTGGACTCTGATGAGGACAAGGAAGAGGATGATGATCTTGACCTGGAAGAACCAGACCACTCACAACATGGAGGTGATGGCCCAAAAGGCACTCTCTCCATCCCTAAAGGGAGAGTGGTGGATCCAAGTAGAAGGAACAGATCCCCCTCAGTGGGGTCCAACCATTCTAGGAGATCCAAAAGGACCTCTGCCTCTCCTCAGAGGAGAGAATCCTCCCAAGAGAGGAAATGCAGACTGTTCCAGTTTGAGCAGGCAAAGCTGCAGCTCAGGAGAGAACAGTTAGCATTAGACAGGGAGTCCCTGGAGCTTCAGAAAGCTTCAAGAAAGTGGGGTCTAGAGACCCCTGGTGGCAGTAATGAAACCCTTAGAGTTAGAGAGAAAGTCCCTGACAATAGGAACCTCCACAAGATGGTGCCCCCCTATCATACAGGGGATGACATCCACAAATGGATCTCTGCTCTTGAGAGGGCCTGTAAAGTACAAAGGGTCCCAGTAGAGCAGTGGGCAGCAATCCTGTGGCTCTCCTTTGCAGACAAAGGTAGAGACAAGCTCCTCTCTGTAAGAGAAGAGGATGCAGATGATTACTATATATTGAGAGATGCTTTAATTGATGGGTTTGGCTTAACCACTGATCAGTACAGACTTAAGTTCAGAGACACCCAAAAAGCACAGGATCAAGATTGGGTAGACTTTGTGGATTGTGCTACCAAGGCATTGGAAGGTTGGTTGAATGGCAGTAAAGTAAAAGATTATCAAGGATTGTACAATCTCATAATGAGGGAGCAGATTCTTAATAATTGTCAGAACCAACTCTTACACCAGCACCTGGTGGATTCTGATCTGACCTCTCCCCAAGAATTGGGAAAGAAGGCAGAAAAATGGGTCAGAACCAGGATCAGGCCCAAGAACCAAGGTGGTGACCAGAAGAAAGATTCTACCAAGCCCAAAGAGAAAGGGGGGGATAATAAAACAGAAAAGTCCTCTGAAGGGCCCCAAAAACCCAGTGCTGGGGGTGGGTCCCAAAATCCTTCCTCTTCTAACAAGAAACCATATTGCCATGTGTGTAAGCAACCTGGCCACTGGAAAACTGACTGCAGCTGCCCAAAGAATGGCAATAAAGAAAATGTTCCTCCCATTGCAGCTCCAACACCTCCTGTTACTACTAGTAGTAATCCCCCAGGTGGTGGGAGTGCACACATAAATTTAGTTGGGCTTTCTTAGGGAACTCAGGTGGACTCTGGCCTAACCAGGTCCCCTACACAAGCAACTCTAGTCTGTGATGGTGGCATGGGGTTTGCCAACTTTACCTTGGATCCCAATATCTTGGGCAGGTACAGACAAGAGCCCATGATCAATGGTCAGAAGGCTGTGGCCTACAAGGACACAGGGGCCAGTGCCACCATGGTGACCAAGAGGCTAGTGCCCCTAGAACAGCTTTTACCTGGGTTCAGCTACCAGGTGACCAATATAGATGGAATTAGGACAGACCATCCCATGGCAGTGGTAAATCTCAGCTGGGGAGGTGTCACTGGCCCAAAGAGAGTGGCAATGTCCCCAACCTTGCCTGTAGATTGTCTACTGGGGAATGATCTGGAAATCTCAGCCTTGGCTGAGGTAGACCACAAGCCCATTTAAAAATGGTAGGCATCCCTGAGAGAGTGGATGAGACCTTAAAGGCCTCCCCTCCACCCCGGGAGAAAGTAAAAGGAGTGAAGCCTGAAACTATGGATCCCTCCACCCAAACAGAGAGCCTAGGGGTAGAGGAACAGTCCTCCCCCCACCAGACTCAAGGTAAGGGTCAAGTTTCTCAGGGAACTGATCCTGCCCCTTGTGAAGTAACTGTCCCAGAAGTGGACAGGCCTGGCCGGGCCACCTCTCTGATGGCAGGGGATCCTTCCAAGGTGGTACCCAGTCTGGAGCAGGTATCCTGCCCCTCTCTACCCTGCCTCAGTCAGCCCAGGGCTGCAGAGGTCAGGGAGGTCAGTGGACCCTTAATGGGCCCCTGCCCAGAGGAACCCCCTCATCGGCAGATTAGGGACACCCAGCAGAATAGTTTTAGCCAGGTGAATATTCCTCTACAAACTGAGGGATCCCCCTTACCCCTAGGTATAGGTACCCCTCACATGGATGTTGTTGGGCACAGGGAAACCTGGGGTATAGTTGCCCCAAACCTTCCAGTGCCCTCCACTATTCCAACCAAAGGGATCCAACCCCCAGCTGTAGGCAGCCAGAGGTTGACCCTTACGGCCAGATATGACACAGTCATGGGCAGAAAGGCTTCCATGGTGACCAGTGACCTGAGGAGGTTGAGACCACCCCAAATAGGGCCTCACATCCAGACTCAGACACCCCACAGCCCACCTCTGTACCAAAAACCAATACAGGTAATTCCCCTAGACTTTGGAGAAACTCTAGAACCCCTTGGGGTAGGATTTCCCAAGTGGACCATAAGACAGGGAGCAACCATGCTAGTGCAGGTTCTTCCTTATATTGCCACTCTGGAAATAAAGGCTTATCTGGACAAGGTTAGCCTTATCTCCTTTGGTTAGGGGGGGGAGGGGGGGGGGGTTATGCAGGAAGGTGGAATCTGACTAATGGTTGCCCCTAACTTTTTGCCTGGTATTTGGGTGGGTTTTTGACTAGTCTGGCTGGGATCCTGCTATCCAGGACCCCAGCCTATCTGCTTTCTCCTTAAAAACGATGTGAGTACCCTAGGTACAAACCAGTTGGATGATGAGGGTGCCCTGACAGTCCCTTGTAGATGGTACCCTAGGTACCCAGGGCATGGGTCCCTCAGTAGGCCTACCAGGGCTGCAGCACTTATTGTGCCACCCTGGGACAGCCATACAAACTGACACCACCAGACCACTACTGTAGTCTGGGTAAGGTGGTGCTAGCACCCCTTACAGGGATAAAGGTACCCTATATCCCACCCCATTACAACACATGTACTCTCATAGGTCACCCTTATAGCAGGCCTTGCTAATCCTACAGGGCAGGATACTGAGATATGTGTGAGGGGGGACCCCTACCTGAGTAGGGCCTCTCTGCAACCCTCATAAAATCATTGCTGGGTTGTTTGTAGTGTAGCCATACCATATACTCTTAACCGCATTATAAGTCTATCGCGATAGCGTGATAACTTGAGAATGGCTACACAGAACCATATCGTGTTTTGTGTCAAACATGTAGGAATCCTACCCCCAGTCCAGCCATGGGCATGAGGGCACGATTCCCCCCTGCTAGAGGGGCGATATGGGAAAAGCGGCAGAATTCGGACACCAATTTAAAAGTGCACAAGTAGTACAAAATAGCTACTACCCGCCACCCACACGAGTCTGGCTGGCTGTTGCTGGGGAAAACCCCAGCCTCGCCAGCTGGACAATAGGGCTCCTGTGGCAGGGAGGTGCTAGCATCTCCCCAGACAGGATATGTGGATTGGAACAGGGTGGGTGCACCAAATGTCCTTTCAGAGTTGCACGTAGGCAGCTGCAGTGCCTTCATTCTGCATACACCGCTTGGAACCGGTTCAGGGGCATCCTGCCCCTCGCCCAGGCGGGAAACACACAAAGGGGAGAGGGTGTAGCCACAATTTCCCGCCTCACCACTCATTGGTGGACACTACTCTGGACACTCCCCTAATCCTGGGGATAAAGGTGAATAACGTGGCCCCAGAGCCTCAGATTAATCTTGGACTTTACAGACTTGACCTTCGACGAGCTGCTGCCCAGCTGACTGAAGAAATCTCCCTTGGGATCAAGTAGTTATCCCCCCGCTTGGCAGGCACCTGAAACGCTGCAAGTGACCCTTTTGGAACTTCGCTGCTCTCACGAATTTTGTCTACTTCCAACACCCTTGAGGTGGGTTTCCTAAGCATCCCAGAGGCCAGTGAGTGTGCACAGCAAACCTGTGTACCGTGGACCTCGTGGGTGCCGAGATTCCCAATACCCCAGGAAACCGGCCTCCTCTTGCATAGCACACGACCCTGACCAGTGGGGAAGTTGTGCTTTGGCCCATTTTTGTGCCAACCACCAGGCAGCATCCGTGCCAAAGATCAGCGCCCTAGCCCCTTCCGGTGGCCCGTGGGCTCCCTTTTACGCACTCCATTTTGCTGCCTTCTGCGGTCCCTTGTCTCTCCACTTGTGGGCCCGAGCGTATGACAATCTTGACAACTAAGACTTCCCCTGGTTGCTCCAGGCCTGCTCTACAGTCTCTCTAAAGGAGACCTCTCACAGACTTCGTGGGTCTGCACCAGTAGCTGATTTGTTTGTCTTGCGTGGGTTGCGGTTGCCAAGGCTTAGTGGATCCAATCCGGACACTAATACCGCAGCGACCCTCATCTAACGTGGGACAGTCGCCCTCCCGAAGCTGGCCTTTCGTGAAGCCTCCCGGAGCCCGTGGCTGCAGATCCAAGCTACACGTCTTTCCACTTGAAGCACCCGACATTGAAGGGCTCCTTGCTTTGAGCTCCCTGGTCACTATGCCGTGACCCAGACTCTGTCCCCTCTGCTTTCAGGTTCTTCTCTACAACTTCTACAACTTCAATCTTCACGGCATCATCGACGCTTTTGGCTAGCAGCACTTTTGAATATTTTCCCTTTGAAAATCAGCCCACGACCCGACATCGAAAACGACCTATGCACCCGGCTTCCCTGGGGCAGGTAACAGTGGTACCTCGGTACTCTCGTGGTAGTGGGCTCCTCAAAAGCTTAAGTCTAAAGTTTTAACTTTGTACTCCTGCTAGAAGTGACTTTAATCTGTGTAAATCAAATTGCAACATTCTCCATAGGCTTTAATAGAGATCCCGCTAGCAGCTATTTCCACTGCACGCGCCTCCCCTGGGTCCCCTTCCTCATAACCTGGGGTGGATTCTTAAGGGGCCAGCGATCCTAAATGCCCTAGGCATTGTCTGTAGAATTGTCGTGGTTCTTATACCACTTTTTTGATATATGGTTTGGTTCCCCCCTGGGGCCCTGTGATTCCTGTGCTATTTATTGTGTTTATCAATGCTTGTTTGAATTGTAACTTTGCCTCAGCCTCATAAAGAGACTTGTGGGATTCTGTTTAGAATAAATACATATATTTTATATGTATACCTGTGTGGACTACTCTTTCATTTGGTCATTCAAGAGGTTATCTATGGTAATACAATAAGCTTAACACTCCTTCAAGACTTAGCCTGAAGGCTGCTCTCCACAGCTACCACTAGGATAGCTTTCTTTACAAGATCCATGCCCAAGTAATCCCATTCCTTTAGTGGGGAATACCAGCAATAGTGAAATTATAGCCACCCCTACTACGACTCATAAAAATTTTGCTGATAACAACAATGAAATTATTCCTACAAACTTGCCAACGATCAATCTTCCCCCAGCGGCATCTCCGTATGTGTCTATTTTGACTGCCATTCCCGAACTTAAGGAAGGCACAAAGGAAAATCACTTAGATTTACGAAATAAAGTTCTTTTTTGGCTGGCAAGACACAAACAATTTCCATATAAGATGGCCAATGAGATTCTGATGGTGAGAAGGGTTGCATGGATAGGACCAACAAAAAAAAGTTTGAGGGGGGATTGTGTGGTTATTAATTTTAGGTACCCACAGATTAATCAAAAAATATTTGCCCAACCTACATTACCCTTAGGTTACCAAACTTCAATTAACGCCTCTCCCCTCGAATTTTTTTATCCCCAACTACCTTGGGTGCCCGTTCCTCACCAAACTGGTTCTATTACTTCAGACTTTGGGTTATCCCAAAATATTTCACAAAGGCTTAACCTGAATTTACCACCCTTTAGAATCCCTGTTTATAATCTATTTGCTCCGTTAGAGTATGTTGATTGACTGGTCGGTCCGACCGATCCAACACTTGATAAAAGGGTTTTGTCGTGTTCCTTGACTCCTGATGGCAATACTTCGATCAACCTTACCCCAGGCTTCACACGTGATCAGGAGGCCGGGATTATTCCAACAAAAACACATTTTTTACATTTGGGTATTACAACCAGCTCAATCTCCCCTCCCTCACATGCCATTTCCCAACACATCCCTACCACTAATGACCCTTATTCTCTTAATGTTACAACCACTGAGTCATCTCTGCTCTTGTCTTCTCCCTCGTCTTCTGCCCCGCATTTAGAAAGAGAGAATATCCATCCAGACAACCATTTAAAAATATTATCTTGGAATGTCGCGGGGATTGTAAACAAACTCCTCTGCCCAGATTGGAATTATTTCATCAACCAGCATGACATTTGCCTGTTACAGGAGACCTGGGCTAAAGAAGAATTCACAAAAAATGGCTTTCATACGGTTAACAATCTAGCCCTTATAGGTTCTAGGGGAAGACCATTTGGGGGTTTGTCTATTTTTATAGGGTCGCATTTAGGATGTGCAATTTCAAAAATTATTACCCCAAGTATTGATCTGCAATGCATATTATTAACATTCCCCTCTGGGTCCAGCCTTATCCTTATTAACGTTTATTCCCGTCCCACCAAGTCGGGTAATGAATCACCCACAATAGAAATTTTGGATAATTTTATCCAAACAGTAGTGGATAAGGACACTTTGATTGTTTCTGGCGATTTTAATTGCCAGTTTGAGCCCTTACCGGGGCTCATTGATTCCATCACTAGAGAGGAGGACAAAGAGTGGTCCATACCGGCCCTCCAAATTCCACCTATCAAGGCCTGGACACTTCTAGCGATGCAAATAAACTCTCTAACAATTGCTAACTCATTGAGAGCCTGCAATGGGCGTACTTTATCGGATCTAGAGGGGAATCACACTTTTAATCGACCAGGGGAGACTTCGCGGATTGATTACATTATGGTAGAGGTTAATACATGGCCTAGGATTATGGACTTCGTGATTTACCCTCGCCATGACAGCGACCACAATGCTTTGATCCTTGACCTGACCTTATCGATGGGGAACTGTCCTTCACAAAATAGTGGGAACAACCTTAGACCTCTATCCCTCTCCGGTGATAGAAGACGGCTTAAATGGCCATTGATTCTTAAATCTCCGGATAAAATCAGTTCTGTTTACTTGGCCATATATAAAGCCCTCACAGAAATATGCTACTCTCTAGACCAGGGAAGTGATAATGGGGAAACCTATATACCCCAAATTCATACAGGTCTAGTTACAACATTGGGTGACCTTCTGAACCCAATAGTACCTAAGTCAAAAAAAATCCTGAAAGTCCTTTCCTGGTTTAATATCGAATGTAGGAGGGCTAAATTGGCTCTTCTGGTCTCATTAAAATCAGGTGACAGGACAATGGTGGCTATGAGGAGAATTGAATACAAGCAGGTTGTAAAAGTGGCCAAGCAGAATTGGGAAAACAATAAATGGGATGATATCAAAAGAGCTCTAATCAAAAAAGATATGAGGGAATTTTGGGCAATCATTCGATCAGACACCAAGGAAGGTTTAGTGGCAGATGACCCTAATATCGCCCCGGGCCAATGGACTGATCATTACCAGAGTTTATATGCTCCCTTGGTTCCGGTCACCGAGCCTCTACCTCTCTCTAATTTGAATGTAGAACCCATTGATATCATAAACCTCATGGAAGTAGAAAAGGCTGTAAATGGGCTCCCAGTAGGAAAGGCGCAGGGTTTGGATAAAATTCCTGGGGACCTATACAGGCACCAACCTTTGGTTTGGATTCCCTATCTTTGCTCCCTTTATAATGCTGTACTCCACGGCGCACCTATCCCCAATACCTGGGCGGGTGCTGAAATAGTTCCGGTTTTGAAGAAAGGCTCCCCACTCTTGCCAAATAATTACCGCCCAATAAGCTTGATTGATGTTAGTCAAAAGCTTTTTGCACGTATCATCTTAGATCGAGTGCAATCCTGGATGGATGAAAAATCAATATTGACCCCATACCAGGCTGGCTTTAGAGAGAAGATATCCACGGTGGACCAACTTCTTCGTTTACAACTCCTCTATTGGAAAACCGTGAGGGTAGAGGGTGGCAGTCTCTACCTTATCTTCGTTGACCTTAAAGCAGCTTTTGACTTAGTTCCTCGTCAGACTCTTTGGGGGGTTCTGGCCGAGATGGGGATGCTTGCCTGTCTACTTGGGATTATAAAGCGACTCCATAAAGTCAACTTTGCCCAAGTAAGGTGTGGTAAGAGGGGCAATTTGACATCTAAGTTCCCTGTTAACCGTGGAGTCAGACAGGGATGTGTGCTGGCCCCAACCCTATTTTCCCTTTATACTAATACATTAGTGGCCCACCTGAGGGGAGTCAAGGATATTGACGCCCCCAAACTTAACAACGAGCAGGTGGTGGCACTAATGTTTGCAGATGACACTCTTTTAGTGTCAAAATCCCCTATGGGGATACAGCGTGCTGTTGATAGTTTTACCGTATTCTGTTCCCTCAGAGGGCTCGAGGTTAATCCCTCGAAAACAAAATTTATGGTATGTAACCCGCCTAAAACCACTGGCCCTAATCCTTCCCTTAATGGTGTTACATTGGACAGGGTAACAGTGTTCGAATATCTTGGAGTCACACTCACAGATAGGATGGAATGGGGCCCTCAGCTAGCAAAAGCAAAACTACGACTTACCCAGACCTGTGGTGGAATCCTTAAAATGCATAGAGCATCCACCTCCAAACCTATAGCACCCATTATTGAGATCTATAAAGCACAAGCACGGGGTGCAACTTTTTATGGGGTTGAGCTTTGGGGACACTGCTCATCTGGAGACATCGGTAGGTTTGAGAATTTGTTTTTAAGGTCTTTATTGGCCCTACCACCCAGCACACCACTTAATCCACTTAGAATGGACTTGGGAGTTAGATCCATCCAAGAAGAAATTGCACTAAGGCCCCTATTGTATTGGCGGAGGCTGTGGGTAACACCGGAGTTAGCAAATTATCGAAATGACCTAAAGTCACTAATGGCCCTCCCTGGTCTAGCCAAAATACCGTGGCTAGCATACATTAAAAAAGAGCTTACGAGATTGGGAATTCCTGCTATATGGCATCAGCCCGAGACAACTGCTCCAAATCTCTCTAGAGCCGAACTGGCCAATGTATTTTGGATAAATAGCAAAAATAAATTGCTAACTAATAAAAAGTTAGGCGCATTGACTATGGAATTTTTTAATATAAAGGAGGAGTTCAAAATATAGCCTTTTTTAGACCAGATTGAGCCGAGTGCTTCTAGAAAGCTCTATATGCAATTCAGACATGGTACACTGCCATTGAGAGCTTTCACGGGAAAGTGGTTGGCAGATAATCCTTCTGATTGCCCGACCTGTGGAGCTTTAAAAGAAACCGACCTTCACGTCCTATTTTTCTGCCCCACATACAAAGCAATTAGAAAACGTTGGCTTCTCCAACTTTGTAGGAACTTGGGCACTACACATTGTGAGGTGGCCTATAGAATTTTGAAGACCGATACATCAATGCCTATAGTCTTCTCGGTATCACGTTACTGGCACGCTGTGTGGCGGAGGAGATGTTCCCTTCTCTTATCCAATTCTTAGGCCCATCTAAATAGGTACTGATTTTTGGCCACCTGTGTCCCTAAAACTATTTTAACTCCTTATTCTTTTATTGTTTCAAAGAATTGTTTGTGAATCAATGTAATTTACAATGAAATACATTTTTTATGAATTGTAATTGTCTATTTTTTACGATGTATGTTTTTATGATTGATATCTTTTATGGTCCACGACCGAAATAAAGATTATTTTGACTTGACTTGATTTGCTTTCTTTAAAGGTTGTCTTAAACCTATCATCAATAAGAGTCGAATTGGACTGGTGTAAGGTGTCCCCTATAACAAGGAGACAGCATATGCCAGGCCAACTTCTCACATTGGTGTGCAGCGGTTGGATTGAAGCTTGCCATTATTTTACCAGATAACAAATTGAATTTCTAAAGTGAAAGCCACTTGGTACCAAAGGTACATATAAATTCAAGCTTAGAATACAATAAGTTCTACTGAACTTAGGAGTTGTGTGTAGAGGGTTTAGCACACCTTGACTACAACTCAAGAAAGGGTTCAGTAGGCCACACCTAGTGTAGGTAGATACACCAGTACCACTACACTAGAAATGTCTTCAGGTT
The DNA here is from genome assembly GCF_964204655.1 of Triturus cristatus. NCBI lineage: Eukaryota > Metazoa > Chordata > Amphibia > Caudata > Salamandridae > Triturus > Triturus cristatus. The sequence continues at coordinate 876,740,629 of NC_140579.1, forward strand.
CAGGTGCCCATAAGGCTATGGAAGGACCCCAGAGGGTCCCAGTCGACAAATATGATCATCTTTCCTTTGCTGATCTTAGGGAGATGTGCACCTCTAGGAAACTTAAGACAAACAAGGGTGCCAATACTCAACGTCTCAGGGAAATCCTGCTCATAGCAGACTTTAAGGAGACTTTAGGGCCTGATGGGGTAGACAGGTTGGGTGGGCATCCCTCAGAAGAGGACACTCCCAGAGTGGACTCTGATGAGGACCAGGAAGAGGATGATGATCTTGACCTGGAAGAACCAGACCACTCACAACATGGAGGTGATGGCCCAAAAGGCACTCTCTCCATCCCTAAAGGGAGAGTGGTGGATCCAAGTAGAAGGAACAGATCCCCCTCAGTGGGGTCCAACCATTCTAGGAGATCCAAAAGGACCTCTGTCTCTCCTCAGAGGAGAGAATCCTCCCAAGAGAGGAAATGCAGACTGATCCAGTTTGAGCAGGCAAAGCTACAGCTCAGGAGAGAACAGTTAGCATTAGACAGGGAGTCCCTGGAGCTTCAGAAAGCTTCAAGAAAGTGGGGTCTAGAGACCCCTGGTGGCAGTAATGAAACCCCTAGAGTTAGAGAGAAAGTCCCTGACAATAGGAACCTCCACAAGATTGTGCCCCCCTATCATACAGGGGATGACATCCACAAATGGATCTCTGCTCTTGAGAGGGCCTATAAAGTACAAAGGGTCCCAGTAGAGCAGTGGGCAGCAATCCTGTGGCTCTCCTTTGCAGACAAAGGTAGAGACAAGCTCCTCTCTGTAAGAGAAGAGGATGCAGATGATTACTATATCTTGAGAGATGCTTTAATTGATGGGTTTGGCTTAACCACTGATCAGTACAGACTTAAGTTCAGAGACACCCAAAAAGCACAGGATCAAGATTGGGTAGACTTTGTGGATTGTGCTACCAAGGCATTGGAAGGTTGGTTGAATGGCAGTAAAGTAAAAGATTATCAAGGATTGTACAATCTCATAATGAGGGAGCAGATTCTTAATAATTGTCAGAACCAACTCTTACACCAGCACCTGGTGGACTCTGATCTGACCTCTCCCCAAGAATTGGGAAAGAAGGCAGACAAATGGGTCAGAACCAGGATCAGGCCCAAGAACCAAGGTGGTGACCAGAAGAAAGATTCTACCAAGCCCAAAGAGAAAGGGGGGGATAATAAAACAGAAAAGTCCTCTGAAGGGCCCCAAAAACCCAGTGCTGGGGGTGGGTCCCAAAATCCTTCCTCTTCTAACAAGAAACCATATTGCCATGTGTGTAAGCAACCTGGCCACTGGAAAACTGACTCCAGCTGTCCAAAGAATGGCAATAAAGAAAATGTTCCTCCCATTGCAGCTCCAACACCTCCTGTTACTACTAGTAGTAATCCCCCAGGTGGTGGGAGTGCACCCAAAAATTTAGTTGGGCTTTCTTGGGGATCTCAGGTGGACTCTGGCCTAACCAGGTCCCCTACACAAGCAACTCTAGTCTGTGATGGTGGCATGGGGTTTGCCAACTTTACCATGGATCCCAATATCTTGGGCAGGTACAGACAAGAGTCCATGATCAATGGTCAGAAGGCTGTGGCCTACAAGGACACAGGGGCCAGTGTCACCATGGTGACCAAGAGGCTAGTGCCCCTAGAACAGCTTTTACCTGGGTTTAGCTACCAGGTGACCAATATAGATGGAATTAGGACAGACCATCCCATGGCAGTGGTAAATCTCAGCTGGGGAGGGGTCACTGGCCCAAAGAGAGTGGCAGTGTCCCCAACCTTGCCTGTAGATTGTCTACTGGGGAATGATCTGGAAATCTCAGCCTGGGCTGAGGTAGACCACAAGGCCCATTTAAAAATGGTAGGCATCCCTGAGAGAGTGGATGAGACCTTAAAGGCCTCACCTCCACCCAGGGAGAAAGTAAAAGGAGTGAAGCCTGAAACTATGGATCACTCCACCCAAACAGAGAGCCTAGGGGGAGAGGAACAGTCCTCCCCCCACCTGACTCAAGGTAAGGGTCAAGTTTCTCAGGGAACTGATCCTGCCCCTTGTGAAGTAACTGCCCCAGAAGTGGACAGGCCTGGCCGGGCCACCTCTCTGATGGCAGGGGATCCTTCCAAGGTGGTACCCAGTGTGGAGCAGGTATCCTGCCCCTCTCTACCCTGCCTCAGTCAGCCCAGGGCTGCAGAGGTCAGGGAGGTCAGTGGACCCTTAATGGGCCCCTGCCCAGAGGAACCCCCTCATCAGCAGATTAGGGACACCCAGCAGAATAGTTTTAGCCAGGTGAATATTCCTCTACAAACTGAGGGATCCCCCTTACCCCTAGGTATAGGTACCCCTCACATGGATGTTGTTGGGCACAGGGAAACCTGGGGCATAGTTGCCCCAAACCTTCCATTGCCCTCCACTATTCCAACCAAAGGGATCCAACCCCCAGCTGTAGGCAGCCAGAGGTTGACCCTTAGGGCCAGATATGACACAGTCATGGGCAGAAAGGCTTCCATGGTGACCAGTGACCTGAGGAGGTGGAGACCACCCCAAATAGGGCCTCACTTCCAGACTCAGACACCCCACCAGCCCACCTCTGTACCAAAAACCAATACAGGTAATTCCCCTAGACTTTGGAGAAACTCTAGAACCCCTTGGGGTAGGATTTCCCAAGTGGACCATGAGCCAGGGAGCAACCATGCTAGTGCAGGTTCTTCCTTATATGGCCACTCTGGAAATAAGGGCTTATCTGGACAAGGTTAGCCTTATCTCCTTTCGTTTGGGGGGCGGGGGGTATGTAGGAAGGTGGAATCTGATTAATGGTTGCCCCCAACTTTTTGCCTGGTATTTGGGTGGTTTTTGACTAGTCTGGCTGGGATCCTGCTATCCAGGACCCCAGCCTATCTGCTTTCTCCTTAAAAACGATGTGAGTACCCTAGGTACAAACCAATTTGATGCTGAGGGTGCCCTGACAGTCCCTTGTAGATGGTACCCTAGTTACCCAGGCCATGGGTCCCTCAGTAGGCCTACCAGGGCTGCAGCACTTATTGTGCCACCCTGGGACAGCCATACAAACTGACACCACCAGACCACTACTGTAGTCTGGGTAAGGTGGTGCTAGCACCCCTTACAGGGATATAGGTACCCTATATCCCAACCCATTACAACACATGTACTCTCATAGGTCACCCCTATAGCAGGCCTTGCTAATCCTACAGGGCAGGGCGCTGAGATATGTGTGAGGGGGGACCCCTACCTGAGTAGGGCCTCTCTGCAACCCTCGTAAAATCATTGCTGGGTTGTTTGCAGTGTAGCCATACCATATACTCTTAACCGCATTATAAGTCTATCGCGATAGCGTGATAACTTGAGAATGGCTACACAGAACCATATCGTGTTTGGTGTCAAACATGTAGGAATCCTACCCCCAGTCCAGCCATGGGCATGAGGGCACGATTCCCCCCTGCTAGAGGGGCAATATGGGAAAAGCGGCAGAATTCGGACACCAATTTAAAAGTGCACAAGTAGTACAAAAGGGCTACTAACCGCCACTCACACGACTCTGGCTGGCTGTTGCTGGGGAAAACCCCAGCCTCGCCAGCTGGACAATAGGGCTCCTGTGGCAGGGAGGTGCTAGCATCTCCCCAGACAGTATATGTGGATTGGAACAGGGTGGGTGCACCAAATGTCCTTTCAGAGTTGCACGTCGGCAGCTGCAGTGCCTTCATTCTGCATACACCGCTTGGAACCCGTTCAGGGGCACCCTGCCCCTCGCCCAGGTGGGAAACACACAAAGGGGAGAGGGTGTAGCCACCCTTTCCCGCCTCACCACTCATTGGTGGACACTACTCTGGTCACTCCCCTAATCTTGGGGATAAAGGTGAATAACGTGGCCCCAGAGCCTCAGATTAATCTTGGACTTTACAGACTTGACCTTCGACGAGCTGCTGCCCAGCTGACTGAAGAAATCTCCCTTGGGATAAAGGAGTTATCCCCCTGCTTGGCAGGCACCTGAAACACTGCAAGTGACCCGGTTGGAACTTTGCTGCTCTCACGAACTTCCAGCACCCTTGAGGTGGGTTTCCTCAAAATCCCAGAGGCCAGTGAGTGTGCACAGCAAACCTGTGTACCGTGGGCCGCGTGGGTGCCGAGATTCCCAATACCCCAGGACACCAACCACCTCTTGCGTAGCACACGACCCTGACCAGTGGGGAAGTTGTGCTTTGGCCCATTATTGAGCCAACCACCAAGCAGCATCCATGCCAAAGATCAGCGCCCTAGCCCCTTCCGGTGGCCCGTGGGCTCCCTTTTACGCACTCCATTTTGCTGCCTTCCACGGTCCCTTGTCTCTTGACTTGTGGGCCCGAGTGGAGGACAATCTCAACAACTAAGAGTTCCCCTGGTTGCTCCAGACCTGCTCTACAGTTTCTCCAAAGGAGACCTCTCACAGACCTCGTGGGTCTGCACCAGTAGCTGATTTGTTTGTTTTGCGTGGGTTGCGGTTGCCAAGGCTTTGTGGATTCAATCCGGACACTAATACCGCAGCGACCCTCATCCGATGTGGGACAGTTACTCTCCCAAAGCTGGCCTTCCTTGAAGCCTCCCGGAGCCCGTGGCTGCAGATCCAAGCTACACCTCTTTCCACTTGAAGCACCCGACATTGAAGGGCTCCTTGCTTTGAGCTCCCTGGTCACTGTGCTGTGACCCAGACTCTGTCCCCTCTGCTTTCAGGTTCTTCTCTACAACTTCTATAACTTCAATCTTCACGGCATCATCGACGCTTTTGGCTAGCAGCACTTTTGAACATTTTCCCATTGAAAATCAGCCCGCGACCCGACATCGAAAACGACCTATGCAACCGGCTTCCCTGGGGCAGGTAACAGTGGTACCTCGGTACTCTCGTGGTAGTGGGCTCCTCAAAAGCTTAAGTCTAAAGTTTTAACTTTGTACTCCTGCTAGAAGTGACTTTAATCTGTGTAAATCGAACCGCGACATTCTCCATAGGCTTTAATAGAGATCCCGATAGCAGCTATTTCCACTGCACGCGCCTCCCGTGGGTCCTCTTCCTCATAACCTGGGGTGGATTCTTAAGGGGCCAGCGATCCTAAATGCCCTAGGCATTGTCTGTAGAATTGTCGTGGTTCTTATACCACTTTTTTGATATATGGTTTGGTCCCCCCATGGGGCCCTGTGATTCCTGTGCTATTTATTGTGTTTATCAATGCTTGTTTGAATTGTAACTTTGCCTCAGCCTCATAAAGAGACTTGTGGGATTCTGTTTTGAATAAATACATATATTTTATATATATACCTGTGTGGACTACTCTTTCATTTGGTCTTTCAAGAGGTTATCTATGGTAAAACAATAAGCTTAACACTCCTTCAAGACTTAGCCTGAAGGCTGCTCTCCACAGCTACCACTAGGATAGCTTTCTTTATAGGTTGTCTTAAACCTATCATCAATAAGAGTCGAATTGGACTGGTGCAAGGTGTCCCCTATAACTAGGAGACAGCATATGCCAGGCCAACTTCTCACAGAATCGTTACAAACTTCCGACTTCCTACATCCCAGAAGTCGTCAAACAACATAGAACTCGACGCGACTCAACATAGAGTGTTAATACATAAACCAATACTTTCCACAATCAATAATCAATAAGCAATTTACAAGCAATAATCACTAAACCAAAACAATAAAAACCATAACTCTGCTAGCAGAAAAACTGATCCAGCGCAAGACTGGGAAACGTGGAATAACCTTTACCGATACCCTCCCTTCGTCGCAGACCTGACGTCACACTAGCTCATTCACACACGCATTCGTTGGTGGGGACCATAACACCAACACTCACACGTCTCTCTCACTGAGTCTGCACACACAGGAGGGATGAGTAATTCAAGCGCTGGACATGTGGGGAAGGAAAAGTCATTTACAAATATACATTAACGTCCTTTCACCTACCGATCCTCAATCCCAAACATCAAGGCACTCCTCCCACTTCAGTCAATGGACCAAATTAGTTGGATTGGTTGATGGTGATTTTAGAACCAGTTAAAACATATTTTAAGATTCAGAATCCTTTCCTCCTTAGTTGAAAAACCACAAACTCGTCGTTTCTTGTTAATCCATAATAATTTATCTAAATTTCATAAAGCTTTAGTATGCATTTGTTTCGTAAAGTTTATATAAAATTTTTTGAAAATCACAGAACTTCATATTTACCTAATCTTACTATTCTGGGGTCTTCTAATTCATTGGCTCTGTATAGATCGTCCGTAATAAGCCACAGCTCAGAGTTCTCTGTCTAGCACGTTACAGTCCCAAAGATCGGCAAAGGACCAAAGACGTGCAAGCATCAGTCAAAAGTTCGCAGTCGTCAAAGAGTCTGACAGCATCCAGGTCATCAGAGTAAGGGTAGGAGGCGACAAACGACAAGCGTCAAGTAAAAAGGGAAGGTCGAGCTACACTTCCCTATTCTGCTAAGCTTTTATAAAGAACTTTAACATAGAAGATACATTCTTAAAGTTTAGGTTGGTCATGATTGGTTGGTTAGGATCGTCCGGTGTGTTCCCAGGATTTCAGTACGGTTCAAGGGGTGAGGTCACTGGTAAAAATTGTTTTAAGTTGTTCTGGTTCTCTGTAAAAGTGTATTGTTCCTCTTTCTTGGAAGACGTCCAATGAGTCATCCTTGTTTGGGTACTGTGTTCAGAGGTCACTGCGAGGATCATGGAAGCTCTCGCGCAGGGGCTGTTTACTCCGCGCCACATGAGAAAATGCCCACTTCATCGTGGAGTCTCGGCAGCCATCTTTGATTTAGGCCCAAATTCTAATTTAAGTGAAACAAACACAAAAGAATAATGAATATAAAGAAATAACAAATCTAATGTTTACCCCTTACTAATCCCTCTATGTGTTTTGTATTTATCTAGCGTTTAGCAACATATAAAGCATTTATATTCACCATTTTGATACTCCTTCTGGGCAACATTACAGAACATTACAAAGCAACATATTTCATGCAATTTTCAAATTACCACATCTACTACTGTTAATATGCACACATATTTTAGTCATAAAAATTATATTTAGCCATGCAATTGCAATCCCACGTGTAATTTATATTATTAAGTGTTGGTTAATAAACATGCAAACTCATTTAATAATATTATAGTTAATAGATTATTTAATTAGTATTTTTAAGCAAAATGGGGGAGGTATACAACATTTTGTACAACCTGCTCCATCAATGGCATTTGCCTCCGACTGCAGTGTGCAAGTAGAAACTCAAAAACATGGGTGTGAAATACCTCACAATCATTGTGCTCAAGTTGTGACAAATTAATCTCTAGTGTTCTTTCTTGACATTCTGCATTTATATTGTTGCGTTCTCTTATATAAACGGATGGCGATTGTGTTCAGGTTACTTTTGAGACCACAATTCAAGAGATTCGCCAAAGCATACAAAATGCAAACCTCTCTGTCACATTACTGCCTGATGCACACTGTGTTGTGGCTCACAGTTTCACCCCTTCTGCGAGGAACAGCAAAATGTTTTCTCTTTACCCAGTCCACTGTCGCTAATTGCCAACAGCCCTTCTATAACATTCCTTTGTTTGGTTTCAGCTCGGGATTTGAGATTTTGTGACATCATTCACTGGACGGGCTGTCTAAAAACACATCACACCCGTCCATAGCTGGGCTGGTCATCCGGTCACGTTGGCATTTCCATTGTGCTGTGCAGGTGGGAAGCTGCTTTCAGGGTCAGGTGGGATACAGTCATCCACCCTTAAACCCTGCCGGGTCAGACTCTAGCCGCAGTCCTTTGGCGCCTGCTACCATTGTCATGACGGAGGCAGCTCTTTTCTAAGTAGCTTCTTCTCAGCTGGAAATGCCCGCAGCCTGTCACGTGCCGTATGTGCATGGTAGGTTCATGCCAAGCTATATCAGGAGGTTGACAGGAAGGCCTGCTATACCGCCTCAGGTGGGCACACACAAGTACCACTGGGAAAGAAAGAAACTTTCTCTCTTTGCAGCAAAACCCTCACCAGCTGACACTGCAGCCAGTCTTGGCTGAATAGCCTCTCGAGTTCCAAGTCCCTGCACCTCCATCTCAGAGCCCCGTGGGCAGTGTCGCATGCAACGCTCCTGTGGGGCAAGTGGAGGAATTGAAGGGCGTTGCGTTTAGATGCTTTGCATGTTGACATGTAGGTTACTAAGCAGGCACTATTGAGGTGAAATCTTTTCACATAGTGTTACGATGAGTAAAAGTTGCTAAATAATGAAATAATACCAATACAAAAACAGCTGCCTTATCCTACATAATTTGCCTATTCTTGCTGGATAATTTTGTCCTCACCTGCTGCATAATTCCAGTAGCCCTTCCATTAGGTTAAAGTAAAACCCATAAACAGAATTCTGCTAATCTTGCTAGTGCAGTTTATAATTAATTGAATTACTGCTCCTGTCTATGTTGGACTTGCGCCACTTTTACGCCGCCGTTGCGTCACTTTTGTGACGCAGCGGTGGCGTAAACCCTGCGCCATGTTGCGCCCTATTTACATCGTGACGCATTTATGGAGATGCGTCACGGTGTAAAGCCCTGCGCCACATGAAACCTGCGTCAGGTTTCATATGGGCGTTTCTACGCAGGGGGGCGTTCCGTCGCAGGAACGCCCCTGACTCAGTGAAATCTACAAGATTTCACTTTTCCAATGCTGATGCGTCAAAACCCTGCGCCCGCTTGAAGCAGGCGTAAGGCTTGACGCACTATGTTACAGACAGGGCAAGTTGGAAGAGTGCTGTAGTTGCGTGTCGCACGCAACACTACTTCAGCACTGCGCCAACTTTACGCCCCAGATGCGACATGCATCTGTTTATCCTGTGCCATGATGCGCCGCATTGTAAATGCGGCACATCATGCGTGGCACAAGGGTAAACTTGCGTGCCGCATCTTTCCTGGCGCATGCCTGCTGATTTGCAGATATGCGCCAGGCAACATAAATCTGCCCCTCTGAGCCTTAGAGAACATATCAGAATTAATGGTCACGTTGTCAATTGTAACACCAAGAGCATGTGGTTTATACTCATTTCTTTACTAGTTTACCAAATTGTGAGAACTGGGATAAATCTCTCTGCATCTCTGTTATCTTATCAGATAAAATGCCAAGTAATTAAGAGAAGGCTAAATATCAGCATTACGTTCCATTTAAAACCTTACAATTATTCAGCTTTGATATCGCCTACATGTTAAGTCTGGAAAAATGATTGAATGACAAGTTGTGTGGCATTCTATGTAGCAGTGTTAGTCTGTTTTTGGCAAAAAAATAATTCTCCAATCTACCCTCATACACTAAGAATGATGAGCAAAAAACATTTAAATGTTAAACAAGCATTGGCATAGCCAATAGGTCTCACCTTTGCGACCTTATAAGTGTTTAGTTATCCAGCACAATATCCTTGGTGCAACAACATCAAGTGTTGCATGGCTAAACACTTATAAGGTCCCAAAGGCGAGACCTATTGGCTATGCCAATGCTTGTTTTATTTCTTTGTGTCACACAACTTCCCCTTTATCATTTCTCACCCCTTTTTTACTTTCTTGCACACCCTGCCGAAATACTCCATTGTTCCACAACTCAAATTTACAACCTAATTTCAATCCTAGATATCCTAGACAAATCCAAACGTGTTACATTTAGAAGGTATATGCTGATAAGGAGACCCAGTAAGCAGTCCGATACAGGCAATTTGTTCAGAAGCAGGTTTCAGGAAAAGAACCCCACAAGGAGATGTGATGTAATCAGCCAGCGACAGCTGTAGACTGAAACTTCAACTGAGAGAGGCAGAGGACTCACACCAGTGACGCCATACATTCCACATGAATCACAACATTCCACAACAAGCCATGAAAGAAGACAGCATACGTCAAAATGGCTATAACTTCCCACATTTATAGCAAGTGACTACCCTATCTTTTCTTTTCGTATGGCTATCATCTTTGGGAACATGATTCCACACTCTACGAACTTCCGTATATTTTCTTTTCACTCTTGTTTTCATACTAGGACTTTAATCACCTTTCAGACTGATCAATAGCTTTTCCTTTAGTTATTGCATCTACAAGCTCAGGATCTTCCTACTTTTCATGTGAACAGTTAGCTGATTTCTTATCATTTCATCTTCCGATGTCCCAAAATTACATGGCATGGCTAACAAACTGATACTAGTCAAAAATGTCATAAGCTGGTCCGTCTGAGCAGTTTTATAAAACTTGTACATCTCCAACACAATGCTAGTATTAGGCTTAAATCATCTTCTTATCTTTAACAGACACATCAAGCTAATTTATTTCACCTTGACCTTCTTGGGTACTACTCATGGTAATGTTCCATACACTGTTTGTCCTTCTGATCCTAAGCAGTGCAATAAGATGTCTGTGGGCCTGTCAATAAGAATTGTGTAGGGGTGGGTGGAATGTTTCATCCTCCAATGGAATTGGTGGAAATTTGGCGACTCCACATTACTGTTATAACATGGAGTTCCAACAAATTCTGCCAATCGTTGTGTGGTGGAATGTTCTCCCTCTGAGGCTCCAGAAATGCAGGCTGGCGAGTGTGGTCGCAATTTGGCGTCCCCTAATGCAATTTTCTAACATGAGGTCACAGGCGTTCGTGCTCAGAGGGCTGCTTCTCGATTAGATCTGCTGCTGCTTGAGTAGATTTTTTACTGGACTGGCAGCAAAATCAACTCCAATGGCCGCATGCTCTTGGGCACTGCATGATGCACTTCGCTCAGATTTTTCGGTGCTGCTCGTTCTATTGTTGCTAAAAGGGCGAGCAGCGCATAGTGTATATTTTCTGCCCATTGGCAGAACTCCATGGAATCTTGTGGAATTTTTATGTAACTCTGCGAGTTCTGCCTACCCCTGGAATTGTTTTCATTTCAACAGCGTGCATGTAGGAATTTATATGTTGGATCAAATCACATTTTAATCTATAATACTGTAAGACAACACAATAATACTTCCTATGTTGCAATATACAAGCAAAGATTGGCAAAGCCTTTAGTTCCGGTCTTGGCAAGCTGGTGTGAAGGTTAATTTTTAGTGCAAGCATATGAAGCAAAAAAGAAAATGAAAACCCAAATGATTCCAGCATTTAAACATGGCTGGTTTATGTTCCCAATTTGTTAAATGTAATAAGTATTCACCAACGCAGCTGTTTTACTAGTGAAGTGTTTCTTTTTAGGTCTCGCTTAGCAAACGTAGCGCATGCGCTGGTTGCCTTGGCGAGACTATTGTTGTCGGTTTGGTGCGCAAAGGGAGACAAACCACGTGCGCGCATGGACAGGCGATGTGCACGCGCATTGCGTCTCCTCTCTAGCTATGTCAGCTTTCACACGCTTCCCCTTTGATTTAGGTTTCAGTTTCACTGCACGATGCAACTATACAAGGCAGACATAAATTTCAGCGCTTCAGCATATCAAGAACTTTGTGCCGCATGGTATTTACTTTGCTTTTTTTTGCTTTTGTTGCCTCAACACACAACAGTAATGTTCTTGCCTCGACGTGCTTTTTATCTGCCCCGTACTCTATCCTGCCACTTATCCTCAGGTTTTTAACATGCCGTGCGAACCAGGTCAGCAGAGATGCTCTAGAGGCAGAGAACCAGGTCAGCAGAGCTGCTGTAGAGCCAGACAACCAGGTCAGCAGAGCTGCTCTAGAGCCTTGGAAACAGGTCAGCAGAGCTGCTTTAGAGCCAGAGAACCAGGTCAGCAGAGCTGCGTTAGAGCCAGGGTACCAGGTCAGCAGAACCGTTGTAGAGCCAGACAACCAGGTCAGCAGAGCTGCACTAGAGCCTAAGATCCAGGTCAGCAGAGCAGCTCTAGAGCCAGAGAACCATGTCAGCAGAGCTGCTTTAGAGGGAGAGAACCAGGTCAACAGAGCTGTTTTAGAGGGAGAGAACCAGGTCAGCAGAGTGGCTTTACAGTCAGAGAACCAGGTCAGCAGAGCTGCTTTAGAGGGAGAGAACCAGGTCAGCAGAGTGGCTTTACAGTCAGAGAACCAGGTCAACAGAGCTGCTTTACAGTCAGAGAATCATGTCAGCAGAGCTGCTTTAGAGCCAGAGAACCAGGTCAGCAGAGCTGCTCTAGAGCCTAAGAACCAGGTCAGCAGAGTTGCTTTAGAGCCATTGAACCAGGTCAGCAGAGCTGCTTTAGAGCCATAGAACCAGGTCAGCAGAGCTGCTTTTGAGCCATAGAACCAGGTCAGCAGAGCTGCTTTAGATGGTGGTCCCCGGGGATTGGGGGAGCCTGTGAGGCCCCCGCTTCTAAATATTAAAAGCCCCGGGGAGGTGGCGGTCCCTGGGGCAGCGGGGGGCCACGAGCCCCGCATTCAATTTAATAAGTCCCGAGGAGGTGGCGGTCCCCGGGGCTGCAGGGGCCCCCGCAAAGTAATTGGTGAGTGCCCCCGGGACCTGGCCCACCCGGGGGGCTTTCAAAAACAAAGCACGGCCAAATTTGCGAATCCTGCAAATCGCGAGAGAAGCTCACCGCACACAGTGCAGGCCCGTGATGGATCGGGAAGGCTTCATCAGCTAAATGGGAGGTGGTGTTCGACGTGACAGCTGATAAGGGTGGCAGACAAGGAAGCTTGACGTTCATCAACCCACAGGGGTAACTAACATGTAGTATTGCACACAGAACAAACTCACAGGAGGTTTTATTTAATTCTTGTACTACGAAGACCATTAGACCATAGGAATGGCCCCGCCCACTGAGGCAGGTACTTTGAATAAAATGGGGCAGGAAATGCTGCTTGGTGATAACAGTAAAAAAGGGGGTGGTGATGGACGGAGCATCAGAAACAATCAAACACTCACACCCAGTCAACAGATCCGAGTTTGATCCATCACCGTTCTTTAGCCCACTCTGCCACCCCAGTTCAGACATGGCCATATGCAAATCAGTCTGACCCTGTGCCTCATGGGAACAGTCCAGCCCGAACTGCCAAGCCATTCCTTCCCTGGACCGGAAACAAGCTTCCTAGGACCGGTTTCTGGCATTTCAGCTGTCTTCAGCCAGGCTTGCTTGAATCCAGTGGCAAAGTGAGCAAGGGACTCACGTCTGAGCATACCCTGCCAACTTATGGTGAACAAAGCAGTAAAAAAGGGGGTGGTGATGGACGGAGCATCAGAAACAATCAAACACTCACACCCAGTCAACAGATCCGAGTTTGATCCATCACCGTTCTTTAGCCCACTCTGCCACCCCAGTTCAGACATGGCCTTATGCAAATCAGTCTGACCCTGTGCCTCATGGGAACAGTCCAGACCGAACTGCCAAGCCATTCCTTCCCTGGACCGGAAACAAGCTTCCTAGGACCGGTTTCTGGCATTTCAGCCGTCTTCAGCCAGGCTTGCTTGAATCCAGTGGCAAAGTGAGCAAGGGACTCACGTCTGAGCATACCCTGCCAACTGATGGCGAACAAAGCAGTAAAAAAGGGGGTGGTGATGGACAGAGCATCAGAAACAATCAAACACTCACACCCAGTCAACAGATCCAAGTTTGATCCATCACCGTTCTTTAGCCCACTCTGCCACCCCAGTTCAGACATGGCCATATGCAAATCAGTCTGACCCTTTGCCTCATGGGAACAGTCCAGCCCGAACTGAAAAGCCATTCCTTCCCTGGACCGGAAACAAGCTTCCTAGGACCGGTTTCTGGCATTTCAGCTGTCTTCAGCCAGGCTTGCTTGAATCCAGTGCCAAAGTGAGCAAGGGACTCACGTCTGAGCATACCCTGCCAACTTATGGCGAACAAAGCAGTAAAAAAAGGGGTGGTGATGGACGGAGCATCAGAAACAATCAAACACTCACACCCAGTCAACAGATCCGAGTTTGATCCATCACCGTTCTTTAGCCCACTCTGCCACCCCAGTTCAGACATGGCCATATGCAAATCAGTCTGACCCTGTGCCTCATGGGAACAGTCCAGACCGAACTGCCAAGCCATTCCTTCCCTGGACCGGAAACAAGCTTCCTAGGACCGGTTTCTGGCATTTCAGCTGTCTTCAGCCAGGCTTGCTTGAATCCAGTGGCAAATTGAGCAAGGGACTCACGTCTGAGCATACCCTGCCAACTTATGGCGAACAAAGCAGTAAAAAAGGGGGCGGTGATGGACGGAGCATCAGAACCAATCAAACACTCACATCCAGTCAACAGATCCGAGTTTGATCCATCACCGTTCTTTAGCCCACTCTGCCACCCCAGTTCAGACATGGCCATATGCAAATCAGTCTGACCCTCTGCCTCATGGGAACAGTCCAGCCCGAACTGCCAAGCCATTCATTCCCTGGACCGGAAACAAGCTTCCTAGAACCGGTTTCTGGCATTTCAGCTGTCTTCAGCCAGGCTTGATTGAATCCAGTGGCAAAGTGAGCAAGGGACTCACGTCTGAGCATACCCTGCCAACTGATGGCGAACAAAGCAGTGCAAAAGGAGGTGGTGATGGACGGAGCATCAGAACCAATCAAACACTCACACCCAGTCAACAGATCCGAGTTTGATCCATCACCGTTCTTTAGCCCACTCTGCCACCCCAGTTCAGACATGGCCATATGCAAATCAGTCTGACCCTGTGCCTCATGGGAACAGTCCAGACCGAACTGCCAAGCCATTCCTTCCCTGGACCGGAAGCAAGCTTCCTAGGACCGGTTTCTGGCATTTCAGCCGTCTTCAGCCAGGCTTGCTTGAATCCAGTGGCAAATTGAGCAAGGGACTCACGTCTGAGCATACCCTGCCAACTTATGGCGAACAAAGCAGTAAAAAAGGGGGTGGTGATGGACGGAGCATCAGAAATAATCAAACACTCACATCCAGTCAACAGATCCGAGTTTGATCCATCACCGTTCTTTAGCCCACTCTGCCACCCCAGTTCAGACATGGCCATATGCAAATCAGTCTGACCCTGTGCCTCATGGGAACAGTCCAGCCCGAACTGCCAAGCCATTCCTTCCCTGGACCGGAAACAAGCTTCCTAGGACCGGTTTCTGGCATTTCAGCTGTCTTCAGCCAGGCTTGCTTGAATCCAGTGCCAAAGTGAGCAAGGGACTCACGTCTGAGCATACCCTGCCAACTTATGGCGAACAAAGCAGTAAAAAAAGGGGTGGTGATGGACGGAGCATCAGAAACAATCAAACACTCACACCCAGTCAACAGATCCGAGTTTGATCCATCACCGTTCTTTAGCCCACTCTGCCACCCCAGTTCAGACATGGCCATATGCAAATCAGTCTGACCCTGTGCCTCATGGGAACAGTCCAGACCGAACTGCCAAGCCATTCCTTCCCTGGACCGGAAACAAGCTTCCTAGGACCGGTTTCTGGCATTTCAGCTGTCTTCAGCCAGGCTTGCTTGAATCCAGTGGCAAATTGAGCAAGGGACTCACGTCTGAGCATACCCTGCCAACTTATGGCGAACAAAGCAGTAAAAAAGGGGGTGGTGATGGACGGAGCATCAGAAACAATCAAACACTCACATCCAGTCAACAGATCCGAGTTTGATCCATCACCGTTCTTTAGCCCACTCTGCCACCCCAGTTCAGACATGGCCATATGCAAATCAGTCTGACCCTGTGCCTCATGGGAACAGTCCAGCCCGAACTGCCAAGCCATTCATTCCCTGGACCGGAAACAAGCTTCCTAGAACCGGTTTCTGGCATTTCAGCTGTCTTCAGCCAGGCTTGATTGAATCCAGTGGCAAAGTGAGCAAGGGACTCACGTCTGAGCATACCCTGCCAACTTATGGCGAACAAAGCAGTAAAAAAGGGGGTGGTGATGGACGGAGCATCAGAAACAATCAAACACTCACACCCAGTCAACAGATCCGAGTTTGATCCATCACCATTCTTTAGCCCACTCTGCCACCCCAGTTCAGACATGGCCTTATGCAAATCAGTCTGACCCTGTGCCTCATGGGAACAGTCCAGCCCGAACTGCCAAGCCATTCCTTCCCTGGACTGGAAACAAGCTTCCTAGGACCGGTTTCTGGCATTTCAGCTGTCTTCAGCCAGGCTTGCTAGAATCCAGTGGCAAAGTGAGCAAGGGACTCACGTCTGAGCATACCCTGCCAACTTATGGCGAACAAAGCAGTAAAAAAGGGGGTGGTGATGGACGGAGCATCAGAAACAATCAAACACTCACACCCAGTCAACAGATCCGAGTTTGATCCATCACCGTTCTTTAGCCCACTCTGCCACCCCAGTTCAGACATGGCCATATGCAAATCAGTCTGACCCTGTGCCTCATGGGAACAGTCCAGCCCGAACTGCCAAGCCATTCCTTCCCTGGACCGGAAACAAGCTTCCTAGGACCGGTTTCTGGCATTTCAGCTGTCTTCAGGCAGGCTTGCTTGAATCCAGTGGCAAAGTGAGCAAGGGACTCACGTCTGAGCATACCCTGCCAACTTATGGCGAACAAAGCAGTAAAAAAGGGAGTGATGATGGACGGAGCAGGGAAGGTATGGGAAGGCATGGCTTGGCAGTTCGGGCTGGACTGTTCCCATGAGGCACAGGGTCAGACTGATTTGCATATGGCCATGTCTGAACTGGGGTGGCAGAGTGGGCTAAAGAACGGTGATGGATCAAACCCAGATCTGTTGACTGGGTGTGAGTGTTTGATTGGTTCTGATGCTCTGTCCATCACCACCCCCTTTTGTACCGCTTTGTTCGCCATAAGTTGGCAGGGTATGCTCAGACGTGAGTCCCTTGCTCACTTTGCCACTGGATTCAAGCAAACCTGGCTGAAGACGGCTAAAATGCCAGAAACCGGTCCTAGGAGGCTTGTTTCCGGTCCAGGGAAGGCATGGCTTGGCAGTTCGGGCTGGACTGTTCCCATGAGGCACCGGGTCAGACTGATTTGCATATGGCCATGTCTGAACTGGGGTGGCAGAGTGGGCTAAAGAACGGTGATGGATCAAACCCAGATCTGTTGACTGGGTGTGAGTGTTTGATTGGTTCTGATGCTCTGTCCATCACCACCCCCTTTTGTACCGCTTGGTGATAACGGCCTGAATGCCACTGAGGAAGGGAAGTTGATTCCCGAAACGCATCTGGCGTGGCTTTTATTATTTGTGGACTTTACAATGCCCTGTGCCTGCATGCAAGCTGTCGTGAAAATAAATCGAGAATCACGTATGTACCTGTTGGCTTCTCTCTTTGGGGCTACCTTGTTGTTGGATATGAAGCAGCTGGGCCCAGCCGTGAGAGAAGCTCACCGCGCACAGTGCGGGCCCGTAACGGATCCAGAAGGCTTCATCAGCTAAACGGGAGGCGGTTTTTGACGTGACAGCTGATAAGGGTGGCAGACAAGTAAGCTTGACGTTCATCAACCCACAGGGGTAACTAACATGCAGTATTGCACACCAAACAGACTCACCGGAGCTTTTATTTAATTCTTGCACTACGAAGACCATAAGGCCATAGGAATGGCCCCGCCCAATGAGGCAGGTTCTTTGAATAAAGTGGGCAGAAAATGCTGCTTGGTGATAACGGCGTGAATGCCACTGAGGAAGGGAAGTTGATTCCCGAAATGCGTCTGCCTTAGCTTTTATTATTTGATGGACTTTACAATGTCCTGTGCCTGCATGCAAGCTGTCGTGAAAATAAATCGAGAATCACGTACGTACCTGTTGGCTTCTCTCTTTGGGGCTACCTTGTTGTTGGATATGAAGCCGCTGAGCCCAGCCACGAGAGAAGCTCACCACGCACAGTGTGGGCCTGTGATGGATCCAGAAGGCTTCATCAGCTAAATGGGAGACGGTGTTTGACGTGAAAGCTGATAAGGGTGGCAGACAAGGAAGCTTGACGTTCATCAACCCACAGGGGTAACTAACATGCAGTATTGCACACCAAACAGACTCATCGGAGCTTTTATTTAATTCTTGCACTACGAAGACCATAAGGCCATAGGAATGGCCCCGCCCAATGAGGCAGGTTCTTTGAATAAAGTGGGCAGAAAATGCTGCTTGTTGATAACGGCGTGAATGCCACTGAGGAAGGGAAGTTGATTCCCGAAATGCGTCTGCCTTAGCTTTTATTATTTGATGGACTTTACAATGTCCTGTGCCTGCATGCAAGCTGTCGTGAAAATAAATCGAGAATCACGTACGTACCTGTTGGCTTCTCTCTTTGGGGCTACCTTGTTGTTGGATATGAAGCCGCTGAGCCCAGCCACGAGAGAAGCTCACCGCGCACAGTGTGGGCCCGTGATGGATCCAGAAGGCTTCATCAGCTAAATGGGAGACGGTGTTTGACGTGAAAGCTGATAAGGGTGGCAGACAAGGAATCTTGACATTCATCAACCCACAGGGGTAACATTACATGTAGTATTGCACACCGAACAGACTCACAGAAGGCTTTATTTAATTATTGCACTGCGAAGACCATAAGGCCATAGGAATGGCCCCACCCACTGGGGCAGGTACTTTAAATAAAGTTGGGCAGGAAATTCTGCTTGGTGATAACGGCGTGAATGCCACTGAGGAAGGGAAGTTGATTCCCAAAACGCGAATGGCATGGCTTTTATGATTTGATGGACTTTACAATGCCCTGTGCCTGCATGCAAGCTGTCGTGAAAATAAATAGAGAATCTCACTTGTACCTCTTGGCTTCTCTCTTTGGGGCTACCTTGTTGTTGTTGTTGTCGAGCCGAAACACGTAATGGCGACTGGTGAGGAATAAACAACTGTTTTTGCACCATTCCTGGGTCCGTGTCCGTGTCCGTGACTGGAGGCATTCAGCAACCTACGGAAGTAAACTGTGATATATATATTTTAACCAAAGGCCCGAAAGGAATGAGAGAGCACTCAACGGTGCTCCAGACCATCTGGTCTGTACGCCTTGCTGCAGCTCGCCTTGTATTGCCAGCATTGGTTCCATGCCGACGCGTTTCGAGGCTGACACGCCTCTTCTTCATGGGCTGTTGAGTCAAGATTTGCATTGATTGCTCACTTCATTTAATCATTTCCAAATTGGTGAAACACGCCCCCAGTGGGCTTAGCTTGGTGCAGAGTCTTTGGGGCATCATGGGATTTGTAGTCCCTAGGAGGTAAGCACATATTGTTTCTTTAGTAGGTTCAATGCAAATGATGAATTTTATAAAAATATTATTAACATCCTTAGTAGGAAGGCAACAGAAAGCGGGCTTAGTGTGCATTCGGAACACTGTGCTGAACGAAGTGGAATTGTTTCCCTTCACAGCCTTTCTTTATTTGCGAAATGGTGCTCCTCTCCACGGTAGGGCAGCCATGTAATGTATTTTAACCAATGGCCCGAAAGCAATGAGAGGGCATTCAACGGTGCTCCTGACCATCTGGTCTGTACACCTTGCTGCAGCTCACCTTGTGTTGCCAGCATTGGTTCCATGCCGACGCGTTTCGAGGCTGACACGCCTCTTCTTCATGGGCTGTTGAGTCAAGATTTGCATTGATTGCTCACTTCCTTTAATCATTTCCAAATTGGTGAAACACGCCCCCAGTGGGCTTAGCTTGGTGCAGAGTCTTTGCGGTATCATGCAATTTGTAGTCCCTAGGAGGTAAGCACACATTGTTTCCTTAGTAGGTTCAATGCAAAAGATGAATTTTATAAAAACATTATTAACATCCTTAGTAGGAAGGCAACAGAAAGCGGGCTTAGTGTGCATTCGGAACGCCGCGCTGAACAAAGCGGAATTGTTTCCTTTCACAGCCTTTCTTTATTTGCGAAATGGTGCTCCTCTCCACGGCAGGGCAGCCGTGTAATGTATTTTAACCAATGGCCCGAAAGCAATGAGAGGGCACTCAACGGTGCTCCCGACCATCTGGTCTGTACTCCTCGCTGTAGCTCGCCTTGTGTTGCCAGCATTGGTTCCATACCGACGCGTTTCGAGGCTGACACGCCTCTTCTTCATGGGCTGTTGAGTCAAGATTTGCATTGATTGCTCACTTCCTTTAATCATTTCCATATTGGTGAAACACGCCCCCAGTGGGCTTAGCTTGGTGCAGAGTCTTCGCGGCATCATGGGATTTGTAGTCCCTAGGAGGAAAGCACACATTGTTTCCTTAGTAGGTTCAATGCAAAAGATAAATTTTATAAAAACATTATTAACATCCTTAGTAGGAAGGCAACAGACAGAGGGCTTAGTGTGCATTCGGAACGCCGTGCTGAACGAAGCGGAATTGTTTCCCTTCACAGCCTTTCTTTATTTACGAAATGGTGCTCCTATCCACGGCAGGGCAGCCGTGTAATGTATTTTAACCAATGGCCCAAAAGCAATGAGAGGGCACTCGACGGTGTTCCGGTCCATCTGGTCTGTACGCCTCGCTGCAGCTCACCTTGTGTTGTCAGCATTGGTTCCATGCCGACGCGTTTCAAGGCTGACTCGCCTCTTCTTCATGGGCTGTTGAGTCAAGATTTGCATTGATTGCTCACTTCCTTTAATCATTTCCAAATTGGTGAAACACGCCCCCAGTGGGCTTAGCTTGGTGCAGAGTCTGCAGCATCATGGGATTTGTAGTCCCAAGGAGGTAATCACACATTGTTTCCTTAGTAGGTTCAATGCAAAGATAAATTTTATAAAAACATTATTAACATCCTTAGTAGGAAGGCAACAGAAAGAGGGCTTAGTGTGCATTCGGAAGGCCGTGCTGAACGAAGCGGAATTGTTTCCCTTCACAGCCTTTCTTTATTTGCGAAATGGTGCTCCTCTGCACGGCAGGGCAGCTGTGTAATGTATTTTAACCAATGCCCCAAAAGCAATGAGAGGGCACTCGACGATGCTCCCGACCATCTGGTCTGTACGCCTCGCTGCAGCTCGCCTTGTGTTGCCAGCATTGGTTCCATGCCGACGCGTTTCGAGGCTGACACGCCTCTTCTTCATGGGCTGTTGAGTCAAGATGTGTATTGATTGCTCATTTCCTTTAATCATTTCCAAATTGGTGAAACACGCCCCTAGTGGGCTTAGCTTGGTGCAGAGTCTTTGCAGCATCATGGGATTTATAGTCCCTAGGAGGTAAGCACACATTGTTTCCTTAGTAGGTTCAATGCAAAAGATGAATTTTATAAAAACATTATTAACATCCTTAGTAGGAAGGCAACAGAAAGTGGGCTTAGTGTGCATTCGGAACGCCGTGCTGAACGAAGCTGAATTGTTTCCCTTAACAGCCTTTCTTTATTTGCGAAATGGTGCTCCTCTCCACAGCAGGGCAGCCGTGTAATGCATTTTTACATGAGGCATGCTCTGGGGGGGCTCCAGGGTACCCATAAGCAGGAGGTCGGGCCCGGGGATGGGGTCCCTGGGGCCAAAATCAGCCCAGGAGGGGAGCCAGGTTGTCAGGTTAGAGTGCATGGTTCTCCCTTTGCATTACTACAAGTATGCATATGTACAAATCACCTGGAAGCTCTACCCATTTAGCCCCGCCCTGCACACCTTAGTAGCATGCAAAGGCCTTCCCACCTTTTGCCAAGATGATGGACAGCTTATCAAAAGGCCCACAGCTGAGATTTCCACCGATTTTGGTGACATGTTCTTGATGCCGAGGAATATGATGACATCACCACCAAACAAGGAAGCACTTGATTCTTATAGTTAAGAGGAAGGACCCTTGTTTGGTGGAGATTTACCTCTTTGTAGTCGTGTTGTCTTCTCAATAGGAGAATTCCAGACACAGATTTCTGGATAAAGACGCACGAGGAACAATCATGTTGGCAAAACGCACCCAAGGTTGCTGGAGATATTTTCACGCTCTTCACTGTAAGACTGAGTCACTTTTCCGCAGCAGCTAGCTTCCAATCACAAAGAAAACATAAATGAAAAATACAATAACAGTTATTTTGCTAGAACTGCGAAGATCTCCTTGCCTGGAGAGCAGTTCACAGGCAGAGGTTTGAGGTCTGAGCATTTTCCATACCTTAAAACATTCTTTGTCACAAAGACAATTCAGGAGGGGCTCCGTCTTGCGCTCCAGACTAGGTGCCTCGCAATCACTCGTGCCCTTGGTGTCCTCGTGCATCCAGTTAGAACCTCCTTCGCCAGCGAGCACGCAGTTCACAAGCACTGGTAAGTGACGGAGAGGTGAGAGGGTGGGCTGAGGGGGTGCCCAAGATCACACTACACATCAAAGAGAACCTGTGGGTGTGGCATCATGCTGCCCAGGATCACACCTTTTGTACCTGAGGAATTGGGATGAGCTATAGGTAATCCTGCCCAAGATCACAGCTGGTGTCCCCCAGGACCTGGTGGGAGTTATAGGCCATGATGCCCGAAATCCCATTGAATGTTTGGCTGATACCCCCACCCCAGAGACAACGCTGGGAGTAAGGGATAGGCTGCAGAGCTACATCACCGTACCCAAGATCGCACCTAGTGTCAGAGGGAAGCTGGTGGGGTGCCAAGATCATCTTGTCCAAGATCATACCGAATGTGCTGAAGACTATGAACACATGGAGTTGGGGTGTCAGAGAGACGCTGGTGGGTAGTGGGCATTTCTGACCAAGCAAGAGATGGACTGTGACTCCAGCAGCACCTTAAGGTGCCTATCACGGGGTGCAGGGATTCACGGCCACCAACCGGAGGTTGCAAAGGAACGGGGGCCCTGCTAGGGGCCCCCAAACATGCTTTCTGACAGGGTTTCCATGTCAGAAGGCCTCGCATGGAAACCCTGCCAGGAACCGAACATCATAATCCGGACGGGGTAAACCGCCATCCATTTGGATCACAGGCCAGTTCTGACTGGCCGACGGGCTCCTTGAGCACATTGGAAGCCAGCCAAAATGACCGGCCGGTTTCAATTCCGACCGGCTGAATCATAATCAGCCGGTCGGAATTAAAACCAACGATGTCGGTCGTAAGGCCTCCAATCTGAGGTCGGAGACATTGTAATAGACCCTTCTGTCTACTTTTGTATAAATTGTAGTGGGATAGTATATGTATTAAATGTAAAATGTTATCATTTATTTTATATTGTTATAATTTTATGTTTTTTTTTTAAAATTATGATATTTATAATTATTAAAGTTTTTAATGTGTAAAATATTTGTATCAAGTTGTGAGACATTTATATTGTTAACTTTTTTATTTTAATGGCTTTTTCAAATATTTTATGTTCTTAGTATATTATCTTAAAATTAATTTTATTACATTGTTTTAGAAATTCTGAAAATATAAAATAAATTAAAGATATTAATTTAACAATAGTTTTCTAACTAGAAATGTGCGTTTAACTTTTTTTTAAAGTTTAATTGTTATATTTGTTTAAATATACATTAAATCTATTTTATTTGTAAACAATTAATGTTACAATTTAATATATTTAACATTTAATATTTAAATGTGTATATATATATTTAAAAAATGATATTTAATACAACAATATTACTGACAAAGATATTTTTGGGGGACATTTTTGTGCTATCCATTATAAGTATAGGATGACGATATTTTGGACACGATATTCTGGTAGAGCGATATTTTCAGAGGGGATATTTCGTCAGTGAACCTGAGTGAGCACACGTGTTAGTATATGTATGATTAAGTTAGTGGGTGTGTGAGAAACTGAATGGGTAGTGAGTGACTGTGAGTGTCTGTATGGCTGAGTGAGTTGGAGTGTGAGTAGCTGTAAGGGTGACTCAGCTTGTGAGTAACTGCATCGGTGAGTGAGTGGGTGCATGAGTGCCTGTATGGATGAGTTATTGGTTGTGTGAGTGGATGTGCAAGTGGATCTATGGATCAGTAAGTGGGTGTGCAAGTGCTTGTATGGGTTTGTGAATGGGTATGTGAGTGGTAGTGTGGGAGGGGGAGGGGGAGTGGGTGTCTGAGATGCTCTATGGGGCGTGAGTGGGTGGGTGAGTGTTTCTTTGGATGATGTCATCAGTGATGTAATCAGTGATGTAATTTGAGATGTAATCAGTGATGTCACTGACCATGTCATGAGGGATGCAATATGTGAGGTAATAAGCAGTACACTGGGGGCATAAGTAATAATTAGCTCAGGTAACTATAACTTCTGAATTTCACTGGTTTTGTATGAGTGAAATCAGAGCCTAACTGAATTTTTAAGATTTTTTAAGTTCTATTTCTTAACTATAATGTCCCTGTAACCTTTTCTTTTTTTCACTGAATTTCTACATTTTTTAAAATTCTATTTTCTAACTTTAATGTTCTTGTAATCTTTGTTTCTTTCAGGGAATTTCAATGCTTTATAAAATTTTATTTTTTCCTAATTCTAACCTGTAAAGTTTAAAAGTGTGTGTGTGAGTGGCTGTATATGTTGGCGAGTAGGTGTATGAGTGGCTGTATGGGTCTGTGAGTGGGTGTGTGAGTGGCTGTATGGGTCTGTGAGTGGGTGTGTGAGTGTTTATGTGGGTCTCTGAGTGGGTGTGTGAGTGCCGCTTTGTGTCTTAGAGTGGGTATGTGAGTGGTGCTATGGGTCTGCAAATGGGTGTGTAAGTACCTCTGTGGGTCTGTGAATGGATGTACAAATTCCTCTGTGGGTCTGTGAGTGGGTGTACAAGTAGTTGTATGGGTCTGTGAGTGGGTGTTTGAGTGCCTGTGTGGGTCTGTGAGTGGGTGTGTAAGTGACTGTGTGTGTCTGCGAGTGGATGTGTGAATGAGTGGTTGTATGTGTCTGTTAGTGGGTGTGTGAGTGCCTGTGTGGGTCTGTGAGTGGGTGTGTGAGTGACTGTGTGAGTCTGTGAGTGGGTTTGTCAGTGCCTGTGTGGGTGTGTGACTGGCACTACGGGTCTGTGAGTGGGTGTGTGAGTGCCTTTGCCCTTTTTTCTATTTCTCCCCATAAGATCTAGCGAGATTCTCATGAGATTGTAAAACACCTTGTGACAAGCCCAGTAGTTTACCATGCAGGTCTTGGAGAGTCTTGTGCGTTCGAATGAGCCTCATGCAGCAAGCTTCACTCTACTCTTGCGGGACTCTCGTGAGATTACAACAGTATTGTAGGGAAATAGTAGTATATGGAAAGGGCTAGTCTCTCCAATGACATCCCTCTCTTGAATAATGGGTGTGCATACTAGGGTTTGAGGAGAGACTGTCCTCTCTTTTCAAACCTCTCTCTCGGATGATAGTTATGCATAGTAGGGTGAGTGGAGAAACTGGCCTCCACGCTGGGATCCCTCTCTTGGATGACGGGGGTGTATAGTAGGATGTGAGGAGGGACTGACCTCTCCGCTCAGACCTCTCTCTAAGATGACAGGTATGTGTGGCAGTGAGTGGAAAGGGACTGTCCTCTCCTTTGAGACCTCTTTCTCATATGACAGTGTGCATAATAGGATGTGTGAATGGACTGACCTTTCCTTTCAGAACTCCCTCTCAGATAACAGATGTGCGCAGTAGGGTGTATGGGGAGCGACTGGATTCTCGTTTGAGACCTCTCTCTCAAATGACCCTAAAAGTGAGTGGTATGGGACTGGTCTCCCTCAAATCACAGGTGTGCATGGGTTGCCCTCTCCTTTGAGACCTCTCTCTCAGATGATTGATGTGCGTAGTAGGGTGTGTGAATGGACTGAGCTCTCCTTTGAGGCCTTCATCTCAGATGACAGGTGTGCAGAATTGGGTGTATGGAGAGTGACTGGCCTCTCCTTTGAGACCCCTCTCTTTCTCATGACAGGCGTGCATAGTAGGGTGGAAGGGTAGATTGCCCTGTACCTTGTGTGTAGTAGTGAGGGTGGAGGGACTGACCTCTGCTTTAAGACCTCTCTCTCACATGACAGGTGTGCATAATAGGATGTGTGGCTAGACTAACTTCTCCTTTCAGACCTCTCTCTCAGATAACAAGTATGCGTAGTAGGGTGTATGGGGAGCGACTGGTTTCTCGTTTGAGACCTCTCAAACTATTAGTGGGTAGACAGGGACTGGCCTCTCCTTTCACATCTCTCTCTCTCAAATCAGGGGTGTGCATGGGTTGCCCTCTCCTTTGAGACCTCTCTCTCAGATGATGGATGTGCGGCCTCTCCTATGAGACCTTTATCTCAGATGACAGGTGTGCATAATTGGGTGTATGGGGTGTGATTTGCCTCTCCTCTGAGATCCCTCTATCTCAAACGGCAGGTGTGTATAGTAGGGTGTATAGGTGGACTGCCTTCTGCTTTGAGACCACTCTCTCAGATGACGGGTGTGCATAGTAGTGAGTGTGGTAGGAATGGCCTCTCTCCTGAGACCTCTCTCTCAGATGTGTGCATACTCGGGTGTGAGGAGGCACTTCCCTCTCCTTTCAAGCCTCTCTCTCGGATGACAGACAGGTATGCATAGTAGGGCATGTGAAGGGACTGGCCTCCACACTAAGACCCCTCTCTTGGATGATGGGCGTGCATAGTAGGGTCTGGGTAGAAACGTACTCTACTCCCAACTCTTCCCAAGCCGATAGGCCTAAATAATAGTCTCTGATAAACACCATCTCCACTAAGACTCCTTTCTACAGTAACAATGTGCACACCAGAGTGTATTCAAAGAATCAACTACTCTTTCCTAGTTTTCATGATCCTGCAAGATTGTCCAAGATCGTAACATTTTTTAAAAAAAAGAACCTTTTACTCATCTCAATACTTATGTTATACACACTTTCTTTCAATAACAAGCACCACAATATGCATTTCTACTGGTACTTTATTGCAAACTCACCTACTCCATTTTACTATTCACGATCCTGCGAGAGTCCCACAAGATCATAAATTTAAAAAATATATACATTTATTTTCATCACAGCTGTTATGCCTTAGAGACCTCCTCTCCAAATCTAGGGGTGCAGAATACCTTTCTGCTTCCCCATTAAACAGCTTTTTTACTTCCACAACACCTGCAATTTTTCATGGTAAACAGTAATGGCGGCCATTTCATTTCTAAAAAATTGCAACAGCCAGCCAATCAGAGCGCTTGCTCTTGCTAGACCCGCAGGAGCCTTCACGCTACCGCAAGAGAGTGAAGGTTCACAGGAAAAACGAGCCTCTCTCCCAATCACATTACTACAGTTTTTAATTGGCGCTCCTGCAGGACGCTCAAGAGACTCTTGCTAGCCCAACCCTCCAAATATCTATCTTTATTTTGCCCTTAATATCTCAAAAACTACTGAACGGATTTACACCAAATCTCAAAAAGCACAGACTGAGGACCAGGATATAACTTCTTGCCGAATTTGGTGTAATTCAGTTCAGCAGTGTTTGCTGTAGCCTTGTCTAAAGAAGTCTATGGAAAATGCATGGTGATTTTGAATTTTGGGACACACTTTTTTTTGCACCCCTGCTTGATGGTTAACACCAAAACTTTCCAGGAAGGAGCTGAGGAGGGAATACTTTTTGTTTGGAAAGTTTTGTGAAGATTCATCAAACGGGGCCAATTTTTTTAGCAAACCAAAAAAAGCTCTGTCTTTGGAAAAGCTTGCCTAACTATAACTACCTAGTGGCGACCGCCACTAGGTTATAATTATATTAATTTCCACATACCAGGGCCATACTGGGAACTGAAACCGGCCTGGCCCTGGCAACTGCTCGGCCGTACCCCCCCCCCCACCCCCCCGTTGGGAGGGGGCTAGTGCAGCTGAGCTGTTTGCGAAGGCCGGTTTCAGCCGATTTTGTTACAGGGGGCCGATATTGCCGACCCCCGGTAACAAAAACGGCCCCCAGGGACCCAAAACCGGCCCCCGCCCTGGTGGCCCACCGGGGAAACGCCCGGTGCCCACAACGACCATACACATATGCTTCCACACATGCTCACCTTAAATATACATAGTTTGCGTTGTAAAGGCATGTTTGGTAAAGGTATGCGTGTAGTAAAGGCATGCGTGGTGAAAGCATTCCATTTTCGAAGGCAATGTGTGGTAAATGATCCGTGGTAAAGGCATTACGTGGTAATGCCTGTGTTGTAAAGGCTGTTTCCCTCCAGGGACACATCCCATCCATTAATTTTATCCATAGATGTGCCAGGGTCCTGGCGAAATTATGGCGCATATCTACAAGGCGGCGATATAAAATTATTGCTGCTTTTGCAGCCGTTTTCAGCCGAAAAGCGGCGATAATTTTATCGCTATATTACCAAGGTCACACTATCGCGTGAAACCTTGCCTTAGCGCCTGAATTCCTAATGCCCATCTTTGTATCTCTAATGAGATGCAAAGTGTGCGTTCCTCCCCAGGATAACGGGAGAAGTGTCGCTAAGCGACATTTCTCCTATTATCAAGCCTCACGCAAAGCAGCATAGCGACAAGAAAAGTAGCGATAACCTCTGTTATCGCTACTTTCCTTACGTCTGCTTTGAAACTGACTTTGCGCGTGATTCCTTGACCTATCGCCCCCTTTTCACATGCCTCGCATCGATAATGAGATGCAAAGGAGGCGTGGCTGTGAAAACAACATGGGATAAAATCGCGAACGCAGCTTTGCGATATTATCAAGTAGGGTTAGCGATATATAAAATCGCGTTAAGTATGCCTTAACGCAGGAATTTAACGTCTGTTAAATTCCTGACTAAGGCATACCTAACATGGGGGGTGGATAGTGTGGCTACGACCATAGGCCCTATCATCTAGGATATCGCCGTTTTCCACCATGGAAAACGGCGATATCCCAACTATCTCTGGAATTGTTATCGCCTTGGTGATGCACGTTGTTGATAACGCGATAACCGGGAAATAAATTCCAGAGATAGCCGGTGATAAATATGCAAGCACTAAGCACGCTTTGCGATATTTATTGCCGGCCCTTGATAATATGCCCCCAAATTCGTGTGGATAATCAGCCAGCGGAATTTCCCTCAGTATAGACTATTGAGAAGGAAACAACTCGTGGATTCTTCCCTGGTTTTAACTCTTAATATGGAAGCCTTTTCGATTATCACTCAACTCTAAATCAGACCCAAGGCATGTCATTGCCAGAGCCAGCACAATGCCATTTCACCTCTATGGCTCACCTCTGAAAGAGAGTGGAGACTTAGGCCAGGCAGCTGCCAGCACTTTCCCTTCCCAGGCTCCCCTCTGTTGTGGTGCACTGGGCCTAGCTACTGCAAAGGCGAAACATGGCCCTTTCAACTCCCTGGCTCACCTCTGGAAGCGTGTGGAGCCATAGACCCGCCCACTTCGCTTCCCGAGACAGACACGGCCTTTCCCCCTTCCTGGCTGTCGTGAAGCCTGTGGAGCTTACGGCTCTTACAACACAAGGACAAGGAACCACTGGAAGGCTATGAGGAAGGCTCCACGCTTCTGCTACTAGAGGCAGCCACTGACTGCTGTGGTACTCGCTTGTTTTGGACAAGATGTTACTGCCATTCATCGTCTAATATCTTTCAACGTCACATGGCCCAGTAGTATTCTGAGGGAAGAACATGTAGGCCCCCATTAGAAGAAGCATCTTAATTCTGATGGGGCCCTGTCAAAATTATTTGATCAGCTGGAACACTGTAGATCGCTTTACTTTCACTTGGTGAGTCTGGCTGCAGTGTCTCTGCTCCTGCTCTGATTATCATGGTAATCTGTTAGCAAAATCTGCTGATTCTGCAGCTATTTGAAATTCGAAATGCTCACCACATACTTTTATTGAATTTACAACTACGGACTCGTTATTTGAAAGTCACAGTTGTCTGCCGCCGTTTGCACATTTCTTATTTTGTGGTGGACTGTGCTAATCGCAACAAGTGGCCCTCCACAGTTTTACCCAAAGCAGTGTACTGTTCTAGTTTACAACTGATTCCTCATTTGTAATTGTTTTGTCAATTTAGCCTGAAGGTTGCAAGTTTTGGAGAAGCTACTTTGAATCACAGCGCTTCTGATACACTCCTGCCATATGCGTATGTGGCCATTTCATATTGAGCCAGATGCATCAACAAACCATTTTGCAATTTCCTAATTGCGAATTCTTACGATTCGAAATTAGAAAATTGCAAAACGGAATGCATGAAAGTGTGTTTAACACTTTCTGCGATTCCCAGGGGATCGCAAATGACCTACCTCTTGAATATTAATGCGGTAGGTTGCAATTTGCGATCCCCTAGGAATTGCAAAAATCACGGGAATGGTGGCCTGCTGGGGTCAGCAGCCCACCATGTCCGTGATTACTTTTTAATAAAGCAATCTTTTTTTTTGTAAAGCAGCCCGTCTTCCTTAAAGGAAAACGGGATGCTTTACAATAGAGAAAATGAAAACGTTCCCTTTCATTTTCAAAGAGCAGGCAGTGGTCCATGGGACCACTGCCTGATCTTAGAAAATGCATTTATAGACATTCACAAAGGGGACCCATCCCCATTTGCAAATTGGTTACCACCCACTTGAAGTAGGTGGTAAAATGCGAATGTTTTGGGACCGCATTTCAGTTGCAAGACATTCATGCATACCGATGCGATTCGATATTAGGATGGGATGCCCTAAACACGCCCCTTCTTAATAGCACATCGCAAACCTATTTTGTGATTCGGTAACTGGTTACCAAATCACAAACTGTGTTTTCTGCATCAGAAGAGCTTTTTTTGCGTTCGCAAACGGCTGATTCTGTGAATTTGCCGTTTGGGAAGGCAAAAACTCCTTGAAGCATCTGGCTCATTGTCTCAAAATATAAATAAATGCTCACTGTGCAACTCAAACGTGCAACTGAAGACTTTCCAGAGGACAGTCCTGCTTTATGGGAGCACCGAGTTCACCTGCCATGCAGCATAGTCACCCCTAACCTGGCTTTAAAAAAAAATAGAAACAAAAATTCACAGTGCAGGTATGTTGGGTGGAAATCTGCAGATGAAGCTATGCCAAAGTGAGAGAGTTAGAGACAGAGTCAATCTTTGAACCCAGTGAGTCTGGAGCCATAGACGTAATACTGTTTCAGATCCAGGAAGTCATCAAGAGTTCTGTACCATGAGCAGAACACTGAACAAGGCATCGGGGAACAGAGATGGATATTGAACTACGTACCACAACACTTGCTCTGGAGAACGAGCAAAGCTCATCTTCTGTGGGGAATAAGAAGGCATTGTGTAGATCTCAAAAGTGCCCAGAGAGTGGTGCTCTTCTTCGTTACTACGTCATCTGGATCGAAGGTAGCCTGTCACATTTGTCATTGGAGGATGTGCACATTGAATTCTGACATTTTCACTTGTGTCTTTATAGAGTGACTAAACCAAGTACAACACCCTTATTTCGCCTGTCCTTCCCCAGCTCTCTTCTTCCCTAGCCCCTTCCCTTCTAATTGTGAGTGTGACACTGTGTGGCCAATGAGCATCCAGAGTCCACACACGACTTGTGGGGAATGGTACCCCTGCAACTCCTGTAAATATTTTCAATATGCTATGTTATGTTATGCTAAGTGATGTTATTATACGTATTTGTATAGATCACAACTCAGTCGAAAGGGTATCCTGGTACTGAAGGCGGAGCTGTATGGGTTGAGCCAGGGTCAGGGAGCCAGGGTTAGGGTTAAGTGAAGAGCAAGGTGTGTATCCACTCTGCTCCAACACAGCACCTCACTCTTTGCAGCTCAGGTAAGGCAAGATAATACCATTGGCGGAACTCAGAGCAAAGCCCACATGATTGCATATCTACTGCTTACTCAAGTGCACTTGAGAACGTTATGCTGCACTTGACTAAACCCTTGGGTAAAGTACCAAACTGACAGGAGGCACTACATTATTAGTAACTACATCACCAAGGTAAGTTGAATGTTGCTCATAAAAAAATATCATCTACACATACAGCCCTTTCCCTTAATTTTACATGAACTTTTTAAGGTACATTTTTGTTAGTTATTTTTAATTGAAATTGTAACTCTATTCTTTATTCAGCTTTGTTTTCTACTTGTAATTTATTAAATTATTATTTATGTAATGTAGTAACCTCACACTATTTGTTTTTTTAAATTCATTTGTAATGTATGGCTCTCACTCACTGAGAGCCATTAGCATGAATGTCACATTCTAAAGGTGATAATTCACTGCTGTGACGCAGCAACGTGGGTCACAGATCTCCTAACTCACTGTTGCTACATTATAAAGGAATTCCAGGCTGCTCTCGCTTGGCTCTGTGAGAGCTTGTCAGAGCAGCACTGGTTTAAAGACACAAAGATAAGAACAAGGAAACGAATCAGCGCAACCTCCATTCTCACCTCAGCTCTTCACCGGTTGTAACTGCTGATCACTGAACACTCTATACATTCTAGTCACTAACATTCTAACTACCTCTAACACCACATATCTTCCCTTTTTACAAAACAAATAATGGTAAATACAATTTCTAATAATGCATAATCTTGATCCTTATAACAGAACAATAAATGTGATTATATCTAATAATATTTCATCTTAAAGCCTCACATTCAGCTACTTACACCATACCTGTACATAAAGGTTATAACAACATAAACATATAATAATCTATTCCCCAACTACATATTATCCAAGATGCCCTGGTACCTTTCTTTCTCATGCACTGTGACATATTGGTATGTTTTCCTCGATATGCACCTTGAATTAATCATACATTTATTGATATTAACACAAAAACCTGTGCCGTCCCTTGCCTTATTTGATCTCTCCAGATTCGATTCTCTCGTCATGCATCCCATACCTTCGCAAAATGCTTCTTTGTTATCCAACATGTATCTACTTAAACCAGTACATATTTCCCTTCCAATGTTCTTTCTTGCACCATCAACAGGGGACAAAGCAACATTATGTAGATTCCACAATCTACTATCTTCCAATTCCACAGAGCTTCCAAAAATCTTGATGACCTTCAATGGGTCAGATCAACTAGACATTCCTTTTTCAACAAAGCCTGGCTTCCTGACCCTTACGCACTGGCCAATTTCTACATGTGGAAGCTTTTTCCTCACATTTTAACGTTCTTGTTTTATTTTGATAATTCTCCACTCTTTTCCTCATCTCACCATTTTGCATCACTCACACTTCCCCTCATTTTTAATCATCAACCACCATGGAACTAACTTGGTAGTCAGCTTCCTTGCTCCCAAAGGTACACATGGCATCTTTGTAATTACAGAATGTGGTGTAATTCTGTAAGACAATACCGTATTTTCTAAGAAAATCCTGATTTGGTTTCCAATTGTAAAGATTCTTTTATAACTCTGTTAAAGTGTTCAACCTGCCCATTGGCTTGTGGGTGATATAATGCTACCTTTGAATGTTAAATACCATAATTTTTCAAAAACAATTTCATTTTCTCTGAGGTAAGTTGTACCCCATTATCAGATACCAAAACCTCCATAACCCCTTCTCATGCAAAAACATCTTCAAAAAATTCTATTCCCACATCTATGGTAATACTAC
The DNA here is from genome assembly GCF_964204655.1 of Triturus cristatus. NCBI lineage: Eukaryota > Metazoa > Chordata > Amphibia > Caudata > Salamandridae > Triturus > Triturus cristatus. Next base: position 876,773,924 of record NC_140579.1, read on the forward strand.
TTACCATCTTTACTAGCCACTTAGAGAAAACACCAATTTAAACAATGGGAAGTGCTTCCTTGGAAGACAGTTTCGAAAAGGGTCCCATAAACTCAATTGCATTTTCAGCCAAGGTCTATCTTGTAATTCCATCATTTTCAAAGGTACAGAACATAGATAATTTCTCCTTCACCTCCAAAATAGAGAACAATCACCTTTCAAGTACCCTTTTCTTTAGCCATGCTTTGAAGATATATGATTTAATGATATTTAACTGAATGCCTTTTTCCATCTTTTGTGTCCACCCTTCTTCTGACATTTCACTTCCCCTAATCATTGTTTCATCCTTCCCTTGAAACACATCCTCATATGTGTAGGCTACATCACACCCCAATTCCTCACGATCCAATGCATCGCTCTTATTTTTCAAAGGAAGTCTTGATAATCCAGCTGCAAAAAATGTCCTCCTTCCAGGAGCATATTCAATTTCAAATTGATACGTTTGCAATTTGAAGACCAATCTTCATGATCTAGGTGTCAGCTTCCTTCTATTGCATAAGGGTTGCCTTATTACATTTAATAAGTGCTAACTTTTGATTGGGGACAGATAAGCATTTCGTGTTTGGTATCTATGAAATCGTAATAAAAAATCCTCTTCATTGGTAACGTTGGATTTTAAATTACAATTTTAAAAACACCACTTTTAGACAGTTGGCATTTACCTACCCTCTGCCCCTTTGGTGCCTGCAGCCTGTCTTAGTCCACATGACGGAGCGTAGTTGGCAGTTAGACTTTGCGAATACCTCCCAGACAGTCACGCAGTAGATGGATGCATCTTAATGAGCCTTCTGCTGACAGGATGGGGGGGTGGAGCTGAGTACATCCCCACTTGCAACTGAATAGGCTGTTCTCTGCCTTCGCACAAAGGGATTGTAACCATTGCATGTTACTGCAGCCAGCTTGGAGCCAGGGCAGGGTAGTCAGGAATGTCCAAGCACTTCAAAGAGAAACCTCTAGAAATTTCTCCTGACTGTAAAGAAGGCACAATGAGGCATATTATCAACGGCCAGCGATAATTATCGCTGGCCGTGCTTAGCGATAATAATATTATCGCAGGCTATCTCTGTAATTTATCGCCTGGTAGCGCGTTATTAACAACGCGTTTCTCCAGGGGCGATAAAAATTCCAGAGATATCGAGGTTATTGCCCTTTTGCAGGGAACATCACTGGTTTACCAGCGATGTTCCCTGCAAAACGGCGATAACCTTGCTGATACGACCCACAGGGTTGTATCAGCATAATCCACCCCCTATGTTAGGGATGGCTAAAACAGGATTTTAGCAGACGTTAGATTTTGGCGAAAACGGCAGTTTTCGTCAAAATCTAACGTGTGCTAAAATCATGTGGGCTGCCTTGTAAATATCGCGATGTAAACATCAGCGATGTTTGCAAGGTAGTCCATCGTGGTTACACCCAGTAACGTCCACTTTGCATCTCATTGGAGATGCAAAGGGAGGCGTTGGCGAAAAGGGTGCTAACATGCGATTATGCATGTTAGCACCCTCTTGTAAATAGGGCGCTGGTTTTATCTCTGCTTTTTTGGCTTTGTAAGCCAAAAAAGCGGAGATAAAGCCCTTGTAAATATGCCCCCAAGTATGAAAATAGGGCCCTCAGACTCACTCTCCAGTTCACTTTCTGGACCTCTGGAAGGACTCCAAGAGAACTGCTGCTGCTGTGGCCTGCTGTGTACTCCACAAGACTGCTTGACTGCACCTGGAATGACTGCTCTGGTGTCTGGAGCCTGCCTTGAACCCTAAAATGCCTGCCCTGCTTCAACACCGGAACCCATAACTACCAGAGTGACTCCAAAGGCTATATTGCTGACCTCATGTTCAGAGCCTCAGGGACATAACAGGCTCCCACTATCTTGAACCTCTACCTGGACCCAGCCTGAGTGAGTTCTAACCACCCAAATGGTCCCTCTCCGGTCCATTGGTGGTGGTGCCAAAAGTGCCCTGATGGCCAAAATCTAAAACTTGGTACTTTGAAAATTTGCGGCAAAAAACTGCTCTGAGAATGGAGAGGAGACCTAGATCAACCTGCTTGTCTAGCCATCTAAGGTGCATAGCCGGTCGGCCTGACTTCGTGGTAGCTCCCCCTGTGTACTTCTCCGCAGCAGCAAATCTTTTACAGCTGTCCTTCACCAAAGGGATCTCAAGCATCCTGAAACTCTCATTGGCTACAGCCTCCTTAATCATCCCGCTGGAGATTTTCAGCTTCCAAACAAGTGACGAAGCCCAAACGTAGAAATCTTCACCGCAACTTTGTCCAGCGGCTCCTCGACGACAATGCTCCTTCCTTGGACACCACCTGCAGGCTTGCCCCACTGAACTTTTACCTTCTCATAACTTTTTCTTCAAAATTTCCTCCAAGACCAAAGGTAAGCGCTTTCTGGGCCCAATCAACTTCTTGTAGCTGACCTGTGCTCCATTGCAGTCAGCATTATTTTTTTACTTTTACCCTGTCTCTCGCAACCAGATACCAGCAGTTGTCTTTGATATTTTAGGCACCAGATTTCACTTAAAACTTTAAAAATTAATAACTCCGCTTCTACAGATTGGAGTTTTGATGTTTGGTGTCAAATAATTTGTAAAAATTGAATCTATTGTTCTAAATTGGTTTGGGATTTTTCTTGTGTTATGTTTTCACTTTATGATGGTTTATGTACTGCATAAATTCTTTACACATTGCCTTTAAGTTAAGCATGACTGTTTTTGTGCTAAGCTACCCAGGGTAAGCACAGGCTAATTTAGTGACTTTTTTTTACTCTGCCAGGGATTGTGGCTGTTGCTTGACCAGGGCTCACACCCCAGTCACCCAACGACACAATTTCCCACAAGTATGAATTTTATGCATCTTCCACAGTACATGCAATCTGATGCAGTCCATAGCCCAAGTTGCAGCCAACATTTTACGTGCAATAACTGAATAGTTCCTTTCTGCTTGCGTAAGTGTGCGAGGAGCTTAAGCCACTAGCCTTCAGTGTTTATGTTCTCTCTGTGCTAGAACTGCTTCTACACCATATGCACTAGTGTCCACAGCTCGTCATATTTCATCTTTAATTGATGCAAAACAATGTGCTTGTTCCTTAGACTAAGAAGATTTCAACTTTTTTTACCAATCTCCTTAAAGGCTCCATTTTTGAGGCATAGTTCATTACAAACTGTACAAAAAAGCTGTTAGATATAAAAAGACATCAATTTGACTTTTTACATGTTGGTTCAGGGGCATTTGTTATGGCCTTCACATGGCTAACCTTTGGTTGGATGCCTTCGCCAGATCTCACATGACCTAAATATTTCACTTTGTTTTCCCCAAATTTGCATTTTTCACATTTAACAGTTTACTCATTATTCTTCAAAACAGATTATACCTTTCTTAAATTTGCATCATGACTGAGTTTGTCTTCCCCAAAAACAAAATAATCATCAACTGTGAGGATCCTTGCTCCTTGAATGCCTTGTAGCATATTTCTTTGGAAGACTCCTGAGGTGTTAGCTGAATCAAATGGCATTTTCTCATACAGATATGCACATTCAGGTGTGATACCTGCTGTTAAGTGCTTAGAATCATCCTCCATCTCTATCTGGTGATAAGCACTAGCGAGGATAAAAGTAGAAACCTTTTAGGGACATAGATTGATTACATTAGTTCCTGTAAATTTGGGAATGGAAATGTTTCTATCCAAATTGCTTCATTTAAACATCTTATATCCATACACAACTGCAAATCCTCATTATATTTCAATGTAATCACTACCAGGGACATCCATTGCAAACTCTCAAATGGTTCTATGATCACTTTAGATCATAAATCTTCCAGAATGCCTTTTCATTTTTGTCTGTAATGCATAGGAACATTCGGCCCCTTATGACTCACTAGAATGTCATTCTCCTTTAAAACTATTTTATGTTAGAACTCCTCCAATTTCCCTAATGGCCCGCTAAACATCATCTGCATATTCATCCTTCAGTGTTTCATACTTCCTATGGTCTTCATACAACTTTTGGATTCTGTAAATTGGATTAGCATTAGGATTTTACTTCATCCCTAATTCTGCTTGGTGTGGCCATCCCCAAATCATCTCCCCTTTTCCTGCTTTGAACAATTTGCCATGAAATGTTTTAGATTTAAATTTTAAGTCAACTCATACATAACCTAACATTGGTATTTTATGATCAGTGTAACTACCCGGAGACACGTCTGACTGAAACATCTTCCTATCTGGCCACAGCCTATCAAAAAAAAATTCCCATTATGACAAACCATGAACACAAATGTACACCATGTACATGAATCAATGAATCATAGCACTTACTCACACACCATCAATCCATACGTTACACTAAGGTAATTTCACCAGTAGCGCCTTCATGGGCAAATCTTGCTCCCATACACTCGATATCGCCTGTTGCAAACTAATAGATTCCTCCTCTCGAACATCTGCAATATAATTGACCAATTTTCCTACATTTTTACACATCATACCAAAATGTCCCTTCTTATTACAATAAGTAGCATCTTTTATCAATAGCCGGAGACAGCTTGGCCGTGGCTAAATGATGTTGTGATCCACATCTATAAAACAGCATATCCGTCTTGCACACCAGGCTGTGTTTTTGTTCTACCCTCTTCCAATGGTCCTTAGGCTTCCTTGTATTCATTTTCACAACATTAACCAAACCCGAAGGTTCAGCTTCTTTCCACACCATTTGTATGCACTTCTCAGATACTTTTATAGTCCTTGCAGCATCTAATGTGGCTTTTAATGACATTTAGCGATGAGACAATAATCTTTCCTGTATTTTCTAAGACTTCATCATCATCAATACTTGGTCTTGCAGAACCTGGTCATATGACATGTTTTTAAACTTGCATGTAACTGCTAACTCCTTCAATGCAGTCACATATAGATCTATTGTTTCATCTTATTTTTGAATTCTAGAGTACAACTTGAATCTTTCTAGACCCGCATTAATTGTTGTTCCATTTCTTTACTGCAACTGCCTCACTGCAATTTTGTAAGCATTAGAATCTCCAAGATTATCTAGGGGCAGTACATTCTTGGATTCTCTGAGACCAATGGTTCTCAATCTATGCTTCAACGAAGTCAAATGTCTGTCAGTTGTACATTCACCATCCTCTAGTACTTCAAAATGTACTTCAAATAAAGCTAGTCACAACTCCCATGGTACTGGAGAATCACCAGCTTCTGCAAAATAATTGTGATTGTTGAATACTAGATATTTTTATAGATACAATATACAATTGATATTGAACCCACAATACTAGCAAGTATGCAAAATTAAGTCATAATAAATAAAATCAATGTGCCAGTGCCTCCCAGTTTTTTATTGATACTCGTCAGAATGCACACTTGTTAGTGTTGGTGTGCGTGTCATCATGGAATGATACATGCAGATTCTTATATAGGAATATATCTGTTATAAATTTCCTGCACGCAACTAAGAAATAATTGTTCATGTGCGTGTTATAGAGGAACAATACATGTAGTTTCTCAATTAAGAGTATTACTGTTGCAAATAGTGTGTATGTCACTGAAGAATAGTTACTACATTTCCAACGCACCCATCCACTTTGGATGTGCTCAATTTATTACCGGTGTGGTGTGGTGTATCTTTAGTTCTACTGCCCCACATACCGCTGCTGAAATGCTGTTAGTTCTGGATGCATGTTCCAGTGATGCCACAACGCTTTGGGAGGTATCGCATGCAAAGACATCACTACACTTCTGACGTCACTGTGTCCAGTGGTGTTTCAGTGCGTTCCAGTGACATGTCGTCATGTGCGGCCTGAGGCTTTTACTCCTACCTGTAAAAGGGTTGTAAACCACCAATGAAAACTACAATCAACCACTGCAACCAAAACAGCAGCTCTCTGTTCTCTGCTGAAATGCAGCTCGCTGATATTACTGGTTGCACTGCTCCGGTACACCGGTATGGAGTCATCGCCAAATGTTAAGATAAAGACGGACTTGAGTCGATGAAAAAGTATGTATTAATTTATTCTCACAAAGAAAAGAAAAAGGAAACGGAGCAGCACAACCTCCAGTCCCACCTCAGCTCTTCACCAGTTGTAACTGCTGATCACCGAACACTCCAAGCATTCTATTTGCTAACATTCTAACTACCTCTAACTCCACATTCAGCTTCTGAAGTAGAGGGAAGGGAAGGGAAGTCACAGAGAGTGGTGCGGTTGGGTGACAGGAGGTCAGGATTTAAAAAAAGAAATTGGAATAGAGAGGAGAGGCCATGTGTTGGACTTGGCCCTTTCTGCAGGGTTATCCCCAAACAGTTTGCCTTCACTCCTCCATATTGCTAAATTCATTTTGTTGGCTTTCGGAATCTGCACACTTTACCACTGCTAACCAGCGCTAAAGTACCTGCACTCTCTCCTCTAAACATAGTAAAATTGGCTGATATCCAATTGGCACATAGAATCTATTTATATGTCTCTAGTAAAGTGATACTACATATAACCAGGGCCTGTAAATTAACTGCTACTAGTGGGCCTGCAGCATTGGTTGTGCCACCCACTTAAGTAGCCTTGCAAAAATGTCTCAGGCCTGCGTGCAGTTTAAACTGCCATTTTGACCTGACAAAAGAAACCTCTTGCCAAGCTCAAATCTTTCTTTTTAATACATATAACTCAACTCTAGGGTAGGCCCTGGCCAGCCCAGTGGACAGGGTGCAGAGTATTTAAAAAGTAGGACATTTATGTTTAGTTCTTGTTGTGGTAGTAAAATACTCTTACATTCGTTTAGCACTACTGCAAGGTCTACCTTTCCCATAGGATAACATGATGTTGCACAACCAGTGCTGCAGGCCCACAAGTAGAATTTAATTTACAGGCCCTGGGTATATGCAGTACCACTTTACTAGGGACTTATAAGCAAATTAAATGTGCCAATTGGGTATAAGCCACCTGAACCCCCTTTCTTGGGGTCGCTCCCAGGTACCTTCTTATGACCCTGGTACTGAGCTAGTGATGCATCTCCTTAGCAAGCTCCCAAAGGCCAGTGAGCTCACTGTCAATCAGATATTGGTGAAGGTCTGGAAAACAAAGACTGAACATGTGCTCTCTTGCAATCAAGTTATTCAGCCCTTGGTAATCTTTCTCATCACAGCCATTCACCCAACCTTCCAGTGCTTTTCCAAAGGAATTCACAAAACCCACGAGGACTGCTGGGGCAGCTTTTGGCTGCCCCTAAACCTCTGCCTGTACTTTTCAGGGGCGACAAGGGTTTCCTTCATGGGGATATGCCTCATCCAGTCCCCTTTCCTACAGTCAATAGGGTGTCCCTTCCGTCACTAGGGATATGCTTCCAGAGGCGAGGCCCCAATCCTCCTCCGGGATCCTATGAATCTGTAAAGCTGCCTCATAAACTTCAAACAATTTGTCAGTGTCGTCTCCCACAACAAAGCCAGGCACCAGACCCTTAGGGATGTCGACCCTCTTGCCTCCAAAGGGTACTGTAGGTATGCTGCCACCAACATTGCTGGACTCTGCGCGCCTAGCTCAGATTCCAGCTCTCCGAGGCTCCTCTTGTGAGCCATTTTCCTATCCTCCGACTCCATGGCCAATTTTATTTCCTCCACCGCCAGTTTCTTTTTCTCCATGGCCAGGTTTTCACTTGCTAGGGCCCTCTTAGCTTCCATAGCCAGTTTCCTTTGCGCTACTTCAATTTTCAATTGGGCCATCTTCAGCCTAAACTACTTCTCTGCCTTCCTCACAGCCAGCTTCCCTGGGGACAGGCCTCAAGAAGACACATTGCTCTCTGCTCTGGCAGGAAGTTCCAACTTTTGGGACAAGTCATTCTCCTCAGCTGAATACTGCATCCCAGGACTGGTATCCAGGCCCTGCGCAGGTTCCTCCACATCATCCTACTCATCCTGGCCTCTTGATGTGACTGGCAACTGGTGGGCCTCCGTTCATGCCCTGAGAGCCTTTTGGAGCACCTCCTTCCTTGTGCTACTTTTGGCGGGAATCCCCCTTTCCTTCAAAAATTTCTTGAGCTCAGCCACTGTGTAATTCTCAAGATTGAGGAGCTCAAATTCAATTTGAAGCCATGTTTTGCATGGCTCTCATAGCGAGCCATTAGTATGATTGACTGCATTCTAAATCCAGTAAATCCAGTAATTCATGCTATGGCCTTAGCAACAGTGGGTAACAGAACTTGCTAACCACTGCTGCTTCACCATAAAGGAATTCCAGGCTGCTCTGACAGGGATTTCAGCGAGAGCCTGTCTGAGCAGCACTGGAACACATGTTTCTGCAGGGGAATGAAGGAAGGGGAAGTCAAAAAGAGTGGTGATTATGTATGCCAGGAGACTAGGGTTTTTGTATTAAATTTGGGACTGAGACGAGAGGCCATGCTATGTGTGGCTACCCCATAACTCCTCTACCCCTGCATAGCAGTCAAAATATGGGGTCATACATACCATAAAATTGTAGATGAAAAGTGAATTACTGGATATTTTTCTGCTTGGGCTTCTGAGTGGCATTACAGACAACTCAAGCTTCAATCTTGTAGTTTATTTCATGCCATTTAGAACCCCTAAGTGAAAAATATCCCTGTAATTCACTGTTACCTATCTATACTTCTATAACTTATACATGGCTCTCACCAATGACATAGCAACAGCGGGTAAAAACTGTTGCTACATCATGAAGAAATTTCAGGCTGTCTTGGCCGGGCTCTGAGAGAGCAGTGGGCACAACTTTCAGAGGGAATAGAGAGGGGTGGGGATGTTTAGCAGGAGGCCTAGTATGTCTTAAAAAGAAATTGGGACAGGTAGAAAAGGCCATGTTATGTATGGTTGCCACATGAATTCTCTTCCACTGTGTAGCAGTTGCAGCAGAAGAACATTTTTTGGGGGGGCCCTACATAACATCAAATTATTGATGGGTAGGAGGTAAACTAAAAGGATATTTTTCACCTAGGGTTCTGAGTGAACTTAGACAACTCAAACATCACTTCATTGTCTATTTCACGGGTACTCATAGTACGGCCCGGCCGGCCTTCATTGACGGCCCGCGGACCTTGTCTTGCCATACGCCTTTTCCTTCCTGGAAGTACGCAGCATACATATTGAATACGTTACCATTACGAGCCCGCTGCCCATCGTGCACGCGCATTTTTCCGCCCGCCCGCCCGCCTGCCATGTTGTTTGACTTTCAGAAGCTCTGATTTCAAACCCTGTGGCACTCTGGGGCGGTGCTGTTCATTGGCAGGCAGTGAGCGTGCTTTGCTGTCTGCCTTGCGCGATTGCTGAAGCTGGCTTGCACACACATCCATCAATCTGTGGTGTAGCGGTCTAGTCTGCGACGCACACTGCGTGTGACGTCAGCGGACTTCCGGCAGCGGCCATTTTGGGTTCGCAGTAGCGCGCCGAATTTAAGCATATCAGAGCTCCGTGCCGGCGCTCATGCAGTGTGACAATTAAACCAGCGTTACCCTCGCAAATCGTGTGGTGTCTATTATTTCCCAGCGCCACAGTAAGGGAACTGCTTCATTACAATGGCGACGAGGTGGTGAAGGTCCCCGCGCTGCATCCAGGGAACCACGTGGTGAGCAGTGGGCGGCAGGATACCTCAGCACTACACTGTGGGAGCGTGGCAGCGCATCGGAGAGCGACCAGGGCGTGGAATAAGGCGGTGAGCAGGCCCTTAGCCCCAAGCCCAGAAAGGAGGAGCAGGAGTGGCACGTGGCCCCGGAGTAGCGAGGGGTGAGCGCCACTGGCGGGCTACTGAGGGGGCAGTGCCCAGTGAAGCTGGAGGGAGACAGTGTGGACCACGCGGAGAGCGAAGAATCGAGCCAGGAAGACGAACCAGGGGGCAGTAGAGCCCGTGTAACCGGCGCTCCAGGCACATCCACCTCAGGAGCACGAAGATTGGGAGCTGGACAGAAGATTGGTTCCCAGACGTTCTCCCTGACGAACCCCGTGCCCTTCATTACAAAGGTCGGAGAGCCAGAGATGCCGTGGGATGATTGGAAAAGGTATTTTCTGAATTACCTGTCGGCATTAGCGGAAGAGGGCGAGACAGAATTCACGAGCTCGATGAAGAAGAAGATCCTCCTCCATCATCTAGGCCCAGCGGGGCAGAGGGTGTATGAAGACCTGGTGAAGGAAGTAAGGCCGGCTGCGGACGACAACGTGTTTCAACACGTGATAGACGACCTAGACGCCCATTATCGGCCGGCGGTGTGCACTGCCATTGACAGGTACAACTTCTACCACAGGGCCCAAAACAAAGGGGAAACGGTCGATGAGTACGTAGCAGCACTACAGAAGCTAGCTCTAACGTGCAAGTTTGGGACCCTACAAGAGGAATTGATCAGGGACCAGATCATCATGCACACAGTAAATACCTCCATTCAAGAGAAGTTGTGGGCAAACGGCGACGCACCATTAAAGACGGTAGTATCCATGGTGAAGAAAGCGGAACTGACCAGGAGGTGCGCGGAAGCAGCCAAACGGGAACGCCTGCCAGAGCAAGCCGTGTGCAAAGTAGAGGAGCGAAAAGCCACTGACAGCAATGCGCCGGCAGGACAACAAGGCGTGCGAACCTATAGAAAGCCCAACGCCCGGACTACGAAATCACAGGGACAGTGGCAATGGAGCACGAACGCATGCGACAAGGGATGCCCGGCGTTCAGAGCTAAGAGCACATACTGCGGACTGTTCGGACACTACGAAAGGGTATGCCGAAGGAAATCTCCAAGGCAACAGGTGAAATACGTAGCGCAAGAAACTAACAAGGAGGAGGACAACGAGAACCAGGAAGAGGAAGATGAGATCCTGATTGTGGAGGAACAGATACTGGGCATAGATAGTTCGGTGGACAAGAAACCAAAATGCGACATGAGCATAGGGGGAGTGAGAGTCACAATGGTAGTGGACTCGGGATCGCCCTACACCATCATCAGAAGGAAGATATGGGAGGAGGATTTCGCACCAGGGACAAAGTATCAGTTGCGGCCCACGTACATCCACCCCGTAACGTTCACGGGAGAGCCAATACCCATGGTAGGATATTGCCCCCTAACCTTTGAATTTAGGGGCAGAAGGTGCGAAGGTAAATTATATGTGGCGGAGAAAGGACCATCAGTGCTGGGTTGGAAAGACCAAGGAGAGCTAGGGATAAAACTGAACCCAGGAGGACGCATGCAAGTTCTCATGACCGAGGAGGGACCGGTACAAGAGGTGCAAAGGTGGAAGGAAGGATTTCCTGAAGTCTTCAAAGACTCCATCGGTCGTCTAGCGAAGTTCACCCACAAGATAAACCTGAAAGATGGGGCCCGCCCGGTGTCCCACAGAGTACGGAACATCCCATTCCGGACCAGGGAAGCGGTGCAGGAGGAATTGCAGAGGCTGGAGGACAATGGGTAATAGAAGCGATCGACAACGCGGAGTGGTTGGCCCCCTTAGTCGTGGCGCAGAAACCCAATGGGAAGGTGAGGCTATGTGTGGACCTGAGGGAGCTTAACAAAAACATTGTGGTGGACAAGTTCCCCCTTCCCAGGATCAACGAGATGTTGGCCAAGACTCAAGGGGCAAGGTGGTTCTCCACAATAGACTTGACGTCGGCGTATCACCAAATTGCCTTACACCGGTCATGCAACCACCTGATGTCGTTCATCACCCCGTTTGGATGCTACAAATTCCTGCGGATGCCGTTCGGGTTAGCCTCCGCAGCAGCAGTCTTCCAAAAGCTCATGTACCGGCTGTTCCATAAGAAGGAGGGCATCCAATTTTTCCAAGACGATATCTTGGTAATGGGAACATCCAAGGCGGACCACAACAGGAAGTTGGAAGAAGTACTAACAGTTTTAAAGCAGAACGGGCTCACAGCCCAATGGCATGGACAAGGTCACGTACCTGGGGCACGAGATCAGCCAAGAGGGCATCAGACCCAAGTCATCCAACGTAGCAGCGATAAAAGACGCACCTATGCCCTCGAGCAAGGAAGACATCCGGACGTTCCTGGGGATGGCTGAGTTGTACAGCAAATTCGTGCCACACTTTGCCTCCAAGACCCACCACATGAGATTGCTCTTAAAGGATAAAGCAGCGTTCCGGTGGATGGAAGAGCAACAGCGGGAATTTGAAGAGATGAAGAGAAATATCAGTGAGGCGATACACATTCAGGGGTTTGACCCAACTGCGCTTACCGTAATGACCACGGACACCAGCGACCGGGGACTCGGCGCGGTTCTCACGCAAAGGACCAAGGATGGGGTGACATCCACGATCAGTTTTGCGTCCAGACCGTTGGCTCCCAATGAAAGCAGGTCCAGCGTCATCGAAAAGGAAATGCTGGCAGTAGTGTGGGCGATGGAGAGGTTCCGGCAATTCCTGTGGGGAGGAAGATTCCTGCTACGCACGGACCACAAGCCGCTGGTGAAGGTTCTCACATCCAGTGGACATGAGCATGCCACACCGAGAATTGCCAAGATGACGCTGAGACTCTTAGACTATGTATACGACGTGGAGTACCTACCAGGGCACAAGAACAAGGTAGCGGACTACCTGAGCAGAGCCGCGTCCAAGGAAGTCTCAGAAGTCCAGGAAGAAGGAGGATGGGAAGAATATGCGGTGGCATTCACAGGCGACCGCGAGAGAGCCATAAGTGGACAGGAATGGGAAATGGAATACGAGAAAGACGAGAAAACGAGAGCAGTTAAGGCGTATGTAACCAAGGGATGGCCGGACAAGAGGTTGCTGGAGGAAGAACTAAAGCAGTATTGGGAGGTCCGGGAGGAACTCTCAGTAGGGGACAACCCTTGCTTTTTGTTACGAGGCAGCAAAGTAGTCCCTCCACACTCGCTGAGGCCGCGCATCATAGCCATCGCACATGAAGGCCATTTGGGGATAGTGAAGACGAAGGGAAGAGCGAAGGAAGACTACTGGTGGCCGGGAATGGACCTCGCAGTGGAGCGCCACGTGAGGGAGTGCGAACAATGCAGCAATGCGGATAAGACCCAAAGAATGTTAAGGCCACCCTGGGGCGCTACGAGTGTCCTGAGAATCCATGGGAAGAAATTTCTATAGATGTCCTGGGCCCAATACAAGACACCAATGGCGTCCAAAAGTACCTTACGGTGGTCATCGACTGTTACTCTAAGTGGCCGGAAGTCCTTGTGGATGACAATGCAGAGACGGACACTATACTAGAATTCCTCACCGAGGTATTTATAAGAGAAGGCATCCCCAAAGGGATCCTAAGTGATAACAGCCCACAATTCACATCGACCAAGTGGGAAACGTTCATGGACAGGAATGGCATCACGGCCCGGCACACGCCGATTTACCACCCGGCAGGGAATGGAGCCGCAGAAAGGTTCAACAGGGTGATCATGGGGTCAGTGCAAGCAGCGATCAGCCAAGGGATCAATTGGGAAAGAGAGTTGAAGCGGCTGTTATGGGCCTACCGGATAACTCCCGCCTCCACGGGATACAGTCCGTTCCGGATACTGAAAGGGAGAGAGCCCTTCACGAAAGACAACGTGGCTAGGAAGAGACTCACAGTACAAAGTCACTGGTCACCAGCAGTCGTACGCAGAAACCTGGAGAGGGCACAAGCAGTGTACACAGAATATTACGACACGAGACACAACACCAAAGAAGTCGCACTAGAGAAAGGTGAATGGGTGAGAGTTAAATTACCAGCACCCGGAAAGAAAGGTGACAGCAAGTTCACACCTCCGTTCCGAGTGGAGGAGCCATACTCCAGGTCTGCCCTGCTAAGTGATGGGAAAGTATGGTCCCAAGATCGCATGGCGAGATGCACTCGGGCCAACGAGAAGGAACCTGGCGGGGAAAGGAGTGACACAGGGGCGGCCAGAACCACGCCGGACCAAAGGACAGAACGAGGGAGAGCAGGTGGAGAAAGTGGCAGTCCTCAGTCAGGGCCAAGGAGTAGAGGAAGAGAGGAAGGCACCGGACAAGAAACGGGCACCCAGAGGGGCAGGAAGTGACAGAACGGAGCAGTGCAGAACTTGGGAGAGAGAGTGAGACCTTCTACCCAGACGGAACCGACACCCTGAATACGGGTGAAGGAAGCAGGAGGACACGTTATGGGAGAAGAGTAATGCTACCAAGGAGATTCGAGGAGTTCAGTATGGACAACAAGTAAGACTTTTCTGAAATAGAGGGGGGTAATGTATGTTGTGCTATTGTGAAAGGGGGAGATGTGGTGCAGCGGTCTAGTCTGCGACGCACACTGCGTGTGACGTCAGCGGACTTCCGGCGGTGGCCATTTTGGGTTCGCAGTAGCGCGCCGAATTTAAGCATATCGGAGCTCCGTGCCGGCGCTCCTGCAGTGTGACAATTAAACCAGCTTTACCCCCGCAAATCGTGTGGTGTCTATTATTTCCCAGTGCCACAGTAAGGGAACTGCTTCATTACACAATCGATCTTCGGGCAAGAGGCATAGCTGTGTTTAGTGCTGCGTCACCGGGGCCCAGGTAGCCAGGGCCCAGATAGCGAGGGTCCTCTTTCATCCCAATATGATTGTCTTTTCCTACCCAAAAGGGATGAAGGGCGGTGGGAAGAGAGGAGATGGACAAAGTTGCAACTCAGTAAAGTACAGGATTACATAAAATCAAGGTACTTAAAAGATACTGTCAGATGCACTCCGCTACATATTGCGCACAAAAATGAAAATACCACAATAAAAGAATATCCAGATGCCTCTGGTGCTTCTTCTAGATGCCTAGACGCCTCAGGGGTGAACACAGTGCACTAGTCTCTGGCTACTGCACTTGACACAAACGTTTCACAAAATAACAACCCCACCTACAGAAAACAGCACATTATCAATGAGGACCTCTTTCATACTGGACCAGCCAGGCTTCCTTAGAGTGTTGCACAGGAGATGAGAGTTTGCACACATTACCTTAAGCATCCCATGACTAGCCCATTACTAGCCAAGTTTTGGACTGCCCCCGGTGCCTCCTTAGGTCCAGAACAGATTCTCCAGGCCCAGGCACAGGTATGTTCCCAAAGACAAAAAGAGCCAGACCAAGATTTGGTCTAAGTAGCTGAAAGGTCACACTACCACACAAGGTTAGGGGGGCATATGGGAGTCCAATGGAGGATTACAGCTGACTGCATAGCAAGGATAGTATGGGACCTGGTGCAGGCAAGTAAATTAGTTTCCTTTACCGCTGTTGGGTTAGTAAAATTCAGCAATTATCTGGGTTCAGTGGACTCCTTAGGACTCTGGGCTCCAGAGCCCTAGCACCAGCTGCACCAATGTTGGCTACGCCCCTGCTGCCCCTGCATGCACACTCATATCCACAGGCTGTGACAGTGAACCTGAAAGTGGGCATAACTTTAAAACTACTGAACGCTGTTATACATTTTCAGTGCTGTGGACTTTAATGTTGTGCACCAGGGAAAATATTGCTCGCAGTTGACTTTTTCCCAGCTGGTGGGCCACCACAGTCAGAGACACATACGGGAAGCAGAAAGGACTCACAAAAGTTGGGATCGTAAAAGTCTCATATTTTTGCAACCACTGCTCATGTGTTTATGCAGTTTGTGGTGTTCTGTTGAGAAAACCTCGCCTAGCAACTCTACGGATGTGTCTTCAAGATAAAAGGGAGGACCACATTGTAGTGAGGTCCCGTGTGGGGCAGAAGGGGACGCACTGGAGGTCATGGACATGGAGGGGTGACACTAGTCACTTACAGGTGCCTATCATTCCCCTGGGCCACTCTCAGAGTAGATGGTGATGCTGGCTTGTAGTCTCTCCTGTACAACTTCTACTCCTAGGCTGTGTGCTCCTGCAGCCATCTTCTCTGTTTACTGCTTGCCTCTGATTAGCCCGCCTCTGTGACGTCACACACAGCACCCGGTGGAAAGCACAGGCCCTTTAAAAGTCAGCTGTAAGTGCTTTTACAGCTGACTTTTTAAAAAAAAAATTATTAAAAACTTCATATACCATATATTACAATACAGCACAGCCTAAGATACATCCATTGATAGCTATACAAAATGAAATATTAATAACCAGTGAAAAAAGAAAAAAGACAGAAACTTTCAAATAGGGTAATGTGAACGACATGACTGATATTTACTCCATTTGCTCTTTCCATCTCCATACTGGATCCCAAATTCTCAGACCCAGCTGCCTCCCCTTTCTGCCATTACGCTCATAAATCCCTTTTTCTAAATTATAGGCTGCCAAAAGATTGGACAGCCATTGATTCCTTATGGGAGGTGATTTATTCAGCCATGCTCTCACTATAACAAGTCTAAACACTGCCATGGCTACAAAAATAAACTCCCGGTAGATAACATCCCTATCTGAAATTATTCCCAATAGGGTCACAGTTGGTGTAAGTGTAATTTGGATTCCAAGGTGCGTCCCCAGGAATCCCTCCACCTCTCTGATCAGCGTAAAAAGTTGGGGGCAGGTAGCGAAAATGTGGACTAAATCCGCCTGTGATTGATTACAGCGTGGGCATTGAGTCCCTGAAGTACCACCCAATTGTGCTATTCTAGCTGGTGTATGATACAGGGTTTTATAATGCTGTGATTGTAATAGTGCCGAGCAGAGCACTGTACGTCCCAAATCCAGCGATTCTTGAAAACTGGCGGTCGCAATACCCAATTTCATAGCCCATTTATCACCATATTTAACAAGATCGTCTGCCTTGCCTGCTGCTAAACATGCATAAAAACTGTGGATCGTACAGTCTCCCCCCATCTCAATCTTATCCAAAATGTCATTATTATTAAACCCTATGGCCCCTCCTCGCTTAATATTTAAAAAACTTCTGACCTGCAAATATTTGAAGAAGCTCCGGCTGTCTATTTGGTATTTAGTGACTAACTCAGCAAACTGCACAATCCCTTCCGGTCCAATAATGTCCCCTATCCTCCCTATCCCTTTATGCTCCCAATTTGCAAAGTCTGCAAATATCTCCCCTGGTAAGGACTTATTCTTAAACATTCGGGTATACCTGTTGTACCTGCCCAATCCAGATTTTTTCAGGAAGGCCGTCCAAATATTAACAGCGGCAACAACTGTCTTAAACCTTGTTCTTTTGAAGTAGGAGAAGTCCGTACAGTTTAAAAAACAATTCTCGACATCTGTCCCCAAAACTATTGCATACACCGCCGCAGACATTCTAGTAATTCTAGGATGTACCCCCCCTCCGCCAATCAAACCCTGCATATATTGTAGTGCTGTGGCCAAGTAATATAACCTAAAGTCAGGAGCCCCCCACCCCCCTCTTTCCCTTGGGAGGGTGATAAATCTATACGCCCTTCTGGTCTTTCCATGGACCCAGATAAATCTATTTAGCAGCAGCTCTAACTCCTTTAACCATTTTACCCCAAAATATAATGGTATTGCTCTGAATAGATAGAGAAATTTGGGCAGAATTACCATTTTGATGACATTTGTACAACCCACTAAAGAGAGATCGAGGTTGTTCATTCTATCTAAATCTAATTTTACTTTTGCCATTAGGGGAGTCATGTTCTGCTCGACCACTCTCTCTAGATCTGCTGATATTTCTATTCCCAGGTATACTGCCCTACTAACTACCCTACTATCATTGCAGATCGCATGGGAGTTCATGACTATCTGTGTTTTTGTCTTATTAAGGCTGTAGCCCGCCACCTGACCAAAATATTGTGCTTCTAATTCTATTGCTCTAATGGCAAGAGTGGGGTTAGATGTAATGATTGCCACGTCGTCCGCGTATGCCTGTGTCTTAATTTCCATATTGTTAATTGTAATTGGGGGGATGTTAGCGTTAGTCTCTAGTTTACGCAAAAATGGATCCATATAGAGTGCAAACAAGAGGGGGGAAGATGGGCATCCCTGTCTAGTCCCTCTTTCTATTTGCACTGTGGCTGAGTATCCTCTGTTGACCCTAATCCTGGCTGATGGCTTATTATATAAAGTCTGAATGGCTCTGATATATTTCTCGCCAAATCCATACCATCTCAGTACTATCCACAAATAATCCCAGGAGACCCTATCAAACGCTTTTTCTGCGTCCAGTAACAATACCGCCATAGGATCTCCTGGGACCTCTACAGCATCGAAGAGTGTAAATATCTGCCTTATGTGCTGTGTCGTGCCTTTGCCAGGTATAAAGCCATGTTGTATAGGGCTAACCAAAGCCTTGATTACTTCAGCCAATCTCTTCGCCAGTATTTTAGAGTAGACCTTAACGTCTGCATTCATTAGAGTGATAGGCCTATACGAAGATGGTGCCAATGGAGTTTTACCTTTTTTCAAAATAACGACAATATCCGCCCCTCCCCATGAGTTAGGGATGGATTCCCCTCTTTGTGCCTGGAGCAAGGTGGAGAAGAGTTCCGGGCCTATTGCCTCTCGAAACACTTTGTAAAATTCTACAGGGATCATATCTGGACCCGCGGCTTTACCAGCAGGAAGACTTTCCAATGCTACCATCACCTCTTCAAGCTTAATTGGTGCATCTAGCACATCCCTGTCTTCCTCAGGAAGAAGCGTTGGCCTGATGTTATTAAGATAGTCTACTATGGCCCCTAATTCTACGTCCTTACCTGAGCTATACAAGCCCGCATAAAACTGCCTAAACACTTCCCTCACCCCATCAGGCTCTGTAATAGTGTTACTTTGGACATCCATAATCTTCTTAATCTCTGCCGACGAAGCTTTTTGTCTGGAGCGAATAGCCAGTATATGCCCCACTCTCTCGCTCAGCTCGTAAGCATCCTCCCTCTTTATTAGATATCTGGCTGCCGCCTTGCTAGCAATACTCTCTACTGCCCTTGCTTTAAGACTAACTACCTTTAATCCCATTTGCTCCACCGGCTGTTGAAGCTGTACCGCTAGGTGTAACTCTTCCTCCGCTTTAGCTAGCTCTATAACCACTTCGTTAAAACTCGCTTTTTCCCTCTTCTGTTTAAACAGCGAATAACTCAACGTTTCTCCTCGTATGCCTGCCTTGAATGCATCCCACTCTATTCCAGAATCTACAGTCCCCCTGTTGATTTCCCAAAAATTCCTAATCCAAAATTTCATATGCTTAATATATGCCTCCTCCTTTAACAGGGCTCTCTCTTACGTCCAGAAAGTATCCAGTACCCGCCGCTGTCCCATTTTTACAGTTAAAATCAGGGGGTTATGATCAGATACGATACGAGGGTGCTTTTCTATTTGAGATCTATTAACCAGGGAATTGGATATCCATAAGTAGTCTAATCTGACCAAGACCCTATGGGGTGCAGAGAAGAATGTACTTCCGTCTTTAAGGGGGTAAAGGGTGGCCCAAAGGTCTGTCAGTGAATTATGGTGTGCCAAATCCTTTAATGCCCTATAAGTCTTTTTTTTTCCTGCCGGTGTACCCCCTCCCTGCTTGTGTAGGTACCCCAGCTGGACAATGGATGTTAAAATCGCCGCAGCAGATAATCGGTTCAGACCACAAAGCTAATTCCGCGTCTAAAAACTGAAGCATCTCAGGGTCATCCTGCGTGGAGCCATAAAGTGAAACCAACGTGAACTTCTCCCCCCTGTATATAATTTCCAATATCACCCATCTACCCCATTGATCTTCTCTCTTCCTACTTACTACCTTATCCCTAGTTTTACCCAACACCACCACCCCCCTAGTCTTAGACCCCTGTTTTGTATTAGCCAATACAGAAAATCCCAACTGCTCCAACAGAAACCCCTTGCCACCCTCTATGTGTGTCTCCTGGAGACAGACTAGGTCCAAGTTCATTGTTTTCAATAGAGCCGATACTCGTAGTCTTTTGCTAACATCGTTAAGGCCACAGATATTGATTGAAGCTATTTTACATGTCATTAAAAAAAAACATACGTAAATCTTATCTTTACCACTAATATAGTAATCAAAACCAACAAAGACCAAAATATGCTGTGCTGAAAGTGCCAAATATCCTGTATTTTTCTTGTGACCCCCCCCTTCCTCCATCCTCTCCGCTGCAGCCTTTACTCGCCCCGGAGCCTCTTCTCTGCATGAGGACGTCCTCTCCTCGTCGCAGCAGCCTCTTCTCGGGACGCAGCTTGCACCTCAACTTGGTCCACAGCCCCTTCTTCGCCGCTTGGATTTGGCCAGCAGCAGCTCCATCACCACATCTGCCTCCATCTCCACGACCAGCTTGATTTCCATCGCCCTGCAACACCAGCTCCACCCACAGGTTGATCTTCGCACCACAAGAGGTAAGCACAGGATCCTATTTAAGTATGTAATGTGATGGTCTCTCATCTGTTTCTCCATTTGTCTCTTCCTTACTTTCCCAATGTGTGACTCTTACACCCAGCGCCTTTTCTCAGACTCTCTGGGTGACTGCCATGTTTATCTCTCTCCCTCTTTCTTATTAATTGTACAGTAACTGCTTGGCACAAAAAGCTGCAATGTTTAATGAACAATGATTGCTATTGTCTGATAATAAAAAAATAATATTCAAATGTGCTCCTTGTTGTTACATCTGCTTTGGAAATACAGCATTGTCTAGTAATGTTTTGAAACGGTAGTGATTTTTTTCCCTCTAGCCCCGCCCCACTGACCCCGAACCCCACTGACCCCGCCCCCACTGGTGCGGCCCTCGGCCACAAACCACACTGTAATTTTGGCTCCCGAGAGAAACTTTGTGAGTACCCATGGTCTATTTGATGTCACTCAGTAATTCTATATTTCATTATTTATATGTGAGTATGTATCATTATTTTTTATATTTAGTTAGCATCCCAATCATTACATTTATATTTTAGATTATTTTACACCCTACCCTCAATTGCTAATTATTATTAGGCCAAACAATAATAATACCAACAAATAACAGAAGTTAACAACCTAACATTATTAAATAACAGACCTTATTGAAATTAAATGATTCTCTATCTATAGCAATGTCTGCCATAATGTTAATTGCAAGGTGAAATCTAATATCACAAGTGATGCCACTGATATCATATGTTGCCATTTGTCGCATCATGTTTGATGTCGATGAGCTGTACAGTTGCTGGATTAGGTACAGTTTTTATGGTACTGTTACGAGTAATGGTTTGTGTAACTAACCGTAACTGGTCTATTTCAGGGGGGTGTTTAGATTTCTTTCATAACCATACATTCACTTTAACTTTTGTTTTTTAGAGGTGTTATGATCAGAAGAAATCATACCTTCCCTATTACGAAGGTATTTCAGTGAGTATGCATATATTCTCTGAAATAACTTTCTCAACCACAGTTAAAGTGCAGTTATGGTTAAGAGCTAAAACTGAAACCCCATGAAATTCCCCAGTTATGGTTACCACCGGAGAGTGCATCAGATGGGAACGCTACATGTAAAGGGGAAAAACATGTTTGTAATTGTTATAATTAAGTAAAGACCACACACGAGGTGAGTGTGACTCTGTTTATTCCGGTCATCCGCTCTCCTCAATAATAGAACCTTCGTTGTCAACATTCTATAGTAAGCTCTCTGCCCAGCCGTACCAACAGGGCCAGCAGGGAGGTGGGCATGGGCTATACCATTATGAATATAACATCAGAGATTACAACACACCTCCTTATGTGGGGAAACAAAGGAAAACAAACATTACGGTTGGGATGAGACCACCACTCTGTCCTTGCTCCAAGTCTGTCCATTATCCAGGCGAACTACATTTCGACCATTCTTTTCCACACATTGATGTGTATGGTACTTGCTCATACCTGGTTGAACATGTGTGGGCTTCTTAACCACCACTTTGGTGCCAACCTTGTACTCCTGAGCTTTGACACCATGCATCTGGTCGTACCACCCCTTGTACTTCCGTTGGTGTTGGGAAATCTTCTCTCTGCTCTGTTCTATTATTGAGGAGAGCGGATGACTGGAATAAACAGTCACACTCACCTCGTGTGTGGTCTTTACTTAATTATAACACTGTCGACGTTCTGCGGAGGGGGCAGCTGGTCATCTCCCCTTTTGTGTTGATCTCTCCTGCTACGGGCTCAAGTGCGAGTCAGACTGCGGTCAATTTCAGAATTTTCAAAGGCTGTGCTGCTTCACCCAGCTGTGCTGCGTTGTGCCTGCTCCTTGTGTGCCTCTTGTCTTCCTTCACGGAGCCTTTTCGGCGTGAGGCAGTTACACTGGGACGGCCGTCAACCTGCTCGAGTGTTCCTGTGTGGGGATGTGCAGTTCATCAAAGACTTTTTATTTCAACCCCGCGGCTCAGCTGTCTTTCGTGTTTGCCTCAGGCGTTCGTGTGAGGGGTTGCGCAGGTCATCAAAGACTATTCGTAACCACGTTGCTCAGCTGTTCTTCGTGTCTGCCTCAGTGCGGGCACTGTCCTGGTGGGTCCCGCAGTGCTCTGGTTCTTCAGCGGAGTACAGGTGCCTACCGGGAGTCGCGGTGTTCCCAGCAGCCACATTCCTGTCAGCTCCGGCGCTCCCTCCATTCAGCGGCTGATTCCTGCGGAGTTGTCTTCCTGTGAGGTCTCCCGGCCCGGCCCCGGGGTATCGTACTGCCGGCGCACCAGTCCTCCTTGGGCCGGTCTGCAGTCTCTGGATCAACATTCAGTCTAGTTTCAAGTAAGATCCACCCAGTGCCGTTTTCAGCGAGTGCGTTTGTTTTCTCTGTGATGCGCACACATGGTGCGTGTTGTTAATATTTCCACAAGTCCATTATTACAACGAGTTACACATAATTCTTCACTGTGATATGCACACATGAGTCGTGCATCTCGATTTCTTATTTCCACAAGTCCATGATTACAATGAGTTACACATAATTCTTCACTGTGATATGCACACATGAAGCGTGCATCTCGATTTCTTTACGCTTTAGCGTGTTCCTCTGCACTGTGACACGCGCACATATTGGGGATTCAATACTTTCCTTGGCTCGTTTAAAATCTACACTGTGACGTGCACACATGAGTGTGCATACCATACACTTCCTAGGTGTCTATGTCTACTGTGACACGCTCACATTGGGTGTGCTGTGTATGACCTTGTCACATCTGGCATGGTCTAGGGTGTTAATAATACCTGTGTCAAGTCTTGCAGTGTTCTCCGCATCAGTTTGATTTGGGTTCAAAGTCTGCTCTTCTTCTTTTAAGGTCTGGATAGTGAAGTTCCTGGGCCCTCTAACCCTGTGAGATCGTAACATATACAAAATGGGCACTCCTGGCATGAGTCAACCACCGTCTTTCCTCAATGACTATGGTGATCCAGAAATCCATTGGAAAGACTGGACAAAGCTATTTGAATCTTATTTAATCGCTATAGGGGGAGAAAGGTTCTCTCCGTTGCGCAAACAACATATCCTGTTACACAATTTGGGCGTTCATAAACGTAAAGTCTATGAAACTTTACCTGAGCCTGAGGTGGAAGAGGAGGATAACGCTGATGTGTATGACATCACTCTGATGAAGTTAGAATTACATTTTGGTGACAAGGTCAATGTGGTGCTTGAACGCCACAAGTTTTTTAGTCGTGTTCAAGGAAAGGGGGAATCAATTAATAATTACATAGCTGCCCTTAGAGGTCTTACACAATTATGTGATTTTGGTGACTTAAACGATTCCCTTATAAGAGATCAACTCGTGAGGTGTACTAATAGTGGGAAGGTACAAGAGAAATTGCTGGCAAAAAACCCATCCTTAAAGGATTCCATTTAAATTGCGCAATCCATTGAGCATACCGCTAAGTGTGTCAGAGAAATGAAAATTAAAGAGGAGGCGGTGGCGTCCATTCAGTGTGAACGTTCTGAGGGAGAAGTATTTAAGGTTAATAATAGAGAAGGTATTAAAAGCACACCCACTAGTAATCCCATTAGGGAGGGCCAAGGGTTGAAATGTTTTAGGTGTGGCAGCAATAACCATCTGGCCAACAGCCCCTTTTGTTCTGCATGTGGGGTTTTGTGTAAAAAATGTAATAGAAGAGGCCATTTGCCCAGGGTATGCAGGGATGGGTCAAGTAACTCTGCTAGGGCTGTCAACACCAGAGGGGAATCACAAGCGAGATTCATTTTTCAATTTAAAGATAGCCAAGAAGCAGACAGGCCAAATTATCCCAAATGTGTCATACTCATTGATAACAAACCCCTTGAGGTGTATGCGGACTAGTGTTCACCGTTTACGTTAGTTAACCTTGCAGACTTTGAGAATTTCCTGGGGTGCGACAAGGGTATGCTGGTTCCTCCTGATATATCGCCTGAAGGGTACACCAGAGACCCCATTCCTTTGGTGGGGATGGTTAGTAGTCACATAGACTTCAAAGGTAGATCCATTGTAGGCAGAGTGTATGTGGTCGAGAGGGGTGCGAACCTGTTGGGGTGGAAACCCCAGAAGGAACTGGGTATTATCCTTGACCCAAATGATGAGAACCAAGTCATTTTAGTAGACATTCCCAATGGCAACAAGCTCACACAAGATGCTTTTCCTGATCTTTTTACTGAAAAGTTGGGAAAGTTAAAAGATTTTCAACACAAAATTAAAGTGAAGAAAAGCGCCAAACCTGTGGTTCACAGAGCGCGTCCAGTGCCTTTTCGACTGAGAGAAATCCTCAAAAGTGAGTTGGATAAATTGTGTGACATGGGCGTCATCCAACCCATAGAGGCATCTGAATGGTTGGCCCCTCTAGTTCTTGCTTCGAAAGCAAATGGTAATGGTATCCGCGTCTGTGTGGACCTGCGCAGCCTCAACGACAACATCTGGGTGGAGAGGTTTCCCCTGCCTAACATAAACGAGATGTTGAGCACTATGGGTAAAGGGTGCTACTTCTCTGTCATAGACTTGTCGATGGCTTACCATCAAGTCGAGTTACATCCTGATCCCAGACCCCTGACGGCATTTTCATCGCCGTTTGGGGCCTACATGTTCATCAGGATGCCTTTCGGCTTGGCCTCGGCGGCGTCTATTTTTCAGAAAGTTATGCAACAAGTGCTGGAGGGCATCAAGAACAGCCTCTGTTTTCAGGATGACATACTAATGTATGGGTCGACGGAGGAAGAACATGATGTCATCCTCAACACAGTGTGCCAAAGGTTGTCTAAAGCAGGATTAACTGTTAAACTCGATAAGTGCAAGATCAAAGTGACCTCGGTGGATTATTTGGGTCACACCATATCGAAGGATGGGTTCAAACCAAAATACAGCCTGATTCAAGCCGTCAAGGACGCTGCGAACCCCTCAAACAAAGAGGAGCTGAAATCATTTCTAGGACTAGTTGAGTACATGTCTAAGTACGTAAACATTTTTGCAGATCTTTGTGACGGTCTACGTGAGCTCTTAAAGAAAGACAGAGAATTTGTGTGGGAGGAGAGACACAGCATGATGGTGAAGTCCATAAAAGAACGCATCCTAGATTCACCTGCATTAGGGTCGTTCGACCCACGGGAAAAGACCATCCTCACGACGGATGCATCCAACAAAGGGTTGGGTGCGATGCTTTCTCAAAAGGACCAGGGCCAAGATACGATTACAGCATTTGCATTACGGACCCTCAACTCAGCGGAAAAAAACTATTCTGTCATCGAAAGGGAGGCGTTGGCGTGCTTCTGGGCCGTCAACCATTTAAAATGTTTCTTGTGGGGGATACAATTTGTTATACACACTAACCACAAGCCTCTGACATTTATGTTCTCGTCAAAAAGTGTGCATAACAATTCTCCGAGAATTTCCAAATGGGTCCTGGGCCTAGAAAACTACTGCTTTAAGGTGGAATACCTCCCAGGTCCTGAGAATGTAATTGCTGACTACCTGTCCAGGTCTCCACTTTTGGATTATTCTAGCGAGGAGCAGCTGGATGTTCCCATTTTAGCCATGCATCTCCCTTCATTAACGAAGGAAGAGTGGGATGCGAGTGTGAACGAAGACAAAGAGATGGAGATCATCTTTCTTGTACTGAAACATAACTAGGTTAACACACAGTACCAAAGATGCTCTTCTCAACATCACCAATGACCTTCATCTCATTCTTCTCATTCTTGACCAGGGCAATAAGGTTGCCCTCATCTTGTTGGATATCAATAAAGCTTTGATAAGGTCTCCCGCTCCATTCTACCTCAGAGACTGAGGGACATATTATCAAGAAACTGTGTTAAAATTATCGCCGCTTTAGCGGCAGAAAACTGCCGCTAAAGCGGCGATAAAGGGCTTAATAATATGTCCTTCAGAATTCCCATAGAAGCTCATGTTCTGGTGTCAACATGGGCTTCTATGGGAATTCTCAAGGGCATATTATCAAGCCCATTATCGCCGCTTTAGCGGCAGTTTTCTGCCGCTAAAGCAGCGATAATTTTAACGCAGTGCTTGATAATATGCCCCTTAGCCTTCTAGGTATCCATGAGCCTGGACTGTGCTGGATCACCTCGTTTCTCGTTAACAGAACTGAAACAGACAGTATTGACCAATGTAAACTATACATCAATTGTTAAAGTGATACATTTAGTATGCGTTCGTTCATATTTTATTGCATATGACATGACTTTATTGACTTGATTGTGGTAACTTTAATCATTGTACCTTTTGGATGATTAAGGATAGTCAAAGAAAAGGGCACTACATTTGGCATATTTGAAGTTAATGAGTAACAGATTGTTTCGAAATTGCATATTGTTTTTAGACTTTTTAATCACGTTTAAATATCTATTGTAGCCCTGAGGAAGTTTATGTTGAATGAAACGAATTGGCTACAAGCAATTGTATGAATACAAGCAAATATATGTAGAATTATTAAAGAATGATTTTTGATGATACATCTGGATTTGTGTACATTGTAATTTCTCTGTCATTAAGGGGAGTGTGTCTATGGACTCATGCATCATCTGTGAAGAGAGTGCTGACCATCATTTTGTTCTAGAGCTCAAGTAGTCATTCATGACCCCACCATAGAAATCATCCGTGATGTCCCACAAGGAACCTCATCCTCCCAGTTGCAGCCATATTCCATGAATTTGGTGCCTCACTCATGTCGTATGCTGATGATACACAAATAACCACCCCCTTCTCAGCACTCTCAAGACTTACTGACGGGCTTGCCTCAAGGCAGGGGCTTTGTGGATGCGAAACAAATGCCGGCCTTGAATTAAGAGGAGATAAACCTGAGTATCATTCTCGGTGTACCTCCTACCATGTAGACACCTGACTGGTAGGTCCATGAACTGGGTGACTCCACTGTGCATGCCAACTCAGTCAAGAATCTCGGTTTACTCATTGACAATAGCCTCTCCTTTGTCCATCAAATGAACAAGTCACATCTTCATGCTGGTACTGTTACGCTTTTATAATCATTATGGGGCATATCAGCAACAACCGGCGATAATTATCGCTAAGCGCACTTAGTGCTAGGATAATTATCGCCGGCTAGCGTGTATTTTTATCGCTGAGATAGCGTGCTATTAGCAACGCTTATCTCAAAAGCGATAAAAATCCTAGCGCTAACTGCCTTATGTGAAATTATCGCTGGAAACTCAGCGATAATCTCACGAAATGTGGCGTTAGCTTTTTGACAGGGCCCCACAAACTTAGCCATGATATCCACCTTCCAAAAGGGTATCATGGCTAAGTCAGTCCTGAAGCAGGCGTAAGTAAAGTAGCAATAATAGGGGTTATCGCTACTTTTCTTGCAGCTATGCTTCATAGCGTGGGGCTTGATGATAGGAGAAATGTCGCTTAGCAACATTTCTCCTGTCATGTCAGGTCAGGAACACCCACTTTGCATCTCATTAGAGATGCCAAGCTGGGCGTTAAGATTTCGTGCGCTAATGCAAGTTTTCACGCGTTAGCGTGACCTTGCTAATTAGGCGATAAAATTATCGCCGCTTTTCGGACGAAAATGGCCGCAAAAGCGGCGATAATTTTCTATCGCCGCCTTGTAAATATGCCCCTATGTAAGCACAAGGTGAAAAATACTTCCTGGAGCTCAGTCAAGCGCAGGTATGGAGCAGCTTGATTGGAGGGAACAGACAAATTATGACCTACACATCTGTCTGAATTTACCTGGAGATAATGCTTATGGGCATTTAACAATGCCAGAGACTGTCTGGCATACTTGATGTATTGCTGATATGGGTTGTGGCAACCTTTCGCCGAAAGTACACACAAACAAGAAATCCACACTGATATTTTTAAAGGCTTTATTTGAAGCCAATTCAAGTGCAGAATACATTAAATAAAATAATTGCAGAAATAAACAATATTCTAGAGACGGTCAAATCTCAGAATTTTAAGTAATATAAAAGCAGCATTTCTGTGATTCATACTTTCCTAAACTGAAAGTTTTAAAGATTTTGCCATAATGAGGTTTAATTATTCCAACAGAATCAAAATACATTTGTACCTGGGGCCATATCAGGATGAATTTCTCAGGCCCGGTTCAGAGCACCTGTGTGGAAAGTAAATTCATATCACCTGATATTTCTCTGTATTACGGCTTGATTTTCAACCAGTAGAGTTCGGAAATAGCTCGCTGGGGTTGCCTCTTTCATTTCTGAACTATGCATCCAAAGTGATGCACTAGCTCAGCGAAATGTAGGCCAAGTGCAGTGCTGGAATTGGAATTGATCTACACCCGAAACCCATAAATCGGGTGTCAAGGTGAGGCAGAGCAAAGGGAGTGGAGTCCTGAGAGTCAGCGCTTGAAAAGCGGAGTCTGACAGTCAGCATACATTTATCAAAAATAAAATGTGCTGCAAAGGAATTGTCAAATAGGACAGATGTGACAGTAAATATGTTCTAAAATACTTAATTGTTCACAAAGAGGCTGCATTTTAAAATGTCTTACATGGTTAAGATACCTACTGAAAAGATCATTATGTGCCCTGTAATTGTGAGGGGATTATAATAGCACTAAGATAACTCAAGTGGTTAACACAGTTCTGTGAGAGGTCTGTATTTTTCCTGTCACAGCTTTGACTTCTAAAGTATCACAGAAGGTTAATGTGCCACTGCAAACCACATGATGTAACATGCAGGATCTCAGATTTGTATTTTCTTTAGATAGGTTAGTGAGCTACTGCTTTGGGGGCATATTTACAAGCAGGCAATAAAAAATTATTGCCGTTTTCGGCCGAAAAGCGGCGATAATTTTATCGCCTAATTAGCAAGGCCACGCTAACGGGTGAAACCTTGCTTTAGCGTGGGGATTCTTTACGCCCAACTTTGCATCTCTAATGAGATGCAAAGTGGGCGTTCCTGACCTAACATGACAGGAGGAATGTCGCTAAGCGACATTTCTCCTATCATCAAGCCCCACGCTATGAAGCATAGCGTCAGGAAAAGTAGCGATAACCCCTGTTATCGCTACTTTCCTTACACCTGCTTCAGGACTGACTTAGCCATGATATCCTATGGAGGGTGGATATCATTGCTAAGTTTGTGAGTCCCTATCAGCAAGCTAACGCCACATTGCGTGAAATTATCGCTGGAAACAGCGATAATCTCACGTTAGGCAGTTAGCGTGAGGATTTTTATCGCTGAGGAGATAAGCGTTGCTAATAGCACGCTATCTCAGCCATAAAAATCCTCGTTACCCGGCGATAATTATCCTCACGCTAAGAGCGCTGAGAGATAATTATCGCCGGGTGTTGCTGATATGCCCCTTAGACACTAAGGTCATTTTGCCTCCACAGTTAATCATAAAAGTACATAAATAAAAAAAACAATCTAATAGTGTCAAATAAATACTAAGGGGCATATCAGCAAGGCGAGGCGATATAATTTTATCGTCTAATTAGCAAACTCATGCTAACACGTGAAAACTTGCGTTAGCGCAGGAATTCCTAACGCCCAGCTTTGCATCTCTAATGAGATGCAAAGTGGGCGTTCCTGACCAGACATGACAGGAGAAATGTTGTTAAGCGACATTTCTCCTATCATCAAGCCCCAGGCTATGAAGCATAGCGGCACGAAAAGTAGCGATAACCCCGCTTGAGGTAGTGTTTCCCTAAACTTTTAGTTTTTTTCTTCATGGGTTTTGCTGATTCTCTTTTAGTGGCCTTAGGGCGCTGGTCACTTTCCCACTGTAAATGTAGTGTGAAAGTGCGCACGCCCTTCCTACACATGTTAGGAAGTGGTGATTACCTGATGCCATTGTAGGCCTGTGTGTGTACATTTGCACCTATAGTGTTGTTAAACATGTGTCAAGCCTGCCATTGCAGGCCTGTGTGCGTGCACTTGCACCTATGCTCAGGTTGGCCGTTCTAAACCACTGGCCAATCCTGAGGGGACCTTTTACTGCCACTAGGGCATCCCCGGGGTAAGTCTTAATGGGTAAAGCAAGTGGTAGGTGAAAGGCAGGGCCGGCACACATGTGTGTTCCCTGCCTAGCTAGTGAGAAATACCCATGTGTGTTTTCGCTACCTATGAGGTTTGCTCTTCCCTTAGGTTAGCAGGGGGGATTGGTTGCAAGTACTTCAAGCTGCAGTAGTGGCTTACAGCGAAGCAGCCTCATAAGGATTTCTATCATTGGATTCACAATGACAAACACTCTCCTTGGTCATTAATAGCTTAGAAATGCCACTCCAAAACAGTGCAAAAACAACAGTTGATGGACAGAATGCAGAACAATGTCATACATTCACCCCAGTACAGAGATCTGGGCTTAAATCCATCATATTTTTGCTCACCATGCCATTCCAGTTTGAACCCAGCCATATGCAAATCAGTCTTGACCCTGTGCCTCATGGGAACAGTCCAGTACGAACAGCCAAGCCAAGTTCTCCCTAGACTGGAAACAAGCATCCTAGGACCGGTTTCGGGGTTTCACCCCTCTTCAGCCAGGATAGCTTGATTCCAGTGACATGCAGAGCACGGGACCCACGTCTGGGCATACCCT
Organism: Triturus cristatus; assembly: GCF_964204655.1. NCBI lineage: Eukaryota > Metazoa > Chordata > Amphibia > Caudata > Salamandridae > Triturus > Triturus cristatus. The sequence continues at coordinate 876,804,786 of NC_140579.1, forward strand.
TCCCACTCTGGGTGACAAATGCAAAAGCAAGAGTTGATGGACAGAATGCAGAACAATGTCATACATTCACCCCAGTACAGAGATCTGGGACTAAATCTATCATTTTTTTGCTCACCATGCCTTTCCAGTTTGAACCCAGCCATATGCAAATCAGTCTTGACCCTGTGCCTCATGGGAAAAGTTCAGCCCGAACTGCCAGGCCAGGTCCTCCCTGGACTGGAAACAAGCATCCTAGGACCGGTTTCGGGGTTTCACCCGTCTTCAGCCAGAATAGCTTGATTCCAGTGGCATGGAGAGCACGGGACCCACGTCTGGGCATACCCTTTCCACTCGGGGTGACACATGCAAATACAAAAGTTGATGGACAGAATGCAAAACAATATCATACATTCACCCCAGTACAGAGATCTGGGCTTAAATCCATAATTTTTTTGCTCACCATGCCATTCCAGTTTGAACCCAGCCATATGCGAATCAGTCTTGACCCTGTGCCTCATGGGAACAGTCCAGCCCAAACTGTCAAGCCAGGTCCACCCTGGACTGGAAACAAACATCCTAGGACCGGTTTTGGGGTTTCACCCCTCTTCAGCCAGGATAGCTTGATTCCAGTGGCATGGAGAGCACGGGACCCACGTCTGGGCATACCCTTCCCACTCGGGGTGACAAATGCAAAAATAACAGTTGATGGGCAGAATAGAGAACACTGTCATGCATTCACCCCAGTTCAGAGATCTGTGCTTAAATCCATCGTTTTTTTGCTCACCATGCCATTCCAGTTCGAACACAGCCATATGCAAATCAGTCTTGACCCTGTAGCTCATGGGAACAGTCCAGCCCAAACTGTCAAGCCAGGTCCACCCTGGACTGGAAACAAACATCCTAGGACCGGTTTTGGGGTTTCACCCCTCTTCAGCCAGGATAGCTTGATTCCAGTGGCATGGAGAGCACGGGACCCACGTCTGGGCATACCCTTCCCACTCGGGGTGACAAATACAAAAACAATAGTTGATCGATAGAATGCAGAGCAATGTCATAAATTCACCCCAGTACAGAGATCTGGGCCTAAATCCATCGTTTTTTTGCACACCAAGTGATTCCAGTTTGATCCCAGCCATATGCAAATCAGTCTTGACCCTGTGCCTCATGGGAACAGTCCAACCCGAACTGCCAAGCTAGTTCCTCCCTGGACTGGAAACAAGCATCCTAGGACCGGTTTCGGGGTTTCACCCCTTTTCAGCCAGGATAGCTTGATTCCAGTGGCATGGAGAGAACGGGACCCACGTCTGAGCATACCCTTCCCACTCATTGTGACAAATGCAAAAACAACAGTTGTTGGACAGAATGCAGAACAATGTCATGCATTCACCCCAGTACAGAGACATGGGCCTAAATCCATCGTTCTTTTGCTCACCATGCCATTAAAGTTTGAACCCAGCCCTATGCAAATCAGTCTTGACCCTGTGCCTCATGGGAACAGTCTAGCCCGAACTCCAAGCCAGGTCTTCCCTGGACTGTAACCAAGCATCCTAGAACAGTTACGGGGTTTCACCCCTCTTCAGCAAGTATAGCTTGATTCCAGTGGCATGGAGAGCACGGGATCTACGTCTGAGCAAACCCTTCCCACTCGGGGTGACAAATGCAAAAACAAAAGTTGATGGACAGAATGCAGAACAATGTCATAAATTCACCCCAGTACAGAGATCTGGGCCTAAATCCATCGTTTTTTTGCCCACCATGCCATTCCAGTTTGAACCCAGCCATATGAAAATCAGTCTTGACCCTGTGCCTCATGGGAGCAGTCCAGCCCAAACTGCCAAGCCAGGTCCTCCCTGGACTGGAAACAAGCATCATAGGACCGGTTTCGGGTTTTCATCCCTCTTCAGCCAGGATAGCTTGATTCCAGTGGTATGGAGAGCACGGGACCCACGTCTGGGCATACACTTCCCACTCAGGATGACAAATGCAAAAACATCAGTTGATGGACAGTATGCAGAACAATGTCATACAATCACCCCAGTACAGAGATCTGGGATTAAATACATAGTTCCTTTTCTCACCATCCCATTCTAGCTTGAACCCAGCCATATGCAAATCAGTCTTGACCCTGTGCCTCATGGGAAAAGTCCAGCCCGAACTGCCAAGCCAGGTCCTCCCTGGACTGGAAACAAGCATCCTAGGACCGGTTTCGAGGTCTCACCCCTATTCAGCCAGGATAGCTTGATTCCAGTGGCATGGAGAGCACGGGACCCATGTCTGGGAATACCCTTCCCACTCGAGGTGACAAATGGAAAAACAAAAGTTGATGGACAGAATGCAGAACAATGTCATACATTCACCCCAGTACAGAAACCTGGGCCTAAATCCATCATTTTTTTGTTCCCCATGCCATTCCAGTTCGAACACAGCCATATGCAAATCAGTCTTGACCCTGTGCCTCATGGGAACAGTCCAGCCCGAACTGCCAAGCCAGGTCCTCCTTGGACTGGAAACAAGCATCATAGAACCGGTTACGGTTTTCATCCCTCTTCAGCCAGGATAGCTTGATTCCAGTGGCATGGAGAGCACGGGACCCACGTCTGGGAATACCCTTCCCACTCAGGGTGACAAATGCAAACACAACAGTTGCTGGACAGAATGCAAAACAATGTCATTCATTCACCCCAGTACAGAGATCTGCGCCTAAATCCATTGTTTTATTTCTCACCATGTCATTCCAGTTTGAACCCAGCCAAATGCAAATCAGTCTTGACCCTGTGCCTCATGGGAACAGTCCAGCCCGAACTGCCAAGCTAGTTCCTCCCTGGACTGGAAACAAGCATCCTAGGACCGGTTTCGGGGTTTCACCCCTTATCAGCCAGGATAGCTTGATTCCAGTGGCATGGATAGCACTGGACCTACGTCTGGGCATACCCTTCCCACTCGGTGTGAGAAATGCAAAAACAACAGTTGATGGACAGAATGCAGAACAGTGACATACATTCACTCCAGTACAGAGATCTGGACCTAAATCCATCTTTTTTTGTTCACCATGACATTCCAGTTTGAAACCAGCTTCACGCAAATCAGTCTTGATCCTGTGCCTCATGGGAACAGTCCAGCCCGAACTGCCAAGCCAGATCCTCCCTGGACTGGAAACAAGCATTATAGGACCGGTTTCAGGTTTTCATCTCTCTTCAGCCAGGATAGCTTGATTCCAGTGGCATGGAAAACACGGGACCCACATCTGGGCATACCCTTCCCACATGGGGCGACCAATGGAAAAACAAATGTTGATGGACAGAATGCAAAACAATGTCATAAACATCACCCCAGTACAGAGATCTGGGCCTCAATCCATCGTTTTTTTGCTCACCATGCCATTCCAATGTGAACCCAGTCATATGCAAATCAGCCTTGACCCTGTGCTCATGGGAACAGTCCAGCCCGAACTGCCAAGCCAGGTTCTCCCTGTACTGGAAACAAGCATCGTAGGACCGGTTCCGGGGTTTCACCCCTCTTCTGCCAGGATAGCTTGATACCAATGGCATGGAAAGCACGGGACCCACATCTGGGCATACCCTTCCCACATGGGGCGACAAATGGAAAAACAAAGGTTGATGGACAGAATGCAGAACAATGTCATACATTCACCCCAGTACAGAGATCTGGGCCTAAATCCATCATTTTTTTGTTCCCCATGCCATTCCAGTTTGAACCCAGCCATATGCAAATCGGTCTTGACCCTGTGCCTCATGGGAACAGTCTACCCCAAACTGCCAAGCTAGGTCTTCCCTGCACTGTAAACAAGCATCCTAGAAGAGTTTCGGGGTTTCACCCCTCTTCAGCAAGGATAGCTTGATTCCAGTGGCATGGAGAGCACAGGACGCACGTCTGGGCATACCCTTCCCACTCGGTGTGACAAATGCAAAAACAAATGTTGATGGACAGAATGCAGAACAATGTCATACATTCACACCAGTACAGAGATCTGGGCCTAAATCCATCATTTGTTTGCTCACCATGCCATTCCAGTTTGAACCCAGCCATATGAAAATATGTTTTGACCCTGTGCCTTATGGGAACAGTCCAGCCCGAACTGCCAAGCCAGGTCCTCCCTGGACTGGAAACAAGCATCATAGAACCGGTTTCGGGTTTTCATCCCTCTTCAGACAGGATAGCTTGATTCCAGTGGCATGGAGAGCACGGGACCCACGTCTGGGCATACCCTTCCCACTCAGGGTGACAAATGCAAAAACAACAGTTGATGGACAGAATGCAGAACAATGACATACATTCACCCCAGTACAGAGATCTGGGCCTAAATCCATCGTTTTATTGCTCACCATACCATTCCACTTTAAACCGAGCCATATGCAAATCAGTCTTGACCCTGTACCTCATTGGAACTGTCCAGCCCAAACTGCCAAGCCAGGTCCTCCCTGGACCGGAAACAAGCATCCTAGTACCGGTTTCGGGGTTTCACCCCTCTTCAGCCAGGATAGCTTGATTCCAGTGGCATGGAGAGCACGGGACCAACGTCTTAGCATACTCTTCCCACTCGTTGTGACAAATGGAAAAACAACAGTTGATGGACAGAATGCAGAACAATGTCATACATTCACCCCAGTACAGAGATCTGGGCCTAAATCCATCGTTTTTTTGCTCACCATGCCATTCCAGTTTGAACCCAGACATATGCAAATCAGTCTTGACCCTGTGCCTCATGGGAACAGTCCAGCCCAAAATGCCAAGTCAGGTTCTCCCTAGACTGGAAACATGCATCCTAGGACCGGTTTTAGGGTTTCACCCCTCTTCTGCCAGGATGGCTTGATTCCTGTGGCATGGAAAGCACGGGACCCACGTCTGGGCATACCCTTCCTACTCAGGGTGACAAATGGAAAAACAAAAGTGGATGGACAGAATGCAGAACAATGTCATACATTCACCCCAGTACAGAGATCTGGGCCTAAATCCATCATTTTTTTGTTCCCCATGCCATTCCAGTTTGAACCCAGCCATCTGCAAATCAGTCTTGACCCTGTGCCTCATGGGGACAGTCTAGCCCGAACTGCCAAGCCAGGTCTTCCCTGGACTGTAAACAAGCATCCTAGAACAGTTACGGGGTTTCACCCCTCTTCAGCAAGTATAGCTTCATTCCAGTGGCATGGAGAGCACGGGATCCACGTCTGGGCAAGCCCTTCCCACTCGGGGTGACAAATGCAAAAACAAAAGTTGATGGACAGAATGCAGAACAATGTCATACATTCACCCCAGTACAGAGATCTGGGCCTAAATCCATCGTTTTTTTTGCCCGCCATGCCATTCCAGTTTGAACCCAGCCATATGCAAATCAGTCTTGACCCTGTGCCTCATGGGAACAGTCTAGCCCGAACTGCCAAGCCAGGTCTTCCCTGGACTGTAAACAAGCATCGTGGAACACTTACAGGGTTTCACCCCTCTTCAGCAAGTATAGCTTGATTCCAGTGGCATGTAGAGAACGGGATCCACGTCTGGGCAAGCCCTTCCCACTCGGGATGACAAATGCAAAAACAAAAGTTGATGGACAGAATGCAGAACAATGTCATACATTCACCCCAGTACAGAGATCTGGGCCTAAATCCATCGTTGTTTTGCTCGCCATACCAATCCAGTTTGAACCCAGCCATATGAAAATCAGTCTTGACCCTGTGCCTCATGGGAACAGTCCAGCCCGAACTGCCAAGCCAGGTCCTACCTGGACTGGAAACAAGCATCATAGGACCGGTTTCGGGCTTTCATTCCTCTTCAGCCAGGATAGCTTGATTCCAGTGGCATGGAGAGCACGGGACCCACGTCTGGGCATACCCTTCCCACTCGGGGTGACACATGCAAATACAAAAGTTGATGGACAGAATGCAAAACAATATCATACATTCACTCCAGTACAGAGATCTGGGCTTAAATCCATAATTTTTTTGCTTACCATGCCATTCCAGTTTGAACCCAGCCATATGCGAATCAGTCTTGACCCTGTGCCTCATGGGAACAGTCCAGCCCAAACTGCCAAGCCAGGTCCACCCTGGACTGGAAACAATCATCCTAGGACCGGTTTTGGGGTTTCACCCCTCTTCAGCCAGGATAGCTTGATTCCAGTGGCATGGAGAGCATGGGACCCACGTCTGGGCATACCCTCCCCACTCGGGGTGACAAATGCAAAAATAACAGTTGATGGGCATAATAGAGAACAATGTCATTCATTCACCCCAGTTCAGAGATCTGTGCTTAAATCCATCGTTTTTTTGCTCACCATGCCATTCTAGTTTGAACACAGCCATATGCAAATTAGTCTTGACCCTGTACCTCATGGAAACAGTCCAGCCCGAACTGCCAAGCCAGGTTCTCCCGGAGTGGAAACAAGCATCCTAGGACCGGTTTCGGGGTTTTACCCCTCTTCAGCAAGGATAGCTTGATTCCAGTAGCATGGAGAGCACGGGACCCACGTCTGGGCATACCCTTCCCACTCATTGTGACAAATGCAAAAAACACAGTTGTTGGACAGAATGCAGAACAATGTCATGCATTCACCCCAGTACAGAGACATGGGCCTAAATCCATCGTTCTTTTGCTCACCATGCCATTAAAGTTTGAACCCAGCCCTATGCAAATCAGTCTTGACCCTGTGCCTCATGGGAACAGTCTAGCCCGAACTGCCAAGCCAGGTCTTCCCTGGACTGTAAACAAGCATCCTGGAACAGTTACAGGGTTTCACCCCTCTTCAGCAAGTATAGCTTGATTCCAGTGGCATGTAGAGAACGGGATCCACGTCTGGGCAAGCCCTTCCCACTCGGGATGACAAATGCAAAAACAAAAGTTGATGGACAGAATGCAGAACAATGTCATACATTCACCCCAGTACAGAGATCTGGGCCTAAATCCATCGTTGTTTTGCTCGCCATACCATTCCAGTTTGAACCCAGCCATATGAAAATCAGTCTTGACCCTGTGCCTCATGGGAACAGTCCAGCCCGAACTGCCAAGCCAGGTCCTCCCTGGACTGGAAACAAGCATCATAGGACCGGTTTCGGGTTTTCATTCCTCTTCAGCCAGGATAGCTTGATTCCAGTGGCATGGAGAGCACGGGACCCACGTCTGGGCATACCCTTCCCACTCGGGGTGACACATGCAAATACAAAAGTTGATGGACAGAATGCAAAACAATATCATACATTACCTCCAGTACAGAGATCTGGGCTTAAATCCATAATTTTTTTGCTTACCATGCCATTCCAGTTTGAACCCAGCCATATGCGAATCAGTCTTGACCCTGTGCCTCATGGGAACAGTCCAGCCCAAACTGCCAAGCCAGGTCCACCCTGGAGTGGAAACAATCATCCTAGGACCGGTTTTGGGGTTTCACCCCTCTTCAGCCAGGATAGCTTGATTCCAGTGGCATGGAGAGCACGGGACCCACGTCTGGGCATACCCTCCCCACTCGGGGTGACAAATGCAAAAATAACAGTTGATGGGCATAATAGAGAACAATGTCATTCATTCACCCCAGTTCAGAGATCTGTGCTTAAATCCATCGTTTTTTTGCTCACCATGCCATTCTAGTTTGAACACAGCCATATGCAAATTAGTCTTGACCCGGTACCTCATGGAAACAGTCCAGCCCGAACTGCCAAGCCAGGTTCTCCCCGGAGTGGAAACAAGCATCCTAGGACCGGTTTCGGGGTTTTACCCCTCTTCAGCCAGGATAGCTTGATTCCAGTAGCATGGAGAGCACGGGACCCACGTCTGGGCATACCCTTCCCACTCATTGTGACAAATGCAAAAACAACAGTTGTTGGACAGAATGCAGAACAATGTCATGCATTCACCCCAGTACAGAGACATGGGCCTAAATCCATCGTTCTTTTGCTCACCATGCCATTCAAGTTTGAACCCAGCCCTATGCAAATCAGTCTTGACCCTGTGCCTCATGGGAACAGTCTAGCCCGAACTGCAAAGCCAGGTCTTCCCTGGACTGTAAACAAGCATCCTGGAACAGTTACGGGGTTTCACCCCTCTTCAGCAAGTATAGCTTGATTCCAGTGGTATGGAGAGCACGGGATCCACGTCTGGGCAAGCCCTTCCCACTCGGGATGACAAATGCAAAAACAAAAGTTGATGGACAGAATGCAGAACAATGTCATACATTCACCCCAGTACAGAGATCTGGGCCTAAATCCATCTTTGTTTTGCTCGCCATACCATTCCAGTTTGAACCCAGCCATATGAAAATCAGTCTTGACCCTGTGCCTCATGGGAACAGTCCAGCCCGAACTGCCAAGCCAGGTCCTCCCTGGACTGGAAACAAGCATCATAGCACCGGTTTCGGGTTTTCATCCCTCTTCAGCCAGGATAGCTTGATTCCACTGGCATGGAGAGCACTGGACCCACGTCTAGGCATACCCTTCCCACTCGGGGTGACACATGCAAATACAAAAGTTGATGGACAGAATGCAAAACAATATCATACATTCACCCCAGTACAGAGATCTGGGCTTAAATCCATAAGTTTTTTTGCTTACCATGCCATTCCAGTTTGAACCCAGCAATATGCGAATCAGTCTTGACCCTGTGCCTCATGGGAACAGTCCAGCCCAAACTGCCAAGCCAGGTCCACCCTGGACTGGAAACAAACATCCTAGGACCGGTTTTGGCGTTTCACCCCTCTTCAGCCAGGATAGCTTGATTCCAGTGGCATGGAGAGCACGGGATCCACTTCTGGGCAAACCCTACCCACTCGGGGGGACAAATGCAAAAACAAAAGTTGATGGACAGAATGCAGAACAATGTCATACATTCACACCAGTACAGAGATCTGGGAATAAATCCATTGTTCTTTTGCTCACCATCCCATTCTAGCTTGAACCCAGCCATATGCAAATCAGTCTTGACCCTGTGCCTCATGGGAACAGTCCAACCCGAACTGCCAAGCTAGTTCCTCCCTGGACTGGAAACAAGCATCCTAGGACCGCTTTCGGGGTTTCACCCCTTTTCAGCCAGGATAGCTTGATTCCAATGGCATGGAGAGCACGGGACCCACGTCTGGGCATACCCTTCCCACTCGGGTGAGAAATGCTAAAACAACAGTTGATGGACAGAATGCAGAACAATGTCATACATTCATCCCAGTACAGAGATCTGGGCCTAAATCCATTGTTGTTGTTGCTCACCATGCAATTCCAGTTTGAACCCAGCCAAATGCATATCAGTCTTGACCCTGTGCCTCATTGGAACAGTTCAGCCCGAACTGCCAAGCCAGGTCCTCCCTGGACTGGAAACAAGCATCTTAGGACCGGTTTCAGGGCTTCACCCCTCTTCAGCCAGGATAGCTTGATTCCAGTGGCATGGAGAGCACGGGACCCACGTCTGAGCATACCCTTGCCACTCATTGTGAAAAATGCAAAAACAACAGTTGTTGGACAGAATGCAGAACAATGTCATGCATTCACCCCAGTACAGAGACATGGGCCTAAATCCAGCGTTCTTTTGCTCACCATGCCATTAAAGTTTGAACCCAGCCCTATGCAAATCATTCTTGACCCTGTGCCTCATGGGAACAGTCTAGCCCGAACTGCCAAGCCAGGTCTTCCCTGGACTGTAAACAAGCATCCTAGAAAAGTTGCGGGGTTTCACCCCTCTTCTGCAAGTATAGCTTGATTCCAGTGGCATGGAGAGTACGGGATCCACGTCTGGGCAAACCCTTCCCACTCGGGGTGACAAATGCAAAAACAAAAGTTGATGGACAGAATGCAGAACAATGTCATACATTCATCCCAGTACAGAGATCTGGGCCTAAATCCATCGTTTTTTTGCTCATCATGCCATTCCAGTTTGAACCCAGCCATATGAAAATCAGTCATGACCCTGTGCCTCCAGAAACAGTCCAGCCCGAACTGCCAAGCCAGGTCCTCCCTGGACTGGAAACAAGCATCAGAGGACCGGTTTAGTGTTTTCATCCCTCTTCAGCCAGGATAGCTTGATTCCAGTGGCATGGAGAGCACGGGACCCACGTCTGGGCATACAATTCCCACTCAGGATGACAAATGCAAAAACATCAGTTGATGGACAGTATGCAGAACAATGTCATACATTCACCCGAGTACAGAGATCTGGGAATAAATCCATCGTTCTTTTGCTCACCATCCCATTCTAGCTTGAACCCAGCCATATGCAAATCAGTCTTGACCCTGTGCCTCATGGGAACAGTCCAGCCCGAACTGCCAAGCCAGGTCCTCCCTGGACTGGAAACAAGCATCCTAGGACCGGTTTCGAGGTCTCACCCCTCTTCAGCCAGGATAGCTTGATTCCAGTGGCATGGAGAGCACGGGACCCATGTCTGGGCATACCCTTCCCACTCGAGGTGCCAAATGCAAAAACAACAGTTGATGGACAGAATGCAGAACAATGTCATACATTCACTCCAGAACAGAGATCTGGGCCTAAATCCATCGTTTTTTTGCTCACCATGCCATTCCAGTTTGAACCCTGCCACATGCAAATCAGTCTTGACCCTGTGCCTCATGGGAAGAGTCCAGTCCGAACTGCCATGCCAGGTCCTCCCTGGACTATAAAGAAGCATCCTAGGACCGGTTTCAGGGTTTCACCCCTTTTAGCCAGGATAGCTTGATTCCAGCGGCATGGAGAGCACGGGACCCACGTCTGGGCATACCATTCCCACTCGGGGTGACAAATGCAAAGACAACAGATGATGGACAGAATGCAGAACAATGTCATACATTCACCCCAGAACAGAGAGCTGGGCCTAAATGTATCGTTTTTTTGCTCACCATGCCGTTCCAGTTTGAACCCAGCCATATGCAAATCAGTCTTGACCCTGTGCCTCATGGGAAGAGTCCAGCCCAAACTGCCATGCCAGGTCCTCCCTGGACTATAAAGAAGCATCCTAGGACCGGTTTCGGGGTTTCACCCCTTTTAGCCAGGATAGCTTGATTCCAGCGGCATGGAGAGCACGGGACCCACGTCTGGGCATACCATTCCCACTCGGGGTGACAAATGCAAAGACAACAGATGATGGACAGAATGCAGAACAATGTCATACATTCAGCCCAGAACAGAGATCGGGGCCTAAATCCATCGTTTTTTTGCTCACCATCCCATTCTAGCTTGAACCCAGCCACATGCAAATCAGTCTTGACCCTGTGCCTCATGGGAACAGTCTAGCCCAAACTGCCAAGCTAGGTCTTCCCTGCACTGTAAACAAGCGTCCTAGAGCAGTTTCGGGGTTTCACCCTTCTTCAGCCAGGATAGCTTGATTCCAGTGGCATGGAAAGCACGGGACCCACGTCTGGGCATACCATTCCCACTCGGGGTGACAAATGCAAAGACAACAGATGATGGACAGAATGCAGAACAATGTCATACATTCACCCCAGAACAGAGATCTGGGCCTAAATCCATCGTTTTTTTGCTCACCATCCCATTCTAGCTTGAACCCAGCCACATGCAAATCAGTCTTGACCCTGTGCCTCATGGGAACAGTCCAGCCCGAACTGCCAAGCCAGGTTCTCCCTGGACTGGAAAGAAGCATTCTAGGACCGGTTTCGGGGTTTCACCCCTCTTCTGCCAGGATAGCTTGATTCCAGTGGCATGGAAAGCACGGGACCCACGTCTGGGCATACCCTTCCCACACGGGGTGACAAATGCAAAAACAAAAGTTGATGGACAGAATGCAGAACAATGTCATACATTCACCCCAGTACAGAAATCTGGGCCTAAATCCATCATTTTTTTGTTCCCCATGCCATTCCAGTTCGAACCCAGCCATATGAAAATCAGTCTTGACCCTGTGCCTCATGGGAACAGTCCAGCCCGAACTGCCAAGCCAGATCCTCCCTGGACTGGAAACAAGCATCCTAGGACCGGTTTCGTGGTCTCCTCCCTCTTCAGCCAGGATAGCTTGATTTCAGTGGCATGGCGAGCACGGGACCCACGTCTGGGCATACCCTTCCCATTCGATGTGACAAATGCAAAAACTAAAGTTGATGGACAGAATGCAGAACAATGTCATACATTCACCCCAGTACAGAGATCTGGGCCTAAATCCATCATTTGTTTGTTCACCATGCCATTCCAGTTGAAACTAGCCTTACGCAAATCAGTCTTGACCCCGTGCCTCATGGGAACAGTCCAGCCCGAACTGCCAAGCCAGATCCTCCCTGGACTGGAAACAAGCATCATAGGACCGGTTTCAGGTTTTCATCTCTCTTCAGCCAGGATAGCTTGATTCCAGTGGCATGGAGAGCACGGGACGCATGTCTGGGCATACCCTTCCCACTCGGGTGACAAATGCAAAAACAATAGTTGATGGACAGAATGCAGAACAATGTCATACATTTACCCCAGTACAGAGATCTGGGCCTCAATCCATGGTTTTTTCTCACCATGCCATTCCAATTTGAACCCAGTCATATGCAAATCAGCCTTGACCCTGTGCCTCATGGGAACAGTCCAGCCCGAACTGCCAAGCCAGGTTCTCCCTGCACTGGAAACAAGCATCGTAGGACCGGTTTCGGGGTTTCACCCCTCTTCTGCCAGGATAGCTTGATTCCAGTGGCATGGAAAGCACGGGACCCACGTCTGGGCATACCCTTCCCACATGGGGCGACAAATGGAAAAACAAAAGTTGATGGACAGAATGCAGAACAATGTCATACATTCACCCCAGTACAGAGATCTGGGTCTAAATCCATCATTTTTTTGTTCCCCATGGCATTCCAGTTTGAACCCAGCCATTTGCAAATCGGTCTTGACCCTGTGCCTCATGGAAACAGTCTACCCCAAACTGCCAAGCTAGGTCTTCCCTGCACTGTAAACAAGCATCCTAGAAGAGTTTCAGGGTTTCACCCCTCTTCAGCAAGGATAGCTTGATTCCAGTGGCATGGAGAGCTCGGGACGCACGTCTGGGCATACCCTTCCCATTCGGTGTGACAAATGCAAAAACTAAAGTTGATGGACAGAATGCAGAACAATGTCATACATTCACCCCAGTACAGAGATCTGGGTCTAAATCCATCATTTGTTTGCTCACCATGCCATTCCAGTTTGAACCCAGCCATATGAAAATATGTTTTGACCCTGTGCCTCATGGGAACAGTCCAGCCCGAACTGCCAAGCCAGGTCCTCCCTGGACTGGAAACAAGTATCATAGAACCGGTTTCGGGTTTTCATCCCTCTTCAGCCAGGATAGCTTGATTCCAGTGGCATGGAGAGCACGGGACCCACGTCTGGGCATACCCTTCCCACTAAGGGAGACAAATGCAAAAACAACAGTTGATGGACAGAATGCAGAACAATGTCATACATTCACCCCAGTACAGATATCTGGGCCTAAATCCATCGATTTTTCGCTCACCATGCCATTCCAGTTTGAACCCAGCAAAATGCAAATCAGTCTTGACCCTGTGCCTCATTGGAACAGTCCAGCCCAAACTGCTAAGCCAGGTCCTCCCTGGACCGGAAACAAGCATCCTAGTACCGGTTTCGGGGTTTCACCCCTCTTCAGCCAGGATAGCTTGATTCCAGTGGCATGGAGAGCACGGGACCAACGTCTTAGCATACCCTTCCCACTCGTTGTGACAAATGCAAAAACAACAATTGATGGACAGAATGCAGAACAATGTCATACATTCACCCCAGTACAGAGATCTGGGCCTAAATCCATCATTTTTTTGCTCACCATGCCATTCCAGTTTGAACCCAGACATATGCAAATCAGTCTTGACCCTGTGCCTCATGGGAACAGTCCAGCCCAAACTGCCAAGTCAGGTTCTCCCTAGACTGGAAACAAGCATCCTAGGACCGGTTTTAGGGTTTCACCCCACTTCTTCCGGGATAGCTTGATTCCAGTGGCATGGAAAGCACGGGACCCACGTCTGGGCATACCGTTCCCACTCTGAGTGACAAATGGAAAAACAAAAGTTGATGGACAGAATGCAGAACAATGTCATACATTCACCAAAGTACAGAGATCTGGGCCTAAATCCATCATTTTGTTGTTTTCCCCATGCCATTCCAGTTTGAACCCAGCCATCTGCAAATCAGTCTTGACCCTGTGCCTCATGGGAACAGTCTAGCCCGAACTGCCAAGCCAGGTCTTCCCTGGACTGTAAACAAGCATCCTAGAACAGTTACGGGGTTTCACCCCTCTTCAGCAAGTATAGCTTGATTCCAGTGGCATGGAGAGCACAGGATCCACGTCTGGGCAAACCCTTCCCACTCAGGATGACAAATGCAAAAACATCAGTTGATGGACAGTATGCAGAACAATGTCATACATTCACCCCAGTACAGAGATCTGGGAATAAATCCATCGTTCTTTTGCTCACCATCCCATTCTAGCTTTAACCCAGCCATATGCAAATCAGTCTTGACCCTGTGCCTCATGGGAACAGTCCAGCCCGAACTGCCAAGCCAGGTCCTCCCTGGACTGGAAACAAGCATCCTAGGACCGGTTTCGGGGTTTCACCCCTTTAAGCCACCATAGATTGATTCCAGCGGCATGGAGAGCACGGGACCCACTTCTGGGCATACCATTCCCACTCGGGGTGACAAATGCAAAAACAAAAGTTGATGGACAGAATGCAGAACAATGTCATACATTCACCCCAGTACAGAGATCTGGGCCTAAATCCATCGTTTTTTTGCTCACCATCCCATTCTAGCTTGAACCCAGCCATATGCAAATCAGTTCTGACCCTGTGCCTCATGGGAACAGTCCAGCCCGAACTGCTAAACCAGGTCCTCCCTGGACTGGAATCAAGCATCCTAGGACCGGTTTAGGGGTCTCACCCCTCTTCTGCCAGGATAGCTTGATTCCAGTGGCATGGAAAGCACGGGACCCACGTCTGGGCATACCCTTCCCACACAGGGTGACAAATGGAAAAACAAAAGTTGATGGACAGAATGCAAAACAATGTCATACATTCACCCCAGTACAGAGATCTGCGCCTAAATCCATTGTTTTATTTCTCACCATGTCATTCCAGTTTGACCCCAGCGAAATGCAAATCAGTCTTGACCCTGTGCCTCAGTGGAACAGTCCAGCCCGAACTGCCAAGCCAGGTCCTCCCTGGACCGGAAACAAGGATCCTAGGACCGGTTTCGGGGTTTCACCCCTCTTCAGCCAGGATAGCTTCATTCCAGTGGCATGGAGAGTACGGGACCCACGTCTGAGCATAGCCTTCACACTCGTTGTGACAAATGCAAAAACAACAGTTGATGGACAGAATGCAAAACAATGTCATACATTCACCCCAGTACAGAGATCTGGGCCTAAATCCATCATTTTTTTGCTCACCATGCCATTCCAGTTTGATCCCAGCCATATGCAAATCAGTCTTGACCCTGTGCCTCATGGGAACAGTCCAGCCCAAACTGCCAAGCTAGTTCCTCCCTGGACTGGAAACAAGCATCCTAGGACTGGTTTCGGGGTTTCACCCCTTATCAGCCAGGATAGCTTGATTCCAGTGGCATGGATTGCACTGGACCTACGTCTGGGCATACCCTTCCCACTCGGGGTGAGATATGCAAAAACAACAGTTGATTGACAGAATGCAGAACAATGACATACATTCACTCCAGTACAGAGATCTGGACCTTAATCCATCTTTTTTTGTTCACCATGCCATTCCAGTTTGAAACCAGCCTTACGCAAATCAGTCTTGATCCTGTGCCTCATGGGAACAGTCCAGCCCGAACTATCAAGCCAGATCCTCCCTGGACTGGAAACAAGCATCATAGGACCGGTTTCAGGTTTTCATCTCTCTTCAGCCAGGATAGCTTGATTCCAGTGGCATGGAAAGCAAGGGACCAACGTCTGGGCATACCCTTCTCACATGGGGCGACAAATGGAAAAACAAAAGTTGATGGACAGAATGCAGAACAATGTCATACATTCACCCCAGTACAGAGATCTGGGCTAAAATCCATAATTTTTTTGTTCCCCATGCCATTCCAGTTTGAGCCCAGCCATATGCAAATCGGTCTTAACTCTGTGCCTCATGGGAACATTCTACCCCAAACTGCCAAGCTAGGTCTTCCCTGCACTGTAAACAAGCATCCTAGAAGAGTTTCGGGGTTTCACCCCTCTTCAGCAAGGATATCTTGATTCCAGTGGCATGGAGAGCACGGGACGCATGTCTGGGCATACCCTTCCCACTCGGGTGACAAATGCAAAAACATCAGTTGATGGACAGTATGCAGAACAATGTCATACATTCACCCCAGTACAGAGATCTGGGAATAAATCCATCGTTCTTTTGCTCACCATCCCATTCTAGCTTTAACCCAGCCATATGCAAATCAGTCTTGACCCTGTGCCTGATGGGAACAGTCCAGCCCGAACTGCCAAGCCAGGTCCTCCCTTGACTGGAAACAAGCATCCTAGGACCGGTTTCGGGGTTTCACCCCTTTAAGCCACCATAGATTGATTCCAGTGGCATGGAGAGCACGGTACCCACGTCTGGGCATACCCTTCCCACTCGGGGTGAGATATGCAAAAACAACAGTTGATGGACAGAATGCAGAACAGTGACATACATTCACTCCGGTACAGAGATCTGGACCTTAATCCATCTTTTTTTGTTCACCATGCCATTCCAGTTTGAAACCAGCCTTACGCAAATCAGTCTTGATCCTGTGCCTCATGGGAACAGTCCAGCCCGAACTATCAAGCCAGATCCTCCCTGGACTGGAAACAAGCATCATAGGACCGGTTTCAGGTTTTCATCTCTCTTCAGCCAGGATAGCTTGATTCCAGTGGCATGGAAAGCACGGGACCCACGTTTGGGCATACCCTTCTCACATGGGGCGACAAATGGAAAAACAAAAGTTGATGGACAGAATGCAGAACAATGTCATACATTCACCCCAGTACAGAGATCTGGGCTAAAATCCATAATTTGTTTGTTCCCCATGCCATTCCAGTTTGAGCCCAGCCATATGCAAATCGGTCTTAACTCTGTGCCTCATGGGAACATTCTACCCCAAACTGCCAAGCTAGGTCTTCCCTGCACTGTAAACAAGCATCCTAGAAGAGTTTCGGGGTTTCACCCCTCTTCAGCAAGGATATCTTGATTCCAGTGGCATGGAGAGCACGGGACGCATGTCTGGGCATACCCTTCCCACTCGGGTGACAAATGCAAAAACAATAGTTGATGGACAGAATGCAGAACAATGTCATACATTCACCCCAGAACAGAGATCTGGGCCTAAATCCATCGTTTTTTTTGTCACTATGCCATTCCAGTTTGAACCCAGCCATATGCAAATCAGTCTTGACCCTGTGCCTCATGGGAAGAGTCCAGCCCGAACTGCCATGCCAGGTCCTCCCTCGACTGTAAACAAGCATCCTAGGACCGGTTTCGGGGTTTCACCCCTTTTAGCCAGGATAGCATGATTCCAGCTGCATGGAGAGCACGGGACCCACGTCTGGGCATACCATTCCCACTCGGGGTGACAAATGCAAAAACAAAAGTTGATGGACAGAATGCAGAATAATGTCATACATTCACCCCAGTACAGAGATCTGGGCCTAAATCCATCTTTTTTTGCTCACAATCCCATTCTAGCTTGAACCCAGCCATATGCAAATCAGTCTTGACCCTGTGCCTCATGGGAACAGTCCAACCCGAACTGCCAAGCCAGGTCCTCCCTGGACCGGAAACAAGCATCCTAGGACCGGTTTCGTGGTCTCCTCCCTCTTCAGCCAGGATAGCTTGATTTCAGTAGCATGGCGAGCACGGGACCCATGTCTGGGCATACCCTTCCCATTCGGTGTGACAAATGCAAAAACTAAAGTTGATGGACAGAATGCAGAACAATGTCATACATTCACCCCAGTACAGAGATCTGGGCCTAAATCCATCATTTGTTTGTTCACCATGCCATTCCAGTTGAAACTAGCCTTACGCAAATCTGTCTTGACCCTGTGCCTCATGGGAACAGTCCAGCCCGAACTGCCAACCCAGGTTCTCCCTGCACTGGAAACAAGCATCGTAGGACCGGTTTCGGGGTTTCACCCCTCTTCTGCCAGGATAGCTTGATTCCAGTGGCATGGAAAGCACGGGACCCACGTCTGGGCATACCCTTCCCACATGGGGCGACAAATGGAAAAACAAAAGTTGATGGACAGAATGCAGAACAATGTCATACATTCACCCCAGTACAGAGATCTGGGTCTAAATCCATCATTTTTTTGTTCCCCATGGCATTCCAGTTTGAACCCAGCCATATGCAAATCGGTCTTGACCCTGTGCCTCATGGAAACAGTCTACCCCAAACTGCCAAGCTAGGTCTTCCCTGCACTGTAAACAAGCATCCTAGAAGAGTTTCAGGGTTTCACCCCTCTTCAGCAAGGATAGCTTGATTCCAGTGGCATGGAGAGCTCGGGACGCACATCTGGGCATACCCTTCCCATTCGGTGTGACAAATGCAAAAACTAAAGTTGATGGACAGAATGCAGAACAATGTCATACATTCACCCCAGTACAGAGATCTGGGTCTAAATCCATCATTTGTTTGCTCACCATGTTATTCCAGTTTGAACCCAGCCATATGAAAATATGTTTTGACCCTGTGCCTCATGGGAACAGTCCAGCCCGAACTGCCAAGCCAGGTCCTCCCTGGACTGGAAACAAGTATCATAGAACCGGTTTCCGGTTTTCATCCCTCTTCAGCCAGGATAGCTTGATTCCAGTGGCATGGAGAGCACGGGACCCACGTCTGGGCATACCCTTCCCACTCAGGGTGATAAATGCAAAAACAACAGTTGATGGACAGAATGCAGAACAATGTCATACATTCACCCCAGTACAGAGATCTGGGCCTAAATCCATCGTTGTATTGCTCACCATGCCATTCCACTTTGAACCGAGCCATATGCAAATCAGTCTTGACCCTGTTCCTCATGGGAACAGTCCAGCCCGAACTACCAAGCCAGGTCCTCCCTGGACTGGAAACATGCATCCTAGGACCAGTTTCGGGGTTTCACCCGTCTTCAACTTGGATATCTTGATTGCAGTGGCATGGAGAGCACGGGACCCACGTCTGGGCATACCCTTCCCACTAAGGGAGACAAATGCAAAAACAACAGTTGATGGACAGAATGCAGACCAATGTCATACATTCACCCCAGTATAGATATCTGGGCCTAAATCCATCGATTTTTCGCTCACCATGCCATTCCAGTTTGAACCCAGCGAAATGCAAATCAGTCTTGACCCTGTGCCTCATTGGAACAGTCCAGCCCAAACTGCTAAGCCAGGTCCTCCCTGGACCGGAAACAAGCATCCTAGTACCGGTTTCGGGGTTTCCCCCCTCTTCAGCCAGGATAGCTTGATTCCAGTGGCATGGAGAGCACGGGACCAACGTCTTAGCATACCCTTCCCACTCGTTGTGACAAATGCAAAAACAACAGTTGATGGACAGAATGCAGAACAATGTCATACATTCACCCCAGTACAGAGATCTGGGCCTAAATCCATCGTTTTTTTGCTCACCATGCCGTTCCAGTTTGAACCCAGCCATATGAAAATCAGTCTTGAGCCTGTGCCTCATGGGAACAGTCCAGCCCGAACTGCCAAGCCAGGTCCTCCCTGGACTGGAAACAAGCATCATAGGACCGGTTTCGGGTTTTCATCCCTCTTCAGCCAGGATAGCTTGATTCCAGTGGCATGGAGAGCGCGGGACCCACGTCTTGGCATACACTTCCCACTCAGGATGACAAATGCAAAAACATCAGTTGATGGACAGTATGCAGAACAATGTCATACATTCACCCCAGTACAGAGATCTGGGAATAAATCCATTGTTCTTTTGCTCACCATCCCATTCTAGCTTTAACCCAGCCATATGCAAATCAGTCTTGACCCTGTGCCTCATGGGAACAGTCCAGCCCGAACTGCCAAGCCAGGTCCTCCCTGGACTGGAAACAAGCATCCTAGGACCGGTTTCGGGGTTTCACCCCTTTAAGCCACCATAGATTGATTCCAGCGGCATGGAGAGCACGGGACCCACGTCTGGGCATACCATTCCCACTCGGGGTGACAAATGCAAAAACAAAAGTTGATGGACAGAATGCAGAACAATGTCATACATTCCCCCCAGTACAGAGATCTGGGCCTAAATCTATCCTTTTTTTGCTCACCATCCCATTCTAGCTTGAACCCAGCCATATGCAAATCAGTTCTGACCCTGTGCCTCATGGGAACAGTCCAGCCCGAACTGCTAAACCAGGTCCTCCCTGGACTGGAATCAAGCATCCTAGGACCGGTTTAGGGGTCTCACCCCTCTTCTGCCAGGATAGCTTGATTCCAGTGGCATGGAAAGCACGGGACCCACGTCTGGGCATACCCTTCCCACACAGGGTGACAAATGGAAAAACAAAAGTTGATGGACAGAATGCAAAACAATGTCATACATTCACCCCAGTACAGAGATCTGCGCCTAAATCCATTTTTTTATTTCTCACCATGTCATTCCAGTTTGACCCCAGCGAAATGCAAATCAGTCTTGACCCTGTGCCTCATTGGAACAGTCCAGCCCGAACTGCCAAGACAGGTCCTCCCTGGACCGGAAACAAGGATCCTAGGACCGGTTTCGGGGTTTCACCCCTCTTCAGCCAGGATAGCTTGATTCCAGTGGCATGGAGAGTACGGGACCCACGTCTGAGCATACCCTTCACACTCGTTGTGACAAATGCAAAAACAACAGTTGATGGACAGAATGCAAAACAATGTCATACATTCACCCCAGTACAGAGATCTGGGCCTAAATCCATCATTTTTTTGCTCACCATGCCATTCCAGTTTGATCCCAGCCATATGCAAATCAGTCTTGACCCTGTGCCTCATGGGAACAGTCCAGCCCAAACTGCCAAGCTAGTTCCTCCCTGGACTGGAAACAAGCATCCTAGGACTGGTTTCGGGGTTTCACCCCTTATCAGCCAGGATAGATTGATTCCAGTGGCATGGATTGCACTGGACCTACGTCTGGGCATACCCTTCCCACTCGGGGTGAGATATGCAAAAACAACAGTTGATGTACAGAATGCAGAACAGTGACATACATTCACTCCAGTACAGAGATCTGGACCTTAATCCATCTTTTTTTGTTCACCATGCCATTCCAGTTTGAAACCAGCCTTACGCAAATCAGTCTTGATCCTGTGCCTCATGGGAACAGTCCAGCCCGAACTATCAAGCCAGATCCTCCCTGGACTGGAAACAAGCATCATAGGACCGGTTTCAGGTTTTCATCTCTCTTCAGCCAGGATAGCTTGATTCCAGTGGCATGGAAAGCACGGGACCCACGTCTGGGCATACCCTTCTCACATGGGGCGACAAATGGAAAAACAAAAGTTGATGGACAGAATGCAGAACAATGTCATACATTCACCCCAGTACAGAGATCTGGGCCTAAATCCATAATTTTTTTGTTCCCCATGCCATTCCAGTTTGAACCCAGCCATATGCAAATCCGTCTTGACCCTGTGCCTCATGGGAACAGTCTACCCCAAACTGCCAAGCTAGGTCTTCCCTGCACTGTAAACAAGCATCCTAGAAGAGTTTCAGGGTTTCACCCCTCTTCAGCAAGGATAGCTTGATTCCAGTGGCATGGAGAGCACGGGACGCACGTCTGGGCATACCCTTCCGACTCGGTGTGACAAATGCAAAAACAAAAGTTGATGGACAGAATGCAGAACAATGTCATACATTAACCCCAGTACAGAGATCTGGGCCTAAATCCATCATTTGTTTGCTCACCATACCATTCCAGTTTGAACCCAGCCATATGAAAATATGTTTTGACCCTGTGCCTCATGGGAACAGTCCAGCCCGAACTGCCAAGCCAGGTCCTCCCTGGACTGGAAACAAGTATCATAGAACCGGTTTCCGGTTTTCATCCCTCTTCAGCCAGGATAGCTTGATTCCAGTGGCATGGAGAGCACGGGACCCACGTCTGGGCATACCCTTCCCTCTCAGGGTGATAAATGCAAAAACAACAGTTGATGGACAGAATGCAGAACAATGTCATACATTCACCCCAGTACAGAGATCTGGGCCTAAATCCATCGTTGTATTGCTCACCATGCCATTCCACTTTGAACCGAGCCATATGCAAATCAGTCTTGACCCTGTTCCTCATGGGAACAGTCCAGCCCGAACTACCAAGCCAGGTCCTCCCTGGACTGGAAACATGCATCCTAGGACCAGTTTCGGGGTTTCACCCGTCTTCAACTTGGATATCTTGATTGCAGTGGCATGGAGAGCACGGGACCCACGTCTGGGCATACCCTTCCCACTAAGGGAGACAAATGCAAAAACAACAGTTGATGGACAGAATGCAGACCAATGTCATACATTCACCCCAGTACAGATATCTGGGCCTAAATCCATCGATTTTTCGCTCACCATGCCATTCCAGTTTGAACCCAGCGAAATGCAAATCAGTCTTGACCCTGTGCCTCATTGGAACAGTCCAGCCCAAACTGCTAAGCCAGGTCCTCCCTGGACCGGAAACAAGCATCCTAGTACCGGTTTCGGGGTTTCCCCCCTCTTCAGCCAGGATAGCTTGATTCCAGTGGCATGGAGAGCACGGGACCAACGTCTTAGCATACCCTTCCCACTCGTTGTGACAAATGCAAAAACAACAGTTGATGGACAGAATGCAGAACAATGTCATACATTCACCCCAGTACAGAGATCTGGGCCTAAATCCATCGTTTTTTTGCTCACCATGCCGTTCCAGTTTGAACCCAGCCATATGAAAATCAGTCTTGAGCCTGTGCCTCATGGGAACAGTCCAGCCCGAACTGCCAAGCCAGGTCCTCCCTGGACTGGAAACAAGCATCATAGGACCGGTTTCGGGTTTTCATCCCTCTTCAGCCAGGATAGCTTGATTCCAGTGGCATGGAGAGCGCGGGACCCACGTCTTGGCATACACTTCCCACTCAGGATGACAAATGCAAAAACATCAGTTGATGGACAGTATGCAGAACAATGTCATACATTCACCCCAGTACAGAGATCTGGGAATAAATCCATTGTTCTTTTGCTCACCATCCCATTCTAGCTTTAACCCAGCCATATGCAAATCAGTCTTGACCCTGTGCCTCATGGGAACAGTCCAGCCCGAACTGCCAAGCCAGGTCCTCCCTGGACTGGAAACAAGCATCCTAGGACCGGTTTCGGGGTTTCACCCCATTAAGCCACCATAGATTGATTCCAGCGGCATGGAGAGCACGGGACCCACGTCTGGGCATACCATTCCCACTCGGGGTGACAAATGCAAAAACAAAAGTTGATGGACAGAATGCAGAACAATGTCATACATTCCCCCCAGTACAGAGATCTGGGCCTAAATCCATCATTTTTTTGCTCACCATCCCATTCTAGCTTGAACCCAGCCATATGCAAATCAGTTCTGACCCTGTGCCTCATGGGAACAGTCCAGCCCGAACTGCTAAACCAGGTCCTCCCTGGACTGGAATCAAGCATCCTAGGACCGGTTTAGGGGTCTCACCCCTCTTCTGCCAGGATAGCTTGATTCCAGTGGCATGGAAAGCACGGGACCCACGTCTGGGCATACCCTTCCCACACAGGGTGACAAATGGAAAAACAAAAGTTGATGGACAGAATGCAAAACAATGTCATACATTCACCCCAGTACAGAGATCTGCGCCTAAATCCATTTTTTTATTTCTCACCATGTCATTCCAGTTTGACCCCAGCGAAATGCAAATCAGTCTTGACCCTGTGCCTCATTGGAACAGTCCAGCCCGAACTGCCAAGACAGGTCCTCCCTGGACCGGAAACAAGGATCCTAGGACCGGTTTCGGGGTTTCACCCCTCTTCAGCCAGGATAGCTTGATTCCAGTGGCATGGAGAGTACGGGACCCACGTCTGAGCATACCCTTCACACTCGTTGTGACAAATGCAAAAACAACAGTTGATGGACAGAATGCAAAACAATGTCATACATTCACCCCAGTACAGAGATCTGGGCCTAAATCCATCATTTTTTTGCTCACCATGCCATTCCAGTTTGATCCCAGCCATATGCAAATCAGTCTTGACCCTGTGCCTCATGGGAACAGTCCAGCCCAAACTGCCAAGCTAGTTCCTCCCTGGACTGGAAACAAGCATCCTAGGACTGGTTTCGGGGTTTCACCCCTTATCAGCCAGGATAGATTGATTCCAGTGGCATGGATTGCACTGGACCTACGTCTGGGCATACCCTTCCCACTCGGGGTGAGATATGCAAAAACAACAGTTGATGTACAGAATGCAGAACAGTGACATACATTCACTCCAGTACAGAGATCTGGACCTTAATCCATCTTTTTTTGTTCACCATGCCATTCCAGTTTGAAACCAGCCTTACGCAAATCAGTCTTGATCTTGTGCCTCATGGGAACAGTCCAGCCCGAACTATCAAGCCAGATCCTCCCTGGACTGGAAACAAGCATCATAGGACCGGTTTCAGGTTTTCATCTCTCTTCAGCCAGGATAGCTTGATTCCAGTGGCATGGAAAGCACGGGACCCACGTCTGGGCATACCCTTCTCACATGGGGCGACAAATGGAAAAACAAAAGTTGATGGACAGAATGCAGAACAATGTCATACATTCACCCCAGTACAGAGATCTGGGCCTAAATCCATAATTTTTTTGTTCCCCATGCCATTCCAGTTTGAACCCAGCCATATGCAAATCCGTCTTGACCCTGTGCCTCATGGGAACAGTCTACCCCAAACTGCCAAGCTAGGTCTTCCCTGCACTGTAAACAAGCATCCTAGAAGAGTTTCAGGGTTTCACCCCTCTTCAGCAAGGATAGCTTGATTCCAGTGGCATGGAGAGCACGGGACGCACGTCTGGGCATACCCTTCCGACTCGGTGTGACAAATGCAAAAACAAAAGTTGATGGACAGAATGCAGAACAATGTCATACATTAACCCCAGTACAGAGATCTGGGCCTAAATCCATCATTTGTTTGCTCACCATACCATTCCAGTTTGAACCCAGCCATATGAAAATATGTTTTGACCCTGTGCCTCATGGGAACAGTCCAGCCCGAACTGCTAAGCCAGGTCCTCCCTGGACTGGAAAAAAGCATCATAGAACCTGTTTCGGGTTTTCATCCCTCTTCAGCCAGGATAGCTTGATTCCAGTGGCATGGAGAGCACGGGACCCACGTCTGGGCATACCCTTCCCACTCAGGGTGACAAATGCAAAAACAGCAGTTGATGGACAGAATGCAGAACAATGTCATACATTCACCCCAGTACAGAGATCTGGGCCTAAATCCATCGTTTTATTGCTCACCATGCCATTCCACTTTGAACTGAGCCATATGCAAATCAGTCTTGACCCTGTGCCTCATGGGAACAGTCCAGCCCGAACTGCCAAGCCAGGTCTTCCCTGGACCGGAAACATGCATCCTAGGACCAGTTTCGGGGTTTCACCCGTCTTCAACCAGGATATCTTGATTGCAGTGGCATGGAGAGCAGGGACCCAAGTCTGGGCATACCCTTCCCACTCTGGGAGACAAATGCAAAAACAACAGTTGATGGACAGAATGCAGAACAATGTCATACATTCACTCCAGTACAGATATCTGGGCCTAAATCCATCGATTTTTCGCTCACCATGCCATTCCAGTTTGAACCCAGCGAAATGCAAATCAGTCTTGACCCTGTGCCTCATTGGAACAGTCCAGCCCAAACTGCCAAGCCAGGTCCTCCCTGGACCGGAAACAAGCATCCTAGTACCGGTTTCGGGGTTTTACCCCTCTTCAGCCAGGATAGCTTGATTCCAGTGGCATGGAGAGCACGGGGCCAATGTCTTAGCATACCCTTCCCACTCGTTGTGACAAATGCAAAAACAACAGTTGATGGACAGAATGCAGAACAATGTCATACATTCACCCCAGTACAGAGATCTGGGCCTAAATCCATCATTTTTTTTTATCCCCATGCCATTCCAGTTTGAACCCAGCCATGTGTAAATCAGTCTTGACCCTGTGCCTCATGGGAACAGTCTAGCCCGAACTGCCAAGCCAGGTCTTCCCTGGACTGTAAACAAGCATCCTAGAACAGTTACGGGGTTTCACCCCTCTTCAGCAAGTATAGCTTGATTCCAGTGGCATGGAGAGCACAGGATCCACGTCTGGGCAAACCCTTCCCACTCGGGGTGACAAATGCAAAAACAAAAGTTGATGGACAGAATGCAGAACAATGTCATACATTCACCCAAGTACAGAGATCTGGGCCTAAATCCATCGTTTTTTTGCTCACAATGCCATTCCAGTTTGAACCCAGCCATATGAAAATCAGTCTTGACCCTGTGCCTCATGGGAACAGTCCACCCCGAACTGCCAAGCCAGGTCCTCCCTGGACTGGAAACCAGCATCCTAGGACCGGTTTCAAGGTCTCATCCCTCTTCAGCCAGGATAGCTTGATTTCAGTGGCATGGCGAGCACGGGACCCACGTCTGGGCATACCCTTCCCACCCGAGGTGACAAATGCAAAAACAACAGTTGATGGACAGAATGCAGAACAATGTCATACATTCACCCCAGTACAGAGATTTGGGCCTAAATCCATCATTTTGTTGTTCCCCATGCCATTCCAGTTTGAACCCAGCCATCTGCAAATCAGTCTTGACCCTGTGCCTCATGGGAACAGTCTAGCCCGAACTGCCAAGCCAGGTCTTCCCTGGACTGTAAACAAGCATCCTAGAACAGTTACGGGGTTTCACCCCTCCTCAGCAAGTATAGCTTGATTCCAGTGGCATGGAGAGCACAGGATCCACGTCTGGGCAAACCCTTCCCACTCGGGGTGACAAATGCAAAAACAAAAGTTGATGGACAGAATGCAGAACAATGTCATACATTCACCCCAGTACAGAGATCTGGGCCTAAATCCATCGTTTTTTTGCTCACCATGCCGTTCCAGTTTGAACCCAGCCATATGAAAATCAGTCTTGAGCCTGTGCCTCATGGAAACAGTCCAGCCCGAACTGCCAAGCCAGGTCCTCCCTGGACTGGAAACAAGCATCATAGGACCGGTTTCGGGTTTTCATCCCTCTTCAGCCAGGATAGCTTGATTCCAGTGGCATGGAGAGCGCGGGACCCACGTCTTGGCATACACTTCCCACTCAGGATGACAAATGCAAAAACATCAGTTGATGGACAGTATGCAGAACAATGTCACACATTCACCCCAGTACAGAGATCTGGGAATAAATCCATCGTTCTTTTGCTCACCATCCCATTCTAGCTTGAACCCAGCCATATGCAAATCAGTTCTGACCCTGTGCCTCATGGGAACAGTCCAGCCCGAACTGCTAAACCAGGTCCTCCCTGGACTGGAATCATGCATCCTAGGACCGGTTTAGGGGTCTCACCCCTCTTCTGCCAGGATAGCTTGATTCCAGTGGCATGGAAAGCACGGGACCCACGTCTGGGCATACCCTTCCCACACAGGGTGACAAATGGAAAAACAAAAGTTGATGGACAGAATGCAAAACAATGTCATACATTCACCCCAGTACAGAGATCTGCGCCTAAATCCATTTTTTTATTTCTCACCATGTCATTCCAGTTTGACCCCAGCGAAATGCAAATCAGTCTTGACCCTGTGCCTCATTGGAACAGTCCAGCCCGAACTGCCAAGCCAGGTCCTCCCTGGACCGGAAACAAGGATCCTAGGACCGGTTTCGGGGTTTCACCCCTCTTCAGCCAGGATAGCTTGATTCCAGTGGCATGGAGAGTACGGGACCCACGTCTGAGCATACCCTTCACACTCGTTGTGACAAATGCAAAAACAACAATTGATGGACAGAATGCAAAACAATGTCATACATTCACCCCAGTACAGAGATCTGGGCCTAAATCCATCATTTTTTTGCTCACCATGCCATTCCAGTTTGATCCCAGCCATATGCAAATCAGTCTTGACCCTGTGCCTCATGGGAACAGTCCAGCCCAAACTGCCAAGCGAGTTCCTCCCTGGACTGGAAACAAGCATCCTAGGACTGGTTTCGGGGTTTCACCCCTTATCAGCCAGGATAGCTTGATTCCAGTGGCATGGATAGCACTGGACCTACGTCTGGGCATACCCTTCCCACTCGGGGTGAGATATGCAAAAAGAACAGTTGATGGACAGAATGCAGAACAGTGACATACATTCACTCCAGTACAGAGATCTCAACCTAAATCCATCTTTTTTTGTTCACCATGCCATTCCAGTTTGAAACCAGCCTTACGCAAATCAGTCTTGACCCTGTGCCTCATGGGAACAGTCCAGCCCGAACTGCCAAGCCAGATCCTCCCTGGACTGGAAACAAGCATCATAGGAACGGTTTCAGGTTTTCATCTCTCTTCAGCCAGGATAGCTTGATTCCAGTGGCATGGAAAGCACGGGACCCACGTCTGGGCATACCCTTCTCACATGGGGCGACAAATGGAAAAACAAAAGTTGATGGACAGAATGCAGAACAATGTCATACATTCACCCCAGTACAGAGATCTGGGCCTAAATCCATAATTTTTTTGTTCCCCATGCCATTCCAGTTTGAACCCAGCCATATGCAAATCCGTCTTGACCCTGTGCCTCATGGGAACAGTCTACCCCAAACTGCCAAGCTAGGTCTTCCCTGCACTGTAAACAAGCATCCTAGAAGAGTTTCAGGGTTTCACCCCTCTTCAGCAAGGATAGCTTGATTCCAGTGGCATGGAGAGCACGGGACGCACGTCTGGGCATACCCTTCCCACTCGGTGTGACAAATGCAAAAACAAAAGTTGATGGACAGAATGCAGAACAATGTCATACATTAACCCCAGTACAGAGATCTGGGCCTAAATCCATCATTTGTTTGCTCACCATACCATTCCAGTTTGAACCCAGCCATATGAAAATATGTTTTGACCCTGTGCCTCATGGGAACAGTCCAGCCCGAACTGCTAAGCCAGGTCCTCCCTGGACTGGAAAAAAGCATCATAGAACCTGTTTCGGGTTTTCATCCCTCTTCAGCCAGGATAGCTTGATTCCAGTGGCATGGAGAGCACGGGACCCACGTGTGGGCATACCCTTCCCACACGGGGTGACAAATGGAAAAACGAAAGTTGATGGACAGAATGCAGAACAATGTCATACATTCACCCCAGTACAGAGATCTGGGCCTAAATCCATCGTTTTATTGCTCACCATGCCATTCCACTTTGAACTGAGCCATATGCAAATCAGTCTTGACCCTGTGCCTCATGGGAACAGTCCAGCCCGAACTGCCAAGCCAGGTCTTCCCTGGACCGGAAACATGCATCCTAGGACCAGTTTCGGGGTTTCACCCGTCTTCAACCAGGATATCTTGATTGCAGTGGCATGGAGAGCAGGGACCCACATCTGGGCATACCCTTCCCACTCTGGGACACAAATGCAAAAACAACAGTTGATGGACAGAATGCAGAACAATGTCATACATTCACTCCAGTACAGATATCTGGGCCTAAATCCATCGATTTTTCGCTCACCATGCCATTCCAGTTTGAACCCAGCGAAATGCAAATCAGTCTTGACCCTGTGCTTCATTGGAACAGTCCAGCCCAAACTGCCAAGCCAGGTCCTCCCTGGACCGGAAACAAGCATCCTAGTACCGGTTTCGGGGTTTTACCCCTCTTCAGCCAGGATAGCTTGATTCCAGTGGCATGGAGAGCACGGGACCAACGTCTTAGCATACCCTTCCCACTCGTTGTGACAAATGCAAAAACAACAGTTGATGGACAGAATGCAGAACAATGTCATACATTCACCCCAGTACAGAGATCTGGGCCTAAATCCATCATTTTTTTTATCCCCATGCCATTCCAGTTTGAACCCAGCCATGTGTAAATCAGTCTTGACCCTGTGCCTCATGGGAACAGTCTAGCCCGAACTGCCAAGCCAGGTCTTCCCTGGACTGTAAACAAGCATCCTAGAACAGTTACGGGGTTTCACCCCTCTTCAGCAAGTATAGCTTGATTCCAGTGGCATGGAGAGCACAGGATCCACGTGTGGGCATACCCTTCCCACACGGGGTGACAAATGGCAAAACAAAAGTTGATGGACAGAATGCAAAACAATGTCATACATTCACCCCAGTACAGAGATCTGGGCCTAAATCCATCATTTTTTTGCTCACCATGCCATTCCAGTTTGATCCCAGCCATATGCAAATCAGTCTTGACCCTGTGCCTCATGGGAACAGTCCAGCCCAAACTGCCAAGCTAGTTCCTCCCTGGACTGGAAACAAGCATCCTAGGACTGGTTTCGGGGTTTCACCCCTTATCAGCCAGGATAGCTTGATTCCAGTGGCATGGATAGCACTGGACCTACGTCTGGGCATACCCTTCCCACTCGGGGTGAGATATGCAAAAAGAACAGTTGATGGACAGAATGCAGAACAGTGACATACATTCACTCCAGTACAGAGATCTCAACCTAAATCCATCTTTTTTTGTTCACCATGCCATTCCAGTTTGAAACCAGCCTTACGCAAATCAGTCTTGACCCTGTGCCTCATGGGAACAGTCCAGCCCGAACTGCCAAGCCAGATCCTCCCTGGACTGGAAACAAGCATCATAGGAACGGTTTCAGGTTTTCATCTCTCTTCAGCCAGGATAGCTTGATTCCAGTGGCATGGAAAGCACGGGACCCACGTCTGGGCATACCCTTCTCACATGGGGCGACAAATGGAAAAACAAAAGTTGATGGACAGAATGCAGAACAATGTCATACATTCACCCCAGTACAGAGATCTGGGCCTAAATCCATAATTTTTTTGTTCCCCATGCCATTCCAGTTTGAACCCAGCCATATGCAAATCCGTCTTGACCCTGTGCCTCATGGGAACAGTCTACCCCAAACTGCCAAGCTAGGTCTTCCCTGCACTGGAAACAAGCATCCTAGAAGAGTTTCAGGGTTTCACCCCTCTTCAGCAAGGATAGCTTGATTCCAGTGGCATGGAGAGCACGGGACGCACGTCTGGGCATACCCTTCCCACTCGGTGTGACAAATGCAAAAACAAAAGTTGATGGACAGAATGCAGAACAATGTCATACATTAACCCCAGTACAGAGATCTGGGCCTAAATCCATCATTTGTTTGCTCACCATACCATTCCAGTTTGAACCCAGCCATATGAAAATATGTTTTGACCCTGTGCCTCATGGGAACAGTCCAGCCCGAACTGCTAAGCCAGGTCCTCCCTGGACTGGAAAAAAGCATCATAGAACCTGTTTCGGGTTTTCATCCCTCTTCAGCCAGGATAGCTTGATTCCAGTGGCATGGAGAGCACGGGACCCACGTGTGGGCATACCCTTCCCACACGGGGTGACAAATGGAAAAACGAAAGTTCATGGACAGAATGCAGAACAATGTCATACATTCACCCCAGTACAGAGATCTGGGCCTAAATCCATCGTTTTATTGCTCACCATGCCATTCCACTTTGAACTGAGCCATATGCAAATCAGTCTTGACCCTGTGCCTCATGGGAACAGTCCAGCCCGAACTGCCAAGCCAGGTCTTCCCTGGACCGGAAACATGCATCCTAGGACCAGTTTCGGGGTTTCACCCGTCTTCAACCAGGATATCTTGATTGCAGTGGCATGGAGAGCAGGGACCCACATCTGGGCATACCCTTCCCACTCTGGGACACAAATGCAAAAACAACAGTTGATGGACAGAATGCAGAACAATGTCATACATTCACTCCAGTACAGATATCTGGGCCTAAATCCATCGATTTTTCGCTCACCATGCCATTCCAGTTTGAACCCAGCGAAATGCAAATCAGTCTTGACCCTGTGCTTCATTGGAACAGTCCAGCCCAAACTGCCAAGCCAGGTCCTCCCTGGACCGGAAACAAGCATCCTAGTACCGGTTTCGGGGTTTTACCCCTCTTCAGCCAGGATAGCTTGATTCCAGTGGCATGGAGAGCACGGGACCAACGTCTTAGCATACCCTTCCCACTCGTTGTGACAAATGCAAAAACAACAGTTGATGGACAGAATGCAGAACAATGTCATACATTCACCCCAGTACAGAGATCTGGGCCTAAATCCATCATTTTTTTTATCCCCATGCCATTCCAGTTTGAACCCAGCCATGTGTAAATCAGTCTTGACCCTGTGCCTCATGGGAACAGTCTAGCCCGAACTGCCAAACCAGGTCTTCCCTGGACTGTAAACAAGCATCCTAGAACAGTTACGGGGTTTCACCCCTCTTCAGCAAGTATAGCTTGATTCCAGTGGCATGGAGAGCACAGGATCCACGTGTGGGCATACCCTTCCCACACGGGGTGACAAATGGCAAAACAAAAGTTGATGGACAGAATGCAAAACAATGTCATACATTCACCCCAGTACAGAGATCTGGGCCTAAATCCATCATTTTTTTGCTCACCATGCCATTCCAGTTTGATCCCAGCCATATGCAAATCAGTCTTGACCCTGTGCCTCATGGGAACAGTCTACCCCAAACTGCCAAGCTAGGTCTTCCCTGCACTGTAAACAAGCATCCTAGAAGAGTTTCAGGGTTTCACCCCTCTTCAGCCAGGATAGCTTGATTTCAGTGGCATGGCGAGCACGGGACCCACGTCTGGGCATACCCTTCCCACCCGAGGTGACAAATGCAAAA
This sequence comes from Triturus cristatus, assembly GCF_964204655.1. NCBI lineage: Eukaryota > Metazoa > Chordata > Amphibia > Caudata > Salamandridae > Triturus > Triturus cristatus. Next base: position 876,837,490 of record NC_140579.1, read on the forward strand.
ACAACAGTTGATGGACAGAATGCAGAACAATGTCATACATTCACCCCAGAACAGAGATCTGGGCCTAAATCCATCGTTTTTTTGTCACTATGCCATTCCAGTTTGAACCCAGCCATATGCAAATCAGTCTTGACCCTGTGACTCATGGTAAGAGTCCAGCCCGAACTGCCATGCCAGGTCCTCCCTGGGCTGTAAACAAGCATCCTAGGACCGGTTTCGAGGTCTCATCCCTCTTCAGCCAGGATAGCTTGATTCCAGTGGCATGGAGAGTACGGGACCCACGTCTGAGCATACACTTCACACTCTTTGTGACAAATACAAAAACAACAGTTGATGGACAGAATGCAAAACAATGTCATACATTCACCCCAGTACACAGATCTGGGCCTAAATCCATTGTTTTTTTGCTCACCATGCCATTCCAGTTTGATCCCAGCCATATGCAAATCAGTCTTGACCCTGTGCCTCATGGGAACAGTCCAGCCCGAACTGCCAAGCTAGTTCCTCCCTGGACTGGAAACAAGCATCCTAGGACCGGTTTCGGGGTTTCACCCCTTATCAGCCAGGATAGCTTGATTCCAGTGGCATGGATAGCACTGGACCTACGTCTGGGCATACCCTTCCCACTCGGGGTGAGATATGCAAAAAGAACAGTTGATGGACAGAATGCAGAACAGTGACATACATTCACTCCAGTACAGAGATCTCGACCTAAATCCATCTTTTTTTGTTCACCATGCCATTCCAGTTTGAAACCAGCCTTACGCAAATCAGCCTTGACCCTGTGCCTCATGGGAACAGTCCAGCCCGAACTGCCAAGCCAGATCCTCCCTGGACTGGAAACAAGCATCATAGGAACGGTTTCAGGTTTTCATCTCTCTTCAGCCAGGATAGCTTGATTCCAGTGGCATGGAGAGCACGGGACGCATGTCTGGGCATACCCTTACCACTCGGGTGACAAATTCAAAAACAATAGTTGATGGACAGAATGCAGAACAATGTCATACATTCACCCCGGTACAGAGATCTGGGCCTCAAGCCATCGTTTTTTGCTCTCCATGCCATTCCAATTTGAACCCAGTCATATGCAAATCAGCCTTGACCCTGTGCCTCATGGGAACAGTCCAGCCCGAACTGCCAAGCCAGGTTCTCCCTGTACTGGAAACAAGCATCGTAGGACCGGTTTCGGGGTTTCACCCCTCTTCTTCCAGGATAGCTTGATTCCAGTGGCATGGAAAGCACGGGACCCACGTGTGGGCATACCCTTCCCACACGGGGTGACAAATGGCAAAACAAAAGTTGATGGACAGAATGCAAAACAATGTCATACATTCACCCCAGTACAGAGATCTGGGCCTAAATCCATCATTTTTTTGCTCACCATGCCATTCCAGTTTGATCCCAGCCATATGCAAATCAGTCTTGACCCTGTGCCTCATGGGAACAGTCCAGCCCAAACTGCCAAGCTAGTTCCTCCCTGGACTGGAAACAAGCATCCTAGGACTGGTTTCGGGGTTTCACCCCTTATCAGCCAGGATAGCTTGATTCCAGTGGCATGGATTGCACTGGACCTACGTCTGGGCATACCCTTCCCACTCGGTGTGAGATATGCAAAAACAACAGTTGATGGACAGAATGCAGAACAGTGACATACATTCACTCCAGTACAGAGATCTGGACCTTAATCCATCTTTTTTTGTTCACCATGCCATTCCAGTTTGAAACCAGCCTTACGCAAATCAGTCTTGATCCTGTGCCTCATGGGAACAGTCCAGCCCGAACTATCAAGCCAGATCCTCCCTGGACTGGAAACAAGCATCATAGGACCGGTTTCAGGTTTTCATCTCTCTTCAGCCAGGATAGCTTGATTCCAGTGGCATGGAAAGCACGGGACCCACGTTTGGGCATACCCTTCTCACATGGGGCGACAAATGGAAAAACAAAAGTGTATGGACAGAATGCAGAACAATGTCATACATTCACCCCAGTACAGAGATCTCGGCCTAAATCCATAATTTTTTTGTTCCCCATGCCATTCCAGTTTGAACCCAGCCATATGCAAATCCGTCTTGACCCTGTGCCTCATGGGAACAGTCTACCCCAAACTGCCAAGCTAGGTCTTCCCTGCACTGTAAACAAGCATCCTAGAAGAGTTTCAGGGTTTCACCCCTCTTCAGCAAGGATAGCTTGATTCCAGTGGCATGGAGAGCACGGGACGCACGTCTGGGCATACCCTTCCCACTCGGTGTGACAAATGCAAAAACAAAAGTTGATGGACAGAATGCAGAACAATGTCATACATTAACCCCAGTACAGAGATCTGGGCCTAAATCCATCATTTGTTTGCTCACCATACCATTCCAGTTTGAACCCAGCCATATGAAAATATGTTTTGACCCTGTGCCTCATGGGAACAGTCCAGCCCGAACTGCTAAGCCAGGTCCTCCCTGGACTGGAAAAAAGCATCATAGAACCTGTTTCGGGTTTTCATCCCTCTTCAGCCAGGATAGCTTGATTCCAGTGGCATGGAGAGCACGGGACCCACGTCTGGGCATACCCTTCCCATTCAGGGTGACAAATGCAAAAACAGCAGTTGATGGACAGAATGCAGAACAATGTCATACATTCACCCCAGTACAGAGATCTGGGCCTAAATCCATCGTTTTATTGCTCACCATGCCATTCCACTTTGAACTGAGCCATATGCAAATCAGTCTTGACCCTGTGCCTCATGGGAACAGTCCAGCCCGAACTGCCAAGCCAGGTCTTCCCTGGACCGGAAACATGCATCCTAGGACCAGTTTCGGGGTTTCACCCGTCTTCAACCAGGATATCTTGATTGCAGTGGCATGGAGAGCAGGGACCCACGTCTGAGCATACCCTTCCCACTCAGGGAGACAAATGCAAAAACAACAGTTGATGGACAGAATGCAGAACAATGTCATACATTCACTCCAGTACAGATATCTGGGCCTAAATCCATCAATTTTTCGCTCACCATGCCATTCCAGTTTGAACCCAGCGAAATGCAAATCAGTCTTGACCCTGTGCCTCATTGGAACAGTCCAGCCCAAACTGCCAAGCCAGGTCCTCCCTGGACCGGAAACAAGCATCCTAGTACCGGTTTCGGGGTTTTACCCCTCTTCAGCCAGGATAGCTTGATTCCAGTGGCATGGAGAGCACGGGACCAACGTCTTAGCATACCCTTCCCACTCGTTGTGACAAATGCAAAAACAACAGTTGATGGACAGAATGCAGAACAATGTCATACATTCACCCCAGTACAGAGATCTGGGCCTAAATCCATCATTTTTTTGATCCCCATGCCATTCCAGTTTGAACCCAGCCATGTGTAAATCAGTCTTGACCCTGTGCCTCATGGGAACAGTCTAGCCCGAACTGCCAAGCCAGGTCTTCCCTGGACTGTAAACAAGCATCCTAGAACAGTTACGGGGTTTCACCCCTCTTCAGCAAGTATAGCTTGATTCCAGTGGCATGGAGAGCACGGGATCCACGTCTGGGCAAACCCTTCCCACTTGGGGTGACAAATGCAAAAACAAAAGTTGATGGACAGAATGCAGAACAATGTCATACATTCACCCAAGTACAGAGATCTGGGCCTAAATCCATTGTTTTTTTGCTCACAATGCCATTCCAGTTTGAACCAAGCCATATGAAAATCAGTCTTGACCCTGTGCCTCATGGGAACAGTCCACCCCGAACTGCCAAGCCAGGTCCTCCCTGGACTGGAAACAAGCATCCTAGGACCGGTTTCAAGGTCTCATCCCTCTTCAGCCAGGATAGCTTGATTTCAGTGGCATGGCGAGCACGGGACCCACGTCTGGGCATACCCTTCCCACCCGAGGTGACAAATGCAAAAACAACAGTTGATGGACAGAATGCAGAACAATGTCATACATTCACCCCAGAACAGAGATCTGGGCCTAAATCCATCGTTTTTTGCTCTCCATGCCATTCCAATTTGAACCCAGTCATATGCAAATCAGCCTTGACCCTGTGCCTCATGGGAACAGTCCAGCCCGAACTGCCAAGCCAGGTTCTCCCTGTACTGGAAACAAGCATCGTAGGACCGGTTTCGGGGTTTCACCCCTCTTCTTCCAGGATAGCTTGATTCCAGTGGCATGGAAAGCACGGGACCCACGTGTGGGCATACCCTTCCCACACGGGGTGACAAATGGCAAAACAAAAGTTGATGGACAGAATGCAAAACAATGTCATACATTCACCCCAGTACAGAGATCTGGGCCTAAATCCATCATTTTTTTGCTCACCATGCCATTCCAGTTTGATCCCAGCCATATGCAAATCAGTCTTGACCCTGTGCCTCATGGGAACAGTCCAGCCCAAACTGCCAAGCTAGTTCCTCCCTGGACTGGAAACAAGCATCCTAGGACTGGTTTCGGGGTTTCACCCCTTATCAGCCAGGATAGCTTGATTCCAGTGGCATGGATTGCACTGGACCTACGTCTGGGCATACCCTTCCCACTCGGTGTGAGATATGCAAAAACAACAGTTGATGGACAGAATGCAGAACAGTGACATACATTCACTCCAGTACAGAGATCTGGACCTTAATCCATCTTTTTTTGTTCACCATGCCATTCCAGTTTGAAACCAGCCTTACGCAAATCAGTCTTGATCCTGTGCCTCATGGGAACAGTCCAGCCCGAACTATCAAGCCAGATCCTCCCTGGACTGGAAACAAGCATCATAGGACCGGTTTCAGGTTTTCATCTCTCTTCAGCCAGGATAGCTTGATTCCAGTGGCATGGAGAGCACGGGACGCACGTCTGGGCATACCCTTCCCACTCGGTGTGACAAATGCAAAAACAAAAGTTGATGGACAGAATGCAGAACAATGTCATACATTAACCCCAGTACAGAGATCTGGGCCTAAATCCATCATTTGTTTGCTCACCATACCATTCCAGTTTGAACCCAGCCATATGAAAATATGTTTTGACCCTGTGCCTCATGGGAACAGTCCAGCCCGAACTGCTAAGCCAGGTCCTCCCTGGACTGGAAAAAAGCATCATAGAACCTGTTTCGGGTTTTCATCCCTCTTCAGCCAGGATAGCTTGATTCCAGTGGCATGGAGAGCACGGGACCCACGTCTGGGCATACCCTTCCCATTCAGGGTGACAAATGCAAAAACAGCAGTTGATGGACAGAATGCAGAACAATGTCATACATTCACCCCAGTACAGAGATCTGGGCCTAAATCCATCGTTTTATTGCTCACCATGCCATTCCACTTTGAACTGAGCCATATGCAAATCAGTCTTGACCCTGTGCCTCATGGGAACAGTCCAGCCCGAACTGCCAAGCCAGGTCTTCCCTGGACCGGAAACATGCATCCTAGGACCAGTTTCGGGGTTTCACCCGTCTTCAACCAGGATATCTTGATTGCAGTGGCATGGAGAGCAGGGACCCACGTCTGAGCATACCCTTCCCACTCAGGGAGACAAATGCAAAAACAACAGTTGATGGACAGAATGCAGAACAATGTCATACATTCACTCCAGTACAGATATCTGGGCCTAAATCCATCAATTTTTCGCTCACCATGCCATTCCAGTTTGAACCCAGCGAAATGCAAATCAGTCTTGACCCTGTGCCTCATTGGAACAGTCCAGCCCAAACTGCCAAGCCAGGTCCTCCCTGGACCGGAAACAAGCATCCTAGTACCGGTTTCGGGGTTTTACCCCTCTTCAGCCAGGATAGCTTGATTCCAGTGGCATGGAGAGCACGGGACCAACGTCTTAGCATACCCTTCCCACTCGTTGTGACAAATGCAAAAACAACAGTTGATGGACAGAATGCAGAACAATGTCATATATTCACCCCAGTACAGAGATCTGGGCCTAAATCCATCATTTTTTTGATCCCCATGCCATTCCAGTTTGAACCCAGCCATGTGTAAATCAGTCTTGACCCTGTGCCTCATGGGAACAGTCTAGCCCGAACTGCCAAGCCAGGTCTTCCCTGGACTGTAAACAAGCATCCTAGAACAGTTACGGGGTTTCACCCCTCTTCAGCAAGTATAGCTTGATTCCAGTGGCATGGAGAGCACGGGATCCACGTCTGGGCAAACCCTTCCCACTTGGGGTGACAAATGCAAAAACAAAAGTTGATGGACAGAATGCAGAACAATGTCATACATTCACCCAAGTACAGAGATCTGGGCCTAAATCCATCGTTTTTTTGCTCACAATGCCATTCCAGTTTGAACCAAGCCATATGAAAATCAGTCTTGACCCTGTGCCTCATGGGAACAGTCCACCCCGAACTGCCAAGCCAGGTCCTCCCTGGACTGGAAACAAGCATCCTAGGACCGGTTTCAAGGTCTCATCCCTCTTCAGCCAGGACAGCTTGATTTCAGTGGCATGGCGAGCACGGGACCCACGTCTGGGCATACCCTTCCCACCCGAGGTGACAAATGCAAAAACAACAGTTGATGGACAGAATGCAGAACAATGTCATACATTCACCCCAGAACAGAGATCTGGGCCTAAATCCATCGTTTTTTTTGTCACCATGCCATTCCAGTTTGAACCCAGCCATATGCAAATCAGTCTTGACCCTGTGCCTCATGGGAAGAGTCCAGCCCAAACTGTCATGCCAGGTCCTCCCTGGGCTGTAAACAAGCATCCTAGGACCGGTTTCGAGGTCTCATCCCTCTTCAGCCAGGATAGCTTGATTCCAGTGGCATGGAGAGTACGGGACCCACGTCTGAGCATACACTTCACACTCGTTGTGACAAATGCAAAAACAACAGTTGATGGACAGAATGCAAAACAATGTCATACATTCACCCCAGTACAGAGATCTGGGCCTAAATCCATTGTTTTTTTGCTCACCATGCCATTCCAGTTTGATCCCAGCCATATGCAAATCAGTCTTGACCCTGTGCCTCATGGGAACAGTCCAGCCCGAACTGCCAAGCTAGTTCCTCCCTGGACTGGAATCAAGCATCCTAGGACCGGTTTCGGGGTTTCACCCCTTATCAGCCAGGATAGCTTGATTCCAGTGGCATGGATAGCACTGGACCAACGTCTGGGCATACCCTTCCCACTCGGGGTGAGATATGCAAAAAGAACAGTTGATGGACAGAATGCAGAACAGTGACATACATTCACTCCAGTACAGAGATCTCGACCTAAATCCATCTTTTTTTGTTCACCATGCCATTCCAGTTTGAAACCAGCCTTACGCAAATCAGTCTTGACCCTGTGCCTCATGGGAACAGTCCAGCCCGAACTGCCAAGCCAGATCCTCCCTGGACTGGAAACAAGCATCATAGGAACGGTTTCAGGTTTTCATCTCTCTTCAGCCAGGATAGCTTGATTCCAGTGGCATGGAGAGCACGGGACGCATGTCTGGGCATAACCTTACCACTCGGGTGACAAATGCAAAAACAATAGTTGATGGACAGAATGCAGAACAATGTCATACATTCACCCCGGTACAGAGATCTGGGCCTCAAGCCATCGTGTTTTGCTCACCATGCCATTCCAATTTGAACCCAGTCATATGCAAATCAGCCTTGACCCTGTGCCTCATGGGAACAGTCCAGCCCGAACTGCCAAGCCAGGTTCTCCCTGTACTGGAAACAAGCATCGTAGGACCGGTTTCGGGGTTTCACCCCTCTTTTGCCAGGATAGCTTGATTCCAGTGGCATGGAAAGCACGGGACCCACGTCTGGGCATACCCTTCCCACATGGGGCGACAAATGGAAAAACAAAAGTTGATGGACAGAATGCAGAACAATGTCATACATTCACCCCAGTACAGAGATCTGGGTCTAAATCCATCATTTTTTTGTTCCCCATGCCATTCCAGTTTGAACCCAGCCATATGCAAATCGGTCTTGACCCTGTGCCTCACGGGAACAGTCCAGCCCGAACTGCCAAGCCAGGTCTTCCCTGGACTGTAAACAAGCATCCTAGAACAGTTACGGGGTTTCACCCCTCTTCAGCAAGTATAGCTTGATTCCAGTGGCATGGAGAGCACGGGATCCACGTCTGAGCAAACCCTTCCCACTCGGGGTGACAAATGCAAAAACAAAAGTTGATGGACAGAATGCAGAACAATGTCATACATTCACCCAAGTACAGAGATCTGGGCCTAAATCCATCCTTTTTTTGCTCACCATGCCATTCCTGTTTGAACCCAGCCATATGAAAATCAGTCTTGACCCTGTGCCTCATGGGAACAGTCCACCCCGAACTGCCAAGCCAGGTCCTCCCTGGACTGGAAACAAGCATCATAGAACCGGTTTCGGGTTTTCATCCCTCTTCAGCCAGGATAGCTTGATTCCAGTGGCATGGAGAGCGCGGGACCCACGTCTTGGCATACACTTCCCACTCAGGATGACAAATGCAAAAACATCAGTTGATGGACAGTATGCAGAACAATGTCATACATTCACCCCTGTAAAGAGATCTGAGCCTAAATCCATCGTTTTTTTGCTCACCATCCCATTCTAGCTTGAACCCAGCCATATGCAAATCAGTCTTGACCCTGTGCCTCATGGGAACAGTCCAGCCCGAACTGCCAAGCCAGGTCCTCCCTGGACTGGAAGCAAGCATCCTAGGACCGGTTTCGAGGTCTCATCCCTCTTCAGCCAGGATAGCTTGATTTCAGTGGCATGGCGAGCACGGGACCCCTGTCTGGGCATACCCTTCCCACATGAGGTGACAAATGCAAAAACAACAGTTGATGGACAGAATGCAGAACAATGTCATACATTCACCCCAGAACAGAGATCTGGGCCTAAATCCATCGTTTTTTTTGTCACCATGCCATTCCAGTTTGAACCCAGCCATATGCAAATCAGTCTTGACCCTGTGCCTCATGGGAAGAGTCCAGCCCGAACTGCCATGCCAGGTCCTCCCTGGTCTGTAAACAAGCATCCTAGGACCGGTTTCGAGGTCTCATCCCTCTTCAGCCAGGATAGCTTGATTCCAGTGGCATGGAGAGTATGGGACCCACGTCTGAGCATACCCTTCACACTCGTTGTGACAAATGCAAAAACAACAGTTGATGGACAGAATGCAAAACAATGTCATACATTCACCCCAGTACAGAGATCTGGGCCTAAATCCATTGTTTTTTTGCTCACCATGCCATTCCAGTTTGATCCCAGCCATATGCAAATCAGTCTTGACCCTGTGCCTCATGGGAACAGTCCAGTCCGAACTGCCAAGCTAATTCCTCCCTGGACTGGAAACAAGCATCCTAGGACCGGTTTCGGGGTTTCACCCCTTATCAGCCAGGATAGCTTGATTCCAGTGGCATGGATATCACTGGACCTACGTCTGGGCATACCCTTCCCACTCGGGGTGAGATATGCAAAAACAACAGTTGATGGACAGAATGCAGAACAGTGACATACATTCACTCCAGTACAGAGATCTCGACCTAAATCCATCTTTTTTTGTTCACCATGCCATTCCAGTTTGAAACCAGCCTTACGCAAATCAGTCTTGACCCTGTGCCTCATGGGAACAGTCCAGCCCGAACTGCCAAGCCAGATCCTCCCTGGACTGGAAACAAGCATCATAGGACCGGTTTCAGGTTTTCATCTCTCTTCAGCCAGGATAGCTTGATTCCAGTGGCATGGAGAGCACGGGACGCATGTCTGGGCATACCCTTCCCACTCTGGTGACAAATGCAAAAACAATAGTTGATGGACAGAATGCAGAACAATGTCATACATTCACCCCAGTACAGAGATCTGGGCCTCAATCCACCGTTTTCTGCTCACCATGCCATTCCAATTTGAACTCAGCCATATGCAAATCAGTCTTGACCCTGTGCCTCATGGGAACAGTCCAGCCCAAACTGCCATGCTAGTTCCTCCCTGGACTGGAAACAAGCATCCTAGGACCGGTTTCGGGGTTTCACCCCTTATCAGCCAGGATAGCTTGATTCCAGTGGCATGGATTGAACTGGACCTACGTCTGGGCATACCCTTCCCACTCGGGGTGAGATATGCAAAAACAACAGTTGATGGACAGAATGCAGAACAGTGACATACATTCACTCCAGTACAGAGATCTGGACCTAAATCCATCTTTTTTTGTTCACCATGCCATTCCAGTTTGAAACCAGCCTTACGCAAATCAGTCTTGACCCTGTGCCTCATGGGAACAGTCCAGCCCGAACTGCCAAGCCAGATCCTCCCTGGACTGGAAACAAGCATCATAGGACCGGTTTCAGGTTTTCATCTCTCTTCAGCCAGGATAGCTTGATTCCAGTGGCATGGAGAGCACGGGACGCATGTCTGGGCATACCCTTCCCACTCTGGTGACAAATGCAAAAACAATAGTTGATGGACAGAATGCAGAACAATGTCATACATTCACCCCAGTACAGAGATCTGGGCCTCAATCCACCGTTTTCTGCTCACCATGCCATTCCAATTTGAACTCAGCCATATGCAAATCAGTCTTGACCCTGTGCCTCATGGGAACAGTCCAGCCCAAACTGCCATGCTAGTTCCTCCCTGGACTGGAAACAAGCATCCTAGGACCGGTTTCGGGGTTTCACCCCTTATCAGCCAGGATAGCTTGATTCCAGTGGCATGGATTGCACTGGACCTACGTCTGGGCATACCCTTCCCACTCGGGGTGAGATATGCAAAAACAACAGTTGATGGACAGAATGCAGAACAGTGACATACATTCACTCCAGTACAGAGATCTGGACCTAAATCCATCTTTTTTTGTTCACCATGCCATTCCAGTTTGAAACCAGCCTTACGCAAATCAGTCTTGACCCTGTGCCTCATGGGAACAGTCCAGCCCGAACTGCCAAGCCAGATCCTCCCTGGACTGGAAACAAGCATCATAGGACCGGTTTCAGGTTTTCATCTCTCTTCAGCCAGGAAAGCTTGATTCCAGTGGCATGGAAAGCACGGGACCCACGTCTGGGCATACCCTTCCCACATGGGGCGACAAATGGAAAAACAAAAGTCGATGGACAGAATGCAGAACAATGTCATACATTCACCGCAGTACAGAGATCTGGGTCTAAATCCATCATTTTTTTGTTCCCCATGCCATTCCAGTTTGAACCCAGCCATATGAAAATATGTTTTGACCCTGTGCCTCATGGGAACAGTCCAGCCCGAACTGCCAAGCCAGGTCCTCCCTGGACTGGAAACAAGCATCATAGAACCGGTTTCGGGTTTTCATCCCTCTTCAGCCAGGATAGCTTGATTCCAGTGGCATGGAGAGCACGGGACCCACGTCTGGGCATACCCTTCCCACTCAGGGTGACAAATGCAAAAACAACAGTTGATGGACAGAATGCAGAACAATGTCATACATTCACCCCAGTACAGAGATCTGGGCCTAAATCCATCGTTGTATTGCTCACCATGCCATTCCACTTTGAACCGAGCCATATGCAAATCAGTTTTGACCCTGTTCCTCATGGGAACAGTCCAGCCCGAACTGCCAAGCCAGGTCCTCCCTGGACTGGAAACATGCATCCTAGGACCAGTTTTGGGGTTTCACCCGTCTTCAACTTGGATATCTTGATTGCAGTGGCATGGAGAGCACGGGACCTACGTCTGGGCATACCCTTCCCACTAAGGGAGACAAATGCAAAAACAACAGTTGATGGACAGAATGCAGAACAATGTCATACATTGACCCCAGTACAGATATCTGGGCCTAAATCCATCGATTTTTCGCTCACCATCCCATTCCAGTTTGAACCCCGCGAAATGCAAATCAGTCTTGACCCTGTGCCTCATTGGAACAGTCCAGCCCAAACTGCCAAGCCAGGTCCTCCCTGGACCGGAAACATGCATCCTAGTATCGGTTTCGGGGTTTCACCCCTCTTCAGCCAGGATAGCTTGATTCCACTGGCATGGAGAGCACGGGACCAACGTCTTAGCATACCCTTCCCACTCGTTGTGACAAATGCAAAAACAACAGTTGATGTGCAGAATGCAGAACAATGTCATACATTCTCCCCAGTACAGAGATCTGGGCCTAAATCCATCGTTTTTTTGCTCACCATGTCATTACAGTTTGAAACCAGACATATGCAAATCAGTCTTGACCCTGTGCCTCATGGGAACAGTCCAGCCCAAACTGCCAAGTCAGGTTCTCCCTAGACTGGAAACAAGCATCCTAGGACCGGTTTTAGGGTTTCACCCCTCTTCTGCCAGGATAGCTTGATTCCAGTGGCATGGAAAGCACGGGACCCACGTCTGGGCATACCCTTCCCACTCGGGATGAGAAATGGAAAAACAAAAGTTGATGGACAGAATGCAGAACAAAGTCATATATTCACCCCAGTATAGAGATCTGGGCCTAAATCCATCATTTTTTTGTTCCCCATGCCATTCTAGTTTGAACCCAGCCATGTGCAAATCAGTCTAGACACTGTGCCTCATGGGACCAGTCCACCCCGAACTGCCAAGCCAGGTCCTCCCTGGACTGGAAACAAGCATCATAGGACCGGTTTCGGGTTTTCATCCCTCTTCAGCCAGGATAGCTTGATTCCAGTGGCATGGAGAGCGCGGGACCCACGTCTGGGCATACACTCCCACTCAGGATGACAAATGCAAAAACATCAGTTGATGGACAGCATGCAGAACAATGTCATACATTCACACGAGTACAGAGATCTGGGAATAAATCCATCGTTCTTTTGCTCACCATCCCATTCTAGCTTTAACCCAGCCATATGCAAATCAGTCTTGACCCTGTGCCTCATGGGAATAGTCCAGCCCGAACTGCCAAGCCAGGTCCTCCCTGGACTGGAAACAAGCATCCTAGGACCGGTTTCGAGGTCTCATCCCTCTTCAGCCAGGATAGCTTGATTCCAGCGGCATGGAGAGCACGGGACCCACGTCTGGGCATACCATTCCCACTCGGGGTGACAAATGCAAAAACAAAATTTGAAGGACAGAATGCAGAACAATGTCATACATTCACCCCAGTACAGAGATCTGGGCTTAAATCCATCGTTTTTTTGCTCACCATCCCATTCTAGCTTGAACCCAGCCATATGCAAATCAGTCTTGACCCTGTGCCTCATGGGAACAGTCTAGCCCGAACTGCCAAGCCAGGTCTTCCCTGGACTGTAAACAAGCATCCTAGAACAGTTACGGGGTTTCACCCCTCTTCAGCAAGTATAGCTTGATTCCAGTGGCATGGAGAGCAAGGGATCTACGTCTGGGCAAACCCTTCCTACTCGGGGTGACGAATGCAAAAACAAAAGTTGATGGACAGAATGCAGAACAATGTCATACATTCACCCCAGTACAGAGATCTGGGCCTAAATCCATTGTTTTTTTGCTCACCATGCCATTCCAGTTTGAACCCAGCCATATGAAAATCAGTCATGACCCTATGCCTCATGGGATCAGTCCACTCCGAACTGCCAAGCCAGGTCCTCCCTGGACTGGAAACAAGCATCCTAGGACCGGTTTAGGGGTCTCACCCCTCTTCTGCCAAGATAGCTTGATTCCAGTGGCATGGAAAGCACGGGACCCACGTCTGGGCATACCCTTCCCACATGGGGGGACGAATGGAAAAATAAAAGTTGATGGACGGAATGCAGAACAATGTCATACATTCACCCCAGTAGAGAGATCTGGGTCAAAAATCCATAATTTTTTTGTTCCCCATGCCATTCCAGTTTGAACCCAGCCATATGCAAATCAGTCTTGACACTGTGCCTCATGGGAACAGTCTAGCCAGAACTGCCAAAGCAGGTCTTCCCTGGACTGTAAACCAGCATCATAGAACAGTTACGGGGTTTCACCCCTCTTCAGCAAGTATAGCTTGATTCCAGTGGCATGGAGAGCACGGGATTTACGTCTGGGCAAACCCTTCCCACTCGGGAAGACAAATGCAAAAACAAAAGTTGATGGACAGAATGCAGAACAATGTCATACATTCACCCCAGTACAGAGATCTGGGCCTAAATCCATTGTTTTTTTGCTCACCATGCCACTCCAGTTTAACCCAGCCATATGAAAATCAGTCTTGACGCTGTGCCTCATGGGAACATTCCACCCCGAACTGCCAAGCCAGGTCCTCCCTGGACTGGAAACAAGCATCATAGGACTGGTTTCGGGTTTTCATCCCTCTTCAGCCAGGATAGCTTGATTCCAGTGGCATGGAGAGCGCGGGACCCACGTCTGGGCATACACTCCCACTCGGGGTGACAAATGCAAAAACAAAAGTTGAAGGACAGAATGCAGAACAATGTCATACATTCACCCTAGTACAGAGATCTGGGAATAAATCCATCGTTCTTTTGCTCACCATCCCATTCTAGCTTGAACCCAGCCATATGCAAATCAGTCTTGACCCTGTGCCTCATGGGATGAGTCCAGCCCGAACTGCCAAGCCAGGTCCTCCCTGGACTGGAAACAAGCATCCTAGGACCGGTTTCGAGGTCTCATCCCTCTTCAGCCAGGATAGCTTGATTCCAGCGGCATGGAGAGCACGGGACCCACGTCTGGGCATACCATTCCCACTCGGGGTGACAAATGCAAAAACAAAAGTTGAACGACAGAATGCAGAACAATGTCATACATTCACCCTAGTACAGAGATCTGGGCTTAAATCCATCGTTTTTTTGCTCACCATCCATTTCTAGCTTGAACCCAGCCATATGCAAATCAGTCTTGACCCTGTGCCTCATGGGAACAGTCTAGCCCGAACTGCCAAGCCAGGTCTTCCCTGGACTGTAAACAAGCATCCTAGAACAGTTACGAGGTTTCACCCCTCTTCAGCAAGTATAGCTTGATTCCAGTGGCATGGAGAGCACGGGATCTACGTCTGGGCAACCCCTTCCCACTCGGGGTGACGAATGCAAAAACAAAAGTTGATGGACAGAATGCAGAACAATGTCATACATTGACCCCAGTACAGAGATCTGGGCCTAAATCCATTGTTTTTTTGCTCACCATGCCATTCCAGTTTGAACCCAGCCATATGAAAATCAGTCTTGACCCTATGCCTCATGGGAACAGTCCACCCCGAACTGCCAAGCCAGGTCCTCCCTGGACTGGAAACAAGCATCATAGGACCGGTTTCGGGTTTTCATCCCTCTTCAGCCAGGATAGCTTGATTCCAGTGGCATGGAGAGCGCGGGACCCACGTCTGGGCATACACTTCCCACTCAGGATGACAAATGCAAAAACAAAAATTGATATACAGAATGCAGAACAATGTCATACATTCACCCCAGTACAGAGATCTGGGCCTAAATCCATCGGTTTTTTGCTCACCATGCCATTCCAGTTTGATCCCAGCTATATGCAAATCAGTCTTGACCCTGTGCGTCATGGGAACAGTCCAGCCCGAACTGCCAAGCCAGGTCCTCCCTGGACTGGAAACAAGCATCCTAGGACCGGTTTAGGGGTCTCACCCCTCTTCTGCCAGGATAGCTTGATTCCAGTGGCATGGAAAGCACGGGACCCACGTCTGGGCATACCCTTCCCACATGGGGGGACAAATGGAAAAACAAAAGTTGATGGACAGAATGCAGAACAATGTCATACATTCACCCCAGTACAGAAATCTGGGCCTAAATCCATCCTTTTTTTGTTCCCCATGCCATTCCAGTTTGAACCCAGCCATATGCAAATCAGTCTTGACCCTGTGCCTCATGGGAACAGTCCAGCCCGAACTGCCAAGCCAGGTCCGCCCTGGACTGGAAACAAGCATCATAGAACCGGTTCCGGTTTTCATCCCTCTTCAGCCAGGATAGCTTGATTCCAGTGGCATGGAGAGCACGGGACCCACGTCTGGGCATACCCTTCCCACTCAGGGTGACAAATACAAAAACAACAGTTGATGGACAGAATGCAAAACAATGTCATACATTCACCCCAGTACAGAGATCTGCGCCTAAATCCATTGTTTTATTTCTCACCATGTCATTCCAGTTTGAACCCAGCCAAATGCAAATCAGTCTTGACCCTGTGCCTCATTGGAACAGTCCAGCCCGAACTGCCAAGCCAGGTCCTCCCTGGACCGGAAACAAGCATCCTAGGACCGGTTTCGGGGTTTCACCCCTCTTCAGCCAGGATAGCTTCATTCCAGTGGCATGGAGAGTACGGGACCCACGTCTGAGCATACCCTTCACACTCGTTGTGACAAATGCAAAAACAACAGTTGATGGACAGAATGCAAAACAATGTCATACATTCACCCCAGTACAGAGATCTGGGCCTAAATCCATCGATTTTTTGCTCACCATGCCATTCCAGTTTGATCCCAGCCATATGCAAATCAGTCTTGACCCTGTGCCTCATGGGAACAGTCCAGCCCGAACTGCCAAGCTAGTTCCTCCCTGGACTGGAAACAAGCATCCTAGGACTGGTTTCGGGGTTTCACCCCTTATCAGCCAGGAAAGCTTGATTCCAGTGGCATGGATAGCACTTGACCTATGTCTGGGCATACCCTTCCCACTCGGGTTGAGAAATGCAAAAACAACAGTTGATGGTCAGAATGCAGAACATGACATACATTCACTCCAGTACAGAGATCTGGACCTAAATCTTTTTTTGTTCACCATGCCATTCCAGTTTGAAACCAGCCTTACGCAAATCAGTCTTGACCCTGTGCCTCATGGGAACAGTCCAGCCCGAACTGCCAAGCCAGATTCTCCCTGGACTGGAAACAAGCATCATAGGACCGGTTTCAGGTTTTCATCTCTCTTCAGCCAGGATAGCTTGATTCCAGTGGCATGGAGAGCACGGGACCCATGTCTGGGCATACCCTTCCCACTCGGGTGACAAATGCAAAAACAACAGTTGATGGACAGAATGCAGAACAATGTCATACATTCATCCCAGAACAGAGATCTGGGCCTAAATCCATCGTTATTTTGCTTACCATGCCATTCCAGTTTGATCCCAGCCATATGCAAATCAGTCTTGACCCTGTGCCTCATGGGAACAGTCCAGCCCGAACTGCCAAGCCAGGTTCTCCCTGGACTGGAAACAAGCATTCTAAGACCGGTTTTGGGGTTTCACCCCTCTTCTGCCAGGATAGCTTGATTCCAGTGGCATGGAAAGCACGGGACCCACGTCTGGGCATACCCTTCCCACATGGGGCGACAAATGGAAAAACAAAAGTTGATTGACAGAATGCAGAACAATGTCATACATTCACCCCAGTACAGAGATCTGGGCCTAAATCCATCATTTTTTTGTTCCCCATGCCATTCCAGTTGAACCCAGCCATATGCAAATCGGTCTTCACCCTTTGCCTCATGGGAACAGTCCAGCCCGAACTGCCAAGCCAGGTCCTCCCTGGACTGGAAACATGCATCCTAGGACCAGTTTCGGGGTTTCACCTGTCTTCAACCAGGATATCTTGATTGCAGTGGCATGGAGATCACGGTACCCACATCTGGGCATACCCTTCTCACTCAGGGAGACAAATGCAAAAACAACAGTTGATGGACAAAATGCAGAACAATGTCATACATTCACCCCAGTACAGATATCTGGGCCTAAATCCATCGATTTTTCGCTCACCATGCCATTCAAGTTTGAACCCAGCGAAATGCAAATCAGTCTTGACCCTGTGCCTTATTGGAACAGTCCAGCCCAAACTGCTAAGCCAGGTCCTCCCTGGACCGGAAACAAGCATCCTAGTACCGGGTTCGGGGTTTTACCCCTCTTCAGCCAGGATAGCTTGATTCCAGTGGCATGGAGAGCACGGGACCAACGTCTTAGCATACCCTTCCCACTCGTTGTGACAAATGCAAAAACAACAGTTAATGGACAGAATGCAGAACAATCTCATACATTCACCCCAGTACAGAGATCTGGGCCTAAATCCATCGTTTTTTTGCTCACCATGCCATTCCAGTTTGAACCCAGACATATGCAAATCAGTCTTGACCCTGTGCCTCATGGGAACAGTCCAGCCCAAACTGCCAAGTCAGGTTCTCCCTAGACTGGAAACAAGCATCCTAGGACCGGTTTTAGGCTTTCACCCCACTTCTGCCAGGATAGCTTGATTCCAGTGGCATGGAAAGCACGGGACCCACGTCTGGGCATACCGTTCCCACTCGGGGTGACAAATGGAAAAACAAAAGTTGATGGACAGAATGCAGAACAATGTCATACATTCACCCCAGTACAGAGATTTGGGCCTCAATCCATCATTTTGTTGTTCCCCATGCCATTCCAGTTTGAACCCAGCCATGTGCAAATCAGTCTTGACCCTGTGCCTCATGGGAACAGTCTAGCCGGAACTGCCAAGCCAGGTCTTCCCTGGACTGTAAACAAGCATCCTAGAACAGTTACGGGGTTTCACCCCTCTTCAGCAAGTATAGCTTGATTCCAGTGGCATGGAGAGCGCAGGATCCACGTCTTGGCATACACTTCCCACTCAGGATGACAAATGCAAAAACAAAAGTTGATGGACAATATGCAGAACAATGTCATACATTCACCCCAGTACAGAGATCTGGGCCTAAATCCATTGTTTTTTTGCTCACCATGCCATTCCAGTTTGAACCCAGCCATATGAAAATCAGTCTTGACCCTATGCCTCATGGGATCAGTCCACCCCGAACTGACAAGCCAGGTCCTCCCTGGACTGGAAACAAGCATCCTAGGACCGGTTTAGGGGTCTCACCCCTCTTCTGCCAGGATAGCTTGATTCCAGTGGCATGGAAAGCACGGGACCCACGTCTGGGCATACCCTTCCCACATGGGGGGACAAATGGAAAAATAAAAGGTGATGGACGGAATGCAGAACAATGTCATACATTCACCCCAGTAGAGAGATCTGGGTCAAAAATCCATAATTTTTTTGTTCCCCATGCCATTCCAGTTTGAACCCAGCCATATGCAAATCAGTCTTGACACTGTGCCTCATGGGAACAGTCTAGCCAGAACTGCCAAAGCAGGTCTTCCCTGGACTGTAAACAAGCATCATAGAACAGTTACGGGGTTTCACCCCTCTTCAGCAAGTATAGCTTGATTACAGTGGCATGGAGAGCACGGGATCTACGTCTGGGCAAACCCTTCCCACTCGGGATGACAAATGCAAAAACAAAAGTTGATGGACAGAATGCAGAACAATGTCATACATTCACCCCAGTACAGAGATCTGGGCCTAAATCCATTGTTTTTTGCTCACCATGCCATTCCAGTTTAACCCTGCCATATGAAAATCAGTCTTGACCCTGTGCCTCATGGGAACATTCCACCCCGAACTGCCAAGCCAGGTCCTCCCTGGACTGGAAACAAGCATTATAGGACCGGTTTCGGGTTTTCATCCCTCTTCAGCCAGGATAGCTTGATTCCAGTGGCATGGAGAGCGCGGGACCCACGTCTGGGCATACACTCCCACTCAGGATGACAAATGCAAAAACATCAGTTGATGGACAGTAGGCAGAACAATGTCATACATTCACACCAGTACAGAGATCTGGGAATAAATCCATCGTTCTTTTGCTCACCATCCCATTCTAGCTTGAACCCAGCCATATGCAAATCAGTCTTGACCCTGTGCCTCATGGGAACAGTCCAGCCCGAACTGCCAAGCCAGGTCCTCCCTGGACTGGAAACAAGCATCCTAGGACCGGTTTAGGGGTCTCACCCCTCTTCAACCAGGATAGCTTGATTCCAGTGGCATGGAAAGCACGGGACCCACGTCTGGGCATAGGTTCCCACTCGGGGTGACAAATGGAAAAACAAAAGTTGATGGACAGAGTGCAGAACAATGTCATACATTCACCCCAGTACAGACATTTGGGCCTAAATCCATCATTTTGTTGTTCCCCATGCCATTCCAGTTTGAACCCAGCCATGTGCAAATCAGTCTTGACCCTGTGCCTCATGGGAACAGTCTAGTCCGAACTGCCAAGCCAGGTCTTCCCTGGACTGTAAACAAGCATCCTAGAACAGTTACGGGGTTTCACCCCTCTTCAGCAAGTATGGCTTGATTCCAGTGGCATGGAGAGCACAGGATCCACGTCTGGGCAAACCCTTCCCACTCGTGGTGACAAATGCAAAAACAAAAGTTGATGGATAGAATGCAGAACAACGTCATACATTCACCCCAGTACAGAGATCTGGGCCTAAATCCATCGTTTTTTTGCTCACAATGCCATTCCAGTTTGAACCCAGCCATATGAAAATCAGTCTTGACCCTGTGCCTCATGGGAACAGTCCAGCCCGAACTGCCAAGCCAGGTCCTCCCTGGACTGGAAACAAGCATCATAGGGCCGGTTTCGGGTTTTCATCCCTCTTCAGCCAGGATAGCTTAATTCCAGTGGCATGGAGAGCGCAGGACCCACGTCTTGGCATACACTTCCCACTCAGGATGACAAATGCAAAAACATCAGTTGATGGACAGTATGCAGAACAATGTCATACATTCACCCCAGTACAGAGATCTGGGAATAAATCCATCGTTCTTTTGCTCACCATCCCGTTCTAGCTTGAACCCAGCCATATGCAAATCAGTCTTGACCCTGTGCCTCATGGGAACAGTCCAGCCCGAACTGCCAAGCCAGGTCCTCCCTGGACTGGAAACAAGCATCCTAGGACCGGTTTAGGGGTCTCACCCCTCTTCTGCCAGGATAGCTTGATTCCAGTGGCATGGAAAGCACGGGACCCACGTCTGGGCATACCCTTCCCACACGGGGTGACAAAGGAAAAACAAAAGTTGATGGACAGAATGCAGAACAATGTCATACATTCACACCAGTACAGAAATCTGGGCCTAAATCCATCATTTTTTTGTTCCCCATGCCATTCCAGTTTGAACCCAACCATATGCAAATCAGTCTTGACCCTGTGCCTCATGGGAACAGTCCAGCCCGAACTGCCAAGCCAGGTCCTCCCTGGACTGGAAACAAGCATCATAGAACCGGTTCCGGTTTTCATCCCTCTTCAGCCAGGATAGCTTGATTCCAGTGGCATGGAGAGCACGGGACCCACATCTGGGCATACCCTTCCCACTCAGGGTGACTAATGCAAAAACAACAGTTGATGGACAGAATGTAAAACAATGTCATACATTCACCCCAGTACAGAGATCTGCGCCTAAATCCATTGTTTTATTTCTCACCATGTCATTCCAGTTTGAACCCAGCCAAATGCAAATCAGTCTTGACCCTGTGCCTCATTGGAACAGTCCAGCCCGAACTGCCAAGCCAGGTCCTCCTTGGACCGGAGACAAGCATCCTAGGACCGCGTTCGGGGTTTCACCCCTCTTGAGCCAGGATAGCTTGATTCCAGTGGCATGGAGAGTACGGGACCCACGTCTGAGCACACCCTTCACACTCGTTGTGACAAATGCAAAAATAACAGTTGATGGACGGAATTCAAAACAATGTCATACATTCACCCCAGTACAGAGATCTGGGCCTAAATCCATCGGTTTTTTGCTCACCATGCCATTCCAGTTTGATCCCAGCCATATGCAAATCAGTCTTGACCCTGTGCCTCATGGGAAGAGTCCAGCCCGAACTGCCAAGCCAGGTCCTCCCTGGATCGGAAACAAGCAGCCTAGGACCGGTTTCGGGGTTTCACCCCTCTTCAGCCAGGATAGCTTGATTCCAGTGGCATGGAGAGCACGGGACCCACGTCTGGGCATACCCTTCCCACTCGGGGTTAGAAATGCAAAAACAACAGTTGATGGACAGAATGCAGAACAGGGACATACATTCACTCCAGTACAGAGATCTGGACCGAAATCCATCTTTTTTTGTTCACCATGCCATTCCAGTTTGAAACCAGCCTTACGCAAATCAGTCTTGACCCTGTGCCTCATGGGAACAGTCCAGCCCGAACTGCCAAGCCAGATCTTCCCTGGACTGGAAACAAGCATCATAGGACCGGTTTCAGGTTTTCATCTCTCTTCAGCCAGGATAGCTTGATTCCAGTGGCATGGAGAGCACGGGACGCATGTCTGGGCATACCCTTCCCACTCGGGTGACAAATGCAAAAACAATAGTTGATGGACAGAATGCAGAACAATGTCATACATTCACCCCAGTACAGAGATCTGGGCCTCAATCCATCGTTTTTTGCTCACCATGCCATTCGAATTTGGACCCAGTCATATGCAAATCAGCATTGACCCTGTGCCTCATGGGAACAGTCCAGCCCGAACTGCCAAGCCAGGTTCTCCCTGTACTGGAAACAAGCATCGTAGGACCGTTTCGGGGTTTCACCGATCTTCTGCCAGGATAGCTGGATTCCAGTGGCATGGAAAGCACGGGACCCACGTCTGGGCATACCCTTCCCACATTGGGCGACAAATGGAAAAACAAAAGTTGATGGACAGAATGCAGAACAATGTCATACATTCACCCCAGTACAGAGATCTGGGCCTAAATCCATCATTTTTTTGTTCCCCATGCCATTCCAGTTTGAACCCAGCCATATGCAAATCAGTTTTGACCCTGTGCCTCATGGGAACAGTCCTGCCCGAACTGCCAAGCCAGGTCCTCCCTGGACTGGAAACATGCATCCTAGGACCAGTTTCTAGGTTTCATCCGTCTTCAACCAGGATATCTTGATTGCAGTGGCATGGAGAGCACGGGACCCACGTCTGGGCATACCCTTCCCACTCAGGGAGACAAATGCAAAAACAACAGTTGATGGACAGAATGCAGAACAATGTCATACATTCACCCCAGTACAGATATCTGGGCCTAAATCCATCGATTTCTCGCTCAACATGCCATTCCAGTTTGAACCCAGCGAAATGCAAATCAGTCTTGACCCTGTGCCTCATTGGAACAGTCCAGCCCAAACTGCCAAGCCAGGTTCTCCCTGGACCGGAAACAAGCATCCTAGTGCCGGTTTTAGGGTTTCACCCCTCTTCAGCCAGGATAGCTTGATTCCAGTGGCATGGAGAGCACGGGACCAACGTCTAAGCATACCCTTCCCACTCGTTGTGACAAGTGCAAAAACAACAGTTGATGGACAGAATGCAGAACAATGTCATACATTCACCCCAGTACAGAGATCTGGGCCTAAATCCATTGTTTTTTTGCTCACCATGCCATTCCAGTTTGAACCCAGACATATGCAAATCAATCTTGACCCTGTGCCTCATGGGAACAGTCCAGCCCAAACTGCCAAGTCAGGTTCTCCCTAGACTGGAAACAAGCATCCTAGGACCGGTTTTAGGGTTTCACCCCTCTTCTGCCAGGCTAGCTTGATTCCAGTGGCATGGAAAGCACGAGACCCACGTCTGGGCATACCCTTCCCACTTGGGGTGACAAATGGAAAAACAAAAGTTGATGGACAGAATGCAGAACAATGTCATACATTCACCCCAGTACAGAGATCTGGGCCTAAATCCATAACTTTTTTGTTCCCCATGCCATTCCAGTTTGAACCCAGCCATGTGCAAATCAATCTTGACCCTGTGCCTCATGGGAACAGTCCAGCCCAAACTGCCAAGCCAGGTCTTCTCTGGACTGTAAACAAGCATCCTAGAACAGTTACGGGGTTTCACCCCTCTTCAGCAAGTATAGCTTGATTCCAGTGGCATGGAGAGCACAGGTTCCACGTCTGGGCAAATCCTTCCCACTCGGGGTGACAAATGCAAAAACAAAATTTGATGGACAGAATGCAGAACAATGTTATACATTCACCCCAGTACAGAGATCTGGGCCTAAATCCATCGTTTTTTTGCTCACCATGCCATTCCAGTTTGAACCCAGCCATATGAAAATCAGTCTTGACCCTGTGCCTCATGGGAACAGTCCAGCCCGAACTGCCAAGCCAGGTCCTCCCTGGACTGGAAACAAGCATCATAGGACCGGTTTCGGGTTTTCATGCCTCTTCAGCCAGGATAGCTTGATTCCAGTGGCATGGAGAGCACGGGACCCACGTCTGGGCATAAACTTCCCACTCAGGATGACAAATGCAAAAACATCAGTTGATGGACAGTATGCAGAACAATGTCATACATTCACCCCAGTACAGAGATCTGGGCCTAAATCCATAGTTTTTTTGGTCACCATGCCATTCCAGTTTGAACCCAGCCATATGCAAATCAGTCTTGACCCTGTGCCTCATGGGAAGAGTCCAGCCCGAACTGCTATGCCAGGTCCTCCCTGGACTCGAAACAAGCATCCTAGGACCGGTTTCGGGGTTTCAACCCTTTTAGCCAGGATAGCTTGATTTCAGCGGCATGGAGAGCACGGGGCCCACGTCTGGGCATACCATTCCCACTCGGGGTGACAAATGCAAAAACAAAAGTGATGGACAGAATGCAGAACAATGTCATACATTCACCCCAGTACAGATATCTGGGCCTAAATCCATCGTTTTTTTGCTCACCATCCCATTTTAGCTTGAACCCAGCCATATGCAAATCAGTCTTGACCCTGTGCCTCATGGGAACAGTCCAGCCCGAACTGCCAAGCCAGGTCCTCCCTGGACTGGAAACAAGCATCATAGGACCGGTTTCGGGTTTTCATGCCTCTTCAGCCAGGATAGCTTGATTCCAGTGGCATGGAGAGCACGGGACCCACGTCTGGGCATACACTTCCCACTCAGGATGACAAATGCAAAAACATCAGTTGATGGACAGTATGCAGAACAATGTCATACATTCACCCCAGTACAGAGATCTGGGCCTAAATCCATCGTTTTTTTGCTCACCATGCCATTCCAGTTTGAACCCAGCCATATAAAAATCAGTCTTGACCCTGTGCCTCATGGGAACAGTCCAGCCCGAACTGCCAAGCCAGGTCCTCCCTGGACTGGAAACATGCATCCTAGGACCAGTTTCGGGGTTTCACCCGTCTTCAACCAGGATATCTTGATTGCAGTGGCATGGAGAGCACGGGACCCACGTCTGGGCATACCCCTCCCACTCAGGGAGACAAATGCAAAAACAACAGTTGATGGACAGAATGCAGAACAATGTCATACATTAAGCCCAGTAAAGATATCTGGGCCTAAATCCATTGATTTTTCGCTCACCATGCCATTCCAGTTTGAACCCAGCGAAATGCAAATCAGTCTTGACCCTGTGCCTCATTGGAACAGTCCAGCCCAAACTGCCAAGCCAGGTCCTCCCTGGACCGGAAACAAGCATCCTAGTACTGGTTTTGGGGTTTCACCCCTCTTCAGCCAGGATAGCTTGATTCCAGTGGCATGGAGAGCACGGGACCAACGTCTTAGCATACCCTTCCCACTCGTTGTGACAAATGCAAAAACAACAGTTGATGGACAGAATGCAGAACAATGTCATACATTCACCCCAGTACAGAGATCTGGGCCTAAATACATCGTTTTTTTGCTCACCAGGCCATTCCAGTTTGAACCCAGACATATGCAAATCAGTCTTGACCCTGTGCCTCATGGGAACAGTCCAGCCCAAACTGCCAAGTCAGGTTCTCCCTAGACTGGAAACAAGAATCCTAGGACCGGTTTTAGGGTTTCACCCCTCTTCTGCCGGGATAGCTTGATTCCAGTGGCATGGAAAGCACGGGACCCACGTCTGGGCATACCTTTCCCACTCGGGGTGACAAATGGAAAAACAAAAAATGATGGACAGAATGCAGAACAATGTCATACATTGACCCCAGTACAGAGATCTGGGCCTAAATCCATCGTTTTTTTGTTCTCCGTGCCATTCCAGTTTGAACCCAGCAATATGAAAATCAGTCTTGACCCTGTGCCTCATGGGAACAGTCCAGCCCGAACTGCCAAGCCAGGTCCGCCCTGGACTGGAAACAAGCATCATAGAACCGGTTCCGGTTTTCATCCCTCTTCAGCCAGGATAGCTTGATTCCAGTGGCATGGAGAGCACGGGACCCACGTCTGGGCATACCCTTCCCACTCAGGGTGACAAATACAAAAACAACAGTTGATGGACAGAATGCAAAACAATGTCATACATTCACCCCAGTAACAGAGATCTGCGCCTAAATCCATTGTTTTATTTCTCACCATGTCATTCCAGTTTGAACCCAGCCAAATGCAAATCAGTCTTGACCCTGTGCCTCATTGGAACAGTCCAGCCCGAACTGCCAAGCCAGGTCCTCCCTGGACCGGAAACAAGCATCCTAGGACCGCTTTCGGGGTTTCACCCCTCTTTAGCCAGGATAGCTTGATTCCAGTGGCATGGAGAGTACGGGACCCACGTCTGAGCATACCCTTCACACTCGTTGTGACAAATGCAAAAACAACAGTTGATGGACAGAATGCAGAACAATGTCATACATTCATCCCAGAACAGAGATCTGGGCCTAAATCCATCGTTATTTTGCTTACCATGCCATTCCAGTTTGATCCCAGCCATATGCAAATCAGTCTTGACCCTGTGCCTCATGGGAACAGTCCAGCCCGAACTGCCAAGCCAGGTTCTCCCTGGACTGGAAACAAGCATTCTAGGACCGGTTTTGGGGTTTCACCCCTCTTCTGCCAGGATAGCTTGATTCCAGCGGCATGGAAAGCACGGGACCCACGTCTGGGCATACCCTTCCCACATGGGGCGACACATGGAAAAACAAAAGTTGATTGACAGAATGCAGAACAATGTCATACATTCACCCCAGTACAGAGATCTGGGCCTAAATCCATCATTTTTTTGTTCCCCATGCCATTCCAGTTTGAACCCAGCCATATGCAAATCGGTCTTCACCCTTTGCCTCATGGGAACAGTCCAGCCCGAATTGCCAAGCCAGGTCCTCCCTGGACTGGAAACATGCATCCTAGGACCAGTTTCGGGGTTTCACCTTTCTTCAACCAGGATATCATGATTGCAGTGGCATGGAGAGCACGGGACTCACATCTGGGCATACCCTTCCCACTCAGGGAGACAAATGCAAAAACAACAGTTGATGGACAGAATGCAGAACAATGTCATACATTCACCCCAGTACAGATATCTGGGCCTAAATCCATCGATTTTTCGCTCACCATGCCATTCCAGTTTGAACCCAGCGAAATGCAAATCAGTCTTGACCCTGTGCCTTATTGGAACAGTCCAGCCCAAACTGCTAAGCCAGGTCCTCCCTGGACCGGAAACAAGCATCCTAGTACCGGGTTCGGGGTTTTACCCCTCTTCAGCCAGGATAGCTTGATTCCAGTGGCATGGAGAGCACGGGACCAACGTCTTAGCATACCCTTCCCACTCGTGACAAATGCAAAAACAACAGTTAATGGACAGAATGCAGAACAATCTCATATATTCACCCCAGTACAGAGATCTGGGCCTAAATCCATCGTTTTTTTGCTCACCATGCCATTCCAGTTTGAACCCAGACATATGCAAATCAGTCTTGACCCTGTGCCTCATGGGAACAGTCCAGCCGAAACTGCCAAGTCAGGTTCTCCCTAGACTGGAAACAAGCATCCTAGGAGCGGTTTTAGGGTTTCACCCCACTTCTGCCAGGATAGCTTGATTCCAGTGGCATGGAAAGCACGGGACCCACGTCTGGGCATACCGTTCCCACTCGGGGTGACAAATGGAAAAACAAAAGTTGATGGACAGAATGCAGAACAATGTCATACATTCACCCCAGTACAGAGATTTGGGCCTAAATCCATCATTTTGTTGTTCCCCATGCCATTCCAGTTTGAACCCAGCCATGTGCAAATCAGTCTTGACCCTGTGCCTCATGGGAACAGTCTAGCCCGAACTGCCAAGCCAGGTCTTCCCTGGACTGTAAACAAGCATCCTAGAACAGTTACGGGGTTTCACCCCTCTTCAGCAAGTATAGCTTGATTCCAGTGGCATGGAGAGCACAGGATCCACGTCTGGGCAAACCCTTCCCACTCGGGGTGACAAATGCAAAAACAAAAGTTGATGGACAGAATGCAGAACAATGTCATACATTCACCCCAGTACAGAGATCTGGGCCTAAATCCATCGTTTTTTTGCTCACCATGCCATTCTAGTTTGAACCCAGCCATATGAAAATCAGTCTTGACCCTGTGCCTCATGGGTTGGTCCAGCCCGAACTGCCAAGCCAGGTCCTCCCTGGACTGGAAACAAGCATCATAGGGCCGGTTTCGGGTTTTCATACCTCTTCAGCCAGGATAGCTTAATTCCAGTGGCATGGAGAGCGCGGGACCCACGTCTTGGCATACACTTCCCACTCAGGATGACAAATGCAAAAACATCAGTTGATGGACAGTATGCTGAACAATGTCATACATTCACCCCAGTACAGAGATCTGGGAATAAATCCATCGTTCTTTTGCTCACCATCCCATTCTAGCTTGAACCCAGCCATATGCAAATCAGTCTTGACCCTGTGCCTCATGGGAACAGTCCAGCCCGAACTGCCAAGCCAGGTCCTCCCTGGACTGGAAACAAGCATCCTAGGACCGGTTTAGGGGTCTCACCCCTCTTCTGCCAGGATAGCTTGATTCCAGTGGCATGGAAAGCACGGGACCCACGTCTGGGCATACCCTTCCCACACGGGGTGACAAATGGAAAAACAAAAGTTGATGGACAGAATGCAGAACAATGTCATACATTCACACCAGTACAGAAATCTGGGCCTAAATCCATCATTTTTTTTCCCCATGCCATTCCAGTTTGAACCCAACCATATGCAAATCAGTCTTGACCCTGTGCCTCATGGGAACAGTCCAGCCCGAACTGCCAAGCCAGGTCCTCCCTGGACTGGAAACAAGCATCATAGAACCGGTTACGGTTTTCATCCCTCTTCAGCCAGGATAGCTTGATTCCAGTGGCATGGAGAGCACGGGACCCACATCTGGGCATACCCTTCCCACTCAGGGTGACTAATGCAAAAACAACAGTTGATGGACAGAATGTAAAACAATGTCATACATTCACCCCAGTACAGAGATCTGCGCATAAATCCATTGTTTTATTTCTCACCATGTCATTCCAGTTTGAACCCAGCCAAATGCAAATCAGTCTTGACCCTGTGCCTCATTGGAACAGTCCAGCCCGAACTGCCAAGCCAGGTCCTCCTTGGACCGGAAACAAGCATCCTAGGACCGGGTTCGGGGTTTCACCCCTCTTGAGCCAGGATAGCTTGATTCCAGTGGCATGGAGAGTACGGGACCCACGTCTGAGCACACACTTCACACTCGTTGTGACAAATGCAAAAATAACAGTTGATGGACAGAATGCAAAACAATGTCATACATTCACCCCAGTACAGAGATCTGGGCCTAAATCCATC
This sequence comes from Triturus cristatus, assembly GCF_964204655.1. Lineage (NCBI taxonomy): Eukaryota > Metazoa > Chordata > Amphibia > Caudata > Salamandridae > Triturus > Triturus cristatus. Next base: position 876,866,665 of record NC_140579.1, read on the forward strand.
GTTTTTTTGCTCACCATGCCATTCCAGTTTGATCCCAGCCATATGTAAATCAGTCTTGACCCTGTGCCCCATGGGAACAGTCCAGCCCGAACTGCCAAGCCAGGTCCTCCCTGGATCGGAAACAAGCAGCCTAGGACCGGTTTCAGGGTTTCACCCCTCTTCAGCCAGGATAGCTTGATTCCAGTGGCATGGAGAGCACGGGACCCACGTCTGGGCATACCCTTCCCACTCAGGGTGAGAAATGCAAAAACAACAGTTGATGGACAGAATGCAGAACAGGGTTATACATTCACTCCAGTACAGAGATCTGGACCGAAATCCATCTTTTTTTGTTCACCATGCCATTCCAGTTTGAAACCAGCCTTACGCAAATCAGTCTTGACCCTGTGCCTCATGGGAACAGTCCAGCCCGAACTGCCAAGCCAGATCTTCCCTGGACTGGAAACAAGCATCATAGGACCGGTTTCAGGTTTTCATCTCTCTTCAGCCAGGATAGCTTGATTCCAGTGGCATGGAGAGCACGGGACGCATGTCTGGGCATACCCTTCCCACTCGGGTGACAAATGCAAAAACAATAGTTGATGGACAGAATGCAGAACAATGTCATACATTCACCCCAGTACAGAGATCTGGGCCTCAATCCATCGTTTTTTGCTCACCATGCCATTCGAATTTGGACCCAGTCATATGCAAATCAGCATTGACCCTGTGCCTCATAGGAACAGTCCAGCCCGAACTGCCAAGCCAGGTTCTCCCTGTACTGGAAACAAGCATCGTAGGACCGGTTTCGGGGTTTCACCGATCTTCTGCCAGGATAGCTGGATTCCAGTGGCATGGAAAGCACGGGACCCACGTCTGGGCATACCCTTCCCACATTGGGCGACAAATGGAAAAACAAAAGTTGATGGACAGAATGCAGAACAATGTCATACATTCACCCCAGTACAGAGATCTGGGCCTAAATCCATCATTTTTTTGTTCCCCATGCCATTCCAGTTTGAACCCAGCCATATGCAAATCAGTTTTGACCCTGTGCCTCATGGGAACAGTCCTGCCCGAACTGCCAAGCCAGGTCCTCCCTGGACTGGAAACATGCATCCTAGGACCAGTTTCTGGGTTTCATCCGTCTTCAACCAGGATATCTTGATTGCAGTGGCATGGAGAGCACGGGACCCACGTCTGGGCATACCCTTCCCACTCAGGGAGACAAATGCAAAAACAACAGTTGATGGACAGAATGCAGAACAATGTCATACATTCACCCCAGTACAGATATCTGGGCCTAAATCCATAGATTTCTCGCTCAACATGCCATTCCAGTTTGAACCCAGCGAAATGCAAATCAGTCTTGACCCTGTGCCTCATTGGAACAGTCCAGCCCAAACTGCCAAGCCAGGTTCTCCCTGGACCGGAAACAAGCATCCTAGTGCCGGTTTTAGGGTTTCACCCCTCTTCAGCCAGGATAGCTTGATTCCAGTGGCATGGAGAGCACGGGACCAACGTCTAAGCATACCCTTCCCACTCGTTGTGACAAATGCAAAAACAACAGTTGATGGACAGAATGCAGAACAATGTCATACATTCACCCCAGTACAGAGATCTGGGCCTAAATCCATTGTTTTTTTGCTCACCATGCCATTCCAGTTTGAACCCAGACATATGAAAATCAATCTTGACCCTGTGCCTCATGGGAACAGTCCAGCCCAAACTGCCAAGTCAGGTTCTCCCTAGACTGGAAACAAGCATCCTAGGACCGGTTTTAGGGTTTCACCCCTCTTCTGCCAGGCTAGCTTGATTCCAGTGGCATGGAAAGCACGTGACCCACGTCTGGGCATACCCTTCCCACTTGGGGTGACAAATGGAAAAACAAAAGTTGATGGACAGAATGCAGAACAATGTCATACATTCACCCCAGTACAGAGATCTGGGCCTAAATCCATAACTTTTTTGTTCCCCATGCCATTCCAGTTTGAACCCAGCCATGTGCAAATCAATCTTGACCCTGTGCCTCATGGGAACAGTCCAGCCCAAACTGCCAAGCCAGGTCTTCTCTGGACTGTAAACAAGCATCCTAGAACAGTTACGGGGTTTCACCCCTCTTCAGCAAGTATAGCTTGATTCCAGTGGCATGGAGAGCACAGGTTCCACGTCTGGGCAAATCCTTCCCACTCGGGGTGACAAATGCAAAAACAAAATTTGATGGACAGAATGCAGAACAATGTTATACATTCACCCCAGTACAGAGATCTGGGCCTAAATCCATCGTTTTTTTGCTCACCATGCCATTCCAGTTTGAACCCAGCCATATGAAAATCAGTCTTGACCCTGTGCCTCATGGGAACAGTCCAGCCCGAACTGCCAAGCCAGGTCCTCCCTGGACTGGAAACAAGCATCATAGGACCGGTTTCGGGTTTTCATGCCTCTTCAGCCAGGATAGCTTGATTCCAGTGGCATGGAGAGCACGGGACCCACGTCTGGGCATAAACTTCCCACTCAGGATGACAAATGCAAAAACATCAGTTGATGGACAGTATGCAGAACAATGTTATACATTCACCCCAGTACAGAGATCTGGGCCTAAATCCATAGTTTTTTTGGTCACCATGCCATTCCAGTTTGAACCCAGCCATATGCAAATCAGTCTTGACCCTGTGCCTCAAGGGAAGAGTCCAGCCCGAACTGCTATGCCAGGTCCTCCCTGGACTCGAAACAAGCATCCTAGGACCGGTTTCGGGGTTTCACCCCTTTTAGCCAGGATAGCTTGATTTCAGCGGCATGGAGAGCACGGGACCCACGTCTGGGCATACCATTCCCACTCGGGGTGACAAATGCAAAAACAAAAGTGATGGACAGAATGCAGAACAATGTCATACATTCACCCCAGTACAGATATCTGGGCCTAAATCCATCGTTTTTTTGCTCACCATGCCATTCCAGTTTGAACCCAGCGAAATGCAAATCAGTCTTGACCCTGTGCCTCATGGGAACAGTCCAGCCCGAACTGCCAAGCCAGGTCCTCCCTGGACTGGAAACAAGCATCATAGAACCGGTTACGGTTTTCATCCCTCTTCAGCCAGGATAGCTTGATTCCAGTGGCATGGAGAGCACGGGACCCACATCTGGGCATACCCTTCCCACTCAGGGTGACTAATGCAAAAACAACAGTTGATGGACAGAATGTAAAACAATGTCATACATTCACCCCAGTACAGAGATCTGCGCATAAATCCATTGTTTTATTTCTCACCATGTCATTCCAGTTTGAACCCAGCCAAATGCAAATCAGTCTTGACCCTGTGCCTCATTGGAACAGTCCAGCCCGAACTGCCAAGCCAGGTCCTCCTTGGACCGGAAACAAGCATCCTAGGACCGGGTTCGGGGTTTCACCCCTCTTGAGCCAGGATAGCTTGATTCCAGTGGCATGGAGAGTACGGGACCCACGTCTGAGCACACACTTCACACTCGTTGTGACAAATGCAAAAATAACAGTTGATGGACAGAATGCAAAACAATGTCATACATTCACCCCAGTACAGAGATCTGGGCCTAAATCCATCGTTTTTTTGCTCACCATGCCATTCCAGTTTGATCCCAGCCATATGTAAATCAGTCTTGACCCTGTGCCCCATGGGAACAGTCCAGCCCGAACTGCCAAGCCAGGTCCTCCCTGGATCGGAAACAAGCAGCCTAGGACCGGTTTCAGGGTTTCACCCCTCTTCAGCCAGGATAGCTTGATTCCAGTGGCATGGAGAGCACGGGACCCACGTCTGGGCATACCCTTCCCACTCAGGGTGAGAAATGCAAAAACAACAGTTGATGGACAGAATGCAGAACAGGGTTATACATTCACTCCAGTACAGAGATCTGGACCGAAATCCATCTTTTTTTGTTCACCATGCCATTCCAGTTTGAAACCAGCCTTACGCAAATCAGTCTTGACCCTGTGCCTCATGGGAACAGTCCAGCCCGAACTGCCAAGCCAGATCTTCCCTGGACTGGAAACAAGCATCATAGGACCGGTTTCAGGTTTTCATCTCTCTTCAGCCAGGATAGCTTGATTCCAGTGGCATGGAGAGCACGGGACGCATGTCTGGGCATACCCTTCCCACTCGGGTGACAAATGCAAAAACAATAGTTGATGGACAGAATGCAGAACAATGTCATACATTCACCCCAGTACAGAGATCTGGGCCTCAATCCATCGTTTTTTGCTCACCATGCCATTCGAATTTGGACCCAGTCATATGCAAATCAGCATTGACCCTGTGCCTCATAGGAACAGTCCAGCCCGAACTGCCAAGCCAGGTTCTCCCTGTACTGGAAACAAGCATCGTAGGACCGGTTTCGGGGTTTCACCGATCTTCTGCCAGGATAGCTGGATTCCAGTGGCATGGAAAGCACGGGACCCACGTCTGGGCATACCCTTCCCACATTGGGCGACAAATGGAAAAACAAAAGTTGATGGACAGAATGCAGAACAATGTCATACATTCACCCCAGTACAGAGATCTGGGCCTAAATCCATCATTTTTTTGTTCCCCATGCCATTCCAGTTTGAACCCAGCCATATGCAAATCAGTTTTGACCCTGTGCCTCATGGGAACAGTCCTGCCCGAACTGCCAAGCCAGGTCCTCCCTGGACTGGAAACATGCATCCTAGGACCAGTTTCTGGGTTTCATCCGTCTTCAACCAGGATATCTTGATTGCAGTGGCATGGAGAGCACGGGACCCACGTCTGGGCATACCCTTCCCACTCAGGGAGACAAATGCAAAAACAACAGTTGATGGACAGAATGCAGAACAATGTCATACATTCACCCCAGTACAGATATCTGGGCCTAAATCCATAGATTTCTCGCTCAACATGCCATTCCAGTTTGAACCCAGCGAAATGCAAATCAGTCTTGACCCTGTGCCTCATTGGAACAGTCCAGCCCAAACTGCCAAGCCAGGTTCTCCCTGGACCGGAAACAAGCATCCTAGTGCCGGTTTTAGGGTTTCACCCCTCTTCAGCCAGGATAGCTTGATTCCAGTGGCATGGAGAGCACGGGACCAACGTCTAAGCATACCCTTCCCACTCGTTGTGACAAATGCAAAAACAACAGTTGATGGACAGAATGCAGAACAATGTCATACATTCACCCCAGTACAGAGATCTGGGCCTAAATCCATTGTTTTTTTGCTCACCATGCCATTCCAGTTTGAACCCAGACATATGAAAATCAATCTTGACCCTGTGCCTCATGGGAACAGTCCAGCCCAAACTGCCAAGTCAGGTTCTCCCTAGACTGGAAACAAGCATCCTAGGACCGGTTTTAGGGTTTCGCCCCTCTTCTGCCAGGCTAGCTTGATTCCAGTGGCATGGAAAGCACGTGACCCACGTCTGGGCATACCCTTCCCACTTGGGGTGACAAATGGAAAAACAAAAGTTGATGGACAGAATGCAGAACAATGTCATACATTCACCCCAGTACAGAGATCTGGGCCTAAATCCATAACTTTTTTGTTCCCCATGCCATTCCAGTTTGAACCCAGCCATGTGCAAATCAATCTTGACCCTGTGCCTCATGGGAACAGTCCAGCCCAAACTGCCAAGCCAGGTCTTCTCTGGACTGTAAACAAGCATCCTAGAACAGTTACGGGGTTTCACCCCTCTTCAGCAAGTATAGCTTGATTCCAGTGGCATGGAGAGCACAGGTTCCACGTCTGGGCAAATCCTTCCCACTCGGGGTGACAAATGCAAAAACAAAATTTGATGGACAGAATGCAGAACAATGTTATACATTCACCCCAGTACAGAGATCTGGGCCTAAATCCATCGTTTTTTTGCTCACCATGCCATTCCAGTTTGAACCCAGCCATATGAAAATCAGTCTTGACCCTGTGCCTCATGGGAACAGTCCAGCCCGAACTGCCAAGCCAGGTCCTCCCTGGACTGGAAACAAGCATCATAGGACCGGTTTCGGGTTTTCATGCCTCTTCAGCCAGGATAGCTTGATTCCAGTGGCATGGAGAGCACGGGACCCACGTCTGGGCATAAACTTCCCACTCAGGATGACAAATGCAAAAACATCAGTTGATGGACAGTATGCAGAACAATGTTATACATTCACCCCAGTACAGAGATCTGGGCCTAAATCCATAGTTTTTTTGGTCACCATGCCATTCCAGTTTGAACCCAGCCATATGCAAATCAGTCTTGACCCTGTGCCTCAAGGGAAGAGTCCAGCCCGAACTGCTATGCCAGGTCCTCCCTGGACTCGAAACAAGCATCCTAGGACCGGTTTCGGGGTTTCACCCCTTTTAGCCAGGATAGCTTGATTTCAGCGGCATGGAGAGCACGGGACCCACGTCTGGGCATACCATTCCCACTCGGGGTGACAAATGCAAAAACAAAAGTGATGGACAGAATGCAGAACAATGTCATACATTCACCCCAGTACAGATATCTGGGCCTAAATCCATCGTTTTTTTGCTCACCATGCCATTCCAGTTTGAACCCAGCGAAATGCAAATCAGTCTTGACCCTGTGCCTCATGGGAACAGTCCAGCCCGAACTGCCAAGCCAGGTCCTCCCTGGACTGGAAACAAGCATCATAGGACCGGTTTCGGGTTTTCATGCCTCTTCAGCCAGGATAGCTTGATTCCAGTGGCATGGAGAGCACGGGACCCGCGTCTGGGCATACACTTCCCACTCAGGATGACAAATGCAAAAACATCAGTTGATGGACAGTATGCAGAACAATGTCATACATTCACCCCAGTACAGAGATCTGGGCCTAAATCCATCGTTTTTTTGCTCACCATGCCATTCCAGTTTGAACCCAGCCATATAAAAATCAGTCTTGACCCTGTGCCTCATGGGAACAGTCCAGCCCGAACTGCCAAGCCAGGTCCTCCCTGGACTGGAAACATGCATCCTAGGACCAGTTTCGGGGTTCCACCCGTCTTCAACCAGGATATCTTGATTGCAGTGGCATGGAGAGCACGGGACCCACGTCTGGGCATACCCCTCCCACTCAGGGAGACAAATGCAAAAACAACAGTTGATGGACAGAATGCAGAACAATGTCATACATTAAGCCCAGTAAAGATAACTGGGCCTAAATCCATTGATTTTTCGCTCACCATGCCATTCCAGTTTGAACCCAGCGAAATGCAAATCAGTCTTGACCCTGTGCCTCATTGGAACAGTCCAGCCCAAACTGCCAAGCCAGGTCCTCCCTGGACCGGAAACAAGCATCCTAGTACCGGTTTTGGGGTTTCACCCCTCTTCAGCCAGGATAGCTTGATTCCAGTGGCATGGAGAGCACGGGACCAACGTCTTAGCATACCCTTCCCACTCGTTGTGACAAATGCAAAAACAACAGTTGATGGACAGAATGCAGAACAATGTCATACATTCACCCCAGTACAGAGATCTGGGCCTAAATACATCGGTTTTTTGCTCACCAGGCCATTCCAGTTTGAACCCAGACATATGCAAATCAGTCTTGACCCTGTGCCTCATGGGAACAGTCCAGCCCAAACTGCCAAGTCAGGTTCTCCCTAGACTGGAAACAAGAATCCTAGGACCGGTTTTAGGGTTTCACCCCTCTTCTGCCGGGATAGCTTGATTCCAGTGGCATGGAAAGCACGGGACCCACGTCTGGGCATACCTTTCCCACTCGGGGTGACAAATGGAAAAACAAAAGTTGATGGACAGAATGCAGAACAATGTCATACATTGACCCCAGTACATAGATCTGGGCCTAAATCCATCGTTTTTTTGTTCTCCATGCCATTCCAGTTTGAACCCAGCAATATGAAAATCAGTCTTGACCCTGTGCCTCATGGGAACAGTCCAGCCCGAACTGCCAAGCCAGGTCCACCCTGGACTGGAAACAAGCATCATAGAACCGGTTCCGGTTTTCATCCCTCTTCAGCCAGGATAGCTTGATTCCAGTGGCATGGAGAGCACGGGACCCACGTCTGGGCATACCCTTCCCACTCAGGGTGACAAATACAAAAACAACAGTTGATGGACAGAATGCAAAACAATGTCATACATTCACCCCAGTAACAGAGATCTGCGCCTAAATCCATTGTTTTATTTCTCACCATGTCATTCCAGTTTGAACCCAGCCAAATGCAAATCAGTCTTGACCCTGTGCCTCATTGGAACAGTCCAGCCCGAACTGCCAAGCCAGGTCCTCCCTGGACCGGAAACAAGCATCCTAGGACCGCTTTCGGGGTTTCACCCCTCTTCAGCCAGGATAGCTTGATTCCAGTGGCATGGAGAGTACGGGACCCACGTCTGAGCATACCCTTCACACTCGTTGTGACAAATGCAAAAACAACAGTTGATGGACAGAATGCAGAACAATGTCATACATTCATCCCAGAACAGAGATCTGGGCCTAAATCCATCGTTATTTTGCTTACCATGCCATTCCAGTTTGATCCCAGCCATATGCAAATCAGTCTTGACCCTGTGCCTCATGGGAACAGTCCAGCCCGAACTGCCAAGCCAGGTTCTCCCTGGACTGGAAACAAGCATTCTAGGACCGGTTTTGGGGTTTCACCCCTCTTCTGCCAGGATAGCTTGATTCCAGTGGCATGGAAAGCACGGGACCCACGTCTGGGCATACCCTTCCCACATGGGGCGACACATGGAAAAACAAAAGTTGATTGACAGAATGCAGAACAATGTCATACATTCACCCCAGTACAGAGATCTGGGCCTAAATCCATCATTATTTTGTTCCCCATGCCATTCCAGTTTGAACCCAGCCATATGCAAATCGGTCTTCACCCTTTGCCTCATGGGAACAGTCCAGCCCGAACTGCCAAGCCAGGTCCTCCCTGGACTGAAAACATGCATCCTAGGACCAGTTTCGGGGTTTCACCTTTCTTCAACCAGGATATCTTGATTGCAGTGGCATGGAGAGCACGGGACCCACATCTGGGCATACCCTTCCCACTCAGGCAGACAAATGCAAAAACAACAGTTGATGGACAGAATGCAGAACAATGTCATACATTCACCCCAGTACAGATATCTGGGCCTAAATCCATCGATTTTTCGCTCACCATGCCATTCCAGTTTGAACCCAGCGAAATGCAAATCAGTCTTGACCCTGTGCCTTATTGGAACAGTCCAGCCCAAACTGCTAAGCCAGGTCCTCCCTGGACCGGAAACAAGCATCCTAGTACCGGGTTCGGGGTTTTACCCCTCTTCAGCCAGGATAGCTTGATTCCAGTGGCATGGAGAGCACGGGACCAACGTCTTAGCATACCCTTCCCACTCGTGACAAATGCAAAAACAACAGTTAATGGACAGAATGCAGAACAATCTCATATATTCACCCCAGTACAGAGTTCTGGGCCTAAATCCATCGTTTTTTTGCTCACCATGCCATTCCAGTTTGAACCCAGACATATGCAAATCAGTCTTGACCCTGTGCCTCATGGGAAAAGTCCAGCCCAAACTGCCAAGTCAGGTTCTCCCTAGACTGGAAACAAGCATCCTAGGACCGGTTTTAGGGTTTCACCCCACTTCTGCCAGGATAGCTTGATTCCAGTGGCATGGAAAGCACGGGACCCACGTCTGGGCATACCGTTCCCACTCGGAGTGACAAATGGAAAAACAAAAGTTGATGGACAGAATGCAGAACAATGTCATACATTCACCCCAGTACAGAGATTTGGGCCTAAATCCATCATTTTGTTGTTCCCCATGCCATTCCAGTTTGAACCCAGCCATGTGCAAATCAGTCTTGACCCTGTGCCTCATGGGAACAGTCTAGCCCGAACTGCCAAGCCAGGTCTTCCCTGGACTGTAAACAAGCATCCTAGAACAGTTACGGGGTTTCACCCCTCTTCAGCAAGTATAGCTTGATTCCAGAGGCATGGAGAGCACAGGATCCACGTCTGGGCAAACCCTTCCCACTCGGGGTGACAAATGCTAAAACAAAAGTTGATGGACAGAATGCAGAACAATGTCATACATTCACCCCAGTACAGAGATCTGGGCCTAAATCCATCGTTTTTTTGCTCACCATGCCATTCCAGTTTGAACCCAGCCATATGAAAATCAGTCTTGACGCTGTGCCTCATGGGTTGGTCCAGCCCGAACTGCCAAGCCAGGTCCTCCCTGGACTGGAAACAAGCATCATAGGGCCGGTTTCGGGTTTTCATACCTCTTCAGCCAGGATAGCTTAATTCCAGTGGCATGGAGAGCGCGGGACCCACGTCTTGGCATACACTTCCCACTCAGGATGACAAATGCAAAAACATCAGTTGATGGACAGTATGCTGAACAATGTCATACATTCACCCCAGTACAGAGATCTGGGAATAAATCCATCGTTCTTTTGCTCACCATCCCATTCTAGCTTGAACCCAGCCATATGCAAATCAGTCTTGACCCTGTGCCTCATGGGAACAGTCCAGCCCGAACTGCCAAGCCAGGTCCTCCCTGGACTGGAAACAAGCATCCTAGGACCGGTTTAGGGGTCTCACCCCTCTTCTGCCAGGATAGCTTGATTCCAGTGGCATGGAAAGCATGGGACCCACGTCTGGGCATACCCTTCCCACACGGGGTGACAAATGGAAAAACAAAAGTTGATGGACAGAATGCAGAACAATGTCATACATTCACACCAGTACAGAAATCTGGGCCTAAATCCATCATTTTTTTTTTCCCCATGCCATTCCAGTTTGAACCCAACCATATGCAAATCAGTCTTGACCCTGTGCCTCATGGGAACAGTCCAGCCCGAACTGCCAAGCCAGGTCCTCCCTGGACTGGAAACAAGCATCATAGAACCGGTTACGGTTTTCATACCTCTTCAGCCAGGATAGCTTGATTCCAGTGGCATGGAGAGCACGGGACCCACATCTGGGCATACCCTTCCCACTCAGGGTGACTAATGCAAAAACAACAGTTGATGGACAGAATGTAAAACAATGTCATACATTCACCCCAGTACAGAGATCTGCGCATAAATCCATTGTTTTATTTCTCACCATGTCATTCCAGTTTGAACCCAGCCAAATGCAAATCAGTCTTGACCCTGTGCCTCATTGGAACAGTCCAGCCCGAACTGCCAAGCCAGGTCCTCCTTGGACCGGAAACAAGCATCCTAGGACCGGGTTCGGAGTTTCACCCCTCTTGAGCCAGGATAGCTTGATTCCAGTGGCATGGAGAGTACGGGACCCACGTCTGAGCACACACTTCACACTCGTTGTGACAAATGCAAAAATAACAGTTGATGGACAGAATGCAAAACAATTTCATACATTCACCCCAGTACAGAGATCTGGGCCTAAATCCATCGTTTTTTTGCTCACCATGCCATTCCAGTTTGATCCCAGCCATATGTAAATCAGTCTTGACCCTGTGCCCCATGGGAACAGTCCAGCCCGAACTGCCAAGCCAGGTCCTCCCTGGATCGGAAACAAGCAGCCTAGGACCGGTTTCAGGGTTTCACCCCTCTTCAGCCAGGATAGCTTGATTCCAGTGGCATGGAGAGCACGGGACCCACGTCTGGGCATACCCTTCCCACTCGGGGTGAGAAATGCAAAAACAACAGTTGATGGACAGAATGCAGAACAGGGTTATACATTCACTCCAGTACAGAGATCTGGACCGAAATCCATCTTTTTTTGTTCACCATGCCATTCCAGTTTGAAACCAGCCTTACGCAAATCAGTCTTGACCCTGTGCCTCATGGGAACAGTCCAGCCCGAACTGCCAAGCCAGATCTTCCCTGGACTGGAAACAAGCATCATAGGACCGGTTTCAGGTTTTCATCTCTCTTCAGCCAGGATAGCTTGATTCCAGTGGCATGGAGAGCACGGGGCGCATGTCTGGGCATACCCTTCCCACTCGGGTGACAAATGCAAAAACAATAGTTGATGGACAGAATGCAGAACAATGTCATACATTCACCCCAGTACAGAGATCTGGGCCTCAATCCATCGTTTTTTGCTCACCATGCCATTCCAATTTGAACCCAGTCATATGCAAATCAGCCTTGACCCTGAGCCTCATGGGAACAGTCCAGCCCGAACTGCCAAGCCAGGTTCTCCCTGGACTGGAAACAAGCATCGTAGGACCGGTTTCGGGGTTTCACCCCTCTTCTGCCAGGATAGCTTGATTCCAGTGGCATGGAAAGCACGGGACCCACGTCTGGGCATACCCTTCCCACATGGGGCGAGAAATGGAAAAACAAAAGTTGATGGACAGAATGCAGAACAATGTCATACATTCACCCCAGTACAGAGATCTGGGACTAAATCCATCATTTTTTTGTTCCCCATGGCATTCCAGTTTGAACCCAGCGATATGCAAATCGGTCTTGACCCTGTGCCTCATGGGAACAGTCTACCCCAAACTGCCAAGCTAGGTCTTCCCTGCACTGTAAACAAGCATCCTAGAAGAGTTTCAGGGTTTCACCCCTCTTCAGCAAGGATAGCTTGATTCCAGTGGCATGGAAAGCACGGGACGCACGTCTGGGCATAACCTTCCCATTCAGGGTGACAAATGCAAAAACAACAGTTGATGGACAGAATGCAGAACAATGTCATATATTCACACCAGTACAGAGATCTGGGCCTCAATCCATCGTTTTTTGCTCACCATGCCATTCCAGTTTGAACCCAGCCATATGCAAATCGGTTTTCACCCTTTGCCTCATGGGAACAGTCCAGCCCGAACTGCCAAGCCAGGTCCTCCCTGGACTGGAAACATGCATCCTAGGACCAGTTTCGGGGTTTCACCTGTCTTCAACCAGGATATCTTGATTGCAGTGGCATGGAGAGCACGGGACCCATCTCTGGGCATACCCTTCCCACTCAGGGAGACAAATGCAAAAACAACAGTTGATGGACAGAATGCAGAACAATGTCATACATTCACCCCAGTACAGATATCTGGGCCTAAATCCATCGATTTTTCGCTCACCATGCCATTCCAGTTTGAACCCAGCGAAATGCAAATCAGTCTTGACCCTGTGCCTTATTGGAACAGTCCAGCCCAAACTCCTAAGCCAGGTCCTCCCTGGACCGGAAACAAGCATCCTAGTACCGGGTTCGGGGTTTCACCCCTCTTCAGCCAGGATAGCTTGATTCCAGTGGCATGGAGAGCACGGGACCAATGTCTTAGCATACCCTTCCCACTCGTTGTGACAAATGCAAAAACAACAGTTGATGGACAGAATGCAGAACAATGTCATACATTCACCCCAGTACAGAGATCTGGGCCTAAATCCATCGTTTTTTTGCTCACCATGCCATTCCAGTTTGAACCCAGACATATGCAAATCAGTCTTGACCCTGTGCCTCATGGGAACAGTCCAGCCCAAACTGCCAACTCAGGTTCTCCCTAGACTGGAAACAAGCATCCTAGGACCGGTTTTAGGGTTTCACCCCACTTCTGCCAGGATAGCTTGATTCCAGTGGCATGGAAAGCACGGGACCCACGTCTGGGCATACCGTTCCCACTCGGGGTGACAAATGGAAAAACAAAAGTTGATGGACAGAGTGCAGAACAATGTCATACATTCACCCCAGTACAGACATTTGGGCCTAAATCCATCATTTTGTTGTTCCCCATGCCATTCCAGTTTGAACCCAGCCATGTGCAAATCAGTCTTGACCTTGTGCCTCATGGGAACAGTCTAGCCCGAACTGCCAAGCCAGGTCTTCCCTGGACTGTAAACAAGCATCCTAGAACAGTTACGGGGTTTCACCCCTCTTCAGCAAGTATAGCTTGATTCCAGTGGCATGGAGAGCACAGGATCCACGTCTGGGCAAACCCTTCCCACTCGTGGTGACAAATGCAAAAACAAAAGTTGATGGATAGAATGCAGAACAACGTCATACATTCACCCCAGTACAGAGATCTGGGCCTAAATCCATCGTTTTTTTGCTCACCATGCCATTCCAGTTTGAACCCAGCCATATGAAAATCAGTCTTGACCCTGTGCCTCATGGGAACAGTCCAGCCCGAACTGCCAAGCCAGGTCCTCCCTGGACTGGAAACAAGCATCATAGGGCCGGTTTCGGGTTTTCATCCCTCTTCAGCCAGGTTAGCTTAATTCCAGTGGCATGGAGAGCGCGGGACCCACGTCTTGGCATACACTTCCCACTCAGGATGACAAATGCAAAAACATCAGTTGATGGACAGTATGCAGAACAATGTCATACATTCACCCCAGTACAGAGATCTGGGAATAAATCCATCGTTCTTTTGCTCACCATCCCATTCTAGCTTGAACCCAGCCATATGCAAATCAGTCTTGACCCTGTGCTTCATGGGAACAGTCCAGCCCGAACTGCCAAGCCAGGTCCTCCCTGGACTGGAAACAAGTATCCTAGGACCGGTTTAGGGGTCTCACCCCTCTTCTGCCAGGATAGCTTGATTCCAGTGGCATGGAAAGCACGGGACCCACGTCTGGGCATACCCTTCCCACACGGGGTGACAAAGGAAAAACAACGTTGATGGACAGAATGCAGAACAATGTCATACATTCACACCAGTACAGAAATCTGGGCCTAAATCCATCATTTTTTTTGTTCCCCATGCCATTCCAGTTTGAACCCAACCATATGCAAATCAGTCTTGACCCTGTGCCTCATGGGAACAGTCCAGCCCGAACTGCCAAGCCAGGTCCTCCCTGGACTGGAAACAAGCATCATAGAACCGGTTCCGGTTTTCATCCCTCTTCAGCCAGGATAGCTTGATTCCAGTGGCATGGAGAGCACGGGACCCACATCTGGGCATACCCTTCCCACTCAGGGTGACTAATGCAAAAACAACAGTTGATGGACAGAATGTAAAACAATGTCATACATTCACCCCAGTACAGAGATCTGCGCCTAAATCCATTGTTTTATTTCTCACCATGTCATTCCAGTTTGAACCCAGCCAAATGCAAAGCAGTCTTGACCCTGTGCCTCATTGGAACAGTCCAGCCCGAACTGCCAAGCCAGGTCCTCCTTGGACCAGAGACAAGCATCCTAGGACCGGGTTCGGGGTTTCACCCCTCTTGAGCCAGGATAGCTTGATTCCAGTGGCATGGAGAGTACGGGACCCACGTCTGTGCACACCCTTCACACTCGTTGTGACAAATGCAAAAATAAAAGTTGATGGACAGAATGCAAAACAATGTCATACATTCACCCCAGTACAGAGATCTGGGCCTAAATCCATCGGTTTTTTGCTCACCATGCCATTCCAGTTTGATCCCAGCCATATGCAAATCAGTCTTGACCCTGTGCCTCATGGGAAGAGTCCAGCCCGAACTGCCAAGCCTCCCTGGATCGGAAACAAGCAGCCTAGGACCGGTTTCGGGGTTTCACCCCTCTTCAGCCAGGATAGCTTGATTCCAGTGGCATGGAGAGCACGGGCCCCACGTCTGGGCATACCCTTCCCACTCGGGGTTAGAAATGCAAAAACAACAGTTGATGGACAGAATGCAGAACAGTGACATACATTCACTCCAGTACAGAGATCTGGACCGAAATCCATCTTTTTTTGTTCACCATGCCATTCCAGTTTGAAACCAGCCTTACGCAAATCAGTCTTGACCCTGTGCCTCATGGGAACAGTCCAGCCCGAACTGCCAAGCAAGATCTTCCCTGGACTGGAAACAAGCATCATAGGACCGGTTTCAGGTTTTCATCTCTCTTCAGCCAGGATAGCTTGATTCCAGTGGCATGGAGAGCACGGGACGCATGTCTGGGCATACCCTTCCCACTCGGGTGACAAATGCAAAAACAATAGTTGATGGACAGAATGCAGAACAATGTCATACATTCACCCCAGTACAGAGATCAGGGCCTCAAACCATCGTTTTTTGCTCACCATGCCATTCGAATTTGGACCCAGTCATCTGCAAATCAGCATTGACCCTGTGCCTCATGGGAACAGTCCAGCCCGAACTGCCAAGCCAGGTTCTCCCTGTACTGGAAACAAGCATCGTAGGACCGGTTTCGGGGTTTCACCGATCTTCTGCCAGGATAGCTGGATTCCAGTGGCATGGAAAGCACGGGACCCACGTCTGGGCATACCCTTCCCACATTGGGCGACAAATGGAAAAACAAAAGTTGATGGACAGAATGCAGAACAATGTCATACATTCACCCCAGTACAGAGATCTGGGGCTAAATCCATCATTTTTTTGTTCCCCATGCCATTCCAGTTTGAACCCAGCCATATGCAAATCAGTTTTGACCCTGTGCCTCATGGGAACAGTCCTGCCCGAACTGCCAAGCCAGGTCCTCCCTGGACTGGAAACATGCATCCTAGGACCAGTTTCGGGGTTTCATCCGTCTTCAACCAGGATATCTTGATTGCAGTGGCATGGAGAGCACGGGACCCACGTCTGGGCATACCCTTCCCACTCAGGGAGACAAATGCAAAAACAACAGTTGATGGACAGAATGCAGAACAATGTCATACATTCACCCCAGTACAGATATCTGGGCCTAAATCCATCGATTTCTCGCTCACCATGCCATTCCAGTTTGAACCCAGCGAAATGCAAATCAGTCTTGACCCTGTGCCTCAATGGAACAGTCCAGCCCAAACTGCCAAGCCAGGTTCTCCCTGGACCGGAAACAAGCATCCTAGTGCCGGTTTTGGGGTTTCACCCCTCTTCAGCCAGGATAGCTTGATTCCAGTGGCATGGAGAGCACGGGACCAACGTCTAAGCATACCCTTCCCACTCGTTGTGACAAATGCAAAAACAACAGTTGATGGACAGAATGCAGAACAATGTCATACATTCACCCCAGTACAGAGATCTGGGCCTAAATCCATTGTTTTTTTGCTCACCATGCCATTCCAGTTTGAACCCAGACATATGCAAATCAATCTTGACCCTGTGCCTCATGGGAACAGTCCAGCCCAAACTGCCAAGTCAGGTTCTCCCTAGACTGGAAACAAGCATCCTAGGACCGGTTTTAGGGTTTCACCCCTCTTCTGCCAGGCTAGCTAGATTCCAGTGGCATGGAAAGCACGAGACCCACGTCTGGGCATACCCTTCCCACTTGGGGTGACAAATGGAAAAACAAAAGTTGATGGACAGAATGCAGAACAATGTCATACATTCACCCCAGTACAGAGATCTGGGCCTAAATCCATAACTTTTTTGTTCCCCATGCCATTCCAGTTTGAACCCAGCCATGTGCAAATCAATCTTGACCCTGGGCCTCATGGGAACAGTCCAGCCCAAACTGCCAAGCCAGGTCTTCCCTGGACTGTAAACAAGCATCCTAGAACAGTTACGGGGTTTCACCCCTCTTCAGCAAGTATAGCTTGATTCCAGTGGCATGGAGAGCACGGGTTCCACGTCTGGGCAAATCCTTCCCACTCGGGGTGACAAATGCAAAAACAAAATTTGATGGACAGAATGCAGAACAATGTTATACATTCACCCCAGTACAGAGATCTGGGCCTAAATCCATAGTTTTTTTGCTCACCATGCCATTCCAGTTTGAACCCAGCCATATGAAAATCAGTCTTGACCCTGTGCCTCATGGGAACAGTCCAGCCCGAACTGCCAAGCCAGGTCCTCCCTGGACTGGAAACAAGCATCATAGGACCGGTTTCGGGTTTTCATGCCTCTTCAGCCAGGATAGCTTGATTCCAGTGACATGGAGAGCACGGGACCCACGTCTGGGCATACACTTCCCACTCAGGATGACAAATGCAAAAACATCAGTTGATGGACAGTATGCAGAACAATGTCATACATTCACCCCAGTACAGAGATCTGGGCCTAAATCCATAGTTTTTTTGGTCACCATGCCATTCCAGTTTGAACCCAGCCATATGCAAATCAGTCTTGACCCTGTGCCTCATGGGAAGAGTCCAGCCCGAACTGCCATGCCAGGTCCTTCCTGGACTCGAAACAAGCATCCTAGGACCGGTTTCGGGGTTTCACCCCTTTTAGCCAGGATAGCTTGATTTCAGCGGCATGGAGAGCACGGGACCCACGTCTGGGCATACCATTCCCACTCGGGGTGACAAATGCAAAAACAAAAGTGATGGACAGAATGCAGAACAATGTAATACATTCACCACCGTACAGAGATCTGGGCCTAAATCCATAGTTTTTTAGCTCACCATGCCATTCCAGTTTGAACCCAGCCATATGCAAATCAGTCTTGACCCTGTGCCTCATGGGAACAAACCAGCCCAAACTGCCAAGTCAGGTCTTCCCCGGACTGGAAACAAGCATCCTAGGACCGGTTTCGGAGTTTCAACCCTCTTCAACCAGGATAGCTTGATTCCAGTGGCATGGAGAGCACGGGACCCACGTCTGGGCATACACTTCTCACTCAGGATGACAAATGCAAAAACATCAGTTGATGGACAGTATGCAGAACAATGTCATACATTCACCCCAGTACAGAGATCTGGGCCTAAATCCATCGTTTTTTTGCTCACCATGCCATTCCAGTTTGAACCCAGCCATATAAAAATCAGTCTTGACCCTGTGCCTCATGGGAACAGTCCAGCCCGAACTGCCAAGCCAGGTCCTCCCTGGACTGGAAACATGCATCCTAGGACCAGTTTCGGGGTTTCACCCGTCTTCAACCAGGATATCTTGATTGCAGTGGCATGGAGAGCACGGGACCCACGTCTGGGCATACCCCTCCCACTCAGGGAGACAAATGCAAAAACAACAGTTGATGGACAGAATGCA
Organism: Triturus cristatus; assembly: GCF_964204655.1. NCBI lineage: Eukaryota > Metazoa > Chordata > Amphibia > Caudata > Salamandridae > Triturus > Triturus cristatus. The sequence continues at coordinate 876,885,367 of NC_140579.1, forward strand.
GAACAATGTCATACATTAAGCCCAGTAAAGATAACTGGGCCTAAATCCATTGATTTTTCGCTCACCATGCCATTCCAGTTTGAACCCAGCGAAATGCAAATCAGTCTTGACCCTGTGCCTCATTGGAACAGTCCAGCCCAAACTGCCAAGCCAGGTCCTCCCTGGACCGGAAACAAGCATCCTAGTACCGTTTTTGGGGTTTCACCCCTCTTCAGCCAGGATAGCTTGATTCCAGTGGCATGGAGAGCACGGGACCAACGTCTTAGCATACCCTTCCCACTCGTTGTGACAAATGCAAAAACAACAGTTGATGCACAGAATTCAGAACAATGTCATACATTCACCCCAGTACAGAGATCTGGGCCTAAATACATCGGTTTTTTGCTCACCAGGCCATTCCAGTTTGAACCCAGACATATGCAAATCAGTCTTGACCCTGTGCCTCATAGGAACAGTCCAGCCCAAACTGCCAAGTCAGGTTCTCCCTAGACTGGAAACAAGAATCCTAGGACCGGTTTTAGGGTTTGACCCCTCTTCTGCCGGGATAGCTTGATTCCAGTGGCATGGAAAGCACGGGACCCACGTCTGGGCATACCTTTCCCACTCGGGGTGACAAATGGAAAAACAAAAGTTGATGGACAGAATGCAGAACAATGTCATACATTGACCCCAGTACAGAGATCTGGGCCTAAATCCATCGTTTTTTTGTTCTCCATGCCATTCCAGTTTGAACCCAGCCATATGAAAATCAGTCTTGACCCTGTGCCTCATGGGAACAGTCCAGCCCGAACTGCCAAGCCAGATACTCCCTGGACTGGAAACAAGCATCATAGGACCGGTTTCGGGTTTTCATCCCTCTTCAGCCAGGATAGCTTGATTCCAGTGGCATGGAGAGCACGGGACCCACATCTGGGCATACACTTTCCACTCAGGATGACAAATGCAAAAACATCAGTTGATGGACAGTATGCAGAACACTGTCATACATTCACCCCAGTACAGAGATCTGGGAATAAATCCATCGTTCTTTTGCTCACCATCCCATTCTAGCTTGAACCCAGCCATATGCAAATCAGTCTTGACCCTGTGCCTCATGGGAACAGTCCAGCCCGAACTGCCAAGCCAGGTCCTCCCTGGACTGGAAACAAGCATTCGAGGACCGGTTTCGAGGACTCATCCCTCTTCAGCCAGGATAGCTTGATTCCAGTGACATGGAGAGCACGGGACCCACGTCTGGGCATACCCTTCCCACTCTAGGTGACAAATGCAAAAACAACAGATGATGGACAGAATGCAGAACAATGTCATACATTCACCCCAGAACAGAGATCTGGGCCTAAATCCATCGTTTTTTTGGTCACCATGCCATTCCAGTTTGAACCCAGACATATGCAAATCAGTCTTGACCCTGTGCCTCATGGGAAGAGTCCAGCCCGAACTGCCATGCCAGGTCCTCCCTGGACTGTAAACAAGCATCCTAGGACCGGTTTCGGGGTTTCACCCCTTTTAGCCAGGATAGCTTGATTCCAGCGGCATGGAGAGCACGGGACCCACGTCTGGGCATACCATTCCCACTCGGGGTGACAAATGCAAAAACATCAGTTGATGGACAGTATGCAGAACACTGTCATACATTCACCCCAGTACAGAGATCTGGGAATAAATCCATCGTTCTTTTGCTCACCATCCCATTCTAGCTTGAACCCAGCCATATGCAAATCAGTCTTGACCCTGTGCCTCATGGGAACAGTCCAGCCCGAACTGCCAAGCCAGGTCCTCCCTGGACTGGAAACAAGCATTCGAGGACCGGTTTCGAGGACTCATCCCTCTTCAGCCAGGATAGCTTGATTCCAGTGACATGGAGAGCACGGGACCCACGTCTGGGCATACCCTTCCCACTCTAGGTGACAAATGCAAAAACAACAGATGATGGACAGAATGCAGAACAATGTCATACATTCACCCCAGAACAGAGATCTGGGCCTAAATCCATAGTTTTTTAGCTCACCATGCCATTCCAGTTTGAACCCAGCCATATGCAAATCAGTCTTGACCCTGTGCCTCATGGGAACAAACCAGCCCAAACTGCCAAGTCAGGTCTTCCCCGGACTGGAAACAAGCATCCTAGGAGCGGTTTCGGAGTTTCAACCCTCTTCAACCAGGATAGCTTGATTCTAGTGGCATGGAGAGCACGGGACCCACGTCTGGGCATACACTTCTCACTCAGGATGACAAATGCAAAAACATCAGTTGATGGACAGTATGCAGAACAATGTCATACATTCACCCCAGTACAGAGATCTGGGCCTAAATCCATCGTTTTTTTGCTCACCATGCCATTCCAGTTTGAACCCAGCCATATAAAAATCAGTCTTGACCCTGTGCCTCATGGGAACAGTCCAGCCCGAACTGCCAAGCCAGGTCCTCCCTGGACTGGAAACATGCATCCTAGGACCAGTTTCGGGGTTTCACCCGTCTTCAACCAGGATATCTTGATTGCAGTGGCATGGAGAGCACGGGACCCACGTCTGGGCATACCCCTCCCACTCAGGGAGACAAATGCAAAAACAACAGTTGATGGACAGAATGCAGAACAATGTCATACATTAAGCCCAGTAAAGATAACTGGGCCTAAATCCATTGATTTTTCGCTCACCATGCCATTCCAGTTTGAACCCAGCGAAATGCAAATCAGTCTTGACCCTGTGCCTCATTGGAACAGTCCAGCCCAAACTGCCAAGCCAGGTCCTCCCTGGACCGGAAACAAGCATCCTAGTACCGTTTTTGGGGTTTCACCCCTCTTCAGCCAGGATAGCTTGATTCCAGTGGCATGGAGAGCACGGGACCAACGTCTTAGCATACCCTTCCCACTCGTTGTGACAAATGCAAAAACAACAGTTGATGCACAGAATTCAGAACAATGTCATACATTCACCCCAGTACAGAGATCTGGGCCTAAATACATCGGTTTTTTGCTCACCAGGCCATTCCAGTTTGAACCCAGACATATGCAAATCAGTCTTGACCCTGTGCCTCATAGGAACAGTCCAGCCCAAACTGCCAAGTCAGGTTCTCCCTAGACTGGAAACAAGAATCCTAGGACCGGTTTTAGGGTTTGACCCCTCTTCTGCCGGGATAGCTTGATTCCAGTGGCATGGAAAGCACGGGACCCACGTCTGGGCATACCTCTCCCACTCGGGGTGACAAATGGAAAAACAAAAGTTGATGGACAGAATGCAGAACAATGTCATACATTGACCCCAGTACAGAGATCTGGGCCTAAATCCATAGTTTTTTTGTTCTCCATGCCATTCCAGTTTGAACCCAGCCATATGAAAATCAGTCTTGACCCTGTGCCTCATGGGAACAGTCCAGCCCGAACTGCCAAGCCAGATACTCCCTGGACTGGAAACAAGCATCATAGGACCGGTTTCGGGTTTTCATCCCTCTTCAGCCAGGATAGCTTGATTCCAGTGGCATGGAGAGCACGGGACCCACATCTGGGCATACACTTTCCACTCAGGATGACAAATGCAAAAACATCAGTTGATGGACAGTATGCAGAACACTGTCATACATTCACCCCAGTACAGAGATCTGGGAATAAATCCATCGTTCTTTTGCTCACCATCCCATTCTAGCTTGAACCCAGCCATATGCAAATCAGTCTTGACCCTGTGCCTCATGGGAACAGTCCAGCCCGAACTGCCAAGCCAGGTCCTCCCTGGACTGGAAACAAGCATTCGAGGACCGGTTTCGAGGACTCATCCCTCTTCAGCCAGGATAGCTTGATTCCAGTGACATGGAGAGCACGGGACCCACGTCTGGGCATACCCTTCCCACTCTAGGTGACAAATGCAAAAACAACAGATGATGGACAGAATGCAGAACAATGTCATACATTCACCCCAGAACAGAGATCTGGGCCTAAATCCATCGTTTTTTTGGTCACCATGCCATTCCAGTTTGAACCCAGACATATGCAAATCAGTCTTGACCCTGTGCCTCATGGGAAGAGTCCAGCCCGAACTGCCATGCCAGGTCCTCCCTGGACTGTAAACAAGCATCCTAGGACCGGTTTCGGGGTTTCACCCCTTTTAGCCAGGATAGCTTGATTCCAGCGGCATGGAGAGCACGGGACCCACGTCTGGGCATACCATTCCCACTCGGGGTGACAAATGCAAAAACAAAAGTTGATGGACAGAATGCAGAACAATGTCATACATTCTCCCCAGTGCAAAGATCTGTTCCTAAATCCTTCGTTTTTTTGCTCACCATCCCATTCTAGCTTGAACCCAGCCATAATCAAATCAGTCTTGACCCTGTGCCTCATGGGAACAGTCCAGCCCGAACTGCCAAGCCAGGTCCTCCCTGGACTGGAAACAAGCATCTTAGGACCGGTTTAGGGGTCTCACCCCTCTTCAACCAGGATAGCTTGATTCCAGTGGCATGGAGAGCACTGGACCCACGTCTGGGCAAACCCTTCCCACTCGGGCTGAGAAATGCAAAAACAACAGTTGATGGACAGAATGCAGAACAATGTCATACATTCACCCCACAACAGAGATCTGGGCCTAAATCCATCGTTATTTTGCTTACCATGCCATTCCAGTTTGATCCCAGCCATATGCAAATCAGTCTTGACCCTGTGCCTCATGGGAACAGTCCAGCCCGAACTGCCAAGCCAGGTTTTCCCTGGACTGGAAACGAGCATTCTAGGACCGGTTTCGGGGTTTCACCCCTCTTCAGCCAGGATAGCTTGATTCCAGTGGCATGGAAAGCACGGGACCCACGTCTGGGCATACCCTTCCCACACAGGGTGACAAATGGAAAAACAAAAGTTGATGGAGAGAATGCAGAGCAATGTCATACATTCACCCCAGTACAGAGATCTGGGCCTAAATCCATCATTTTTTTGCTCACCATGCCATTCCAGTTTGAACCCAGCCATATGAAAATCAGTCTTGACCCTGGGCCTCATGGGAACAGTCCAGCCCGAACTGCCAAGCTAGGTCTTCCATGCACTGTAAACAAGCGTCTTAGAGCAGTTTCGGGGTTTCACCCCTCTTCAGCAAGGATAACTTGATTCCAGTGGCATGGAGAGCACGGGACTCACATCTGGGCATACCCTTCCCTCTCGGGGTGACAAATGCAATAACAAAAGTTGATGGACAGAATGCAGAACAATGTCATACATTAAGCCCAGTACAGAGATCTGGGCCTAAATCCATCATTTTTTTGCTCACCATGCCATTCCAGTTTGAACCCAGCCATATGAAAATCAGTCTTGACCCTGGGCCTCATGGGAACAGTCCAGCCCGAACTGCCAAGCCAGGTCCTCCCTGGACTGGAAACAAGCATCATAGAACCGGTTTCGGATTTTCATCCCTCTTCAACCAGGATAGCTTGATTCCAGTGGCATGGAGAGCACGGGACCCACGTCTGGGCATACCCTTCCCACTCAGGGTGACAAATGCAAAAACAACAGTTGATGGACAGATTGCAAAACAATGTCATACATTCACCCCAGTACAGAGATCTGGGCCTAAATCTATTGTTTTATTTCTCACCGTGTCATTCCAGTTTGATCCCAGCCAAATGCAAATCAGTCTTGACCCTGTGCCTCATTGGAACAGTCCAGCCCGAACTGCCAAGCCAGGTCCTCCCTGGACCGGAAACAAGCATCCTAGGACCGCTTTCTGGGTTTCACCCCTCTTCAGCCAGGATAGCTTGATTCCAGTGGCATGGAGAGTGCGGGACCCACGTCTGAGCATATCCTTCACACTTGTTGTGACAAATGCAAAAACAACAGTTGATGGACAGAATGCAAAACAATGTCATACATTCACCCCAGTACAAAGATCTGGGCCTAAATCCATCGTTTTTTTGCCCACCATGCCATTCCAGTTTGATCCCAGCCATATGCAAATCAGTCTTGACCCTGTGCCCCATGGGAACAGTCCAGCCCGAACTGCCAAGCTAGTTCCTCCCTGGACTGGAAACAAGCATCCTAGGACTGGTTTCGGGGTTTCACCCCTCTTCAGCCAGGATAGCTTGATTCCAGTGGCATGGATAGCACTGGACCTACGTCTGGGCATACCCTTCCCACTCGGGCTGACAAATGCAAAGACAACAGATGATGGAAAGAATGCAGAACAATGTCATACATTCACCCCAGAACAGAGATCTGGGCCTTAATCCATCGTTGTTTTGCTTACCATGCCATTCCAGTTTGATCCCAGCCATATGCAAATCAGTCTTGATCCTGTGCCTCATGGGAACAGTCCAGCCCGAACTGCCAAGCCAGGTTCTCCCTGGACTGGAAACAAGCATTCTAGGACCGGTTTTGGGGTTTCACCCCTCTTCTGCCAGGATAGCTTGATCCAGTGGCATGGAAAGCACGGGACCCACGTCTGGGCATACCCTTCCCACACGGGGTGACAAATGGAAAAACAAAAGTTAATGGACAGAATGCAGAACAATGTCATACATTCACCCCAGTACTGAGATCTGGGCCTAAATCCATCATTTTTTTGTTCCCCATGCCATTCCAGTTTGAACCCAGCCATATGCACATCAGTCTTGACCCTGTGCCTCATGGGAACAGTCTAGCCCAAACTGCCAAGCTAGGTCTTCCCTGCACTGTAAACAAGCGTCTTACAGCAGTTTTGGGGTTTCACCCCTCTTCAGCAAGGATAACTTGATTCCAGTGGCATGGAGAGCACGGGACGCACGTCTGGGCATACACTTCCCTCTCGGGGTGACAAATGAAATAACAAAAGTTGATGGACAGAATGCAGAACAATGTCATACATTAAGCCCAGTACAGAGATCTGGGCCTAAATCCATCATTTTGTAGTTCAACATGCCATTCCAGTTTGAACCCAGCCATATGAAAATCAGTCTTGACCCTGGGCCTCATGGGAACAGTCCAGCCCGAACTGCCAAGCCAGGTCCTCCCTGGACTGGAAACAAGCATCATAGAACCGGTTTCGGGTTTTCATCCCTCTTCAGCCAGGATAGCTTGATTCCAGTGGCATGGAGAGCACGGGACCCACGTCTGGGCATACCCTTCCCACTCAGGTTGACAAATGCAAAAACAACAGTTGATGGACAGAATGCAAAACAATGTCATACATTCACCCCAGTACAGAGATCTGGGCCTAAGTCCATCGTTTTATTTCTCACCATGTCATTCCAGTTTGAACCCAGCCAAATGCAAATCAGTCTTGACCCTTTGCCTCATTGGAACAGTCCAGCCCGAACTGCCAAGCCAGGTCCTCCCTGGACCGGAAACAAGCATCCTAGGACCGCTTTTGGGGTTTCACCCCTCTTCAGCCAGGATAGCTTGATTCCAGTGGCATGGAGAGTACGGGACCCACGTCTGAGCATATCCTTCACACTTGTTGTGACAAATGCAAAAACAACAGTTGATGGACAGAATGCAAAACAATGTCATACATTCACCCCAGTACAGAGATCTGGGCCTAAGTCCATCGTTTTATTTCTCACCATGTCATTCCAGTTTGAACCCAGCCAAATGCAAATCAGTCTTGACCCTGTGCCTCATGGGAACAGTCTAGCCCGAACTGCCAAGCTAGTTCCTCCCTGGACTGGAAACAAGCATCCTAGGACATGTTTCGGGGTTTTACCCCTTTTCAGCCAGGATAGCTTGATTCCAGTGGCATGGATAGCACTGGACCTACGTCTGGGCATACCCTTCCCACTCGGGCTGACAAATGCAAAGACAACAGATGATGGACAGAATGCAGAACAATGTCATACATTCACCCCAGAACAGAGATCTGGGCCTAAATCCATCGTTATTTTCCTTACCATGCCATTCCAGTTTGATCCCAGCCATATGCAAATCAGTCTTGACCCTGTGCCTCATGGGAACAGTCCAGCCCGAACTGCCAAGCCAGGTTCTCCCTGGACTGGAAACAAGCATTCTAGGACCGGTTTCGGGGTTTCACCCCTCTTTTGCCAGGATAGCTTGATTCCAGTGGCATGGAAAGCACGGGACCCACGTCTGGGCATACCCTTCCCACACGGGATTGACAAATGGAAAAACAAAAGTTAATGGACAGAATGCAGAACAATGTCATACATTAACCCCAGTACAGAGATCTGGGCCTAAATTCATCATTTTTTTGTTCCCCATGCCATTCCAGTTTGAACCCAGCCATATGCACATCAGTCTTGACCCTGTGCCTCATGGGAACAGTCCAGCCCAAACTGCCAAGCCAGGTGCTCCCTGGGCTGGAAATAAGCATCCTAGGACAGGTTTCGAGGTTTCACCCCTCTTCAGCCAGGATAGCTTGATTCCACTAGCATGGAGAGCACGGGACCCACGTCTGGACATACCCTTCCCACTCGGGGTGACAAATGCAAAAACAAAAGTTGATGGACAGAATGCAGAACAGTGACATACATGCACTCCAGTACTGAGATCTGGACCTAAATCCATCTTTTTTTGTTCACCATGCCATTCCAGTTTGAAAGCAGACTTACGCAAATCAGTCTTGACCCTGTGCCTCATGGGAACAGTCCAGCCCGAACTTCCAAGCCAGATCCTCCCTGGACTGGAAACAAGCATCATAGGACCGGTTTCAGGTTTTCATCTCTCTTCAGCCAGGATAGCTTGATTCCAGTGGCATGGAGAGCACGGGACCCATGTCTGGGCATACCCTTCCCACTCGGGTGACAAATGCAAAAACAATAGTTGATGGACAGAATGCAGAACAATGTCATACATTCACCCCAGTACAGAGATCTGGGCCTCAATCCATCGTTTTTTTGCTCACCATGCTATTCCAATTTGAACCCAGTCATATGCAAATCAGCCTAGACCCTGTGCCTCATGGGAACAGTCCAGCCCGAACTGCCAAGCCAGGTTCTCCCTGTACTGGAAACAAGCATCGTAGGACCGGTTTCGGGGTTTCACCCCTCTTCTGCCAGGATAGCTTGATTCCAGTGGCATGGAAAGCACGGGACCCACATCTGGGCATACCCTTCCCACATGGGGAGACAAATGGAAAAACAAAAGTTGATGGACAGAATGCAGAACAATGTCATACATTCACCCCAGAACAGAGAACTGGGCCTAAATCCATCGTTTTTTTGGTCACCATGCCATTCCAGTTTGAACCCAGCCATATGCAAATCAGTCTTGACCCTGTGCCTCATGGGAACAGTCTAGCCCGAACTGCCAAGCTAGTTCCTCCCTGGACTGTAAACAAGCATCCTAGGACCGGTTTCGGGGTTTCACCCCTTTTAGCCAGGATAGCTTGATTCCAGCGGCATGGAGAGCACGGGACCCACGTCTGGGCATACCATTCCCACTCGGGGTGACAAATGCAAAAACAAAAGTTGATGGACAGAATGCAGAACAATGTCATACATTCTCCCCAGTGCAAAGATCTGTTCCTAAATCCATCGTTTTTTTGCTCACCATCCCATTCTAGCTTGAACCCAGCCATATGCAAATCAGTCTTGACCCTGTGCCTCATGGGAACAGTCCAGCCCGAACTGCCAAGCCAGGTCCTCCCTGGACTGGAAACAAGCATCTTAGGACCGGTTTAGGGGTCTCACCCCTCTTCAACCAGGATAGCTTGATTCCAGTGGCATGGAGAGCACTGGACCCACGTCTGGGCAAACCCTTCCCACTCGGGCTGAGAAATGCAAAAACAACAGTTGATGGACAGAATGCAGAACAATGTCATACATTCACCCCAGAATAGAGATCTGGGCCTAAATCCATCGTTATTTTTCTTACCATGCCATTCCAGTTTGATCCCAGCCATATGCAAATCAGTCTTGACCCTGTGCCTCATGGGAACAGTCCAGCCCGAACTGCCAAGCCAGGTTCTCCCTGGACTGGAAACAAGCATTCTAGGACCGGTTTCTGGGTTTCACCCCTCTTCAGCCAGGATAGCTTGATTCCAGTGGCATGGAAAGCACGGGACCCACGTCTGGGCATACCCTTCCCACACAGGGTGACAAATGGAAAAACAAAAGTTGATGGACAGAATGCAGAACAATGTCATACATTCACCCCAGTACAGAGATCTGGGCCTAAATCCATCATTCTTTTTGCTCACCATGCCATTCCAGTTTGAACCCAGCCATAGGAAAATCAGTCTTGACCCTGGGCCTCATGGGAACAGTCCAGCCCGAACTGCCAAGCTAGGTCTTCCATGCACTGTAAACAAGCGTCTTAGAGAAGTTTCGGGGTTTCACCCCTCTTCAGCAAGGATAACTTGATTCCAGTGGCATGGAGAGCACGGGACGCACGTCTGGGCATACCCTTCCCTCTCGGGGTGACAAATGCAATAACAAAAGTTGATGGACAGAATGCAGAACAATGTCATACATTAAACCCAGTACAGAGATCTGGGCCTAAATCCATAATTTTTTTGCTCACCATGCCATTCCAGTTTGAACCCAGCCATATGAAAATCAGTCTTGACCCTGGGCCTCATGGGAACAGTCCAGCCCGAACTGCCAAGCCAGGTCCTCCCTGGACTGGAAACAAGCATCATAGAACCGGTTTCGGATTTTCATCCCTCTTCAACCAGGATAGCTTGATTCCAGTGGCATGGAGAGCACGGGACCCACGTCTGGGCATACCCTTCCCACTCTGGGTGACAAATGCAAAAACAACAGTTGATGGACAGATTGCAAAACAATGTCAGACATTCACCCCAGTACAAAGATCTGGGCCTAAATCTATTGTTTTATTTCTCACCATGTCATTCCAGTTTGATCCCAGCCAAATGCAAATCAGTCTTGACCCTGTGCCTCATTGGAACAGTCCAGCCCAAACTGCCAAGCCAGGTCCTCCCTGGACCGGAAACAAGCATCCTAGGACCGCTTTCTGGGTTTCACCCCTCTTCAGCCAGGATAGCTTGATTCCAGTGGCATGGAGAGTGCGGGACCCACGTCTGAGCATATCCTTCACACTTGTTGTGACAAATGCAAAAACAACAGTTGATGGACAGAATGCAAAACAATGTCATACATTCACCCCAGTACAAAGATCTGGGCCTAAATCCATCGTTTTTTTGCTCACCATGCCATTCCAGTTTGATCCCAGCCATATGCAAATCAGTCTTGACCCTGTGCCTCATGGGAACAGTCCAGCCCGAACTGCCAAGCCAGGTTCTCCCTGGACTGGAAACAAGCATTCTAGGACCGGTTTTGGGGTTTCACCCCTCTTCAGCAAGGATAACTTGATTCCAGTGGCATGGAGAGCACGGGACGCACGTCTGGGCATACCCTTCCCTCTCGGGGTGACAAATGAAATAACAAAAGTTGATGGACAGAATGCAGAACAATATCATACATTAAGCCCAGTACAGAGATCTGGGCCTAAATCCATCATTTTATTTCTCACAATGTCATTCCAGTTTGAACCCAGCCAAATGCAAATCAGTCTTGACCCTTTGCCTCATTGGAACAGTCCAGCCCGAACTGCCAAGCCAGGTCCTCCCTGGACCGGAAACAAGCATCATAGAACCGGTTTCGGGTTTTCATCCCTCTTCAGCCAGGATAGCTTGATTCCAGTGGCATGGAGAGCACGGGACCCACGTCTGGGCATACCCTTCCCACTCAGGGTGACAAATGCAAAAACAACAGTTGATGGACAGAATGCAAAACAATGTCATACATTCACCCCAGTACAGAGATCTGGGCCTAAGTCCATCGTTTTATTTCTCACAATGTCATTCCAGTTTGAACCCAGCCAAATGCAAATCAGTCTTGACCCTTTGCCTCATTGGAACAGTCCAGCCCGAACTGCCAAGCCAGGTCCTCCCTGGACCGGAAACAAGCATCCTAGGACCGCTTTCGGGGTTTCACCCCTCTTCAGCCAGGAAAGCTTGATTCCAGTGGCATGGAGAGTACGGGACCCACGTCTGAGCATACCCTTCACACTCGTTGTGACAAATGCAAAAACAATAGTTGATGGACAGAATGCAAAACAATGTCATACATTCACCCCAGTACAGAGATCTGGGCCTAAATCCATCGTTTTTTTGCTCACCATGCCATTCCAGTTTGATCCCAGCCATATGCAAATCAGTCTTGACCCTGTGCCTCATGGGAACAGTCTAGCCCGAACTGCCAAGCTAGTTCCTCCCTGGACTGGAAACAAGTATCCTAGGACCGGTTTCGGGGTTTTACCCCTTTTCAGCCAGGATAGCTTGATTCCAGTGGCATGGATAGCACTGGACCTATGTCTGGGCATACCCTTCCCACTCGGGCTGACAAATGCAAAGACAACAGATGATGGACAGAATGCAGAACAATGTCATACATTCACCCCAGAACAGAGATCTGGGCCTAAATCCATTGTTATTTTCCTTACCATGCCATTCCAGTTTGATCCCAGCCATATGCAAATCAGTCTTGACCCTGTGCCTCATGGGAACAGTCCAGCCCGAACTGCCAAGCCAGGTTCTCCCTGGACTGGAAACAAGCATTCTAGGACCGGTTTTGGGGTTTCACCCCTCTTCTGCCAGGATAGCTTGATTCCAGTGGCATGGAAAGCACGGGACCCACGTCTGGGCATACCCTTCCCACATGGGATTGACAAATGGAAAAACAAAAGTTAATGGACAGAATGCAGATCAATGTCATACATTCACCCCAGTACAGAGATCTGGGCCTAAATTCATCATTTTTTTGTTCCCCATGCCATTCCAGTTTGAACCCAGCCATATGCACATCAGTCTTGACTCTGTGCCTCATGGGAACAGTCCAGCCCAAACTGCCAAGCCAGGTGCTCCCTGGGCTGGACATAAGCATCCTAGGACAGGTTTCGAGGTTTCACCCCTCTTCAGCCAGGATAGCTTGATTCCACTAGCATGGAGAGCACGGGACCCACGTCTGGACATACCCTTCCCACTCGGGGTGACAAATGCAAAAACAAAAGTTAATGGACAGAATGCAGAACAGTGACATACATGCACTCCAGTACTGAGATCTGGACCTAAATCCATCTTTTTTTGTTCACCATGCCATTCCAGTTTGAAAGCAGACTTACGCAAATCAGTCTTGACCCTGTGCCTCATGGGAACAGTCCAGCCTGAACTGCAAAGCCAGATCCTCCCTGGACAGGAAACAAGCATCCTAGGACCGGTTTCAGGTTTTCATCTCTCTTCAGCCAGGATAGCTTGGTTCCAGTGGCATGGAGAGCACGGGACCCATGTCTGGACATACCCTTACCACTCGGGGTGACAAATGCAAAAACAAAAGTTGATGGACAGAATGCAGAACAGTGACATACATGCACTCCAGTACTGAGATCTGGACCTAAATCCATCTTTTTTTGTTCACCATGCCATTCCAGTTTGAAAGCAGACTTACGCAAATCAGTCTTGACCCTGTGCCTCATGGGAACAGTCCAGCCCGAACTTCCAAGCCAGATCCTCCCTGGACTGGAAACAAGCATCATAGGACCGGTTTCAGGTTTTCATCTCTCTTCAGCCAGGATAGCTTGATTCCAGTGGCATGGAGAACACAGGACCCATGTCTGGGCATACCCTTCCCACTCGGGTGACAAATGCAAAAACAATAGTTGATGGACAGAATGCAGAACAATGTCATACATTCACCCCAGAACAGAGATCTGGGCCTTAATCCATCGTTGTTTTGCTTACCATGCCATTCCAGTTTGATCCCAGCCATATGCAAATCAGTCTTGATCCTGTGCCTCATGGGAACAGTCCAGCCCGAACTGCCAAGCCAGGTTCTCCCTGGACTGGAAACAAGCATTCTAGGACCGGTTTTGGGGTTTCACCCCTCTTCTGCCAGGATAGCTTGATCCAGTGGCATGGAAAGCACGGGACCCACGTCTGGGCATACCCTTCCCACACGGGGTGACAAATGGAAAAACAAAAGTTAATGGACAGAATGCAGAACAATGTCATACATTCACCCCAGTACTGAGATCTGGGCCTAAATCCATCATTTTTTTGTTCCCCATGCCATTCCAGTTTGAACCCAGCCATATGCACATCAGTCTTGACCCTGTGCCTCATGGGAACAGTCTAGCCCAAACTGCCAAGCTAGGTCTTCCCTGCACTGTAAACAAGCGTCTTACAGCAGTTTTGGGGTTTCACCCCTCTTCAGCAAGGATAACTTGATTCCAGTGGCATGGAGAGCACGGGACGCACGTCTGGGCATACACTTCCCTCTCGGGGTGACAAATGAAATAACAAAAGTTGATGGACAGAATGCAGAACAATGTCATACATTAAGCCCAGTACAGAGATCTGGGCCTAAATCCATCATTTTGTAGTTCAACATGCCATTCCAGTTTGAACCCAGCCATATGAAAATCAGTCTTGACCCTGGGCCTCATGGGAACAGTCCAGCCCGAACTGCCAAGCCAGGTCCTCCCTGGACTGGAAACAAGCATCATAGAACCGGTTTCGGGTTTTCATCCCTCTTCAGCCAGGATAGCTTGATTCCAGTGGCATGGAGAGCACGGGACCCACGTCTGGGCATACCCTTCCCACTCAGGTTGACAAATGCAAAAACAACAGTTGATGGACAGAATGCAAAACAATGTCATACATTCACCCCAGTACAGAGATCTGGGCCTAAGTCCATCGTTTTATTTCTCACCATGTCATTCCAGTTTGAACCCAGCCAAATGCAAATCAGTCTTGACCCTTTGCCTCATTGGAACAGTCCAGCCCGAACTGCCAAGCCAGGTCCTCCCTGGACCGGAAACAAGCATCCTAGGACCGCTTTTGGGGTTTCACCCCTCTTCAGCCAGGATAGCTTGATTCCAGTGGCATGGAGAGTACGGGACCCACGTCTGAGCATATCCTTCACACTTGTTGTGACAAATGCAAAAACAACAGTTGATGGACAGAATGCAAAACAATGTCATACATTCACCCCAGTACAGAGATCTGGGCCTAAGTCCATCGTTTTATTTCTCACCATGTCATTCCAGTTTGAACCCAGCCAAATGCAAATCAGTCTTGACCCTGTGCCTCATGGGAACAGTCTAGCCCGAACTGCCAAGCTAGTTCCTCCCTGGACTGGAAACAAGCATCCTAGGACATGTTTCGGGGTTTTACCCCTTTTCAGCCAGGATAGCTTGATTCCAGTGGCATGGATAGCACTGGACCTACGTCTGGGCATACCCTTCCCACTCGGGCTGACAAATGCAAAGACAACAGATGATGGACAGAATGCAGAACAATGTCATACATTCACCCCAGAACAGAGATCTGGGCCTAAATCCATCGTTATTTTCCTTACCATGCCATTCCAGTTTGATCCCAGCCATATGCAAATCAGTCTTGACCCTGTGCCTCATGGGAACAGTCCAGCCCGAACTGCCAAGCCAGGTTCTCCCTGGACTGGAAACAAGCATTCTAGGACCGGTTTCGGGGTTTCACCCCTCTTTTGCCAGGATAGCTTGATTCCAGTGGCATGGAAAGCACGGGACCCACGTCTGGGCATACCCTTCCCACACGGGATTGACAAATGGAAAAACAAAAGTTAATGGACAGAATGCAGAACAATGTCATACATTAACCCCAGTACAGAGATCTGGGCCTAAATTCATCATTTTTTTGTTCCCCATGCCATTCCAGTTTGAACCCAGCCATATGCACATCAGTCTTGACCCTGTGCCTCATGGGAACAGTCCAGCCCAAACTGCCAAGCCAGGTGCTCCCTGGGCTGGAAATAAGCATCCTAGGACAGGTTTCGAGGTTTCACCCCTCTTCAGCCAGGATAGCTTGATTCCACTAGCATGGAGAGCACGGGACCCACGTCTGGACATACCCTTCCCACTCGGGGTGACAAATGCAAAAACAAAAGTTGATGGACAGAATGCAGAACAGTGACATACATGCACTCCAGTACTGAGATCTGGACCTAAATCCATCTTTTTTTGTTCACCATGCCATTCCAGTTTGAAAGCAGACTTACGCAAATCAGTCTTGACCCTGTGCCTCATGGGAACAGTCCAGCCCGAACTTCCAAGCCAGATCCTCCCTGGACTGGAAACAAGCATCATAGGACCGGTTTCAGGTTTTCATCTCTCTTCAGCCAGGATAGCTTGATTCCAGTGGCATGGAGAGCACGGGACCCATGTCTGGGCATACCCTTCCCACTCGGGTGACAAATGCAAAAACAATAGTTGATGGACAGAATGCAGAACAATGTCATACATTCACCCCAGTACAGAGATCTGGGCCTCAATCCATCGTTTTTTTGCTCACCATGCTATTCCAATTTGAACCCAGTCATATGCAAATCAGCCTAGACCCTGTGCCTCATGGGAACAGTCCAGCCCGAACTGCCAAGCCAGGTTCTCCCTGTACTGGAAACAAGCATCGTAGGACCGGTTTCGGGGTTTCACCCCTCTTCTGCCAGGATAGCTTGATTCCAGTGGCATGGAAAGCACGGGACCCACATCTGGGCATACCCTTCCCACATGGGGAGACAAATGGAAAAACAAAAGTTGATGGACAGAATGCAGAACAATGTCATACATTCACCCCAGAACAGAGAACTGGGCCTAAATCCATCGTTTTTTTGGTCACCATGCCATTCCAGTTTGAACCCAGCCATATGCAAATCAGTCTTGACCCTGTGCCTCATGGGAACAGTCTAGCCCGAACTGCCAAGCTAGTTCCTCCCTGGACTGTAAACAAGCATCCTAGGACCGGTTTCGGGGTTTCACCCCTTTTAGCCAGGATAGCTTGATTCCAGCGGCATGGAGAGCACGGGACCCACGTCTGGGCATACCATTCCCACTCGGGGTGACAAATGCAAAAACAAAAGTTGATGGACAGAATGCAGAACAATGTCATACATTCTCCCCAGTGCAAAGATCTGTTCCTAAATCCATCGTTTTTTTGCTCACCATCCCATTCTAGCTTGAACCCAGCCATATGCAAATCAGTCTTGACCCTGTGCCTCATGGGAACAGTCCAGCCCGAACTGCCAAGCCAGGTCCTCCCTGGACTGGAAACAAGCATCTTAGGACCGGTTTAGGGGTCTCACCCCTCTTCAACCAGGATAGCTTGATTCCAGTGGCATGGAGAGCACTGGACCCACGTCTGGGCAAACCCTTCCCACTCGGGCTGAGAAATGCAAAAACAACAGTTGATGGACAGAATGCAGAACAATGTCATACATTCACCCCAGAATAGAGATCTGGGCCTAAATCCATCGTTATTTTTCTTACCATGCCATTCCAGTTTGATCCCAGCCATATGCAAATCAGTCTTGACCCTGTGCCTCATGGGAACAGTCCAGCCCGAACTGCCAAGCCAGGTTCTCCCTGGACTGGAAACAAGCATTCTAGGACCGGTTTCTGGGTTTCACCCCTCTTCAGCCAGGATAGCTTGATTCCAGTGGCATGGAAAGCACGGGACCCACGTCTGGGCATACCCTTCCCACACAGGGTGACAAATGGAAAAACAAAAGTTGATGGACAGAATGCAGAACAATGTCATACATTCACCCCAGTACAGAGATCTGGGCCTAAATCCATCATTCTTTTTGCTCACCATGCCATTCCAGTTTGAACCCAGCCATAGGAAAATCAGTCTTGACCCTGGGCCTCATGGGAACAGTCCAGCCCGAACTGCCAAGCTAGGTCTTCCATGCACTGTAAACAAGCGTCTTAGAGAAGTTTCGGGGTTTCACCCCTCTTCAGCAAGGATAACTTGATTCCAGTGGCATGGAGAGCACGGGACGCACGTCTGGGCATACCCTTCCCTCTCGGGGTGACAAATGCAATAACAAAAGTTGATGGACAGAATGCAGAACAATGTCATACATTAAACCCAGTACAGAGATCTGGGCCTAAATCCATAATTTTTTTGCTCACCATGCCATTCCAGTTTGAACCCAGCCATATGAAAATCAGTCTTGACCCTGGGCCTCATGGGAACAGTCCAGCCCGAACTGCCAAGCCAGGTCCTCCCTGGACTGGAAACAAGCATCATAGAACCGGTTTCGGATTTTCATCCCTCTTCAACCAGGATAGCTTGATTCCAGTGGCATGGAGAGCACGGGACCCACGTCTGGGCATACCCTTCCCACTCTGGGTGACAAATGCAAAAACAACAGTTGATGGACAGATTGCAAAACAATGTCAGACATTCACCCCAGTACAAAGATCTGGGCCTAAATCTATTGTTTTATTTCTCACCATGTCATTCCAGTTTGATCCCAGCCAAATGCAAATCAGTCTTGACCCTGTGCCTCATTGGAACAGTCCAGCCCAAACTGCCAAGCCAGGTCCTCCCTGGACCGGAAACAAGCATCCTAGGACCGCTTTCTGGGTTTCACCCCTCTTCAGCCAGGATAGCTTGATTCCAGTGGCATGGAGAGTGCGGGACCCACGTCTGAGCATATCCTTCACACTTGTTGTGACAAATGCAAAAACAACAGTTGATGGACAGAATGCAAAACAATGTCATACATTCACCCCAGTACAAAGATCTGGGCCTAAATCCATCGTTTTTTTGCTCACCATGCCATTCCAGTTTGATCCCAGCCATATGCAAATCAGTCTTGACCCTGTGCCTCATGGGAACAGTCCAGCCCGAACTGCCAAGCCAGGTTCTCCCTGGACTGGAAACAAGCATTCTAGGACCGGTTTTGGGGTTTCACCCCTCTTCAGCAAGGATAACTTGATTCCAGTGGCATGGAGAGCACGGGACGCACGTCTGGGCATACCCTTCCCTCTCGGGGTGACAAATGAAATAACAAAAGTTGATGGACAGAATGCAGAACAATATCATACATTAAGCCCAGTACAGAGATCTGGGCCTAAATCCATCATTTTATTTCTCACAATGTCATTCCAGTTTGAACCCAGCCAAATGCAAATCAGTCTTGACCCTTTGCCTCATTGGAACAGTCCAGCCCGAACTGCCAAGCCAGGTCCTCCCTGGACCGGAAACAAGCATCATAGAACCGGTTTCGGGTTTTCATCCCTCTTCAGCCAGGATAGCTTGATTCCAGTGGCATGGAGAGCACGGGACCCACGTCTGGGCATACCCTTCCCACTCAGGGTGACAAATGCAAAAACAACAGTTGATGGACAGAATGCAAAACAATGTCATACATTCACCCCAGTACAGAGATCTGGGCCTAAGTCCATCGTTTTATTTCTCACAATGTCATTCCAGTTTGAACCCAGCCAAATGCAAATCAGTCTTGACCCTTTGCCTCATTGGAACAGTCCAGCCCGAACTGCCAAGCCAGGTCCTCCCTGGACCGGAAACAAGCATCCTAGGACCGCTTTCGGGGTTTCACCCCTCTTCAGCCAGGAAAGCTTGATTCCAGTGGCATGGAGAGTACGGGACCCACGTCTGAGCATACCCTTCACACTCGTTGTGACAAATGCAAAAACAATAGTTGATGGACAGAATGCAAAACAATGTCATACATTCACCCCAGTACAGAGATCTGGGCCTAAATCCATCGTTTTTTTGCTCACCATGCCATTCCAGTTTGATCCCAGCCATATGCAAATCAGTCTTGACCCTGTGCCTCATGGGAACAGTCTAGCCCGAACTGCCAAGCTAGTTCCTCCCTGGACTGGAAACAAGTATCCTAGGACCGGTTTCGGGGTTTTACCCCTTTTCAGCCAGGATAGCTTGATTCCAGTGGCATGGATAGCACTGGACCTATGTCTGGGCATACCCTTCCCACTCGGGCTGACAAATGCAAAGACAACAGATGATGGACAGAATGCAGAACAATGTCATACATTCACCCCAGAACAGAGATCTGGGCCTAAATCCATTGTTATTTTCCTTACCATGCCATTCCAGTTTGATCCCAGCCATATGCAAATCAGTCTTGACCCTGTGCCTCATGGGAACAGTCCAGCCCGAACTGCCAAGCCAGGTTCTCCCTGGACTGGAAACAAGCATTCTAGGACCGGTTTTGGGGTTTCACCCCTCTTCTGCCAGGATAGCTTGATTCCAGTGGCATGGAAAGCACGGGACCCACGTCTGGGCATACCCTTCCCACATGGGATTGACAAATGGAAAAACAAAAGTTAATGGACAGAATGCAGATCAATGTCATACATTCACCCCAGTACAGAGATCTGGGCCTAAATTCATCATTTTTTTGTTCCCCATGCCATTCCAGTTTGAACCCAGCCATATGCACATCAGTCTTGACTCTGTGCCTCATGGGAACAGTCCAGCCCAAACTGCCAAGCCAGGTGCTCCCTGGGCTGGACATAAGCATCCTAGGACAGGTTTCGAGGTTTCACCCCTCTTCAGCCAGGATAGCTTGATTCCACTAGCATGGAGAGCACGGGACCCACGTCTGGACATACCCTTCCCACTCGGGGTGACAAATGCAAAAACAAAAGTTAATGGACAGAATGCAGAACAGTGACATACATGCACTCCAGTACTGAGATCTGGACCTAAATCCATCTTTTTTTGTTCACCATGCCATTCCAGTTTGAAAGCAGACTTACGCAAATCAGTCTTGACCCTGTGCCTCATGGGAACAGTCCAGCCTGAACTGCAAAGCCAGATCCTCCCTGGACAGGAAACAAGCATCCTAGGACCGGTTTCAGGTTTTCATCTCTCTTCAGCCAGGATAGCTTGGTTCCAGTGGCATGGAGAGCACGGGACCCATGTCTGGACATACCCTTCCCACTCGGGGTGACAAATGCAAAAACAAAAGTTGATGGACAGAATGCAGAACAGTGACATACATGCACTCCAGTACTGAGATCTGGACCTAAATCCATCTTTTTTTGTTCACCATGCCATTCCAGTTTGAAAGCAGACTTACGCAAATCAGTCTTGACCCTGTGCCTCATGGGAACAGTCCAGCCCGAACTTCCAAGCCAGATCCTCCCTGGACTGGAAACAAGCATCATAGGACCGGTTTCAGGTTTTCATCTCTCTTCAGCCAGGATAGCTTGATTCCAGTGGCATGGAGAACACAGGACCCATGTCTGGGCATACCCTTCCCACTCGGGTGACAAATGCAAAAACAATAGTTGATGGACAGAATGCAGAACAATGTCATACATTCACCCCAGTACAGAGATCTGGGCCTCAATCCATCGTTTTTTTGCTCACCATGCTATTCCAATTTGAACCCACTCATATGCAAATCAGCCTAGACCCTGTGCCTCATGGGAACAGTCCAGCCCGAACTGCCAAGCCAGGTTCTCCCTGTACTGGAAACAAGCATCGTAGGACCGGTTTCGGGGTTTCACCCCTCTTCTGCCAGGATAGCTTGATTCCAGTGGCATGGAAAGCACGGGACCCACATCTGGGCATACCCTTCCCACATGGGGAGACAAATGGAAAAACAAAAGTTGATGGACAGAATGCAGAACAATGTCATACATTCACCCCAGAACAGAGAACTGGGCCTAAATCCATCGTTTTTTTGGTCTCCATGCCATTCCAGTTTGAACCCAGCCATATGCAAATCAGTCTTGACCCTGTGCCTCATGGGAACAGTCTAGCCCGAACTGCCAAGCTAGTTCCTCCCTGGACTGTAAACAAGCATCCTAGGACCGGTTTCGGGGTTTCACCCCTTTTAGCCAGGATAGCTTGATTCCAGCGGCATGGAGAGCACGGGACCCACGTCTGGGCATACCATTCCCACTCGGGGTGACAAATGCAAAAACAAAAGTTGATGGACAGAATGCAGAACAATGTCATACATTCTCCCCAGTGCAAAGATCTGTTCCTAAATCCATCGTTTTTTTGCTCACCATCCCATTCTAGCTTGAACCCAGACATATGCAAATCAGTCTTGACCCTGTGCCTCATGGGAACAGTCCAGCCCGAACTGCCAAGCCAGGTCCTCCCTGGACTGGAAACAAGCATCTTAGGACCGGTTTAGGGGTCTCACCCCTCTTCAACCAGGATAGCTTGATTCCAGTGGCATGGAGAGCACTGGACCCACGTCTGGGCAAACCCTTCCCACTCGGGCTGAGAAATGCAAAAACAACAGTTGATGGACAGAATGCAGAACAATGTCATACATTCACCCCAGAATAGAGATCTGGGCCTAAATCCATCGTTATTTTTCTTACCATGCCATTCCAGTTTGATCCCAGCCATATGCAAATCAGTCTTGACCCTGTGCCTCATGGGAACAGTCCAGCCCGAACTGCCAAGCCAGGTTCTCCCTGGACTGGAAACAAGCATTCTAGGACCGGTTTCGGGGTTTCACCCCTCTTCAGCCAGGATAGCTTGATTCCAGTGGCATGGAAAGCACGGGACCCACGTCTGGGCATACCCTTCCCACACGGGGTGACAAATGGAAAAACAAAAGTTGATGGACAGAATGCAGAACAATGTCATACATTCACCCCAGTACAGAGATCTGGGCCTAAATCCATCATTCTTTTTACTCACCATGCCATTCCAGTTTGAACCCAGCCATAGGAAAATCAGTCTTGACCCTGGGCCTCATGGGAACAGTCCAGCCCGAACTGCCAAGCTAGGTCTTCCATGCACTGTAAACAAGCGTCTTAGAGCAGTTTCGGGGTTTCACCCCTCTTCAGCAAGGATAACTTGATTCCAGTGGCATGGAGAGCACGGGACGCACGTCTGGGCATACCCTTCCCTCTCGGGGTGACAAATGCAATAACAAAAGTTGATGGACAGAATGCAGAACAATGTCATACATTAAGCCCAGTACAGAGATCTGGGCCTAAATCCATCATTTTATTTCTCACAATGTCATTCCAGTTTGAACCCAGCCAAATGCAAATCAGTCTTGACCCTTTGCCTCATTGGAACAGTCCAGCCCGAACTGCCAAGCCAGGTCCTCCCTGGACAGGAAACAAGCATCATAGAACCGGTTTCGGGTTTTCATCCCTCTTCAGCCAGGATAGCTTGATTCCAGTGGCATGGAGAGCACGGGACCCACGTCTGGGCATACCCTTCCCACTCAGGGTGACAAATGCAAAAACAACAGTTGATGGACAGAATGCAAAACAATGTCATACATTCACCCCAGTACAGAGATCTGGGCCTAAGTCCATCGTTTTATTTCTCACAATGTCATTCCAGTTTGAACCCAGCCAAATGCAAATCAGTCTTGACCCTTTGCCTCATTGGAACAGTCCAGCCCGAACTGCCAAGCCAGGTCCTCCCTGGACCGGAAACAAGCATCCTAGGACCGCTTTCGGGGTTTCACCCCTCTTCAGCCAGGAAAGCTTGATTCCAGTGGCATGGAGAGTACGGGACCCACGTCTGAGCATACCCTTCACACTCGTTGTGACAAATGCAAAAACAACAGTTGATGGACAGAATGCAAAACAATGTCATACATTCACCCCAGTACAGAGATCTGGGCCTAAATCCATCGTTTTTTTGCTCACCATGCCATTGCAGTTTGATCCCAGCCATATGCAAATCAGTCTTGACCCTGTGCCTCATAGGAACAGTCTAGCCCGAACTGCCAAGCTAGTTCCTCCCTGGACTGGAAACAAGTATCCTAGGACCGGTTTCGGGGTTTTACCCCTTTTCAGCCAGGATAGCTTGATTCCAGTGGCATGGATAGCACTGGACCTACGTCTGGGCATACCCTTCCCACTCGGGCTGACAAATGCAAAGACAACAGATGATGGACAGAATGCAGAACAATGTCATACATTCACCCCAGAACAGAGATCTGGGCCTAAATCCATTGTTATTTTCCTTACCATGCCATTCCAGTTTGATCCCAGCCATATGCAAATCAGTCTTGACCCTGTGCCTCATGGGAACAGTCCAGCCCGAACTGCCAAGCCAGGTTCTCCCTGGACTGGAAACAAGCATTCTAGGACCGGTTTCGGGGTTTCACCCCTCTTCTGCCAGGATAGCTTGATTCCAGTGGCATGGAAAGCACGGGACCCACGTCTGGGCATACCCTTCCCACACGGGATTGACAAATGGAAAAACAAAAGTTAATGGACAGAATGCAGAACAATGTCATACATTCACCCCAGTACAGAGATCTGGGCCTAAATTCATCATTTTTTTGTTCCCCATGCCATTCCAGTTTGAACCCAGCCATATGCACATCAGTCTTGACTCTGTGCCTCATGGGAACAGTCCAGCCCAAACTGCCAAGCCAGGTGCTCCCTGGGCTGGAAATAAGCATCCTAGGACAGGTTTCGAGGTTTCACCCCTCTTCAGCCAGGATAGCTTGATTCCACTAGCATGGAGAGCACGGGACCCACGTCTGGACATACCCTTCCCACTCGGGGTGACAAATGCAAAAACAAAAGTTGATGGACAGAATGCAGAACAGTGACATACATGCACTCCAGTACTGAGATCTGGACCTAAATCCATCTTTTTTTGTTCACCATGCCATTCCAGTTTGAAAGCAGACTTACGCAAATCAGTCTTGACCCTGTGCCTCATGGGAACAGTCCAGCCTGAACTGCAAAGCCAGATCCTCCCTGGACTGGAAACAAGCATCATAGGACCGGTTTCAGGTTTTCATCTCTCTTCAGCCAGGATAGCTTGGTTCCAGTGGCATGGAGAGCACGGGACCCATGTCTGGGCATACCCTTCCCACTCGGGTGACAAATGCAAAAACAATAGTTGATGGACAGAATGCAGAACAATGTCATACATTCACCCCAGTACAGAGATCTGTGCCTCAATCCATCGTTTTTTTGCTCACCATGCTATTCCAATTTGAACCCAGTCATATGCAAATCAGCCTAGACCCTGTGCCTCATGGGAACAGTCCAGCCCGAACTGCCAAGCCAGGTTCTCCCTGTACAGGAAACAAGCATCGTAGGACCGGTTTCGGGGTTTCACCCCTCTTCTGCCAGGATAGCTTGATTCTAGTGGCATGGAAAGCACGGGACCCACGTCTGGGCATACCCTTCCCACATGGGGAGACAAATGGAAAAACAAAAGTTGATGGACAGAATGCAGAACAATGTCATAAATTCACCTCAGTACAGAGATCTGGGCCCAAATCCATCATTTTTTTTTCCCTATGCCATTCCAGTTTGAACCCATCTATATGCAAATCGGTCTTGACCCTGTGCCTCATGGGAGCAGTCTACCCCAAACTGCCCAGCTAGATCTTCCCTGCACTGTAAACAAGCATCCTAGAAGAGTTTTGGGGTTTCACCCCTCTTCAGCAAGGATAGCTTGATTCCAGTGGCATGGAGAGCACGGGACCCACATCTGGGCATACACTTCCCACTCAGGATGACAAATGCAAAAACATCAGTTGATGGACAGTATACAGAACAATGTCATACATTCACCCCAGTAAAGAGATCTGGGAATAAATCCATCGTTCTTTTGCTCACCATCCCATTCTAGCTTGAACCCAGCCATATGCAAATCAGTCTTGACCCTGTGCCTCATGGGAACAGTCCAGCCCGAACTGCCAAGCCAGGTCCTCCCTGGACTGGAAACAAGCATCCTAGGACCGGTTTCGAGGTCTCATCCCTCTTCAGCCAGGATAGCTTGATTCCAGTGGCATGGAGAGCACGGGACGCACGTCTGGGCATACCCTTCCCACTCGAGGTGACAAATGCAAAAACAACAGTTGATGGACAGAATGCAGAACAATGTCATACATTCACCCCAGAACAGAGATCTGGGCCTAACTCCATCGTTTTTTTGGTCACCATGCCATTCCAGTTTGAACCCAGCCATATGCAAATCAGTCTTGATCCTGTGCCTCGTGGGTAAGAGTCCAGCCCGAACTGCCATGCCAGGTCCTCCCTGGACTGTAAACAAGCATCCTAGGACCGGTTTCGGGGTTTCACCCCTTTTAGCCAGGATAGCTTGATTCCAGCGGCATGGAGAGCATGGGACCCACGTCTGGGCATACCATTCCCATTCGGGGTGACAAATGCAAAAGCAAAAGTTGATGGACAGAATGCAGAACAATGTCATACATTCACCCCAGTTCAGAGATCTGGGCCTAAATCCATCGTTTTTTTGCTCACCACCCCATTCTAGCTTGAACCCAGCCATATGCAAATCAGTCTTGACCCTGTGCCTCATGGGAACTGTCCAGCCCGAACTGCCAAGCCAGGTCCTCCCTGGACTGGAAACAAGCATCCTAGGACCGGTTTAGGGGTCTCACCCCTCTTCAACCAGGATAGCTTGATTCCAGTGGCATGGAGAGCACTGGACCCACGTCTGGGCATACCCTTCCCACTAGGGCTGACAAATGCAAAAACAACAGTTGATGGACAGAATGCAGAACAATGTCATACATTCACCCCAGAACTGAGATCTGGGCCTAAATCCATCGTTATTTTGCTTACCATGCCATTCCAGTTTGATCCCAGCCATATGCAAATCAGTCTTGACCCTGTGCCTCATGGGAAAAGTCCAGCCCAAACTGCCAAGCCAGGTTCTCCCTGGACTGGAAACAAGCATTCTAGGACCGGTTTCGGGGTTTCACCCCTCTTCTGCCAGGATAGCTTGATTCCAGTGGCATGGAAAGCACGGGACCCAATTCTGGGCAAACCCTTCCCACTCGGGCTGAGAAATGCAAAAACAACAGTTGATGGACAGAATGCAGAACAATGTCATACATTCACCCCAGAATAGAGATCTGGGCCTAAATCCATCGTTATTTTGCTTACCATGCCATTCCAGTTTGATCCCAGCCATATGCAAATCAGTCTTGACCCTGTGCCTCATGGGAACAGTCCAGCCCGAACTGCCAAGCCAGGTTCTCCCTGGACTGGAAACAAGCATTCTAGGACCGGTTTCGGGGTTTCACCCCTCTTCAGCCAGGATAGCTTGATTCCAGTGGCATGGAAAGCACGGGACCCACGTCTGGGCATACCCTTCCCACACGGGGTGACAAATGGAAAAACAAAAGTTGATGGACAGAATGCAGAACAATGTCATACATTCACCCCAGTACAGAGATCTGGGCCTAAATCCATCATTTTTTTTGCTCACCATGCCATTCCAGTTTGTACCCAGCCATATGAAAATCAGTCTTGACCCTGGGCCTCATGGGAACAGTCCAGCCCGAACTGCCAAGCTAGGTCTTCCATGCACTCTAAACATGCGTCTTAGAGCGGTTTCGGGGTTTCACCCCTCTTCAGGAAGGATAACTTGATTCCAGTGGCATGGAGAGCCTGGGACGCACGTCTGGGCATACCCTTCCCACATGGGGAAACAAATGGAAAAACAAAAGTTGATGGACAGAATGCAGAACAATGTCATACATTCACCTCAGTACAGAGATCTGGGCCTAAATCCATCATTTTTTTGTTCCCTATGCCATTATAGTTTGAACCCATCTATATGCAAATCGGTCTTGACCCTGTGCCTCATGGGAGCAGTCTACCCCAAACTGCCCAGCTAGGTCTTCCCTGCACTGTAAACAAGCATCCTAGAAGAGTTTCGGGGTTTCACCCCTCTTCAGCAAGGATAGCTTGATTCCAGTGGCATGGAGAGCACGGGACCCATGTCTGGGCATACACTTCCCACTCAGGATGACAAATGCAAAAACATCAGTTGATGGACAGTATGCAGAACAATGTCATGCATTCACCCCAGTATAGAGATCTGGGAATAAATCCATCGTTCTTTTGCTCACCATCCCATTCTAGCTTGAACCCAGCCATATGCAAATCAGTCTTGACCCTGTGCCTCATGGGAACAGTCCAGCCCGAACTGCCAAGCCAGGTCCTCCCTGGACTGGAAACAAGCATCCTAGGACCGGTTTCGAGGTCTCATCCCTCTTCAGCCAGGATAGCTTGATTCCAGTGGCATGGAGAGCACGGGACCCACGTCTGGGCATACCCTTCCCACTCGAGGTGACAAATGCAAAAACAACAGTTGATGGACAGAATGCAGAACAATGTCATACATTCACCCCAGAACTGAGATCTGGGCCTAAATCCATCGTTATTTTGCTTACCATGCCATTCCAGTTTGATCCCAGCCATATGCAAATCAGTCTTGACCCTGTGCCTCATGGGAAAAGTCCAGCCCGAACTGCCAAGCCAGGTTCTCCCTGGACTGGAAACAAGCATTCTAGGACCGGTTTCGGGGTTTCACCCCTCTTCTGCCAGGATAGCTTGATTCCAGTGGCATGGAAAGCACGGGACCCAATTCTGGGCAAACCCTTCCCACTCGGGCTGAGAAATGCAAAAACAACAGTTGATGGACAGAATGCAGAACAATGTCATACATTCACCCCAGAATAGAGATCTGGGCCTAAATCCATCGTTATTTTGCTTACCATGCCATTCCAGTTTGATCCCAGCCATATGCAAATCAGTCTTGACCCTGTGCCTCATGGGAACAGTCCAGCCCGAACTGCCAAGCCAGGTTCTCCCTGGACTGGAAACAAGCATTCTAGGACCGGTTTCGGGGTTTCACCCCTCTTCAGCCAGGATAGCTTGATTCCAGTGGCATGGAAAGCACGGGACCCACGTCTGGGCATACCCTTCCCACACGGGGTGACAAATGGAAAAACAAAAGTTGATGGACAGAATGCAGAACAATGTCATACATTCACCCCAGTACAGAGATCTGGGCCTAAATCCATCATTTTTTTTGCTCACCATGCCATTCCAGTTGGTACCCAGCCATATGAAAATCAGTCTTGACCCTGGGCCTCATGGGAACAGTCCAGCCCGAACTGCCAAGCTAGGTCTTCCATGCACTCTAAACATGCGTCTTAGAGCGGTTTCGGGGTTTCACCCCTCTTCAGGAAGGATAACTTGATTCCAGTGGCATGGAGAGCCTGGGACGCACGTCTGGGCATACCCTTCCCACATGGGGAAACAAATGGAAAAACAAAAGTTGATGGACAGAATGCAGAACAATGTCATACATTCACCTCAGTACAGAGATCTGGGCCTAAATCCATCATTTTTTTGTTCCCTATGCCATTATAGTTTGAACCCATCTATATGCAAATCGGTCTTGACCCTGTGCCTCATGGGAGCAGTCTACCCCAAACTGCCCAGCTAGGTCTTCCCTGCACTGTAAACAAGCATCCTAGAAGAGTTTCGGGGTTTCACCCCTCTTCAGCAAGGATAGCTTGATTCCAGTGGCATGGAGAGCACGGGACCCATGTCTGGGCATACACTTCCCACTCAGGATGACAAATGCAAAAACATCAGTTGATGGACAGTATGCAGAACAATGTCATGCATTCACCCCAGTATAGAGATCTGGGAATAAATCCATCGTTCTTTTGCTCACCATCCCATTCTAGCTTGAACCCAGCCATATGCAAATCAGTCTTGACCCTGTGCCTCATGGGAACAGTCCAGCCCGAACTGCCAAGCCAGGTCCTCCCTGGACTGGAAACAAGCATCCTAGGACCGGTTTCGAGGTCTCACCCTCTTCAGCCAGGATAGCTTGATTCCAGTGGCATGGAGAGCACGGGACCCACGTCTGGGCATACCCTTCCCACTCGAGGTGACAAATGCAAAAACAACAGTTAATGGACAGAATGCAGAACAATGTCATACATTCACCCCAGAACAGAGATCTGGGCCTAAATCCATCATTTTTTTGGTCACCATGCCATTCCAGTTTGAACCCAGCCATATGCAAATCAGTCTTGACCCTGTGCCTCGTGGGAAGAGTCCAGCCCGAACTGCCATGCCAGGTCCCCCCTGGACTGTAAACAAGCATCCTAGGACCGGTTTCGGTGTTTCACCCCTTTTAGCCAGGATAGCTAGATTCCAGCGGCATGGAGAGCACGGGACCCACATCTGGGCATACCATTCCCATTCGGGGTGACAAATGCAAAAGCAAAAGTTGATGGACAGAATGCAGAACAATGTCATACATTCACCCCAGTACAGAGATCTGGGCCTAAATCCATCGTTTTTTTGCTCACCATCCCATTCTAGCTTGAACCCAGCCATTTGCAAATCAGTCTTGACCCTGTGCCTCATGGGAACAGTCCCGCCCGAACTGCCAAGCCAGGTCCTCCCTGGACTGGAAACAAGCATCCTAGGACCGGCTTAGGGGTCTCACCCCCCTTCAACCAGGATAGCTTGATTCCAGTGGCATGGAGAGCACTGGACCCACGTCTAGGCATACCCTTCCCACTCGGGCTGACAAATGCAAAAACAACAGTTGATGGACAGAATGCAAAGCAATGTCATACATTCACCCCAGAACAGAGATCTGGGCCTAAATCCATCGTTATTTTGCTTACCATGCCATTCCATTTTGATCCCAGCCATATGCAAATCAGTCTTGACCCTGGGCCTCATGGGAAAAGTCCAGCCCGAACTGCCAAGCCAGGTTCTCCCTGGACTGGAAACAAGCATTCTAGGACCGGTTTCACCCCTCTTCTGCCAGGATAGCTTGATTCCAGTGGCATGGAAAGCACGGGACCCACGTCTGGGCATACCCTTCCCACACGGGGTGACAAATGGAAAAACAAAAGTTGATGGACAGAATGCAGAACAATGTCATACATTCACCCCAGTACAGAGATCTGGGCCTAAATTCATCATTTTTTTGTTCCCCATGCCATTCTAGTTTGAACCCAGCCATATGCAAATCAGTCTTGACCCTGTGCCTCATGGGAACAGTCTAGCCCAAACTGCCAAGCTAGGTCTTCCCTGTACTGTAAACAAGCGTCTTAGAGCAGTTTCGGGGTTTCACCCCTCTTCAGCAACGATAACTTGATTCCAGTGGCATGGAGAGCACGGGACGCACGTCTGGGCATACCCTTCCCACTCGAGGTGACAAATGCAAAAACAACAGTTGATGGACAGAATGCAGAACAATGTCATACATTCACCCCAGAACAGAGATCTGGGCCTAACTCCATCGTTTTTTTGGTCACCATGCCATTCCAGTTTGAACCCAGCCATATGCAAATCAGTCTTGACCCTGTGCCTCGTGGGTAAGAGTCCAGCCCGAACTGCCATGCCAGGTCCTCCCTGGACTGTAAACAAGCATCCTAGGACCGGTTTCGGGGTTTCACCCCTTTTAGCCAGGATAGCTTGATTCCAGCGGCATAGAGAGCATGGGACCCACGTCTGGGCATACCATTCCCATTTGGGGTGACAAATGCAAAAGCAAAAGTTGATGGACAGAATGCAGAACAATGTCATACATTCACCCCAGTTCAGAGATCTGGGCCTAAATCCATCGTTTTTTTGCTCACCACCCCATTCTAGCTTGAACCCAGCCATATGCAAATCAGTCTTGACCCTGTGCCTCATGGGAACTGTCCAGCCCGAACTGCCAAGCCAGGTCCTCTCTGGACTGGAAACAAGCATCCTAGGACCGGTTTAGGGGTCTCACCCCTCTTCAACCAGGATAGCTTGATTCCAGTGGCATGGAGAGCACTGGACCCACGTCTGGGCATACCCTTCCCACTAGGGCTGACAAATGCAAAAACAACAGTTGATGGACAGAATGCAGAACAATGTCATACATTCACCCCAGAACTGAGATCTGGGCCTAAATCCATCGTTATTTTGCTTACCTTGCCATTCCAGTTTGATCCCAGCCATATGCAAATCAGTCTTGACCCTGTGCCTCATGGGAACAGTCCAGCCCGAACTGCCAAGCCAGGTTCTCCCTGGACTGGAAACAAGCATTCTAGGACCGGTTTCGGGGTTTCACCCCTCTTCAGCCAGGATAGCTTGATTCCAGTGGCATGGAGAGCACTGGACCCACGTCTGGGCATAACCTTCCCACTAGGGCTGACAAATGCAAAAACAACAGTTGATGGACAGAATGCAGAACAATGTCATACATTCACCCCAGAACTGAGATCTGGGCCTAAATCCATCATTTTTTTTGCTCACCATGCCATTCCAGTTTGAACCCAGCCATATGAAAATCAGTCTTGACCCTGGGCCTCATGGGAACAGTCCAGCCCGAACTGCCAAGCTAGGTCTTCCATGCACTGTAAACATGCGTCTTAGAGCAGTTTCGGGGTTTCACCCCTCTTCAGCAAGGATAACTTGATTCCAGTGGCATGAAGAGCACGGGACGCACGTCTGGGCATATCCTTCCCTCTCGGGGTAACAAATGGAAAAACAAAAGTTAATGGACAGAATGCAGAACAATGTCATACATTCACCCCAGTACAGAGATCTGGGCCTAAATTCATCATTTTTTTGTTCCCCATGCCATTCCAGTTTGAACCCAGCCATATGCAGATCAGTCTTGACCCTGTGCCTCATGGGAACAGTCCAGCCCAAACTGCCAAGCCAGGTGCTCCCTGGGCTGGAAATAAGCATCCTAGGACAGGTTTCGAGGTTTCACCCCTCTTCAGCCAGGATAGCTTGATTCCACTAGCATGAAGAGCACGGGACCCACGTCTGGACATACCCTTCCCACTCGGGGTGACAAATGCAAAAACAAAAGTTGATGGACAGAATGCAGAACAGTGACATACATGCACTCCAGTACTGAGATCTGGACCTAAATCCATCTTTTTTTGTTCACCATACCATTCCAGTTTGAAGGCAGACTTACGCAAATCAGTCTTGACCCTGTGCCTCATGGGAACAGTCCAGCCTGAACTGCCAAGCCAGATCCTCCCATGACTGGAAACAAGCATCATAGGACCGGTTTCAGGTTTTCATCTCTCTTCAGCCAGGATAGCTCGATTCCAGTGGCATGGAGAGCACGGGACCCATGTCTGGGCATACCCTTCCCACTCGGGTGACAAATGCAAAAACAATAGTTGATGGACAGAATGCAGAACAATGTCATACATTCACCCCAGTACAGAGATCTGGGCCTCAATCCATCGTTTTTTTGCTCACCATGCTATTCCAATTTGAACCCAGTCATATGCAAATCAGCCTAGACCCTGTGCCTCATGGGAACAGTCCAGCCCGAACTGCCAAGCCAGGTTCTCCCTGTACTGGAAACAAGCATCGTAGGACCGGTTTTGGGGTTTCACCCCTCTTCTGCCAGGATAGCTTGATTCCAGTGGCATGGAAAGCACGGGACCCACGTCTGGGCATACCCTTCCCACATGGGGAGACAAATGGAAAAACAAAAGTTGATGGACAGAATGCAGAACAATGTCATACATTCACCTCAGTACACAGATCTGGGCCTAAATCCATCATTTTTTTGTTCCCTATGCCATTCCAGTTTGAACCCATCTATATGCAAATCGGTCTTGACCCTGTGCCTCATGGGAGCAGTCTACCCCAAACTGCCAAGCTAGGTCTTCCCTGCACTGTAAACAAGCATCCTAGAAGAGTTTCGGGGTTTCAACCCTCTTCAGCAAGGATAGCTTGATTCCAGTGGCATGGAGAGCACGGGACCCACGTCTGGGCATACACTTCCCACTCAGGATGACAAATGCAAAAACATCAGTTGATGAACAGTATGCAGAACAATGTCATGCATTCACCCCAGTACAGAGATCTGGATATAAATCCATCGTTCTTTTGCTCACCATCCCATTCTAGCTTGAACCCAGCCATATGCAAATCAGTCTTGACCCTGTGCCTCATGGGAACAGTCCAGCCCGAACTGCCATGCCAGGTCCCCCCTGGACTGTAAACAAGCATCCTAGGACCGGTTTCGGGGTTTCACCCCTTTTAGCCAGGATAGCTTGATTCCAGCGGCATGGAGAGCACGGGACCCACATCTGGGCATACCATTCCCATTCGGGGTGACAAATGCAAAAGCAAAAGTTGATGGACAGAATGCAGAACAATGACATACATTCACCCCAGTACAGAGATCTGGGCCTAAATCCATCGTTTTTTTGCTCACCATCCCATTCTAGCTTGAACCCAGCCATTTGCAAATCAGTCTTGACCCTGTGCCTCATGGGAACAGTCCAGCCCGAACTGCCAAGCCAGGTCCTCCCTGGACTGGAAACAAGCATCCTAGGACCGGTTTAGGGGTCTCACCCCTCTTCAACCAGGATAGCTTGATCCCAGTGGCATGGAGAGCACTGGACCCACGTCTAGGCATACCCTTCCCACTCGGGCTGACAAATGCAAAAACAACAGTTGATGGACAGAATGCAAAGCAATGTCATACATTCACCCCAGAACAGAGATCTGGGCCTAAATCCATCGTTATTTTGCTTACCATGCCATTCCATTTTGATCCCAGCCATATGCAAATCAGTCTTGACACTGGGCCTCATGGGAAAAGTCCAGCCCGAACTGCCAAGCCAGGTTCTCCCTGGACTGGAAACAAGCATTCTAGGACCGGTTTCGGGGTTTCACCCCTCTTCTGCCAGGATAGCTTGATTCCAGTGGCATGGAAAGCACGGGACCCACGTCTGGGCATACCCTTCCCACACGGGGTGACAAATGGAAAAACAAAAGTTGATGGACAGAATGCAGAACAATGTCATACATTCACCCCAGTACAGAGATCTGGGCCTAAATTCATCATTTTTTTGTTCCCCATGCCGTTCCAGTTTGAACCCAGCCATATGCAAATCAGTCTTGACCCTGTGCCTCATGGGAACAGTCTAGCCCAAACTGCCAAGCTAGGTCTTCCCTGTACTGTAAACAAGCGTCTTAGAGCAGTTTCGGGGTTTCACCCCTCTTCAGCAACGATAACTTGATTCCAGTGGCATGGAGAGCACGGGACGCACGTCTGGGCATACCCTTCCCACTCGAGGTGACAAATGCAAAAACAACAGTTGATGGACAGAATGCAGAACAATGTCATACATTCACCCCAGAACAGAGATCTGGGCCTAACTCCATCGTTTTTTTGGTCACCATGCCATTCCAGTTTGAACCCAGCCATATGCAAATCAGTCTTGACCCTGTGCCTCGTGGGTAAGAGTCCAGCCCGAACTGCCATGCCAGGTCCTCCCTGGACTGTAAACAAGCATCCTAGGACCGGTTTCGGTGTTTCACCCCTTTTACCAGGATAGCTTGATTCCAGCGGCATGGAGAGCATGGGACCCACGTCTGGGCATACCATTCCCATTCGGGGTGACAAATGCAAAAGCAAAAGTTGATGGACAGAATGCAGAACAATGTCATACATTCACCCCAGTTCAGAGATCTGGGCCTAAATCCATCGTTTTTTTGCTCACCACTCCATTCTAGCTTGAACCCAGCCATATGCAAATCAGTCTTGACCCTGTGCCTCATGGGAACTGTCCAGCCCGAACTGCCAAGCCAGGTCCTCCCTGGACTGGAAACAAGCATCCTAGGACCGGTTTAGGGGTCTCACCCCTCTTCAACCAGGATAGCTTGATTCCAGTGGCATGGAGAGCACTGGACCCACGTCTGGGCATACCCTTCCCACTAGGGCTGACAAATGCAAAAACAACAGTTGATGGACAGAATGCAGATCAATGTCATACATTCACCCCAGAACTGAGATCTGGGCCTAAATCCATCGTTATTTTGCTTACCATGCCATTCCAGTTTGATCCCAGCCATATGCAAATCAGTCTTGACCCTGTGCCTCATGGGAAAAGTCCAGCCCGAACTGCCAAGCCAGGTTCTCCCTGGACTGGAAACAAGCATTCTAGGACCGGTTTCGGGGTTTCACCCCTCTTCTGCCAGGATAGCTTGATTCCAGTGGCAAGGAAAGCACGGGACCCAATTCTGGGCAAACCCTTCCCACTCGGGCTGAGAAATGCAAAAACAACAGTTGATGGACAGAATGCAGAACAATGTCATACATTCACCCCAGAATAGAGATCTGGGCCTAAATCCATCGTTATTTTGCTTACTATGCCATTCCAGTTTGATCCCAGCCATATGCAAATCAGTCTTGACCCTGTGCCTCATGGGAACAGTCCAGCCCGAACTGCCAAGCCAGGTTCTCCCTGGACTGGAAACAAGCATTCTAGGACCGGTTTCGGGGTTTCACCCCTCTTCAGCCAGGATAGCTTGATTCCAGTGGCATGGATAGCACGGGACCCACGTCTGGGCATACCCTTCCCACACGGGGTGACAAATGGAAAAACAAAAGTTGATAGACAGAATGCAGAACAATGTCATACATTCACCCCAGTACAGAGATCTGGGCCTAAATGCATCATTTTTTTTGCTCACCATGCCATTCCAGTTTGATCCCAGCCATATGAAAATCAGTCTTGACCCTGGGCCTCATGGGAACAGTCCAGCCCGAACTGCCAAGCTAGGTCTTCCATGCACTGTAAACAAGCGTCTTAGAGCAGTTTCGGGGTTTCACCCCTCTTCAGCAAGGATAACTTGATTCCAGTGGCATGGAGAGCACGGGACGCACGTCTGGGCATACCCTTCCCTCTCGGGGTGACAAATGCAATAACAAAAGTTGATGGACAGAATGCAGAACAATGTCATACATTAAGCCCAGTACAGAGATATGGGCCTAAATCCATCATTTTTTTGCTCACCATGCCATTCCAGTTTGAACCCAGCCATATGAAAATCAGTCTTGACCCTGAGCCTCATGGGAACAGTCCAGCCCGAACTGCCAAGCCAGGTCCTCCCTGGACTGGAAACAAGCATCATAGAACCGGTTTCGGATTTTCATCCCTCTTCAACCAGGATAGCTTGATTCCAGTGGCATGGAGAGCACGGGACCCACGTCTGGGCATACCCTTCCCACTCAGGGTGACAAATGCAAAAACAACAGTTGATGGACAGATTGCAAAACAATGTCATACATTCACCCCAGTACAGAGATCTGGGCCTAAATCTATTGTTTTATTTCTCACCATGTCATTCCAGTTTGATCCCAGCCAAATGCAAATCAGTCTTGACCCTGTGCCTCATTGGAACAGTCCAGCCCGAACTGCCAAGCCAGGTCCTCCCTGGACCGGAAACAAGCATCCTAGGACCGCTTTCTGGGTTTCACCCCTCTTCAGCCAGGATAGCTTGATTCCAGTGGCATGGAGAGTGCGGGACCCACGTCTGAGCATATCCTTCACACTTGTTGTGACAAATGCAAAAACAACAGTTGATGGACAGAATGCAAAACAATGTCATACATTCACCCCAGTACAAAGATCTGGGCCTAAATCCATCGTTTTTTTGCTCACCATGCCATTCCAGTTTGATCCCAGCCATATGCAAATCAGTCTTTACCCTGTGCCTCATGGGAACAGTCCAGCCCGAACTGCCAAGCCAGGTCCTCCCTGGACTGGAAACAAGCATCCTAGGACTGGTTTCGGATTTTCATCCCTCTTCAACCAGGATAGCTTGATTCCAGTGGCATGGACAGCACGGGACCCACGTCTGGGCATACCCTTCCCACTCAGGGTGACAAATGCAAAAACAACAGTTGATGGACAGATTGCAAAACAATGTCATACATTCACCCCAGTACAGAGATCTGGGCCTAAATCTATTGTTTTATTTCTCACCATGTCATTCCAGTTTGATCCCAGCCAAATGCAAATCAGTCTTGACCCTGTGCCTCATGGGAACAGTCCAGCCCGAACTGCCAAGCCAGGTTCTCCCTGGACTGGAAACAAGCATTCTAGGACCGGTTTTGGGGTTTCACCCCTCTTCTGCCAGGATAGCTTGATCCAGTGGCATGGAAAGCACGGGACCCACGTCTGGGCATACCCTTCCCACACAGGGTGACAAATGGAAAAACAAAAGTTAATGGACAGAATGCAGAACAATGTCATACATTCACCCCAGTACAGAGATCTGGGCCTAAATCCATCATTTTTTTGTTCCCCATGCCATTCCAGTTTGAACCCAGCCATATGCACATCAGTCTTGACCCTGTGCCTCATGGGAACAGTCTAGCCCAAACTGCCAAGCAAGGTCTTCCCTGCACTGTAAACAAGCGTCTTACAGCAGTTTCGGGGTTTCACCCCTCTTCAGCAAGGATAACTTGATTCCAGTGGCATGGAGAGCACGGGACGCACGTCTGGGCATACCCTTCCCTCTCGGGGTGACAAATGAAATAACAAAAGTTGATGGACAGAATGCAGAACAATGTCATACATTAAGCCCAGTACAGAGATCTGGGCCTAAATCCATCATTTTTTTGTTCAACATGCCATTCCAGTTTGAACCCAGCCATATGAAAATCAGTCTTGACCCTGGGCCTCATGGGAACAGTCCAGCCCGAACTGCCAAGCCAGGTCCTCCCTGGACTGGAAACAAGCATCATAGAACCGGTTTCGGGTTTTCATCCCTCTTCAGCCAGGATAGCTTGATTCCAGTGGCATGGAGAGCACGGGACCCACGTCTGGGCATACCCTTCCCACTCAGGGTGACAAATGCAAAAACAACAGTTGATGGACAGAATGCAAAACAATGTCATACATTCACCCCAGTACAGAGATCTGGGCCTAAGTCCATCGTTTTATTTCTCACAATGTCATTCCAGTTTGAACCCAGCCAAATGCAAATCAGTCTTGACCCTTTGCCTCATTGGAACAGTCCAGCCCGAACTGCCAAGCCAGGTCCTCCCTGGACCGGAAACAAGCATCCTAGGACCGCTTTCGGGGTTTCACCCCTCTTCAGCCAGGATAGCTTGATTCCAGTGGCATGGAGAGTACGGGACCCACGTCTGAGCATACCCTTCACACTCGTTGTGACAAATGCAAAAACAACAGTTGATGGACAGAATGCAAAACAATGTCATACATTCACCCCAGTACAGAGATCTGGGCCTAAATCCATCGTTATTTTCCTTACCATGCCATTCCAGTTTGATCCCAGCCATATGCAAATCAGTCTTGGCCCTGTGCCTCATGGGAACAGTCCAGCCCGAACTGCCAAGCCAGGTTCTCCCTGGACTGGAAACAAGCATTCTAGGACCGGTTTCGGGGTTTCACCCCTCTTCTGCCAGGATAGCTTGATTCCAGTGGCATGGAAAGCACGGGACCCAAGTCTGGGCGTACCCTTCCCACACGGGATTGACAAATGGAAAAACAAAAGTTAATGGACAGAATGCAGAACAATGTCATACATTCACCCCAGTACAGAGATCTGGGCCTAAATTCATCATTTTTTTGTTCCCCATGCCATTCCAGTTCGAACCCAGCCATATGCACATCAGTCTTGACCCTGTGCCTCATGGGAACAGTCCAGCCCAAACTGCCAAGCCAGGTGCTCCCTGGGCTGGAAATAAGCATCCTAGGACAGGTTTCGAGGTTTCACCCCTCTTCAGCCAGGATAGCTTGATTCCACTAGCATGGAGAGCACGGGACCCACTTCTGGACATACCC
Organism: Triturus cristatus; assembly: GCF_964204655.1. Classification (NCBI taxonomy): domain Eukaryota; kingdom Metazoa; phylum Chordata; class Amphibia; order Caudata; family Salamandridae; genus Triturus; species Triturus cristatus. The sequence goes on from NC_140579.1 coordinate 876,924,481, forward strand.
TTCCCACTCGGGGTGACAAATGCAAAAACAAAAGTTGATGGACAGAATGCAGAACAGTGACATACATGTACTCCAGTACTGAGATCTGGACCTAAATCCATCTTTTTTTGTTCACCATGCCATTCCAGTTTGAAAGCAGACTTACACAAATCAGTCTTGACCCTGTGCCTCATGGGAACAGTCCAGCCTGAACTGCCAAGCCAGATCCTCCCTGGACTGGAAACGAGCATCATAGGACCGGTTTCAGGTTTTCATCTCTCTTCAGCCAGGATAGCTTGATTCCAGTGGCATGGAGAGCACGGGACCCATGTCTGGGCATACCCTTCCCACTCGGGTGACAAATGCAAAAACAATAGTTGATGGACAGAATGCAGAACAATGTCATACATTCACCCCAGTACAGAGATCTGGGCCTCAATCCATCGTTTTTTTGCTCACCATGCTATTCCAATTTGAACCCAGTCATATGCAAATCAGCCTAGACCCTGTGCCTCATGGGAACAGTCCAGCCCGAACTGCCAAGCCAGGTTCTCCCTGTACTGGAAACAAGCATCGTAGGACCGGTTTCGGGGTTTCACCCCTCTTCTGCCAGGATAGCTTGATTCCAGTGGCATGGAAAGCACGGGACCCACGTCTGGGCATACCCTTCCCACATGGGGAGACAAATGGAAAAACAAAAGTTAATGGACAGAATGCAGAACAATGTCATACATTCACCCCAGCACAGAGATCTGGGCCTAAATCCATAGTTTTTTTGCTTACCATGCCATTCCAGTTTGAGCTTAGCCATATGCAAATCAGTCTTGACCCTGTGCCTCATGGGAACAGTCCAACCCGAACTGCCAAGCCAGGTCCTTCCTGGACTGGAAGCATGCATCCTAGGACCGGTTTCGGGGTTTCACCCCGCTTCAGTCAGGATAGCTTGATTCCAGTGGCACGGAGAGCACGGACCCACGTCTGGGCATACCCTTCCCATTCGGGGTGACAAATGCAAAAACAACAGTTGATGGACAGAATGCAGAACAATGTCATACATTCACCCCTATACAGAGATCTGGGCCTAAATCCATGTTTTTTTTGCTCACCGTGCCATTCCAGTTTGAACCCAGCCATATGCAAATCAGTCTTGACCCTGTGTCTCTTGGGAACTGTCCAGTCCGAACTGCCAAGCCAGGTCCTCCATGGACTGGAAACAAGCATCGTCGGACCGGTTTCGGGGTTTCACCCCTCTTCAGCCATGCTAGCTTGATTCCATTGGAATGGAGAGCAAGGAACCCACGTCTGGGCATAACCTTCCCACTCGGGCTGACAAATGGAAAAACAACAGTTGATGGACAGAATGCAGAACAATGTCATACATTCACCCCAGTACAGAGATCTGGGCCTAAATCCATTGCTTTTTGCTCACCATGCCTTTCCAGTTTGGACCCAGCCATATGCAAATCAGTCCTGACCCTGTGCCTCATGGGAACAGTCTAGCCCGAACTTCTAAGCCCGGTCCTACCTCGACTGGAAACAAGCTTCCGAGGACCGGTTTCTGGGTTTCACCCCTCTTCAGGCAGGATAGCTTGATTCCAGTGGCATGGAGAGCACGGGACCCACGTCTGGGCATACCCTTCCGACTCGGGGTGACAAATGCAAAAACAACAGTTGATAGACAGAATGCAGAACAATGTCATACATTCACCCCAGTACTGAGATCTGGGCCTAAATCCATCGTTTTTTTGCTCACCATGCCATTCCAGTTTGAACCCAGCCATATGCAAATCAGTCGTCACCCTGTGCCTCATGGGAACAGTCCAGACCGAACTGCCAAGCCAGGTCCTCCCTGGACTGTAAACAAGCATCCTATGACCGGTTTTGGGGTTTCACCCCTCTTCAGCCAGGATAGCTTGATTCCATTGGAATGGAGAGTAAGGGACCCACGTCTGGGCATAACCTTCCCACTCGGGGTGGAAAATGCAAAAACAAAAGTTGATGTACAGAATGCAGAACAATGTCATATATTCACCTAAGTACAGAGATCTGGGCATAAATCCATCGTTTTGTTGCTCACCATGCCATTCCAGTTTGAACCCAGCCATATGCAAATCAGTCTTGACCCTGTTCCTCATGGGAACTGTCCAGCCCGAACTGCCAAGCCAGGTCCTCCCTGGACTGAAAACAAGCATCGTAGGACCGGTTTTGGGGTTTCACCCCTTTTCAGCCAGGATAGCTTGATTCCAGTGGCATGGAGAGCAAGGGACCCACGTGTGGGTATAACCTTCCCACTCGGGGTGACAAATGCAAAAACAAAAGTTGAGGGACAGAATGCAGAACAATGTCATATATTCACCCCAGTATAGAGATTTCGGCCTAAATCCATTGTTTGTTTTCCCAAAATGACATTCCAGTTTGAACACAGACATATTCAAATCAGTCTTGACCCTGTGCCTCATGGGAACAGTCCAGCCCGAACTGCCAAGCCAGGTCCTCCCTGGACTGGAAACAAATATCCTAGGACCGATTTCGGGGTTTCACCCCTCTTCAGCCAGGATAGCGTTATTCCAGTTGCATGGAGAGCACGGGACCCACGTCTGGGCATACCTTTCCCACTCAGGGTGACAAATGCAAAAACAAAAGTTGTTGGACAGAATGCAGAACAATGTCATACATTCACCCCAGTACAGAGATCTGGGCCTACATCAATCGTTTTTGTGCTCACCATGCCTTTCCAGTTTGAACCCAGCCATATGCAAATCAGTCCTGACCCTGTGCCTCATAGGAAGTGTCCAGCCCGAACTGCCAAGCCAGGTTCTCCCTGGACTGGAAACAAGCATCCTAGAACCGGTTTTGGGGTTTCACCCCTCTTCAGCCAGGATAGCTGATTCCAGTGGAATGGAGAGTACGGGACCCACGTCTGGGCATAAACTTCCCACTCGGGGTGGAAAATGCAAAAACCAAAGTTGATGTACAGAATGCAGAACAATGTCATATATTCACCTAAGTACAGAGATCTGGGCATAAATCCATCGTTTTTTTGCTCACCATGCCATTCCAGTTTGAACCCAGCCATCTGCAAATCAGTCTTGACCCTGTGCCTCATGGGAACTGTCCAGCCCGAACTGCAAAGCCAGGTCCTTCCTGGACTGGAAACAAGCATCGTAGGACCGGTTTTGGGGTTTCACACCTCTTCAGCCAGGATAGCTTGATTCCAGTGGCATGGAGAGAAAGGGACCCACGTCTGGGTATAACCTTCCCACTCGGGTGACAAATGCAAAAACAAAAGTTGAGGGACAGAATGCAGAACAATGTCATATATTCACCCCAGTATAGAGATTTGGGCCTAAATCCATTGTTTGTTTTCCCAAAATGCCATTCCAGTTTGCACCCAGCCATATTCAAATCAGTCTTGACCCTGTGCCTCATGGGAACACTCCAGCCCGAAATGCCAAGCCAGGTCCTCCCTGGACTGGAATCAAATATCCTAGGACCGGTTTTGGGGTTTCACCCCTCTTCAGCCAGGGTAGCTTGATTCCAGTGGAATGGAGAGCAAGGGACCCACGTCCGGGCATAACCTTCCCTCTCGGGGTGACAAATGCAAAAACAAAAGTTGATGTACAGAATGCAGAACAATGTCATATATTCACCCAAGTACAGAGATCTGGGCCTAAATACATTGTTTTGTTGCTTGCCATTCCAGTTTGAACCCAGCCATATGCAAATCAGTCCTGACCCTGTGCCTCATGGGAACAGTCAAGCCTGAACTGCCAAGCCAGGTCCTTCCTGGACTGGAAACAACCATTGTAGGACCGGTTTAAGGGTTTCACCCATCTTCAGCCAGGATAGCTTGATTCCAGTGGCATGGAGAGCAAGGGACCCACGTCTGGGCATAACCTTCCCACTCGGGGTGACGAATGCATAAACAACAGTTGATGGACAGAATGCAGAATAATGTCATACATTCAACCCCCGTACAGAGATCTGGGCCTAAATCCATCCTTTTTATGCTCACCGTGCCATTCCAGTTTGAACCCAGCCATATGCAAATCAGTCTTGACCCTGTGCCTCATGGGAACTGTCCAGCCCGAACTGCCAAGCCAGGTCCTTCCTGGACTGGAAACAAGCATCGTAGGACCGGTTTTGGGGTTTCACACCTCTTCAGCCAGGATAGCTTGATTCCAGTGGCATGGAGAGAAAGGGACCCACGTCTGGGTATAACCTTCCCACTCGGGGTGACAAATGCAAAAACAAAAGTTGAGGGACAGAATGCAGAACAATGTCATATATTCATCCCAGTATAGAGATTTGGGCCTAAATCTATTGTTTGTTTTCCCAAAATGCCATTCCAGTTGGCACCCAGCCATATTCAAATCAGTCTTGACCCTGTGCCTCATGAGAACACTCCAGCCCGAAATGCCAAGCCAGGTCCTCCCTGGACTGGAATCAAATATCCTAGGACCGGTTTTGGGGTTTCACCCCTCTTCAGCCAGGATAGCTTGATTCCAGTGGAATGGAGAGCAAGGGACCCACGTCCGGGCATAACCTTCCCTCTCGGGGTGAGAAATGCAAAAACAAAAGTTGATGTACAGAATGCAGAACAATGTCATATATTCACCCAAGTACAGAGATCTGGGCTTAAATACATTGTTTTGTTGCTCGCCATTCCAGTTTGAACCCAGCCATATGCAAATCAGTCCTGACCCTGTGCCTCATGGGAACAGTCCAGCCCGAACTGCCAAGCCAGGTCCTTCCTGGACTGGAAACAACCATCGTAGGACCGGTTTAAGGGTTTCACCCATCTTCAGCCAGGATAGCTTGATTCCAGTGGCATGGAGAGCAAGGGACCCACGTCTGGGCATAACCTTCCCACTCGGGGTGACGAATGCATAAACAACAGTTGATGGACAGAATGCAGAATAATGTCATACATTCAACCCCCGTACAGAGATCTGGGCCTAAATCCATCCTTTTTATGCTCACCGTGCCATTCCAGTTTGAACCCAGCCATATGCAAATCAGTCTTGACCCTGTGCCTCATGGGAACTGTCCAGCCCGAACTGCCAAGCCAGGTCCTTCCTGGACTGGAAACAAGCATCGTAGGACCGGTTTTGGGGTTTCACACCTCTTCAGCCAGGATAGCTTGATTCCAGTGGCATGGAGAGAAAGGGACCCACGTCTGGGTATAACCTTCCCACTCGGGGTGACAAATGCAAAAACAAAAGTTGAGGGACAGAATGCAGAACAATGTCATATATTCACCCCAGTATAGAGATTTGGGCCTAAATCTATTGTTTGTTTTCCCAAAATGCCATTCCAGTTGGCACCCAGCCATATTCAAATCAGTCTTGACCCTGTGCCTCATGAGAACACTCCAGCCCGAAATGCCAAGCCAGGTCCTCCCTGGACTGGAATCATATATCCTAGGACCGGTTTTGGGGTTTCACCCCTCTTCAGCCAGGATAGCTTGATTCCAGTGGAATGGAGAGCAAGGGACCCACGTCCGGGCATAACCTTCCCTCTCGGGGTGAGAAATGCAAAAACAAAAGTTGATGTACAGAATGCAGAACAATGTCATATATTCACCCACGTACAGAGATCTGGGCTTAAATACATTGTTTTGTTGCTCGCCATTCCAGTTTGAACCCAGCCATATGCAAATCAGTCCTGACCCTGTGCCTCATGGGAACAGTCCAGCCCGAACTGCCAAGCCAGGTCCTTCCTGGACTGGAAACAACCATCGTAGGACCGGTTTAAGGGTTTCACCCATCTTCAGCCAGGATAGCTTGATTCCAGTGGCATGGAGAGCAAGGGACCCACGTCTGGGCATAACCTTCCCACTCGGGGTGACGAATGCATAAACAACAGTTGATGGACAGAATGCAGAATAATGTCATACATTCAACCCCCGTACAGAGAGCTGGGCCTAAATCCATCCTTTTTATGCTCACCGTGCCATTCCAGTTTGAAACCAGCCATATGCAAATCAGTCTTTACCCTGTGCCTCATGGGAACAGTCCAGCCCGAACTGCCAAACCAGGTCGTCCCTGGACTGGAAACAAGCATCCTAGGACCGGTTTTGGGGTTTCACCCTTCTATTGCCAGGATACCTTGATTCCAGTGGTATGTGGAGCACGGGACCCACGTCTGGGCATACCCTTCCCACTCGGGGTTACTAATGCAAAAACAACATTTGATGGACAGAATGCAGAACAATGGCATACATTCATCACAGTACAGAGATCTGGGCCTAAATCCATTGTTGTTTTGCTCACCATGCCTTTCCAGTTTGAATCCAGCCATATGCAAATCAGTCCTGACCCTGTGCCTCATGGGAACAGTTCAGCCCGAACTGCCAAGCCAGGTCCTCCCTGGACTGTAAACAAGCATCCTTGCACCTGTTTTGAGGTTTCACCCCTCTTCAGCCAGGATAGCTTTATTCCAGTGGAATGGAGAGTACGGGACCCACGTCTGGGCATAACCTTCCCACTCTGGGTGACAAATGCAAAAACAAAAGTTGATGTACAGAATGCAGAACAATGTCATATATTCACCCCAGTACAGAGATCTGTCCCTAAATCCATAGTTATTTTGCTCACCATGCATTCCAGTTTGAACCCAGCTATATGCAAATCAGTCGTGACCCTGTGCCTCATGGGAACTGTCCAGCCCGAACTGCCAAGCCAGGTCCTCCCTGGACTGGAAACAAGCATCGTAGGACCGGTTTTCGGGTTTCACCCCTCTTCAGCCAGGATAGCATTACTCCAGTTGCATGGAGAGGACGTGACGCACGTCTGGGCACATCCTTCCCACTCGGTGTGACAAAAGTAAAAACTAAAGTTGATGGACAGAATGCAGAACAATGTCATAAATTCACCCCAGTACAGAGATCTAGGCCTACATCAATCGTTTTTATGCTCACCATGCCTTTCCAATTTGAACCAAGCCACATGCAAATCAGTCTTGACCCTGTGCCTCATGGGAACAGTCCAGCTCGAACTGCCAAGCCAGGTCCTCCCTGGATTGTAAACAAGCATCCTAGGACCGGTTTTGGGGTTTCACCCCTCTTCAGCCAGGATAGCTTGATTCCATTGGAATGGAGAGTACGGGACCCACGTCTGGGCATAACCTTCCCACTCGGGGTGGAAAATGCAAAACCAAAAGTTGATGTACAGAATGCAGAATAATGTCATTTATTCACCCCAGTATAGAGATCTGGGCATAAATCCATCGTTTTTTTGCTCACCATGCCATTCCAGTTTGAACCCAGCCATATGCAAATCAGTCTTGACCCTGTGCCTCATGGGAACTGTCCAGCCCGAACTGCAAAGCCAGGTCCTTCCTGGACTGGAAACAAGCATCGTAGGACCGGTTTTGGGGTTTCACACCTTTTCAGCCAGGATAGCTTGATTCCAGTGGCATGGAGAGCAAGGGACCCACGTCTGGGTATAACCTTCCCACTCGGGGTGAAAAATACAAAAACAAAAGTTGAGGGACAGAATGCAGAACAATGTCACATATTCACCCCAGTATAGAGATTTGGGCCTAAATCCATTGTTTGTTTTCCCAAAATGCCATTCCAGTTTGAACACAGCCATATTCAAATCAGTCTTGACCCTGTGCCTCATGGGAACAGTCCAACCCGAACTGCCAAGTCAGGACCTCCCTGGACTGGAAACAAATATCCTAGGACCGTTTTCGGGGTTTCACCCCTCTTCAGCCAGGATGGCGTTATTCCAGTTGCATGGAGAGCACGGGACCCACGTCTGGGTGTACTTTTCCCACTCAGGGTGACAAATGCAAAAACAAAAGTTGTTGGACAGAATGCAGAACAATGTCATACATTCACCCCAGTACAGAGATCTGGGCCCAAATCCATCATTTTTTTGCTTACCATGCCATTCCAGTTTGAACTTAGCCATATGTAAATCAGTCTTGACCCTGTGCCTCATGGAAACAGCCAGCCCGAACTGCCAAGCCAGGTCCTCCCTGGACTGGAAACAAGTATCCTAGGACCGTTTTCGGGGTTTTACCCCTCTTCAGCCAGGAAAGCTTGATTCCAGTGGCATGGAGAGCACAGGAACCACGTCTGGGCATACCCTTCCCACTTGGGGTGACAAATACAAAAACAACAGTTGATGGACAGAATGGAGAACAATGTCATACATTCACCCCAGTACAGAGATCTGGGCCTAAATCAATCGTTTTTTTGCTCACCATACCATTCCAGTTTGATCCCAGCTACATGCAAATCAGTCTTGACCCTGCGCCTCATGGGAACAGCCCAGCCCGAACTGCCAAGCTAGTTCCTCCCTGGACTGGAAACATGCATCCTAGGACCTGTTTCGGGGTTTCACCCCTCTTCAGCCAGGATAGCTTGATTCCAGTGGCATGGAGAGCAAAGGTCCCACGTCTGGGCATACCCTTCCCACTCAGGGTGACAATTGCAAAAACAAAAGTTGATGGACAGAATGCAGAACAATGTCATACATTCACCACCGTACAGAGATCTGGGCCTAAATCCATAGTTTTTTAGCTCACCATGCCATTCCAGTTTGAACCCAGCCATATGCAAATCAGTCTTGACCCTGTGCCTCATGGGAACAAACCAGCCTAAACTGCCAAGTCAGGTCTTCCCCGGACTGGAAACAAGCATCCTAGGACCGGTTTCGGAGTTTCAACCCTCTTCAACCAGGATAGCTTGATTGCAGTGGCATGGAGAGCACGCGACCCATGTCTGGGCATACCCTTCCCACTCAGGTGACAAATGCAAAAACAACAGTTGATGGACAGAATGCAGTACAATGTCATGCATTCATCCCAGTTGAGAGATCTGGGCCTAATTCCATAGTTTTTTTGCTCACCATGCCATTCCAGTTTGAACCCAGCCAAATGCAAATCAGTCTTGACCCTTTGCCTCATTGGAACAGTCCAGCCCGAACTGCCAAGCCAGGTCCTCCCTGGACTGGAAACAAGCATCCTAGGACCGGTTTCGGGGTTTCACCCCTCTTCAGCCAGGATAGCTTGATTCCAGTGGCATGGAGAGCACGGACCCACGTCTGGGCATACCCTTCCCACTCGGGGTGACAAATGCAAAAACAACAGTTGATGGACAGAATTCAGAACAATGTCATACATTCACCCCAGAACAGAGATCTGGGCCTAAATCCATCATTTTTTTGCTCAGCATGCCATTCCAGTTTGAACCCAGCAATATGAAAATCAGTCTTGACCCTGTGCCTCATGGGAACAGTCCAGCCCGAACTGCGAAGCGAGGTCCTCCCTGGACTGGAAACAAGCATCATAGAACCAGTTTCGGGTTTGCATCCCTCTTCAGCCAGAATAGCTTGATTCCAGGGCATAGAGAGCACGGGACCCATGTCTGGGCATACCCTTCCCACTCAGGGTGACAAATGCAAAAACAACAGTTGATGGACAGAATGCAGAGCAATGTCATACATTCACCCCAGTACAGAGATCTGGGCCTACATCCATTGTTTTATTGCCCACCATGCCATTCCACTTTCAACCCAGCCATATGCAAATCACTCTTTCCCCTGTGCCTCATGTGAACAGTCCAGCCCGAACTGCCAAGCCAGGTCCTCCCCGGACTGGAAACAAGCATCCCAGGACCGGTTTCGGGGTTTCACCCCTATTCAACCAGGATAGCTTGATTGCAGTGGCATGGAGAGCACGACACCCACGTCTGGGCATACCCTTCCCACTCGGGGAGACAAATGCAAAAACAACAGTTGATGGACAGAATGCAGAAAAATATCATACATTCACCCCAGTACAGAAATCTGGGCCTAAATCCATCGTTTTTTTGCTCACCATGCCATTCCAGTTTGAACCCAGCCAAATCAGTCTTGACCCTTTGCCTCATTGGAACAGTCCAGCCCGAAATGCTGAGCCAGGTCCTCCCTGGACCGGAAACAAGCATCCTAGGACCGGTTTCGGGGTTTCACACCTCTTCAGCCAGGATAGCTTGATTCCAGTGGCATGGAGAGCACGGGACCCACGACTGAGCATACCCTTCACACTCGTTGTGACAAATGCAAAAACAACAGTTGATGGACAGAATGCAGAACAAAGTCATACATTCACCCCAGTACAGAGATCTGCACCTAAATCCATCGTTTTTTTGCTCACCATGCCATACCAGTTTGATCCCAGCCATATGCAAATCAGTCTTGACCCTGTGCCTCATGGGAACAGTCCAGCCCGAACTGCCAAGCCAGGTCCTCCCCGGACTAGAAACAAGCATCCTAGGACCGGTTTCAGGGTTTCACCCCTCTTCAACCAGGATAGCTTGATTGCAGTGGCATGGAGAGCACTGGATCCATGACTGGGTATACCCTTCCCACTTGGGGAGACAAATGTAAAAACAACAGTTGATGGACAGAATGCAGAACAATGTCATACATTCACCCCAGTACAGAGATCTGGGCCTAAATTCATCGATTTTTTGCTCACCATGCCATTCCAGTTTGAACCAAGCCAAATGCAAATCAGTCTTGACCCTGTGCCTCATTGGAACAGTCCAGCCCGAACTGCCAAGCCAGGTCCTCCCCGGACTGGAAACAAGCATCCTAGGACCGGTTTCGGGGTTTCACCCTTCTTCAGCCAGGATAGCTTGATTGAAGTGGCATGGAGAGCACAGGACCTACGTCTGGGCATACCCTTCCCACTCGGGATGAGAAATGCAAAAACAACAGTTGATGGACAGAATGCAGAACAATGTCATGCATTCACTCCAGTACAGAGATCTGGGGCTAAATCCATCGTTTTTTTGCTCACCATGCAATTCCAGTTTGATCCCAGCCATATGCAAATCAGTCTTGACCCTGTGCCTCATGAGAACAGTCCAACCCGAACTGCCAAGCTAGTTCCTCCCTGGACTGGAAACAAGCATCCTAGGACCGGTTTCAGGGGTTCACCCCTTTTCAGCCAGGATAGCTTGATTCCAGTGGCATGGAGAACACGGGACCCACGTCTGGGCATACCCTTCACACTCGTTGTGACAAATGCAAAAACAACAGTTCATGGACAGAATGCAGAACAATGTCATACATTCACCCCAGTACAGAGATCTGGGCCTAAATCCATCGTTTTTTTGCTCACCATGCCATTCCAGTTTGATCCCAGCCAAATGCAAATCAGTCTTGAACCTGTGCCTCATGGGAATAGCCCAGCCCGAACTGCCAAGCTAGTTCCTCCCTTCACTGGAAACATGCATCCTAGGACCGGTTTCGGGGTTTCACCCCTTTTCATCCAGGATAGCTTGATTCCAGTGGCATGGAGAGCACAGGACCTACGGCTGGGCATATCCTTCCCACTTGGGTGAAAAATGCAAAAACAACAGTTGATGGATAGAATGCAGACCAATGTCATACATTCAATCCAGTACAGAGATCTGGGGCTACATCCATCGTTTTTTTGCTCACCATGCCATTCCAGTTTGATCCCAGCCATATGCAAATCAGTCTTGACCCTGTGCCTCATGGAAACAGTCCAGCCCGAATTGCAAAGCCAGGTCCTCCCTGGACTGGAAACAAACATCCTAGGACCTGTTTCGGGGTTTCACCCCTCTTCAGCCAGGATAGCTTGATTCCAGTGGCATGGAGAGCAAAGGACCCACGTCTGGGCATACCCTTCCCACTCAGGGTGACAATTGCAAAAACAAAAGTTGATGGACAGAATGCAGAACAATGTAATACATTCACCACCGTACAGAGATCTGGGCCTAAATCCATAGTTTTTTAGCTCACCATGCCATTCCAGTTTGAACCCAGCCATATGCAAATCAGTCTTGACCCTGTGCCTCATGGGAACAAACCAGCCCAAACTGCCAAGTCAGGTCTTCCCCGGACTGGAAACAAGCATCCTAGGACCGGTTTCGGAGTTTCAACCCTCTTCAACCAGGATAGCTTGATTGCAGTGGCATGGAGAGCACGCGACCCATGTCTGGGCATACCCTTCCCACTCAGGTGACAAATGCAAAAACAACAGTTGATGGACAGAATGCAGTACAATGTCATGCATTCACCCCAGTTGAGAGATCTGGGCCTAATTCCATCATTTTTTTTGCTCACCATGCCATTCCAGTTTGAACCCAGCCAAATGCAAATCAGTCTTGACCCTTTGCCTCATTGGAACAGTCCAGCCCGAACTGCCAAGCCAGGTCCTCCCTGGACTGGAAACAAGCATCCTAGGACCGGTTTCGGGGTTTCACCCCTCTTCAGCCAGGATAGCTTGATTCCAGTGGCATGGAGAGCACGGACCCACGTCTGGGCATACCCTTCCCACTCGGGGTGACAAATGCAAAAACAACAGTTGATGGACAGAATTCAGAACAATGTCATACATTCACCCCAGAACAGAGATCTGGGCCTAAATCCATCATTTTTTTGCTCAGCATGCCATTCCAGTTTGAACCCAGCAATATGAAAATCAGTCTTGACCCTGTGCCTCATGGGAACAGTCAAGCCCGAACTGCGAAGCGAGGTCCTCCATGGACTGGGAACAAGCATCCTAGCACCGGTTTCGGAGTTTCACCCCGTTTCAGCCAGGATAGCTTGATTCCAGTGGCATGGAGAGCACAAGACCTATGTCTGGGCATACTCTTCCCACTCGGGGTGACAAATGCAAAAACAACAGTTGATGGACAGAATGCAGAACAATGTCATACATTAACCCCAGTACAGAGATCTGGGCCTAAATCCATCGTTTTAGTGCTCTCCATGATATTCCACTTTGAACCCAGCCATATGCAAATCAGTCTTGACCCTGTGCCTCATGGGAACAGTCCAGCCCGAACTGCCAAGCCAGGTCCTCCCCGGACTAGAAACAAGCATCCTAGGACCGGTTTCGGGGTTTCACCCCTCTTCAACCAGGATAGCTTGATTGCAGTGGCATGGAGAGCACGGGACCCATGACTGGGTATACCCTTCCCACTTGGGGAGACAAATGTAAAAACAACAGTTGATGGACAGAATGCAGAACAATGTCATACATTCACCCCAGTACAGAGATCTGGGCCTAAATTCATCGATTTTTTGCTCACCATGCCATTCCAGTTTGAACCAAGCCAAATGCAAATCAGTCTTGACCCTGTGCCTCATTGGAACAGTCCAGCCCGAACTGCCAAGCCAGGTCCTCCCCGGACTGGAAACAAGCATCCTAGGACCGGTTTCGGGGTTTCACCCTTCTTCAGCCAGGATAGCTTGATTGAAGTGGCATGGAGAGCACAGGACCTACGTCTGGGCATACCCTTCCCACTCGGGATGAGAAATGCAAAAACAACAGTTGATGGACAGAATGCAGAACAATGTCATGCATTCACTCCAGTACAGAGATCTGGGGCTAAATCCATCGTTTTTTTGCTCACCATGCCATTCCAGTTTGATCCCAGCCATATGCAAATCAGTCTTGACCCTGTGCCTCATGAGAATAGTCCAACCCGAACTGCCAAGCTAGTTCCTCCCTGGACTGGAAACAAGCATCCTAGGACCGGTTTCAGGGGTTCACCCCTTTTCTGCCAGGATAGCTTGATTCCAGTGGCATGGAGAGCACGGGACCCACGTCTGGGCATACCCTTCCCACTCGGGTGAGAAATGCAAAAGCAGCAGTTGATGGACAGAATGCAGAACAATGTCATACATTCACCCCAGTACAGAGATCTGGGCCTAAATCCATCGTTTTTTTGCTCACCATGCCATTCCAGTTTGAACCCAGCCAAATGCAAATCAGTCTTGACCCTTTGCCTCATTGGAACAGTCCAGCCCGAAATGCTGAGCCAGGTCCTCCCTGGACCGGAAACAAGCATCCTAGGACCGGTTTCGGGGTTTCACACCTCTTCAGCCAGGATAGCTTGATTCCAGTGGCATGGAGAGCACGGGACCCACGACTGAGCATACCCTTCACACTCGTTGTGACAAATGCAAAAACAACAGTTGATGGACAGAATGCAGAACAATGTCATACATTAACCCCAGTACAGAGATCTGGGCCTAAATCCATCGTTTTATTGCTCTCCATGATATTCCACTTTGAACCCAGCCATATGCAAATCAGTCTTGACCCTGTGCCTCATGGGAACAGTCCAGCCCGAACAGCCAAGCCAGGTCCTCCCAGGACTAGAAACAAGCATCCTAGGACCGGTTTCGGGGTTTCACCCCTCTTCAACCAGGATAGCTTGATTGCAGTGGCATGGAGAGCACGGGACCCATGTCTGGGTATACCCTTCCCACTCGGGATGAGAAATGCAAAAACAACAGTTGATGGACAGAATGCAGAACAATGTCATGCATTTACTCCAGTACAGAGATCTGGGGCTAAATCCATCTTTTTTTGCTCACCATGCCATTCTAGTTTGATCCCAGCCATATGCAAATCAGTCTTGACCCTGTGCCTCATGAGAACAGTCCAACCCGAACTGCCAAGCTAGTTCCTCCCTGGACTGGAAACAAGCATCCTAGGACCGGTTTCAGGGTTTCACCCCTTTTCAGCCAGGATAGCTTGATTCCAGTGGCATGGAGAGCACGGGACCCACGTCTGGGCATACCCTTCCCACTCGGGTGAGAAATGCAAAAACAGCAGTTGATGGACAGAATGCAGAACAATGTCATACATTCACCCCAGTACAGAGATCTGGCCCTAAATCCATTGTATTGTTGCTCACCATACCATTCCAGTTTGAACCCAGCCAAATGCAAATCAGTCTTGACCCTGTGCCTCATTGGAACAGTTCAGCCCGAACTGCCAAGCCAGGTCCTGCCTGGACTGGAAACAAGCATCCTAGGACCGGTTTCAGGGTTTCACCCCTTTTCAGCCAGGATAGCTTGATTCCAGTAGCATGGAGAGCACGGGACCCACGTCTGGGCATACCCTTCACACTCGTTGTGACAAATGCAAAAACACCAGTTCATGGACAGAATGCAGAACAATGTCATACATTCACCCCAGTACAGAGATCTGGGCCTAAATCCATCGTTTTTTGCTCACCATGCCATTCCAGTTTGATCCCAGCCATATGCAAATCAGTCTTGACCCTGTGCCTCATGGGAACAGTCCAGCCCGGACTGCCAAGCTAGTTCCTCCCTGGACTGGAAACAAGCATCCTGGGACCGGTTTCAGGGTTTCACCCCTTTTCAGCCTGGATAGCTTGATTCCAGTGGCATGGAGAGCACGGGACCCACGTCTGGGCATACCCTTCCCACTCGGGTGAGAAATGCAAAAACAGCAGTTGATGGACACAATGCAGAACAATGTCATACATTCACCCCAGTACAGAGATCTGGGCCTAAATCCATTGTTTTTGTTGCTCACCATGTCATTCCAGTTTGAACCCAGCCAAATGCAAATCAGTCTTGATCCTGTGCCTCATTGGAACAGTTCAGCCCGTACTGCCAAGCCAGGTCCTCCCTTGACTGGAAACAAGCATCTTAGGACCGGTTTCAGGGCTTCACCCCTCTTCAGCCAGGATAGCTTGATTCCAGTAGCATGGAGAGCACGGGACCCACGTCTGGGCATACCCATCACACTCGTTGTGACAAATGCAAAAACAACAGTTGATGGACAGAATGCAGAACAATGTCATACATTCACCCCAGTACAGAGATCTGGGCCTAAATCCATCGTTTTCTGCTCACCATGCCATTCCAGTTTGATCCCAGCCATATGCAAATCAGTCTTGACCCTTTGCCTCATGGGAACAGTCCAGCCCGGACTGCCAAGCTAGTTCCTCCCTGGACTGGAAACAAGCATCCTAGGACCGGTTTCGGGGTTTCACCCCTTTTCTGCCAGGATAGCTTGATTCCAGTGGCATGGAGAGCACAGGACCTACGTCTGGGCATACCCTTCCCACTCGGGGTGAGAAATGCAAAAAAAAGTTGATGGACAGAATGCAGAACAATGTCATACATTCTCTCCAGTACAGAGATCTGGGGCTAAATCCATTGTTTTTTGCTCACCATGCCATTTCAGTTTGATCCCAGCAGTATGCAAATCAGTCTTGACCCTGTGCCTCATGGAAACAGTCCAGCCCGAACTGCCAAGCCAGGTCCTCCCTGGACTGGAAACAAACATCCTATTACCGGTTTCAAGGTTTCACCCCTCTTCAGCCAGGATAGCTTGATTCCAGTGGCATGGAGAGCAAGGGACCGACGTCTGTGCATACCCTTCCCACTCAGGGTGACAATTGCAAAAACAAAAGTTGATGGACAGAATGCAGAACAATGTCATACATTCACCCCCATACAGAGATCTGGGCCTAAATCCATCGTTTATTTGCTCACCATACCATTCCAGTTTGAACCCAGACCTATACAAATCAGTCTTGACACTGTGCCTCATGGGAACAGTCCAGCTCGAACTTCCAAGCCAGGTCCTCCCTGGACTGGAAACAAGGATCCTAGGACGAGTTTCAGGGTTTCACCCCTCTTCACCCAGGATAGCTTGATTCCAGTGGCATGGAGAGCACTTGACCCACGTCTGGGCATACCCTTCCCACTCGGAGAGACAAATGCAAAAACAACAGTTGATGGACACAATGCAGAACAATGTCATACATTCCCCCCAGTACAGAGATCTGGGCCTAAATGCATTGTTTTATTGCTCACCATGTAATTCCACTTTGAACCCATCCATATACAAATCAGTCTTGACCCTGTGCCTCATGGGAATAGTCCAGCCCGAAGTGCCAAGCTAGGTCCTCCCCGGACTGGAAACAAGCATCCTAGGACCGGTTTCGGGGTTTCACCCCTATTCAACCAGGATAGCTTGATTGCAGTGGCATGGAGAGCATGGCACCCACATCTGGGCATACCCTTCCCACTCGGGGAGACAAATGCAAAAACAACAGTTGATGGACAGAATGCAGAACAATGTCATACATTCACCCCAGTACAGAGATCTGGGCCTAAATCCATTGATTTTTTGCTCACCATGCCATTCCAGTTTGAACCCAGCCAAATGCAAATCAGTCTTGACCCTGTGCCTCATTGGAACAGTCCAGCCCAAACTGCCAAGCCAGGTCCTCCCTGGACCGGAAACAAGCATCCTAGTACCGGTTTCGGAGTTTCACCCCTTTTCAGCCAGGATAGCTTGATTCCAGTGGCATGGAGAGCACAAGACCTATGTCTGGGCATACCCTTCCCACTCGGGGTGACAAATGCAAAAACAACAGTTGATGGACAGAATGCAGAACAATGTCATACATTAACCCCTGTACAGAGATCTGGGTCTAAGTCCATCGTTTTATTGCTCTCCATGATAATCCACATTGAACTCAGCCATATGCAAATCAGTCTTGACCCTGTGCCTCATGGGAACAGTCCAGCCCGAACTGCCAAGCCAGGTCCTCCCCGGACTGAAAACAAGCTTCCTAGGACCGGTTTCGGGGTTTCACCCCTCTTCAACCAGGATAGCTTGATTGTAGTGGCATGGAGAGCACGGGACCCATGTCTGGGTATACCCTTCCCACTCCGGGAGACAAATGCAAAAACAACAGTTGATGGACAGAATGCAGAACAATGTCATACATTCACCCCAGTACAAAGATCTGGGCCAAAATTCATCGATTTTTTGCTCACCATGCCATTCCAGTTTGATCCCAGCCATATGCAAATCAGTCTTGACCCTGTGCCTCATGGGAACAGTCCATTCCAAACTGCCAAGCTAGTTCCTCCCTGGACTGGAAACAAGCATCCTAGGACCGGTTTCGGGGTTTCACCCCTCTTCAGCCAGGATAGCTTGATTCCAGTGGCATGGAGAGGACAGGACCTACGTCTGGGCATTCCCTTCCCACTCGGGGTGAGAAATGCAAAAACAACAGTTGATGGACAGAATGCAGAACAATGTCATGCATTCACTCCAGTACAGAGATCTGGGGCTAAATCCATAGTTTTTTTGCTCACCATGCCATTTCAGTTTGATCCCAGCCATATGCAAATCAGTCTTGACCGTGTGCCTCATGGAAACAGTCCAGCCTGAACTGCCAAGCCAGGTCCTCCCTGGACTGGAAACAAACATCCTAGGACCGGTTTCGGGGTTTCACCCCTCTTCAGCCAGGATAGCTTGATTCCAGTGGCATGGAGAGCATGGGACCCACGTCTGTGCTTACCCTTCCCACTCGGGGTGACAAATGCAAAAACAACAGTTGATGGACAGAATGCAGAACAATGTCATACATTCACCCCAGAACAGAGATCTGGGCCTAAATCCATCGTTTTTTTGCTCACCATGCCATTCCAGTTTGATCCCAGCCATATGCAAATCAGTCTTGACCCTGTGCCTCATGGGAACAGTCCATTCCGAACTGCCAAGCTAGTTCCTCTCTGGACTGGAAACAAGCATCCTAGGACTGGTTTCGGGGTTTCACCCTTCTTCAGCCAGGATAGCTTGATTCCAGTGGTATGGAGAGCACAGGACCTACGTCTGAGCATACCCTTCCCACTCGGGGTGAGAAATGCAAAAAAAAGTTGATGGACAGAATGCAGAACAATGTCATACATTCTCTCCAGTACAGAGATCTGGGGCTAAATCCATTGTTTTTTGCTCACCATGCCATTTCAGTTTGATCCCAGCAGTATGCAAATCAGTCTTGACCCTTGCCTCATGGGAACAGTCCAGCCCAAACTGCCAAGTCAGGTTCTCCCTAGACTGGAAACAAGCATCCCAGTACCGGTTTTAGGGTTTCACCCCTCTTCTGCCAGGATAGCTTGATTCCAGTGGCATGGAAAGCACGGGACCCACGTCTGGGCATACCCTTCCCACTCGGGGTGACAAATGCAAAAACAAAAGTTGATGGACAGAATGCAGAACAATGTCATACATTCACCTCAGTACAGAGATCTGGGCCTAAATCCATCGTTTTTTCGCTCACCATGCCATTCCAGTTTGAACCCAGCCATATGTAAATCAGTCTTGACCCTGTGCCTCATGGGAACAGTCCCACCCGAACTTCCAAGACAGGTCCTCCCGGGACTGGAAACAAGCATCATAGGACCGGTTTCGGGATTTCATCCCTCTTCAGCCAGGATAGCTTGATTCCAGTGGCATGGAGAGCACGGGACCCACGTCTGGGCATACACTTCCCACTCGGGCGGATAAATGCAAAAACAAGAATTGATGGACAGAATGCAGAACAATGTCATACATTCACCCCAGAACAGAGATCTGGGCCTAAATCCCTTGTTATTTTGCTTACCATGCCAATGCAGTTTGATCCCAGCCATATGCAAATCAGTCTTGACCCTGTGCCTCATGGGAACAGTCCAGCCCGAACTGCCAAGCCAGGTTCTCCCTGGACTGGAAACAAGCATTCTAGGACCGGTTTCGGGGTTTCACCTCTCTTCTGCCAGGATAGCTTGATTCCAGTGGCATGGAAAGCACGGGACCCACGTCTGGGCATACCCTTCCCACACGGGGTGACAAATGGGAAAACAAAAGTTGATGGACAGAACGCAGAACAATGTCATACATTCACCCCAGTACAGAGATCTGGGCCTAAATCCATCATTTGTTTGTTCCCCATGCCATTCCAGTTTGAACCCAGCCATATGCAAATCAGTCTTGACCCTGTGCCTCATGGGAACAGTCTAGCCCAAACTACCAAGCTAGGTCTTCCCTGCACTGTAAACAAGCGTCCTAGAGCAGTTTCGGGGTTTCACCCCTCTTCAGCAAGGATAACTTGATTCCAGTGGCATGGAGAGCACGGGACGCACGTCTGGGCATACCCTTCCCTCTCGGGGTGACAAATGCAATAACAAAAGTTGATGGACAGAATGCAGAACAATGTCATACATTAAGCCCAGTACAGAGATCTGGGCTTAAATCCATCATTTGTTTGCTCACCATGCCATTCCTGTTTGAACCCAGCCATATGAAAATCAGTTTTGACCCTGGGCCTCATGGGAACAGTCCAGCCCGAACTGCCAAGCCACGTCCTCCCTGGACTGGAAACAAGCATCATATAACCGGTTTCGGGTTTTCATCCTTCTTCAGCCAGGATAGCTTGATTCCAGTGGCATGGAGAGCACGGGACCCACGTCTGGGTATACCCTTCCCACTCGGGGAAACAAATGCAAAAACAACAGTTGATGGACAGAATGCAGAACAATGTCTTACATTCACCCAAGTACAGAGATCTGGGCCTAAATCCATCGTTTTATTTCTCAGCATGTCATTCCAGTTTGAACCCAGCCAAATGCAAATCAGTCTTGACCCTGTGCCTCATGGGAACAGTCCAGCCCAAACTGCCAAGCCAGGTCCTCCCTGGGCTGGAAATAAGCATCCTAGGACAGGTTTCGGGGTTTCACCCCTCTTCAGCCAGGATAGCTTGATTCCAGTAGCATGGAGAGCACGGGACCCACGTCTGGACATACCCTTCCCACTTGGGGTGACAAGTGCAAAAACAAAAGTTGATGGACAGAATGCAGAACAGTGACATACATTCACTCCAGTACAGAGATCTGGACCTAAATCCATCTTTTATTGTTCACCATGCCATTCCAGTTTGAAACCAGCCTTACGCAAATCAGTCTTGACCCTGTGCCTTATGAGAACAGTCCAGCCCGAACTGCCAAGCCAGATCCTCCCTGGACTGGAAACAAGCATCATAGGACCGGTTTCAGGTTTTCATCTCTCTTCAGCCAGGATAGCTTGATTCTAGTGGCATGGAGAGCACGGGACCCATGTCTGGGCATACCCTTCCCACTCGGGTGACAAATGCAAAAACAATAGTTGATGGACAGACTGCAGAACAATGTCATACATTCACCCCAGTACAGAGATCTGGGCCTAAATCCATCATTTTCTTTGTTCCCCATGCCATTCCAGTTTGAACCCAGCCATATGCAAATCGGTCTTGAACCTGTGCCTCATGGGAACAGTCTACCCCAAACTGCCAAGCTAGGTCTTCCCTGCACTGTAAACAAGCATCCAAGAAGAGTTTCGGGGTTTCAACCCTCTTCAGCAAGGATAGCTTGATTCCAGTGGCATGGAGAGCACGGGACGCACGTCTGGGCATACCCTTCCACCTCGGTGTGACAAATGCAAAAACAAAAGTTGATGGACAGAATGCAGAACAATGTCATACATTCACCCCAGTACAGAGATCTGGGCCTAAATCCATCATTTGTTTGCTCACCATGCCATTCCAGTTTGAACCCAGCTAAATGCAAATCAGTCTTGACTTTGTGCCTCATGGAACAGTCCAGCCCGAACTGCCAAGCCAGGTCCTCCCTGAACCGGAAACAAGCATCCTAGGACCTGTTTCGGGGTTTCACCCCTCTTCAGCCAGATTAGCTGGACTCCAGTGGCATGGAGAGCACGGGACCCACGTCTGAGCATACCATTCACACTCGTTGTGACAAATGCAAGAACAACACTTGATGGACAGAATGCAGAACAATATCATACATTCACCCCAGTACAGAGATCTGGGCCTAAATCCATAGTTTTTTTGCTCACCATGCCATTCCAGTTTGATCCCAGCCATATGCAAATCAGTCTTGAACCTATGCCTCATGGGAACAGCCCAGCCCGAACGGCCAAGCTAGTTCCTCCCTAGAGTGGAAACAAGCATCCTAGGACCGGTTTCTGGGTTTCACCCCTTTTCAGCCAGAATAGCTTGATTCCAGTGGCATGGAGAGCACAGGACCTACGTCTGGGCACACCCTTCCCACTCTGGTGAGAAATGCAAAAACAACAGTTGATGGACAGAATGCAGAACAATGTCATACATTCAGTCCAGTACAGAGATCTGGTGCTACATCCATCGTTTTTTTGCTCACCATGCCATTTCAGTTTGATCCCAGCCATATGCAAATCAGTCTTGAACCTGTGCATCATGGGAACAGCCCAGCCTGAATTGCCAAGCCAGGTCCTCCCTGGACTGGAAACAAACATCCTAGGACCGGTTTCGGGGTTTTACCCCTCTTCAGCCAGGATAGCATGATTCCAGTGGCATGGAGAGCAAGGGACCCACGTCTGGGCATACCCTTCCCACTCAGGGTGACAATTGCATAAACAAAAGTTGATGGACTGAATGCAGAACAATGTCATACATTCACCACCGTACAAAGATCTGGGCCTTAATCCCTAGGTTTTTTGCTCACCATGCCATTCCAGTTTGAACCCAGCCATATGCAAATCAGTCATGACCCTGTGCCTCATGGGAACAAACCAGCCCGAACTGCCAAGCCAGGTCTTCCTCCGACTGGAAACAAGCATCCTAGGACCGGTTTCGGAGTTTCAACCCTCTTCAACCAGGATAGCTTGATTTCAGTGGCATGGAGAGCACGCGACCCACGTCTGGGAATATCCTTCCCACTCGGGTGACAAATGCAAAAACAACAGTTGATGGACAGAATGCAGAACAATGTCATACATTCATCCCGGGACATAGATCTGGGCCTAAATCCATCATTTTCTTGCTCACCATGCCATTCCACTTTGAACCCAGTCAAATGCAAATCAATCTTGACCCTGTGCCTCATGGGAACAGTCCAGCCCGAACTGCCAAGCGAGGTCCTCCCTGGACTGGAAACAAGCATCATAGAACCGGTTTCGGGTTTTCACCCCTCTTCAGCCAGGATAGCTTGATTCCAGGGGCATGGAGAGCACAGGACCCACGTCTGGGCATACCCTTCCCACTCAGGGTGACAAATGCAAAAACAACAGTTGATGGACAGAATGCAGAGCAATGTCATACATTCACCCC
This sequence comes from Triturus cristatus, assembly GCF_964204655.1. NCBI lineage: Eukaryota > Metazoa > Chordata > Amphibia > Caudata > Salamandridae > Triturus > Triturus cristatus. The sequence goes on from NC_140579.1 coordinate 876,947,186, forward strand.
AGTACAGAAATCTGCGCCTAAATCCATCGTTTTATTGCTCACCATGCCATTCCACCTTCAACCCAGCCTTATGCAAATCAGTCTTGACCCTGTGCCTCATGGGTACAGTCCAGCCCGAACTGCCAAGCCAGGTCCTCCCCGGACTGGAAACAAGCATCCTAGTACCGGTTTCGGGGTTTCACCCCTCATCAACCAGGATAGCTTGATTGCAGTGGCATCGAGGGCACGGCACCCACGTCTGGGCATACCCTTCCCACTCGGGGAGACAAATGCAAAAACAACAGTTGATGGACAGAATGCAGAAAATTGTCATATATTCACCCCAGTACAGAAATCTGGGCCTAAATCCATCGTTTTTTTGCTTGCCATTCCAGTTTGAACCCAGCCATATGCAAATCAGTCTTGACCCTGTGCCTCATGGGAACAGTCCAGCCCGAACTGCCAAGCGAGGTCCTCCCTGGACTGGAAACAAGCATCCTAGGACCGGTTTCGGGGTTTCACCCCTCTTCAGCCAGGATAGCTTGATTCCAGTGGCATGGGGAGCACGGGACCCACGTATGAGCATACCCTTCCCACTCGTTGTGACAAATGCAAAAACAACAGTTGATGGATAGAATGCAGAACAATGTCATACATTCACCCCAGTTGAGAGATCTGGTCCTAAATCCATCATTGTTTTGCTCACCATGCCATTCCAGTTTGAACCCATCCAAATGCAAATCAGTCTTGACCCTTTGCCTCATTGGAACAGTCCAGCCCGAACTGGTGGGCCAGGTCCTCCCTGGACCGGAAACAAGCATTCTAGGACCGGTTTCGGGGTTTCACCCCTCTTCAGCCAGGATAGCTTGATTCCAGTGGCATGGAGAGCACGGGACACACGACTGAGCATACCCTTCACACTCGTTGTGACAAATGCAAAAACAACAGTTGATGAACAGAATGCAGAACAATGTCATACAGTCACCCCAGTACAGAGATCTGTGCCTAAATCCATCGTTTTTTTGCTCACCATGCCATTCCAGTTTGATCCCAGCCATATGCAAATCAGTCTTGACCCTTTGCCTCATGGGAACAGTCCAGCCCGAACTGCCAAGCTAGTTCCTCCCTGGACTGGAAACAAGCATCCTAGGACCGGTTTCGGAGTTTCACCCCTTTTCAGCCAGGATAGCTTGATTCCAGTGGCATGGAGAGCACAAGACCTGTGTCTGGGCATACCCTTCCCTCTCGGGGTGACAAATGCAAAAACAACAGTTGATGGACAGAATGCCCAACAATGTCATACATTCACCCCAGTACAGAGATCTGGGCCTAAATCCACAATTTTTTTGCTCACCATGCCATTCCAGTTTGAAACCAGCAATACGAAAATCAGTCTTGACCCTGTGCCTCATGGGAACAGTCCAGCCCGAACTGCCAAGCGAGGTCCTCCCTGGACTGGAAACAAGCATCATAAAACCGGTTTTGGGTTTTCATCCCTCTTCAGCCAGGATTGCTTGATTGCAGTGGCATGGAGAGCATGGGACCCATGTCTGGGTATACCCTTCCCACTCAGGGTGACAAATGCAAAGACAACAGTTGATGGTCAGAATGCAGAGCAATGTCATACATTCACCCCAGTACAGAGATCTGCGCCTAAATCCATCGTTTTATTGCTCACCATGCCATTCCACCTTCAACCCAGCCTTATGCAATCAGTCTTGACCCTGTGCCTCATGGGAACAGTCCAGCCCAAACTGCCAAGCCAGGTCCTCCCTGGACTGGAAACAAGCATCCTAGGACCGGTTTCAGGGTTTCACCCCTCTTCAGCCAGGATAGCTTGATTCCAGTGGCATGGAGAGCACGGGACCCACGTCTGGGCATACCCTTCCCACTCGGGGTGACAAATGCAAAAACAACAGTTGATGGACAGAATGCCGAACAATGTCATACATTCACCCCCGAACAGAGATCTGGGCCTAAATCCATAATTTTTTTGCTCACCTTGCCATTCCAGTTTGAACCCAGCAATACGAAAATCAGTCTTGACCCTTTGCCTCATTGGAACAGCCAGCCCGAACTGGTGAGCCAGGTCCTCCGTGGACCTGAAACAAGCATCCTAGGACCGGTATCAGGGTTTCACCTCTCTTCAGCCAGGATAGCTTGATTCCAGTGGCATGGAGAGCACGGGACCCACGACGGAGCATACCCTTCACACTCGGTGTGACAAATGCAAAAAAAACAGTTGATGGACAGAATGCAGACAATGTCATACATTCACCCCAGTACAGAGATCTGTGCCTAAATCCATCGTTTTTTTGCTCACCATGCCATTCCAGTTTGATCCCAGCCATATGCAAATCAGTCTTGACCCTGTGCCTCAAGGGAACAGTCCAGCCCGAACTGCCATGTTAGTTCCTCCCTGGACTGGAAACAAGCATCCTAGGACCGGTTTCGGAGTTTCACCCCTTTTCAGTCAGGATAGCTTGATTCCAGTGGCATGGAGAGCACAAGACCTGTGTCTGGGCATACCCTTCCCACTCGGGTGACAAATGCAAAAACAACAGTTGATGGACAGAATGCAGAACAATGTCATACATTAACCCCAGTACAGAGATCTGGGCCTAAATCCATCGTTTTATTGCTCTCCATGATAATCCACTTTGAACCCAGCCATAAGCAAATCAGTCTTGACCCTGTGACTCATGGGAACAGTCCAGCCCGAACTGCCAAGCCAGTTCCTCCCCGGACTGGAAACAAGCATCCTAGGACCGGTTTCGGGGTTTCACCCCTCTTCAACCAGGATAGCTTGATTGCAGTGGCATGGAGAGCACGGGACCCATGTCTGGATATACCCTTCCCACTCGGGGAGACAAATGCAAAAACAACAGTTGATGGACAGAATGCAGAACAATGTCATACATTCACCCCAGTACAGAGATCTGGGCCTAAATCTATCGTTTTTTTGCTCACCATGCCATTCCAGTTTGAAACCAGCAATACGAAAATCAGTCTTGACCCTGTGCCTCATGGGAACAGTCCAGCCCGAACTGCCAAGCGAGGTCCTCCCTGGACTGGAAACAAGCATCATAAAACCGGTTTTGGGTTTTCATCCCTCTTCAGCCAGGATTGCTTGATTGCAGTGGCATGGAGAGCATGGGACCCATGTCTGGGTATACCCTTCCCACTCAGGGTGACAAATGCAAAGACAACAGTTGATGGTCAGAATGCAGAGCAATGTCATACATTCACCCCAGTACAGAGATCTGCGCCTAAATCCATCGTTTTATTGCTCACCATGCCATTCCACCTTCAACCCAGCCTTATGCAATCAGTCTTGACCCTGTGCCTCATGGGAACAGTCCAGCCCAAACTGCCAAGCCAGGTCCTCCCTGGACTGGAAACAAGCATCCTAGGACCGGTTTCAGGGTTTCACCCCTCTTCAGCCAGGATAGCTTGATTCCAGTGGCATGGAGAGCACGGGACCCACGTCTGGGCATACCCTTCCCACTCGGGGTGACAAATGCAAAAACAACAGTTGATGGACAGAATGCCGAACAATGTCATACATTCACCCCCGAACAGAGATCTGGGCCTAAATCCATAATTTTTTTGCTCACCATGCCATTCCAGTTTGAAACCAGCAATACGAAAATCAGTCTTGACCCTGTGCCTCATGGGAACAGTCCAGCCCGAACTGCCAAGCGAGGTCCTCCCTGGACTGGAAACAAGCATCATAAAACCGGTTTTGGGTTTTCATCCCTCTTCAGCCAGGATTGCTTGATTGCAGTGGCATGGAGAGCACGGGACCCACGTCTGGGCATACCCTTCCCACTCAGGGTGACAAATGCAAAAACAACAGTTGATGGACAGAATGCAGAGCAATGTCATACATTCACCCCAGTACAGAGATCTGCGCCTAAATCCATCGTTTTATTGCTCACCATGCCATTCCACCTTCAACCCAGCCTCATGCAAATCAGTCTTGACCCTGTGCCTCATGGGAACAGTCCAACCCGAACTGCCAAGCCAGGTCCTCCCCGGACTGGAAACAAGCATCCTAGTACCGGTTTCGGGGTTTCACCCCTCATAAACCAGGATAGCTTGATTGCAGTGGCATGGAGAGCACGGCACCCACGTCTGGGCATACCCTTCCCACTCGGGGAGACAAATGCAAAAACAACAGTTGATGGACAGAATGCAGAACAATGTCATACATTCACCCCAGTTGAGAGATCTGGGCCTAAATCTATCGTTTTTTTGCTCACCATGCCATTCCAGTTTGAACCCAGCCATATGCAAATCAGTCTTGACCCTGTGCCTCATGGGAACAGTCCAGCCCGAACTGCCAAGCGAGGTCCTCCCTGGACTGGAAACAAGCATCCTAGGACCAGTTTTGGGGTTTAACCCCTCTTCAGCCAGGATAGCTGGATTCCAGTGGCATGGAGAGCACGGGATCCACGTCTGAGCATACCCTTCCCACTCGTTGTGACAAATGCAAAAACAACAGTGGATGGACAGAATGCAGAACAATGTCATACATTCACCCCAGTTGAAAGATCTGGGTCTAAATCCATTTGTTTTGCTCACCATGCCATTCCAGTTTGAACCCAGCCAAATGCAAATCAGTCTTGACCCTTTGCCTCATTGGAACAGCCAGCCCGAACTGGTGAGCCAGGTCCTCCGTGGACCTGAAACAAGCATCCTAGGACCGGTATCAGGGTTTCACCTCTCTTCAGCCAGGATAGCTTGATTCCAGTGGCATGGAGAGCACGGGACCCACGACGGAGCATACCCTTCACACTCGGTGTGACAAATGCAAAAAAAACAGTTGATGGACAGAATGCAGACAATGTCATACATTCACCCCAGTACAGAGATCTGTGCCTAAATCCATCGTTTTTTTGCTCACCATGCCATTCCAGTTTGATCCCAGCCATATGCAAATCAGTCTTGACCCTGTGCCTCAAGGGAACAGTCCAGCCCGAACTGCCATGTTAGTTCCTCCCTGGACTGGAAACAAGCATCCTAGGACCGGTTTCGGAGTTTCACCCCTTTTCAGTCAGGATAGCTTGATTCCAGTGGCATGGAGAGCACAAGACCTGTGTCTGGGCATACCCTTCCCACTCGGGTGACAAATGCAAAAACAACAGTTGATGGACAGAATGCAGAACAATGTCATACATTAACCCCAGTACAGAGATCTGGGCCTAAATCCATCGTTTTATTGCTCTCCATGATAATCCACTTTGAACCCAGCCATAAGCAAATCAGTCTTGACCCTGTGACTCATGGGAACAGTCCAGCCCGAACTGCCAAGCCAGTTCCTCCCCGGACTGGAAACAAGCATCCTAGGACCGGTTTCGGGGTTTCACCCCTCTTCAACCAGGATAGCTTGATTGCAGTGGCATGGAGAGCACGGGACCCATGTCTGGATATACCCTTCCCACTCGGGGAGACAAATGCAAAAACAACAGTTGATGGACAGAATGCAGAACAATGTCATACATTCACCCCAGTACAGAGATCTGGGCCTAAATTCATTGATTTTTTGCTCACCATGCCATTCCAGTTTGAACCCAGCCAAATGCAAATCAGTCTTGACCCTGTGCCTCATGGGAACAGTCCAACCCGAACTGCCAAGCTAGTTCCTCCCTGGACTGGAAACAAGCATCCTAGGACCGGTTTCGGAGTTTCACCCCTATTCAGCCAGGATAGCTTGATTGCAGTGGCATGGAGAGCACAAGACCTATGTCTGGGCATACCCTTCCCACTCGGGGTGACAAATGCAAAAACAACAGTTGATGGACAGAAAGCAGAACAATGTCATACATTAACCCCAGTACAGAGATCTGGGCCTAAATCCATCGTTTTATTGCTCTCCATGATATTCCACTTTGAACCCAGCCATAAGCAAATCAGTCTTAACACTGTGCCTCATGGGAACAGTCCAGCCCGAACTGCCAAGCCAGGTCCTCCCCAGACTGGAAACAAGCATCCTAGGACCGGTTTCGGGGTTTCACCCCTCTTCAACCAGGATAGTTTGATTGCAGTGGCATGGAGAGCACGGGACCCATGTCTGGGTATACCCTTCCCACTCGGGGAGACAAATGCAAAAACAACAGTTGATGTACAGAATGCAGAACAATGTCATACATTCACCCCAGTACAGAGATCTGGGCCTAAATTCATGGATTTTTTGATCACCATGCCATTCCAGTTTGAACCCAGCCAAATGCAAATCAGTCTTGACCCTGTGCCTCATTGGAACAGTCCAGCCCGAACTGCCAAGCCAGGTCCTCCCTGGACCGGAAACAAGCATCCTAGTACCGGTTTCGGGGTTTCACCCCTCTTCAGCCAGGATAGCTTGATTCCAGTGGCATGGAGAGCACGGGACCCACGTCTGAGCATACCCTTTCCACTCGTTGTGACAAATGCAAAAACAACAGTTGATGGACAGAATGCAGAACAATGTCATACATTTACCCCAGTAGAGAGATCTGGGCCTAAATCCATTTTTTTTTTGCTCACCATACCATTCCAGTTTGAACCCAACCAAATGCAAATCAGTCTTGACCCTGTGCCTCATGGGAACAGTAAAGCCTGAACTGCCAAACCAGGTCCTCCCCGGACCGGAAACAAGCATCCTAAGACCGGTTTCGGGGTTTCAACCCTCTTCAGCCAGGATAGCTTGATTCCAGTGGCATGGAGAACCCGGGACCCAAGTCCGAGCATACCCTTCCCACTCGTTGTGACAAATGCAAAAACAACAGTTGATGGATAGAATGCAGAACAATGTCATACATTTACCAGAGTAGAGAGATCTGGGCCTAAATCCATTGTTTTTTTGCTCACCATGCCATTCCAGTTTGATCCCAGCCATATGCAAATCAGTCTTTGTCAACCTCCGAGCCTCTTATATCTCGTCCCTATCTGTTTCCAACACTCACAACACTACATCTCCCATAATGCATTGTGAGGGCTATCACCCTGTATGCTTTCCCATGCTGCTCTGAAATGCAGGTCAGCTGACTTCTGGTATAAAGGCCAACCACGTCCGTTATCCGGTGCTTGGCTTCCTCTTTTGGGTTAGAACCACGCCCCCTTTTTTGAATTCCTTGAATCTGCAGTGATGTTCTCTATCTGGACTGGGTAATATAGAGACTACCGCTCGCTAAGAAGATCTTGCCTGGATATTACAGGCTGTGCCCGAACCTGAACCTATCCTGCAGCAGTGCGAGTTCGCGCTGCATTCTCCCTTTCCTTGAAAACGCGAGGACGCGTTGCAGCCTGATTCACTTTGCCAACCCCGCCCAGCTCTCGGTAACGCGAGGACGCGTTACCGTTGGAATTATCGGGACTCTCCTGGCTTCTGAAGAAACTGCGGAGAAAGAGCGCGAGGAAGCACTGGTTACTTATTTTTGTTTTCTTTGGAGAGACACATACACACTTCCCCTTCGGCCGAGAAAGAGCGCGAGAAAGCGCTAACTATTATTTTTTGATTTTGCCTCTCACACGTCACACGTACTTTAGGAAATCTCTCTGGACATAGAAAGCTGTTTGTCCCGTGGGTGTGTGAGAGTGGACTTTTTCGTGTACACTGAGTCAGTCTGCTGTTTGTTCGTCTACCACAAACTCTCTGTAAAACGTGCGCCTGAGCAAAAGCAGTGATTATCGGGGGCCACAGTGCAAGACTTGCTCATTTTGAAAGAACCTTTCCGTTCTTCTTCTATATACACGTAGATTTCCTCGAGCGCCTCAACGTGGAAGAAAACCTGTTGTCAAAAGAAGATCTTGGTTTCTTTTCTGTGGTTCCTCTGGTGGATTGGCTATTACTTCTATGGACTGCACAGCAGGCTGAATAGTTCTTCTTTACCTACCAGATTTTAGAACACGAATTATCCCCCACTTCCTTGATTTATATTGACCTACATTATGCCTCTCTGATGAAGGTGCTTTTGGTGAGCCTGGAAAGCATATGTGGTAACTCTCGTACTTGCACAAGGTCTATAACTCTTTGTTTCATTCCGTTTCCTTGATACTTATGTTTCCTTTTTTTCTTTTTCAAACAGTTATCCCGCCATTGGTCCCTAGGACACCCACATCGCTGGTGGTTCTTTTTGGTCTCTCCATTCCCTTGGGATATCTTTCCACCCCCGGTATCCTAGCTCCTAGGGGTGGATATATTCTGCGGGAGTGGTTAGACATTATCTTTGCTTCCGTGGATATTGGTATGACGGGTCTGGAACATAAAATTCCGAAAGTCTTGACCCTGTGCCTCATCGGAACAGTCCATTCCGAACTGCCAAGCAAGTTCCTCCCTGGACTGGAAACAAGCATCCTAGGACCGGTTTCGGGGTTTCACCCCTTTTCAGCCAGGATAGCTTGATTCCAGTGGCATGGAGAGCACAGGACCCACGTCTGGGCAAACCCTTCCCACTCGGGGTGACAATGCAAAAACAACAGTTGATGGACAGAATGCAGAACAATGTCATACATTCAACCCAGAACAGAGATCTGGGCCTACATCCATCATTTTTTTGCTCACCATGCCATTCCAGTTTGAACCCAGCAATATGAAAATCAGTCTTGACCCTGTGCCTCATGGGAACGGTCCAGCCTGAACTGCCAAGCGAGGTCCACCCTGGACTGGAAACAAGCATGATAGAAGTGGTTTCGGGTTTTCATCCCTCTTCAGCCAGGATAGCTTGATTCCAGGGGCATGGAGAGCACGTGACACACGTCTGGGCATACCCTTCCTACTCAGGGTGACAAATGCAAAAACAAAAGTTGATGGACAGAATGCAGAACAATGTCATGCATTCACTCCAGTACAGAGATCTGGGGCTAAATCCATCGTTTTTTTGCTCACCATGCCATTCCAGTTTGATCCCAGCCATATGCAAATCAGTCTTGACCCTGTGCCTCATGGGAACAGTCCAACCCGAACTGCCAAGCTAGTTCCTCCCTGGACTGGAAACAAGCATCCTAGGACCGGTTTCTGGGTTTCACCCCTTTTCAGCCGGATAGCTTGATTCCAGTGGCATGGAGAGCACGGGACCCACGTCTGGGCATACCCTTCCCACTCGGGTGAGAAATGCAAAAACAGCAGTTGATGGACAGAATGCAGAACAATGTCATACATTCACCCCAGTACAGAGATCTGGGCCTAAATCCATTGTTTCTGTTGCTCACCATGCCATTCCAGTTTGAACCCAGCCAAATGCAAATCAGTCTTGACCCTGTGCCTCATTGGAACAGTTCAGCCCGAACTGCCAAGCCAGGTCCTCCCTGGACTGGAAACAAGCATCTTAGGACCGGTTTCAGGGCTTCACCCCTCTTCAGCCAGGATAGCTTGATTCCAGTGGCATGGAGAGCACGGGACCCACGTCTGAGCATACCCTTCCCACTAAAGGTGACAATTGCAAAAACAAAAGTTGATGGACAGAGTGCAGAACAATGTCATACATTCACCCCCATACAGAGATCTGGGCCTAAATCCATCGTTTTTTTGCTCACCATGCCATTCCAGTTTGAACCCAGCCCTATGCAAATCAGTCTTGACCCTGAGCCTCATGGGAACAGTCCAGCCCGAACTGCCAAGCCAGGTCCTCCCCGGACTGGAAACAAGCATCCTAGTACCGGTTTCGGGGTTTCACCCCTCATCAACCAGGATAGCTTGATTGCAGTGGCATGGAGAGCACGGCACCCACGTCTGGGCATACCCTTCCCACTCGGGGAGACAAATGCAAAAACAACAGTTGATGGACAGGTTGCAGAAAAATGTCATATATTCACCCCAGTACAGAGATCTGGGCCTAAATCCACCGTTTTTTTGCTCACCATTCCATTCCAGTTTGAACCCAGCCATATGCAAATCAGTCTTGACCCTGTGCCTCATGGGAACAGTCCAGCCCGAACTGCCAAGCGAGGTCCTCCCTGGACTGGAAACAAGCATCCTAGGACCGGTTTCGGGGTTTCACCCCTCTTCAGCCAGGATAGCTTGATTCCAGTGGCATGGGGAGCACGGGACCCATGTCTGAGCATACCCTTCCCATTCGTTGTGACAAATGCAAAAACAACAGTTGATGGACAGAATGCAGAACAATGTCATACATTCACCCCAGTTGAGAGATCTAGGCCTAAATCCATCGTTGTTTTGCTCACCATGCCATTCCAGTTTGAACCCAGCCAAATGCAAATCAGTCTTGACCCTTTGCCTCATTGGAACAGTCCAGCCCGAACTGGGGAGCCAGGTCCACCCTGGACCGGAAACAAGCATTCTAGGACCGGTTTCGGGGTTTCACCCCTCTTCAGCCAGGATAGCTTGAGTCCAGTGGCATGGAGAGCACGGGGCACACGACTGAGCATACCCTTCACACTCGTTGTGACAGATACAAAAACAACAGTTGATGGACAGAATGCAGAACAATGTCATACATTCACCCCAGTACAGAGATCTGTGCCTAAATCCATCGTTTTTTTGCTCACCATGCCATTCCAGTTTGATCCCAGCCATATACAAATCAGTCTTGACCCTTTGCCTCATGGGAACAGTCCAGCCCGAACTGCCAAGCTAGTTCCTCCCTGGACTGGAAACAAGCATCCTAGGACCGGTTTCGGAGTTTCACCCCTTTTCAGCCAGGATAGCTTGATTCCAGTGGCATGGAGAGCACAAGACCTGTGTCTGGGCATACCCTTCCCACTCGGGGTGACAAATGCAAAAACAACAGTTGATGGACAGAATGCAGAACAATGTCATACATTAACCCCAGTACAGAGATCTGGGCCTAAATCCATTGTTTTATTGCTCTCCATGATATTCCACTTTGAACCCAGCCATATGCAAATCAGTCTTGACCCTGTGCCTCATGGGAACAGTCCAGCCCAAACTGCCAAGCCAGGTCCTCCCCGGACTGGAAACAAGCATCCTAGGACCGGTTTCGGGGTTTCAAACCTCTACAACCAGGATAGCTTGATTGCAGTGGCATGGAGAGCACGGGACCCATGTCTGGGTATACCCTTCCCACTCAGGGTGACAAATGCAAAAACAACAGTTGATGGACAGAATGCAGAGCAACGTCATACATTCACCCCAGTACAGAGATCTGCGCCTAAATCTATCGTTTTATTGCTCACCATGCCATTCCACCTTCAACCCAGCCTTATGCAAATCAGTCTTGACCCTGTGCCTCATGGGAACAGTCCAGCCCGAACTGCCAAGCCAGGTCCTCCCCGGACTGGAAACAAGCATCCTAGTACCGGTTTCGGGGTTTCACCCCTCTTCAACCAGGATAGCTTGATTGCAGTGGCATGGAGAGCACGGGACCCATGTCTGGATATACCCTTCCCACTCGGGGAGGCAAATGCAAAAACAACAGTTGATGGACAGAATGCAGAACAATGTCATACATTCACCCCAGTACAGAGATCTGGGCCGAAATTCATCGATTTTTTGCTCACCATGCCATTATAGTTTGAACCCGGCCATAAGCAAATTAGTCTTAACCCTGTGCCTCATGGGAACAGTCCAGCCCGAACTGCCAAGGCAGGTCCTCACCGGACTGGAAACAAGCATCCTAGGACCGGTTTCGGGGTTTCACCCCTCTTCAACCAGGATAGCTTGATTCCAGTGGCATGGAGAGCAAGGGACACACGTCTGGGCATACCCTTCCCACTCAGGGTGACAATTGCATAAACAAAAGTTGATGGACAGAATGCAGAACAATGTCATTCATTCACCCCAGTTGAGAGATTTAGGCCTAAATCCATCGTTGTTTTGCTCACCATGCCATTCCAGTTTGAACCCAGCCAAATGCAAATCAGTCTTGACCCTTTGCCTCATTGGAACAGTCCAGCCCGAACTGGTGAGCCAGGTCCTCCCTGGCCCGGAAACAAGCCTTCTAGGACCGGTTTCGGGGTTTCACCCCTCTTCAGCCAGGATAGCTTGATTCCAGTGGCATGGAGAGCACGGGGCACACGACTCAGCATACCCTTCACACTCGTTGTGACAAATGCAAAAACAACAGTTGATGGACAGAATGCAGAACAATGTCATACATTTACCCCCGTACAGAGATCTTTGCCTAAATCCATCGTTTTTTTTGCTCACCATGCCATTCCAGTTTGATCCCAGCCATATACAAATCTGTCTTGACCCTTTGCCTCATGGGAACAGTCCAGTCCGAACTGCCAAGCTAGTTCCTCCCTGGACTGGAAACAAGCATCCTAGGACCGGTTTCGGAGTTTCACCCCTTTTCAGCCAGGATAGCTTGATCCCAGTGGCATGGAGAGCACAAAACCTGTGTCTGGGCATACCCTTCCCACTTGGGGTGACAAATGCAAAAACAACAGTTGATGGACAGAATGCACAACAATGTCATACATTAACCCCAGTACAGAGATCTGGGCCTAAATCCATTGTTTTATTGCTCTCCATGATATTCCACTTTGAACCCAGCCATATGCAAATCAGTCTTGACCCTGTGCCTCATGGGAACAGTCCAGCCCAAACTTCCAAGCCAGGTCCTCCCTGGACTGGAAACAAGCATCCTAGGACCAGTTTCGGGGTTTCAAACCTCTACAACCAGGATAGCTTGATTGCAGTGGCATGGAGAGCACGGGACCCATGTCTGGGTATACCCTTCCCACTCAGGGTGACAAGTGCAAAAACAACAGTTGATGGACAGAATGCAGAGCAACGTCATACATTCACCCCAGTACAGAGATCTGCGCCTAAATCCATCGTTTTATTGCTCACCATGCCATTCCACCTTCAACCCAGCCTTATGCAAATCAGTCTTGACCCTGTGCCTCATGGGAACAGTCCAGCCCGAACTGCCAAGCCAGGTCCTCCCCGGACTGGAAACAAGCATCCTAGGACCGGTTTCGGGGTTTCACCCCTCTTCAACCAGGATAGCTTGATTGCAGTGGCATGGAGAGCACGGGACCCATGTCTGGATATACCCTTCCCACTCGGGGAGACAAATGCAAAAACAACAGTTGATGGACAGAATGCAGAACAATGTCATACATTCACCCCAGTACAGAGATCTGGGCCTAAATTCATCGATTTTTTGCTCACCATGCCATTCCAGTTTGAACCCAGCCATAAGCAAATCAGTCTTGACCCTGTGCCTCATGGGAACAGTCCAGCCCGAACTGCCAAGCCAGGTCCTCCCCGGACTGGAAACAAGCATCCTAGGACCGGTTTCGGGGTTTCACCTCTCTTCAACCAGGATAGCTTGATTGCAGTGGCATGGAGAGCACGGGACCCATGTCTGGATATACCCTTCCCACTCGGGGAGACAAATGCAAAAACAACAGTTGATGGACAAAATGCAGAACAATGTCATACATTCACCCCAGTACAGAGATCTGGGCCTAAATTTATCGATTTTGTGCTCACCATGCCATTCCAGTTTGAACCCAGCCAAATGCAAATCAGTCTTGACCCTGTGCTTCATGGGAACAGTCCAGCCCGAACTGCCAAGCTAGTTCCTCCCTGGACTGGAAACAAGCATCCTAGGACCGGTTTCGGAGTTTCAGCCCTATTCAGCCAGGATAGCTTGATTCCAGTGGCATGGAGAACACAAGACCTATGTCTGGGCATACCCTTCCCTCTTGTTGTGACAAATGCAATAACAAAAGTTGATGGACAGAATGCAGAACAATGTCATACATTCACCCCAGTACAGAGATCTGGGCCTAAATTTATCGATTTTGTGCTCACCATGCCATTCCTGTTTGAACCGAGCCATATGAAAATCAGTCTTGACCCTGGGCCTCATGGGAACAGTCCAGCCCGAACTGCCAAGCCACGTCCTCCCTAGACTGGAAACAAGCATCATAGAACCGGTTTCGGGTTTTTATCCCTCTTCAGCCAGGATAGCTTGATTCCAGTGGCATGGAGAGCACGGGACCCACGTCTGGATATACCCTTCCCACTCGGGGAGACAAATGCAAAAACAACAGTTGATGGACAGAATGCAGAACAATGTCATACATTCACCCCAGTACAGAGATCTGGGCCTAAATTTATCGATTTTGTGCTCACCATGCCATTCCAGTTTGAACCCAGCCAAATGCAAATCAGTCTTGACCCTGTGCTTCATGGGAACAGTCCAGCCCAAACTGCCAAGCCAGGTCCTCCCTGGGCTGGAAATAAGCACCTAGGACAGGTTTCGGGGTTTCAGCCCTCTTCAGCCAGGAAAGCTTGATTCCAGTAGCATGGAGAGCACGGGACCCACGTCTGGACATACCCTTCCCACTTGGGGTGACAAATGCAAAAACAAAAGTTGATGGACAGAATGCAGAACAGTGACATACATTCACTACAGTACAGAGATCTGGACCTAAATCCATCTTTTATTGTTCACCATGCCATTCCAGTTTGAAACCAGCCTTACGCAAATCAGTCTTGACCCTGTGCCTCATGAGAACAATCCAGCCCGAACTGCGAAGCCAGATCCTCCCTGGACTGGAAACAAGCATCATAGGACCGGTTTCAGGTTTTCATCTCTCTTCAGCCAGGATAGCTTGATTCTAGTGGCATGGAGAGCACGGGACCCATGTCTGGGCATAACCTTCCCACTCGGGTGACAAATGCAAAAACAATAGTTGATGGACAGAATGCAGAACAATGTCATACATTCACCCCAGTACAGAGATCTGGGCCTAAATCCATCGTTTTGTTTGTTCCCCATGCCATTCCAGTTTGAACCTAGCCATATGCAAATCGGTCTTGAACCTGTGCCTCATGGGAACAGTCTACCCCAAACTGCCAAGCTAGGTCTTCCCTGCACTATAAACAAGCATCCAAGAAGAGTTTCGGGGTTTCACCCCTCTTCAGCAAGGATAGCTTGATTCCAGTGGCATGGAGAGCACGGGACGCACGTCTGGGCATACCCTTCTAACTCGGTGTGACAAATGCAAAAACAAAAGTTGATGGACAGAAAGCAGAACAATGTCATACATTCACCCCAGTACAGAGATCTGGGCCTAAATCCATCATTTGTTTGCTCACCATGCCATTCCAGTTTGAACCCAGCTAAATGCAAATCAGTCTTGACTTTGTGCCTCATGGAACAGTCCAGCCCGAACTGCCAAGCCAGGTCCTCCCTGAACCAGAAACAAGCATCCTAGGACCTGTTTCGGGGTTTCACCCCTCTTCAGCCAGATTAGCTGGACTCCAGTGGCATGGAGAGCACGGGACCCACGTCTGAGCATACCCGTCACACTCTGGTGAGAAATGCAAAAACAACAGTTGATGGACAGAATGCAGAACAATGTCATACATTCAATCCAGTACAGAGATCTGGGCCTAAATCCATCGTTTTTTTGCTCACCATGCCATTCCTGTTTGATCCCAGCCATATGCAAATCAGTCTTGAACCTGTGCCTCATGGGAACAGCCCAGCCCGAACTGCCAAGCTAGTTCCTCCCTGGAGTGGAAACAAGCATCCTAGGACCGGTTTCGGGGTTTCACCCCTTTTCAGCCAGGATAGCTTGATTCCAGTGGCATGGAGAGCACAGGACCTACGTCTGGGCATACCCTTCCCACTCTGGTGAGAAATGCAAAAACAACAGTTGATGGACAGAATGCAGAACAATGTCATACATTCAATCCAGTACAGAGATCTGGGGCTACATCCATCGTTTTTTTGCTCACCATGCCATTCCAGTTTGATCCCAGCCATATGCAAATCAGTCTTGACCCTGTGCCTCATGGAAACAGACCAGCCCGACTTGCCAAGCCAGGTCCTCCCTGGACTGGAAACAAACATCCTAGGACCGGTTTCGGAGTTTCACCCCTCTTCAGCCAGGATAGCTTGATTCCAGTGGCATGGAGAGCAAGGGACCCACGTCTGGGCATACCCTTCCCACTCAGGGTGACAATTGCATAAACAAAAGTTGATGGACAGAATGCAGAACAATGTCATACATTCACCACCGTACAAAGATCTGGGCCTAAATCCCTAGTTTTTTTGCTCACCATGCCATTCCAGTTTGAACCCAGCCATATGCAAATCAGTCTTGACCCTGTGCCTCATGGGAACAAACCAGCCCGAACTGCCAAGCCAGGTCTTCCTCGGACTGGAAACAAGCATCCTAGGACCGGTTTCAGAGTTTCAACCCTCTTCAACCAGGATAGCTTGATTTCAGTGGCATGGAGAGCACGCAACCCACATCTGGGAATACCCTTCCCACTCGGGTGACAAATGCAAAAACAACAGTTGATGGACAGAATGCAGAACAATGTGATACATTCATCCTGGGACAGAGATCTGGGCCTAAATCCATCGTTTACTTGCTCACCATGCCATTCCACTTTGAACCCAGTCAAATGCAAATCAATCTTGACCCTGTGCCTCATTGGAACAGTCCAGCCCAAACTGCCAAGCCAGGTCCTCCCTGGACTGGAAAGAAGCATCCTAGGACCGGTTTCAGGGTTTCACCCCTCTTCAGCCAGGATAGCTTGATTCCAGTGGCATGGAGAGCACGGGACCCACATCTGGGCATACCCTTCCCACTCGGGGTGACAAATGCAAAAACAACAGTTGATGGACAGAATGCCGAACAATGTCATACATTCACCCCAGAACAGAGATCTGGGCCTAAATCCATAATTGTTTTGCTCACCATGCCATTCCAGTTTGAACCCAGCAATACGAAAATCAGTCTTGACCCTGTGCCTCATGGGAACAGTCCAGCCCGAACTGCCAAGCGAGGTCCTCCCTGGACTGGAAACAAGCATCATAGAACCGATTTCGGGTTTTCATCTCTCTTCAGCCAGGATAGCTTGATTCCAGGGGCATGGAGAGCACGGGACCCACGTCTGGGCATACCCTTCCCACTCAGGGTGACAAATGCAAAAACAACAGTTGATGGACAGAATGCAGAGCAATGTCATACATTCACCCCAGTACAGAGATCTGCGCCTAAATCCATCGTTTTATTGCTCACCATGCCATTCCACCTTCAACCCAGCCTTATGCAAATCAGTCTTGACCCTGTGCCTCATGGGAACAGTCCAGCCCGAACTGCCAAGCCAGGTCCTCCCCGGACTGGAAACAAGCATCCTAGTACCGGTTTCGGGGTTTCACCCCTCATCAACCAGGATAGCTTGATTGCAGTGGCATGGAGAGCACAGCACCCACGTCTGGGCATACCCTTCCCACTCGGGGAGACAAATGCAAAAACAACAGTTGATGGACAGAATGCAGAAAAATGTCATATATTCACCCCAGTACAGAGATCTGGGCCTAAATCCATCGTTGTTTTGCTCACCATGCCATTCCAGTTTGAACCCAGCCATATGCAAATCAGTCTTGACCCTGTGCCTCATGGGAACAGTCCAGCCCGAACTGCCAAGCTCGGTCCTCCCTGGACTGGAAACAAGCATCCTAGGAACGGTTTCGAGGTTTCATCCCTTTTCATCCAGGATAGCTTGATTCCAGTGGCATGGGGAGCACGGGACCCACGTCTGAGCATACCCTTCCCACTCGTTGTGACAAATGCAAAAACAACAGTTGATGGACAGAATGCAGAACAATGTCATACATTCACCCCAGTTGAGAGATCTGGGCCTAAATCCATCGTTGTTTTGCTCACCATGCCATTCCATTTTGAACCCAGCAAAATGCAAATCAGTCTCGACCCTTTGCCTCATTGGAACAGTCCAGCCCGAACTGGTGAGCCAGGTCCTCCCTGGACCGGAAACAAGCATTCTAGGACCGGTTTCGGGGTTTCACCCCTCTTCAGCCAGGATAGCTTGATTCCAGTGGCATGGAGAGCACGGGGCACACGACTGAGCATACCCTTCACACTCGTTGTGACAAATGCAAAAACAACAGTTGATGGACAGAATGCAGAACAATGTCATACATTAACCCAAGTACAGAGATCTGGGCCTAAATCCATCGTTTTATTGCTCTCCATGATATTCCACTTTGAACCCAGTCATATGCAAATCAGTCTTGACCCTGTGCCTTATGGGAACAGTCCAGCCCAAACTTCCAAGCCAGGTCCTCACCGGACTGGAAACAAGCATCCTAGGACCGGTTTCGGGGTTTCAAACCTCTACAACCAGGATACCTTGATTGCAGTGGCATGGCGAGCACGGGACCCATGTCTGGGTATACCCTTCTCACTCAGGGTGACAAATGCAAAAACAACAGTTGATGGACAGAATGCAGAGCAACGTCATACATTCACCCCAGTACAGAGATCTGCGCCTAAATCCATCGTTTTATTGCTCACCATGCCATTCCACCTTCAACCCAGCCTTATGCAAATCAGTCTTGACCCTGTGCCTCATGGGAACAGTCCAGCCCGAACTGCCAAGCCAGGTCCTCCCCGGACTGGAAACAAGCATCCTAGGACCGGTTTCAGGGTTTCACCCCTCTTCAACCAGGATAGCTTGATTGCAGTGGCATGGAGAGCACGGGACCCATGTCTGGATATACCCTTCCCACTCGGGGAGACAAATGCAAAAACAACAGTTGATGGACAGAATGCAGAACAATGTCATACATTCACCCCAGTACAGAGATCTGGGCCTAAATTCATCGATTTTTTGCTCACCATGCCATTCCAGTTTGAACCCAGCCATAAGCAAATCAGTCTTGACACTGTGCCTCATGGGAACAGTCCAGCCCGACCTGCCAAGCCAGATCCTCCCCGGACTGGAAACAAGCATCCTAGGACCGGTTTCGGGGTTTCACCCCTCTTCAACCAGGATAGCTTGATTGCAGTGGCATGGAGAGCACGGGACCCATGTCTGGATATACCCTTCCCACTCGGGGAGACGAATGCAAAAACAACAGTTGATGGACAGAATGCAGAACAATGTCATACATTCACCCCAGTACAGATATCTGGGCCTAAATTTATCGATTTTGTGCTCACCATGCCATTCCAGTTTGAACCCAGCCAAATGCAAATCAGTCTTGACCCTGTGCTTCATGGGAACAGTCCAGCCCGAACTGCCAAGCTAGTTCCTCCCTGGACTGGAAACAAGCATCCTAGGACCGGTTTCGGAGTTTCACCCCTATTCAGCCAGGATAGCTTGATTCCAGTGGCATGGAGAACACAAGACCTATGTCTGGGCATACCCTTCCCTCTCGTTGTGACAAATGCAATAACAAAAGTTGATGGACAGAATGCAGAACAATGTCATACATTAAGCCCAGTACAGAGATCTGGGCTTAAATCCATCATTTTTTTGCTCACCATGCCATTCCTGTTTGAACCCAGCCATATGAAAATCAGTCTTGACCCTGGGCCTCATTTGAACAGTCCAGCCCGAACTGCCAAGCCACATCCTCCCTAGACTGGAAACAAGCATCATAGAACCGGTTACGGGTTTTCATCCCTCTTCAGCCAGGATAGCTTGATTCCAGTGGCATGGAGAGCACGGGACCCACGTCTGGGCATACTCTTCCCACTCAGGGTGACAAATGCAAAAACAACAGTTGATGGACAGAATGCAAAACAATGTCTTACATTCACCCTAGTACAGAGATCTGGGCCTAAATCCATCGTTTTATTTCTCAGCATGTCATTCCAGTTTGAAGCCAGCCAAATGCAAATCAGTCTTGACCCTGTGCCTCATGGGAACAGTCCAGCCCAAACTGCCAAGCCAGGTCCTCCCTGGGCTGGAAATAGGCATCCTAGGACAGGTTTCGGGGTTTCACCCCTCTTCAGCCAGGAAAGCTTGATTCCAGTAGCATGGAGAGCACGGGACCCACGTCTGGACATACCCTTCCAACTTGGGGTGACAAATGCAAAAACAAAAGTTGATGGACAGAATGCAGAACAGTGACATACATTCACTCCAGTACAGAGATCTGGACCTAAATCCATCTTTTATTGTTTACCATGCCATTCCAGTTTGAAACCAGCCTTACGCAAATCAGTCTTGACCCTGTGCCTCATGAGAACAATCCAGCCCGAACTGCGAAGCCAGATCCTCCCTGGACTGGAAACAAGCATCATAGGACCAGTTTCAGGTTTTCATCTCTCTTCAGCCAGGATAGCTTGATTCTAGTGGCATGGAGAGCACGGGACCCATGTCTGGGTATATCCTTCCCACTCGGGTGACAAATGCAAAAACAATAGTTGATGGACAGAATGCAGAACAATGTCATACGTTCACCCCAGTACAGAGATCTGGGCCTAAATCCATGGTTTTGTTTGTTCCCCATGCCATTCCAGTTTGAACCTAGCCATATGCAAATCGGTCTTGAACCTGTGCCTCATGGGAACAGTCTACCCCAAACTGCCAAGCTAGGTCTTCCCTGCACTATAAACAAGCATCCAAGAAGAGTTTCGGGGTTTCACCCCCCTTCAGCAAGGATAGCTTGATTCCAGTGGCATGGAGAGCACGGGACGCACGTCTGGGCATACCCTTCCCACTCGGTGTGACAAATGCAAAAACAAAAGTTGATGGACAGAATGCAGAACAATGTCATACATTCACCCCAGTACAGAGATCTGGGCCTAAATCCATCATTTGTTTGCTCACCATGCCATTCCAGTTTGAACCCAGCTAAATGCAAATCAGTCTTGACTTTGTGCCTCATGGAACAGTCCAGACCGAACTGCCAAGCCAGGTCCTCCCTGAACCAGAAACAAGCATCCTAGGACCTGTTTCGGGGTTTCACCCCTCTTCAGCCAGATTAGCTGGATTCCAGTGGCATGGAGAGCACGGGACCCACGTCTGAGCATACCCGTCACACTCTGGTGAGAAATGCAAAAACAACAGTTGATGGACAGAATGCAGAACAATGTCATACATTCAATCCAGTACAGAGATCTGGGCCTAAATCCATCGTTTTTTTGCTCACCATGCCATTCCTGTTTGATCCCAGCCATATGCAAATCAGTCTTGAACCTGTGCCTCATGGGAACAGCCCAGCCCGAACTGCCAAGCTAGTTCCTCCCTGGAGTGGAAACAAGCATCCTAGGACCGGTTTCGGGGTTTCACCCTTTTTCAGCCAGGATAGCTTGATTCCAGTGGCACGGAGAGCACAGGACCTACGTCTGGGCATACCCTTCCCACTCTGGTGAGAAATGCAAAAACAACAGTTGATGGACAGAATGCAGAACAATGTCATACATTCAATCCAGTACAGAGATCTGGGGCTACATCCATCGTTTTTTTGCTCACCATGCCATTCCAGTTTGATCCCAGCCATATGCAAATCAGTCTTGACCCTGTGCCTCATGGAAACAGTCCAGCCCGACTTGCCAAGCCAGGTCCTCCCTGGACTGGAAACAAACATCCTAGGACCGGTTTCGGAGTTTCACCCCTCTTCAGCCAGGATAGCTTGATTCCAGTGGCATGGAGAGCAAGGGACCCACGTCTGGGCATACCCTTCCCACTCAGGGTGACAATTGCATAAACAAAAGTTGATGGACAGAATGCAGAACAATGTCATACATTCACCACCGTACAAAGATCTGGGCCTAAATCCCTAGTTTTTTTGCTCACCATGCCATTCCAGTTTGAACCCAGCCATATGCAAATCAGTCTTGACCCTGTGCCTCATGGGAACAAACCAGCCCGAACTGCCAAGCCAGGTCTTCCTCGGACTGGAAACAAGCATCCTAGGACCGGTTTCAGAGTTTCAACCCTCTTCAACCAGGATAGCTTGATTTCAGTGGCATGGAGAGCATGCAACCCACGTCTGGGAATACCCTTCCCACTCGGGTGACAAATGCAAAAACAACAGTTGATGGACAGAATGCAGAACAATGTGATACATTCATCCTGGGACAGAGATCTGGGCCTAAATCCATCGTTTTCTTGCTCACCATGCCATTCCACTTTGAACCCAGTCAAATGCAAATCAATCTTGACCCTGTGCCTCATTGGAACAGTCCAGCCCAAACTGCCAAGCCAGGTCCTCCCTGGACTGGAAACAAGCATCCTAGGACCGGTTTCAGGGTTTCACCCCTCTTCAGCCAGGATAGCTTGATTCCAGTGGCATGGAGAGCACGGGACCTACGTCTGGGCATACCCTTCCCACTCGGGGTGACAAATGCAAAAACAACAGTTGATGGACTGAATGCCGAACAATGTCATACATTCACCCCAGAACAGAGATCTGGGCCTAAATCCATAATTGTTTTGCTCACCATGCCATTCCAGTTTGAACCCAGCAATACAAAAATCAGTCTTGACCCTGTGCCTCATGGGAACAGTCCAGCCCGAACTGCCAAGCGAGGTCCTCCCTGGACTGGAAACAAGCATCATAGAACCGATTTTGGGTTTTCATCCCTCTTCAGCCAGGATAGCTTGATTCCAGGGGCATGGAGAGCACGGGACCCACGTCTGGGCATACCCTTCCCACTCAGGGTGACAAATGCAAAAACAACAGTTGATGGACAGAATGCAGAGCAATGTCATACATTCACCCCAGTACAGAGATCTGCGCCTAAATCCATTGTTTTATTGCTCACCATGCCATTCCACCTTCAACCCAGCCTTATGCAAATCAGTCTTGACCCTGTGCCTCATGGGAACAGTCCAGCCCGAACTGCCAAGCCAGGTCCTCCCCGGACTGGAAACAAGCATCCTAGTACCGGTTTCGGGGTTTCACCCCTCATCAACCAGGATAGCTTGATTGCAGTGGCATGGAGAGCACGGCACCCACGTCTGGGCATACCCTTCCCACTCGGGGAGACAAATGCAAAAACAACAGTTGATGGACAGAATGCAGAAAAATGTCATATATTCACCCCAGTACAGAGATCTGGGCCTAAATCCATCTTTTTTTGCTCACCATGCCATTCCAGTTTGAACCCAGCCATATGCAAATCAGTCTTGACCCTGTGCCTCATGGGAACAGTCCAGCCCGAACTGCCAAGCGAGGTCCTCCCTGGACTGGAAACAAGCATCCTAGGAACGGTTTCGGGGTTTCACCCCTTTTCAGCCAGGATAGCTTGATTCCAGTGGCATGGGGAGCACGGGACCCACGTCTGAGCATACCCTTCCCACTCGTTGTGACAAATGCAAAAACAACAGTTGATGGACAGAATGCAGAACAATGTCATACATTCACCCCAGTTGAGAGATCTGGGCCTAAATCCATTGTTGTTTTGCTCACCATGCCATTCCATTTTGAACCCAGCCAAATGCAAATCAGTCTTGACCCTTTGCCTCATTGGAACAGTCCAGCCCGAACTGGTGAGCCAGGTCCTCCCTGGACCGGAAACAAGCATTCTAGGACCGGTTTCGGGTTTTCACCCCTCTTCAGCCAGGATAGCTTGATTCCAGTGGCATGGAGAGCACGGGGCACACGACTGAGCATACCCTTCACACTCGTTGTGACAAATGCAAAAACAACAGTTGATGGACAGAATGCAGAACAATGTCATACATTTACCCCAGTACAGAGATCTGTGCCTAAATCCATCGTTTTTTTGCTCACCATGCCATTCCAGTTTGATCCCAGCCATATACAAATCTGTCTTGACCCTTTGCCTCATGGGAACAGTCCAGCCCGAACTGCCAAGCTAGTTCCTCCCTGGACTGGAAACAAGCATCCTAGGACCGGTTTCGGAGTTTCACCCCTTTTCAGCCAGGAAAGCTTGATTCCAGTGGCATGGAGAGCACAAGACCTGTGTCTGGGCATACCCTTCCCACTCGGGGTGACAAATGCAAAAACAACAGTTGATGGACAGAATGCAGAACAATGTAATACATTAACCCAAGTACAGAGATCTGGGCCTAAATCCATCGTTTTATTGCTCTCCATGATATTCCACTTTGAACCCAGCCATATGCAAATCAGTCTTGACCCTGTGCCTCAATGGAACAGTCCAGCCCAAACTTCCAAGCCAGGTCCTCCTCGGACTGGAAACAAGCATCCTAGGACCGGTTTCGGGGTTTCAAACCTCTACAACCAGGATAGCTTGATTGCAGTGGCATGGAGAGCACGGGACCCATGTCTGGGTATACCCTTCCCACTCAGGGTGACAAATGCAAAAACAACAGTTGATGGACAGAATGCAGAGCAACGTCATACATTCACCCCAGTACAGAGATCTGCGCCTAAATCCATTGTTTTATTGCTCACCATGCCATTCCACCTTCAACCCAGCCTTATGCAAATCAGTCTTGACCCTGTGCCTCATGGGAACAGTCCAGCCCGAACTGCCAAGCCAGGTCCTCCCCGGACTGGAAACAAGCATCCTAGGACCGGTTTCGGGGTTTCACCCCTCTTCAACCAGGATAGCTTGATTGCAGTGGCATGGAGAGCACGGGACCCATGTCTGGATATACCCTTCCCACTCGGGGAGACAAATGCAAAAAAAACAGTTGATGGACAGAATGCAGAACAATGTCATACATTCACCCCAGTACAGAGATCTGGGCCTAAATTCATCGATTTTTTGCTCACCATGCCATTCCAGTTTGAACCCAGCCATAAGCAAATCAGTCTTGACCCTGTGCCTCATGGGAACAGTCCAGCCCGAACTGCCAAGCCAGGTCCTCCCCGGACTGGAAACAAGCATCCTAGGACCGGTTTCGGGGTTTCACCAATCTTCAACCAGGATAGCTTGATTGCAGTGGCATGGAGAGCACGGGACCCATGTCTGGATATACCCTTCCCACTCGGGGAGACAAATGCAAAAACAACAGTTGATGGACAGAATGCAGAACAATGTCATATATTCACCCCAGTACAGAGATCTGGGCCTAAATTTATCGATTTTGTGCTCACCATGCCATTCCAGTTTGAACCCAGCCAAATGCAAATCAGTCTTGACCCTGTGCTTCATGGGAACAGTCCAGCCCGAACTGCAAAGCTAGTTCCTCCCTGGACTGGAAACAAGCATCCTAGGACCGGTTTCGGAGTTTCACCCCTATTCAGCCAGGATAGCTTGATTCCAGTGGCATGGAGAACACAAGACCTATGTCTGGGCATACCCTTCCCTCTTGTTGTGACAAATGCAATAACAAACGTTGATGGACAGAATGCAGAACAATGTCATACATTAAGCCCAGTACAGAGATCTGGGCTTAAATCCATCATTTTTTTGCTCACCATACCATTCCTGTTTGAACCCAGCCATATGAAAATCAGTCTTGACCCTGGGCCTCATGGGAACAGTCCAGCCCGAACTGCCAAGCCACATCCTCCCTAGACTGGAAACAAGCATCATAGAACCGGTTAAGGGTTTTCATCCCTCTTCAGCCAGGATAGCTTGATTCCAGTGGCATGGAGAGCACGAGACCCACGTCTGGGCATACTCTTCCCACTCAGGGTGACAAATGCAAAAACAACAGTTGATGGACAGAATGCAAAACAATGTCTTACATTCACCCCAGTACAGAGATCTGGGCCTAAATCCATCGTTTTATTTCTCAGCATGTCATTCCAGTTTGAAGCCAGCCAAATGCAAATCAGTCTTGACCCTGTGCCTCATGGGAACAGTCCAGCCCAAACTGCCAAGCCAGGTCCTCCCTGGGCTGGAAATAGGCATCCTAGGACAGGTTTCGGGGTTTCACCCCTCTTCAGCCAGGAAAGCTTGATTCCAGTAGCATGGAGAGCACGGGACCCACGTCTGGACATATCCTTCCCACTTGGGGTGACAAATGCAAAAACAAAAGTTGATGGACAGAATGCAGAACAGTGACATACATTCACTCCAGTACAGAGATCTTTGACCTAAATCCATCTTTTATTGTTCACCATGCCATTCCAGTTTTAAACCAGCCTTACGCAAATCAGTCTTGACCCTGTGCCTCATGAGAACAATCCAGCCCGAACTGCGAAGCCAGATCCTCCCTGGACTGGAAACAAGCATCCTAGGACCGGTTTCAGGTTTTCATCTCTCTTCAGCCAGGATAGCTTGATTCTAGTGGCATGGAGAGCACGGGACCCATGTCTGGGTATATCCTTTCCAATCGGGTGACAAATGCAAAAACAATAGTTGATGGACAGAATGCAGAACAATGTGATACGTTCACCCCAGTACAGAGATCTGGGCCTAAATCCATTGTTTTGTTTGTTCCCCATGCCATTCCAGTTTGAACCTAGCCATATGCAAATCGGTCTTGAACCTGTGCCTCATGGGAACAGTCTACCCCAAACTGCCAAGCTAGGTCTTCCCTGCACTATAAACAAGCATCCAAGAAGAGTTTCGGGGTTTCACCCCTCTTCAGCAAGGATAGCTTGATTCCAGTGGCATGGAGAGCACGGGACGCACGTCTGGGCATACCCTTCCCACTCGGTGTGACAAATGCAAAAACAAAAGTTGATGGACAGAATGCAGAACAATGTTATACATTCACCCCAGTACAGAGATCTGGGCCTAAATCCATCATTTGTTTGCTCACCATGCCATTCCAGTTTGAACCCAGCTAAATGCAAATCAGTCTTGACTTTGTGCCTCATGGAACAGTCCAGCCCGAACTGCCAAGCCAGGTCCTCCCTGAACCAGAAACAAGCATCCTAGGACCTGTTTCGGGGTTTCACCCCTCTTCAGCCAGATTAGCTGGATTCCAGTGGCATGGAGAGCACGGGACCCACGTCTGAGCATACCCGTCACACTCTGGTGAGAAATGCAAAAACAACAGTTGATGGACAGAATTCAGAACAATGTCATACATTCAATCCAGTACAGAGATCTGGGCCTAAATCCATCGTTTTTTTGCTCACCATGCCATTCCTGTTTGATCCCAGCCATATGCAAATCAGTCTTGAACCTGTGCCTCATGGGAACAGCCCAGCCCGAACTGCCAAGCTAGTTCCTCCCTGGAGTGGAAACAAGCATCCTAGGACCAGTTTCGGGGTTTCACCCCTTTTCAGCCAGGATAGCTTGATTCCAGTGGCATGGAGAGCACAGGACCTACGTCTGGGCATACCCTTCCCACTCTGGTGAGAAATGCAAAAACAACAGTTGATGGACAGAATGCAGAACAATGTCATACATTCAATCCAGTACAGAGATCTGGGGCTACATCCATCGTTTTTTTGCTCACCATGCCATTCCAGTTTGATCCCAGCCATATGCAAATCAGTCTTGACCCTGTGCCTCATGGAAACAGTCCAGCCCGACTTGCCAAGCCAGGTCCTCCCTGGACTGGAAACAAACATCCTAGGACCGGTTTCGGAGTTTCACCCCTCTTCAGCCAGCATAGCTTGATTCCAGTGGCATGGAGAGCAAGGGACCCATGTCTGGGCATACCCTTCCCACTCAGGGTGACAATTGCATAAACAAAAGTTGATGGACAGAATGCAGAACAATGTCATACATTCACCACCGTACAAAGATCTGGGCCTAAATCCTTAGTTTTTTTGCTCACCATGCCATTCCAGTTTGAACCCAGCCATATGCAAATCAGTCTTGACCCTGTGCCTCATGGGAACAAACCAGCCCGAACTGCCAAGCCAGGTCTTCCTCGGACTGGAAACAAGCATCCTAGGACCGGTTTCAGAGTTTCAACCCTCTTCAACCAGGATAGCTTGATTTCAGTGGCATGGAGAGCACGCAACCCACGTCTGGGAATACCCTTCCCACTCGGGTGACAAATGCAAAAACAACAGTTGATGGACAGAATGCAGAACAATGTCATACATTCATCCTGGGACAGAGATCTGGGCCTAAATCCATCTTTTTCTTGCTCACCATGCCATTCCACTTTGAACCCAGTCAAATGCAAATCAATCTTGACCCTGTGCCTCATTGGAACAGTCCAGCCCAAACTGCCAAGCCAGGTCCTCCCTGGACTGGAAACAAGCATCCTAGGACCGGTTTCAGGGTTTCATCCCTCTTCAGCCAGGATAGCTTGATTCCAGTGGCATGGAGAGCACGGCACCCCCATCTGGGCATACCCTTCCCACTCGGGGAGACAAATGCAAAAACAACAGTTGATGGACAGAATGCAGAAAAATGTCATATATTCACCCCAGTACAGAGATCTGGGCCTAAATCCATCGTTTTTTTGCTCACCATGCCATTCCAGTTTGAACCCAGCCATATGCAAATCAGTCTTGACCCTGTGCCTCATGGGAACAGTCCAGCCCGAACTGCCAAGCGAGGTCCTCCCTGGACTGGAAACAAGCATCCTAGGACTGGTTTCGGGGTTTCACCCCTTTTCAGCCAGGATAGCTTGATTCCAGTGGCATGGGGAGCACGGGACCCACGGCTGAGCACACCCTTCCCACTCGTTGTGACAAATGCAAAAACAACAGTTGATGGACAGAATGCAGAACAATGTCATACATTCACCCCAGTTGAGAGATCTGGGCCTAAATCCATCGTTGTTTTGCTCACCATGCCATTCCAGTTTGAACCCAGCCAAATGCAAATCAGTCTTGACCCTTTGCCTCATTGGAACAGTCCAGCCTGAACTGGTGAGCCAGGTCCTCCCTGGACCGGAAACAAGCATTCCAGGACCGGTTTCGGGGTTTCACCCCTCTTCAGCCAGGATAGCTTGATTCCAGTGGCATGGAGAGCACGGGACATACGACTGAGCATACCCTTCACACTCGTTGTGACAGATGCAAAAACAACAGTTGATGGACAGAATGCAGAACAATGTGATACATTCACCCCAGTACAGAAATCTGTGCCTAAATCCATCGTTTTTTTGCTCACCATGCCATTCCAGTTTGATCCCAGCCATATGCAAATCAGTCTTGACCCTTTGCCTTATGGGAACAGTCCAGCCCGAACTGCCAAGCTAGTTCCTCCCTGGACTGGAAACAAGCATCCTACGACCGGTTTCAGAGTTTCACCCCTTTTCAGCCAGGATAGCTTGATTCCAGTGGCATGGAGAGCACAAGACCTGTGTCTGGGCATACCCTTCCCACTCGGGGTGACAAATGCAAAAACAACAGTTGATGGACAGAATGCAGAACAATGTCATACATTAACCCCAGTACAGAGATCTGGGCCTAAATCCATAGTTGTATTGCTCTCCATGATATTCCACTTTGAACCCAGCCATAAGCAAATCAATCTTGACCCTGTGCCTCATGGGAACAGTCCAGCCCGAACTGCCAAGCCAGGTCTTCCCCAGACTGGAAACAAGCATCCTAGGACCGGTTTCGGGGTTTCACCCCTCTTCAACCAGGATAGCTTGATTGCAGTGGCATGGAGAGCACGGGACCCATGTCTGGATATACCCTTCCCACTCGGGGAGACAAATGCAAAAACAACAGTTGATGGACAGAATGCAGAACAATGTCATACATTCACCCCAGTACAGAGATCTGGGCCTAAATTCATCGATGTTTTGCTCACCATGCCATTCCAGTTTGAACCCAGCCATAAGCAAATCAGTCTTGACCCTGTGCCTCATGGGAACAGTCCAGCCCGAACTGCCAAGCCAGGTCCTCCCCGGACTGGAATTAAGCATCCTAGGACCGGTTTCGGGGTTTCACCCCTCTTCAACCAGGATATCTTGATTGCAGTGGCATGGAGAGCACGGGACCCATGTCTGGATATACCCTTCCCACTCGGGGAGACAAATGCAAAAACAACAGTTGATGGACAGAATGCAGAACAATGTCATATATTCACCCCAGTACAGAGATCTGGGCCTAAATCCATCGTTTTTTTGCTCACCATGCCATTCCAGTTTGAACCCAGCCATATGCAAATCAGTCTTGACCCTGTGCCTCATGGGAACAGTCCAGCCCGAACTGCCAAGCGAGGTCCTCCCTGGACTGGAAACAAGCATCCTAGGACTGGTTTCGGGGTTTCACCCCTTTTCAGCCAGGATAGCTTGATTCCAGTGGCATGGGGAGCACGGGACCCACGTCTGAGCATACCCTTCCCACTCGTTGTGACAAATGCAAAAACAACAGTTGATGGACAGAATGCAGAACAATGTCATACATTCACCCCAGTTGAGAGATATGGGCCTAAATCAATCGTTGTTTTGCTCACCATGCCATTCCAGTTTGAACCCAGCCAAATGCAAATCAGTCTTGACCCTTTGCCTCATTGGAACAGTCCAGCCTGAACTGGTGAGCCAGGTCCTCCCTGGACCGGAAACAAGCATTCTAGGACCGGTTTCGGGGTTTCACCCCTCTTCAGCCAGGATAGCTTGATTCCAGTGGCATGGAGAGCACGGGACACACGACTGAGCATACCCTTCACACTCGTTGTGACAGATGCAAAAACAACAGTTGATGGACAGAATGCAGAACAATGTCATACATTCACCCCAGTACAGAGATCTGTGCCTAAATCCATCGTTTTTTTGCTCACCATGCCATTCCAGTTTGATCCCAGCCATATGCAAATCAGTCTTGACCCTTTGCCTTATGGGAACAGTCCAGCCCGAACTGCCAAGCTAGTTCCTCCCTGGACTGGAAACAAGCATCATAGAACCGGTTTCGGGTTTTCATCCCTCTTCAGCCAGGATAGCTTGATTCCAGTGGCATGGAGAGCACGGGACCCACGTCTGGGCATACTCTTTCCACTCAGGGTGACAAATGCAAAAACAACTGTTGATGGACAGAATGCAAAACAATGTCTTACATTCACCCCAGTACAGAGATCTGGGCCTAAATCCATAGTTTTTTTGCTCACCATGCCATTCCAGTTTGATCCCAGTAATATGCAAATCAGTCTTGACCCTTTGCCTTATGGGAACAGTCCAGCCCGAACTGCCAAGCTAGTTCCTCCCTGGACTGGAAACAAGCATCCTACGACCGGTTTCAGAGTTTCACCCCTTTTCAGCCAGGATAGCTTGATTCCAGTGGCATGGAGAGCACAAGACCTGTGTCTGGGCATACCCTTCCCACTCGGGGTGACAAATGCAAAAACAACAGTTGATGGACAGAATGCAGAACAATGTCATACATTAACCCCAGTACAGAGATCTGGGCCTAAATCCATCGTTTTATTGCTCTCCATGATATTCCACTTTGAACCCAGCCATAAGCAAATCAGTCTTGACCCTGTGCCTCATGGGAACAGTCCAGCCCGAACTGCCAAGCCAGGTCTTCCCCAGACTGGAAACAAGCATCCTAGGACCGGTTTCGGGGTTTCACCCCTCTTCAACCAGGATGGCTTGATTGCAGTGGCATGGAGAGCAAGGGACCCACGTCTGGGCATACCCTTCCCACTCAGGGTGACAATTGCATAAACAAAAGTTGATGGACGGAATGCAGAACAATGTCATACATTCACCACCGTACAAAGATCTGGGCCTAAATCCCTAGTTTTTTTGCTCACCATGCCATTCCAGTTTGAACCCAGCCATATGCAAATCAGTCTTGACCCTGTGCCTCATGGGAACAAACCAGCCCGAACTTCCAAGCCAGGTCTTCCTCGGACTGGAAACAAGCATCCTTGGACCGGTTTCGGAGTTTCAACCCTCTTCAACCAGGATAGCTTGATTTCAGTGGCATGGAGAGCACGCAACCCACGTCTGGGAATATCCTTCCCACTCGGGTGACAAATGCAAAAACAACAGTTGATGGACAGAATGCAGAACAATGTGATACATTCATCCCGGGACAGAGATCTGGGCCTAAATCCATCGTTTTCTTGCTCACCATGCCATTCCACTTTAAACCCAGTCAAATGCAAATCAATCTTGACCCTGTGCCTCATTGGAACAGTCCAGCCCAAACTGCCAAGCCAGGTCCTCCCTGGACTGGAAACAAGCATCCTAGGACCGGTTTCAGGGTTTCACCCCTCTTCAGCCAGGATAGCTTGATTCCAGTGGCATGGAGAGCACGGGACCCGCGTCTGGGCATACCCTCCCCACTCGGGGTGACAAATGCAAAAACAACAGTTGATGGACAGAATGCCGTACAATGTCATACATTCACCCCAGAACAGAGATCTGGGCCTAAATCCACAATTTTTTTGCTCACCATGCCATTCCAGTTTGAAACCAGCAATACGAAAATCAGTCTTGACCCTGTGCCTCATGGGAACAGTCCAGCCCGAACTGCCAAGCGAGGTCCTCTCTGGACTGGAAACAAGCATCATAGAACCGGTTTCGGGTTTTCATCCCTCTTCAGCCAGGATAGCTTGATTCCAGGGGCATGGAGAGCACGGGACCCACGTCTGGGCATACCCTTCCCACTCAGGGTGACAAATGCAAAAACAACAGTTGATGGACAGAATGCAGAGCAATGTCATACATTCAGCCCAGTACAGAGATCTGCGCCTAAATCCATCGTTTTATTGCTCACCATGCCATTCCACCTTCAACCCAGCCTTTTGCAAATCAGTCTTGACCATGTGCCTCATGGGAACAGTCCAGCCCAAACTGCCAAGCCAGGTCCTCCCCGGACTGGAAACAAGCATCCTAGTACCGGTTTCGGGGTTTCACCCCTCATCAACCAGGATAGCTTGATTGCAGTGGCATGGAGAGCACGGCACCCACGTCTGGGCATACCCTTCCCACTCGGGTGACAAATGCAAAAACAACAGTTGATGGACAGAATGCAGAACAATGTGATACATTCATCCCGGGACAGAGATCTGGGCCTAAATCCATCGTTTTCTTGCTCACCATGCCATTCCACTTTGAACCCAGTCAAATGCAAATCAATTTTGACCCTGTGCCTCATTGGAACAGTCCAGCCCAAACTGCCAAGCCAGGTCCTCCCTGGACTGGAAACAAGCATCCTAGGACCGGTTTCAGGGTTTCACCCCTCTTCAGCCAGGATAGCTTGATTCCAGTGGCATGGAGAGCACGGGACCCGCGTCTGGGCATACCCTTCCCACTCGGGTTGACAAATGCAAAAACAACAGTTGATGGACAGAATGCCGAACAATGTCATACATTCACCCCAGAACAGAGATCTGGGCCTAAATCCACAATTTTTTTTTTGCTCACCATGCCATTCCAGTTTGAAACCAGCAATACGAAAATCAGTCTTGACCCTGTGCCTCATGGGAACAGTCCAGCCCGAACTGCCAAGCGAGGTCCTCCCTGGACTGGAAACAAGCATCATAGAACCGTTTTCGGGTTTTCATCCCTCTTCAGCCAGGATAGCTTGATTCCAGGGGCATGGAGAGCACGGGACCCACGTCTGGGCATACCCTTCCCACTCAGGGTGACAAATGCAAAAACAACAGTTGATGGACAGAATGCAGAGCAATGTCATACATTCACCCCAGTACAGAGATCTGGGCCTAAATCCATCGTTTTTTTGCTCACCATGCCATTCCAGTTTGAACCCAGCCATATGCAAATCAGTCTTGACCCTGTGCCTCATGGGAACAGTCCAGCCCGAACTGCCAAGCGAGGTCCTCCCTGGACTGGAAACAAGCATCCTAGGACCGGTTTCGGGGTTTCACCCCTCTTCAGCCAGGATAGCTTGATTCCAGTGGCATGGGGAGCACGGGACCCACGTCTGAGCATACCCTTCCCACTCGTTGTGACAAATGCAAAACCAACAGTTGATGAACAGAATGCAGAACAATGTCATACATTCACCCCAGTTGAGAGATCTGGGCCTAAATCCATCGTTGTTTTGCTCACCATGCCATTCCAGTTTGAACCCAGCCAAATGCAAATCAGTCTTGACCCTTTGCCTCATTGGAACAGTCCAGCCCGAACTGGTGAGCCAGGTCCTCCCTGGACCGGAAACAAGCATTCTAGGACCGGTTTCGGGGTTTCACCCCTCTTCAGCCAGGATAGCTTGATTCCAGTGGCATGGAGAGCACGGGACACACGACTGAGCATACCCTTCACACTCGTTGTGACAAATGCAAAAACAACAGTTGATGGACAGAATGCAGAACAATGTCATACATTCACCCCAGTACAGAGATCTGTGCCTAAATCCATCGTTTTTTTGCTCACCATGCCATTCCAGTTTGATCCCAGCCATATGCAAATCAGTCTTGACCCTTTGCCTCATGGGAACAGTCCAGCCCGAACTGCCAAGCTAGTTCCTCCCTGGACTGGAAACAAGCATCCTAGGACCGGTTTCGGAGTTTCACCCCTTTTCAGCCAGGATAGCTTGAGTCCAGGGGCATGGAGAGCACAAGACCTGTGTCTGGGCATACCCTTCCCACTCGGGGTGACAAATGCAAAAACAACAGTTGATGGACAGAATGCAGAACAATGTCATACATTAACCCCAGTACAGAGATCTGGGCCTAAATCCATCGTTTTATTGCTCTCCATGATATTCCACTTTGAACCCAGCCATAAGCAAATCAGTCTTGACCCTGTGCCTCATGGGAACAGTCCAGCCCGAACTGACAAGCCAGGTCTTCCCCGGACTGGAAACAAGCATCCTAGGACCAGTTTTGGGGTTTCACCCCTCTTCAACCAGGATAGCTTGATTGCAGTGGCATGGAGAGCACGGGACCCATGTCTGGATATACCCTTCCCACTCGGGGAGACAAATGCAAAAACAACAGTTGATGGACAGAATGCAGAACAATGTCATACATTCACCCCAGTACAGAGATATGGGCCTAAATTCATCGATTTTTTGCTCACCATGCCATTCCAGTTTGAACCCAGCCATAAGCAAATCAGTCTTGACCCTGTGCCTCATGGGAACAGTCCAGCCCGAACTGCCAAGCCAGGTCCTCCCCGGACTGGAATCAAGCATCCTAGGACCGGTTTCGGGGTTTCACCCCTCTTCAACCAGGATATCTTGATTGCAGTGGCATGGAGAGCACGGGACCCATGTCTGGATATACCCTTCCCACTCGGGGAGACAAATGCAAAAACAACAGTTGATGGACAGAATGCAGAACAATGTCATATATTCACCCCAGTACAGAGATCTGGGCCTAAATCCATCGTTTTTTTGCTCACCATGCCATTCCAGTTTGAACCCAGCCATATGCAAATCAGTCTTGACCCTGTGTCTCATGGGAACAGTCCAGCCCGAACTGCCAAGCGAGGTCCTCCCTGGACTGGAAACAAGCATCCTAGGACTGGTTTCGGGGTTTCACCCCTTTTCAGCCAGGATAGCTTGATTCCAGTGGCATGGGGAGCACGGGACCCACGTCTGAGCATACCCTTCCCACTCGTTGTGACAAATGCAAAAACAACAGTTGATGGACAGAATGCAGAACAATGTCATACATTCACCCCAGTTGAGAGATCTGGGCCTAAATCCATCGTTGTTTTGCTCACCATGCCATTCCAGTTTGAACCCAGCCAAATGCAAATCAGTCTTGACCCTTTGCCTCATTGGAACAGTCCAGCCTGATCTGGTGAGCCAGGTCCTCCCTGGACCGGAAACAAGCATTCTAGGACCGGTTTCGGGGTTTCACCCCTCTTCAGCCAGGATAGCTTGATTCCAGTGGCATGGAGAGCACGGGACACACAACTGAGCATACCCTTCACACTCGTTGTGACAGATGCAAAAACAACAGTTGATGGACAGAATGCAGAACAATGTCATACATTCACCCCAGTACAGAGATCTGTGCCTAAATCCATCGTTTTTTTGCTCACCATGCCATTCCAGTTTGATCCCAGCCATATGCAAATCAGTCTTGACCCTTTGCCTTATGGGAACAGTCCAGCCCGAACTGCCAAGCTAGTTCCTCCCTGGACTGGAAACAAGCATCATAGAACCGGTTTCGGGTTTTCATCCCTCTTCAGCCAGGATAGCTTGATTCCAGTGGCATGGAGAGCACGGGACCCACGTCTGGGCATTCTCTTTCCACTCAGGGTGACAAATGCAAAAACAACTGTTGATGGACAGAATGCAAAACAATGTCTTACATTCACCCCAGTACAGAGATCTGGGCCTAAATCCATAGTTTTTTTGCTCACCATGCCATTCCAGTTTGATCCCAGTAATATGCAAATCAGTCTTGACCCTTTGCCTTATGGGAACAGTCCAGCCCGAACTGCCAAGCTAGTTCCTCCCTGGACTGGAAACAAGCATCCTACGACCGGTTTCAGAGTTTCACCCCTTTTCAGCCAGGATAGCTTGATTCCAGTGGCATGGAGAGCACAAGACCTGTGTCTGGGCATACCCTTCCCACTCGGGGTGACAAATGCAAAAACAACAGTTGATGGACAGAATGCAGAACAATGTCATACATTAACCCCAGTACAGAGATCTGGGCCTAAATCCATCGTTTTATTGCTCTCCATGATATTCCACTTTGAACCCAGCCATAAGCAAATCAGTCTTGACCCTGTGCCTCATGGGAACAGTCCAGCCCAAACTGCCAAGCCAGGTCTTCCCCAGACTGGAAACAAGCATCCTAGGACCGGTTTCGGGGTTTCACCCCTCTTCAACCAGGATGGCTTGATTGCAGTGGCATGGAGAGCACGGGACCCATGTCTGGATATACCCTTCCCACTCGGGGAGACAAATGCAAAAACAACAGTTGATGGACAGAATGCAGAACAATGTCATACATTCACCCCAGTACAGAGATCTGGGCCTAAATACATCGATTTTTTGCTCACCATGCCATTCTAGTTTGGACCCAGCCATACGCAAATCAGTCTTGACCCTGTTCCTCATGGGAACAGTCCAGCCCGAACTGCCAAGCCAGGTCCTCCCCGGACTGGAATCAAGCATCCTAGGACCGGTTTCGGGGTTTCACCCCTCTTCAACCAGAATAGCTTGATTGCAGTGGCATGGAGAGCACGGGACCCATGTCTGGATATACCCTTCCCACTCGGGGAGACAAATGCAAAAACAACAGTTGATGGACAGAATGCAAAACAATGTCTTCCATTCACCCCAGTACAGAGATCTGGGCCTAAATCCATCATTTTATTTCTCAGCATGTCATTCCAGTTTGAACCCAGCTAAATGCAAATCAGTCTTGACTTTGTGCCTCATGGAACAGTCCAGCCCGAACTGCCAAGCCAGGTCCTCCCTGAACCGGAAACAAGCATCCTAGGACCTGTTTCGGGGTTTCACCCCTCTTCAGCCAGATCATCTGGATTCCAGTAGCATGGAGATCACGGGACCCACGTCTGAGCATACCCTTCACACTCTGGTGAGAAATGCAAAAACAACAGTTGATGGACAGTATGCAGAACAATGTCATACATTCAATCCAGTACAGAGATCTGGGCCTAAATCCATCGTTTTTTTGCTCACCATGCCATTCCAGTTTGATCCCAGCCATATGCAAATCAGTCTTGACCCTGTGCCTCATGGAAACAGTCCAGCCCGAATTGCCAAGCCAGGTCCTCCCTGGACTGGAAACAAACATCCTAGGACCGGTTTCGGAGTTTCACCCCTCTTCAGCCAGGATAGCTTGATTCCAGTGGCATGGAGAGCAAGGGACCCACGTCTGGGCATACCCTTCCCACTCAGGGTGACAATTGCATAAACAAAAGTTGATGGACAGAATGCAGAACAATGTCATACATTCACCACCGTACAAAGATCTGGGCCTAAATCCCTAGTTTTTTTGCTCACCATGCCATTCCAGTTTGAACCCAGCCATATGCAAATCAGTCTTGACCCTGTGCCTCATGGGAACAAACCAGCCCGAACTGCCAAGCCAGGTCTTCCTCGGACTGGAAACAAGCATCCTAGGACCGGTTTCGGAGTTTCAACCCTCTTCAACCAGGATAGCTTGATTTCAGTGGCATGGAGAGCACGCAACCCACGTCTGGGAATATCCTTCCCACTCGGGTGACAAATGCAAAAACAACAGTTGATGGACAGAATGCAGAACAATGTCATACATTCACCCCAGTTGAGAGATCTGGGCCTAAATCCATCGTTGTTTTGCTCACCATGCCATTCCAGTTTGAACCCAGCCAAATGCAAATCAGTCTTGACCCTTTGCCTCATTGGAACAGTCCAGCCTGATCTGGTGAGCCAGGTCCTCCCTGGACCGGAAACAAGCATTCTAGGACCGGTTTCGGGGTTTCACCCCTCTTCAGCCAGGATAGCTTGATTCCAGTGGCATGGAGAGCACGGGACACACAACTGAGCATACCCTTCACACTCGTTGTGACAGATGCAAAAACAACAGTTGATGGACAGAATGCAGAACAATGTCATACATTCACCCCAGTACAGAGATCTGTGCCTAAATCCATCGTTTTTTTGCTCACCATGCCATTCCAGTTTGATCCCAGCCATATGCAAATCAGTCTTGACCCTTTGCCTTATGGGAACAGTCCAGCCCGAACTGCCAAGCTAGTTCCTCCCTGGACTGGAAACAAGCATCATAGAACCGGTTTCGGGTTTTCATCCCTCTTCAGCCAGGATAGCTTGATTCCAGTGGCATGGAGAGCACGGGACCCACGTCTGGGCATTCTCTTTCCACTCAGGGTGACAAATGCAAAAACAACTGTTGATGGACAGAATGCAAAACAATGTCTTACATTCACCCCAGTACAGAGATCTGGGCCTAAATCCATAGTTTTTTTGCTCACCATGCCATTCCAG
Source organism: Triturus cristatus (assembly GCF_964204655.1). Classification (NCBI taxonomy): domain Eukaryota; kingdom Metazoa; phylum Chordata; class Amphibia; order Caudata; family Salamandridae; genus Triturus; species Triturus cristatus. The sequence continues at coordinate 876,985,510 of NC_140579.1, forward strand.
TTTGATCCCAGTAATATGCAAATCAGTCTTGACCCTTTGCCTTATGGGAACAGTCCAGCCCGAACTGCCAAGCTAGTTCCTCCCTGGACTGGAAACAAGCATCCTACGACCGGTTTCAGAGTTTCACCCCTTTTCAGCCAGGATAGCTTGATTCCAGTGGCATGGAGAGCACAAGACCTGTGTCTGGGCATACCCTTCCCACTCGGGGTGACAAATGCAAAAACAACAGTTGATGGACAGAATGCAGAACAATGTCATACATTAACCCCAGTACAGAGATCTGGGCCTAAATCCATCGTTTTATTGCTCTCCATGATATTCCACTTTGAACCCAGCCATAAGCAAATCAGTCTTGACCCTGTGCCTCATGGGAACAGTCCAGCCCAAACTGCCAAGCCAGGTCTTCCCCAGACTGGAAACAAGCATCCTAGGACCGGTTTCGGGGTTTCACCCCTCTTCAACCAGGATGGCTTGATTGCAGTGGCATGGAGAGCACGGGACCCATGTCTGGATATACCCTTCCCACTCGGGGAGACAAATGCAAAAACAACAGTTGATGGACAGAATGCAGAACAATGTCATACATTCACCCCAGTACAGAGATCTGGGCCTAAATACATCGATTTTTTGCTCACCATGCCATTCTAGTTTGGACCCAGCCATACGCAAATCAGTCTTGACCCTGTTCCTCATGGGAACAGTCCAGCCCGAACTGCCAAGCCAGGTCCTCCCCGGACTGGAATCAAGCATCCTAGGACCGGTTTCGGGGTTTCACCCCTCTTCAACCAGAATAGCTTGATTGCAGTGGCATGGAGAGCACGGGACCCATGTCTGGATATACCCTTCCCACTCGGGGAGACAAATGCAAAAACAACAGTTGATGGACAGAATGCAAAACAATGTCTTCCATTCACCCCAGTACAGAGATCTGGGCCTAAATCCATCATTTTATTTCTCAGCATGTCATTCCAGTTTGAACCCAGCTAAATGCAAATCAGTCTTGACTTTGTGCCTCATGGAACAGTCCAGCCCGAACTGCCAAGCCAGGTCCTCCCTGAACCGGAAACAAGCATCCTAGGACCTGTTTCGGGGTTTCACCCCTCTTCAGCCAGATCATCTGGATTCCAGTAGCATGGAGATCACGGGACCCACGTCTGAGCATACCCTTCACACTCTGGTGAGAAATGCAAAAACAACAGTTGATGGACAGTATGCAGAACAATGTCATACATTCAATCCAGTACAGAGATCTGGGCCTAAATCCATCGTTTTTTTGCTCACCATGCCATTCCAGTTTGATCCCAGCCATATGCAAATCAGTCTTGACCCTGTGCCTCATGGAAACAGTCCAGCCCGAATTGCCAAGCCAGGTCCTCCCTGGACTGGAAACAAACATCCTAGGACCGGTTTCGGAGTTTCACCCCTCTTCAGCCAGGATAGCTTGATTCCAGTGGCATGGAGAGCAAGGGACCCACGTCTGGGCATACCCTTCCCACTCAGGGTGACAATTGCATAAACAAAAGTTGATGGACAGAATGCAGAACAATGTCATACATTCACCACCGTACAAAGATCTGGGCCTAAATCCCTAGTTTTTTTGCTCACCATGCCATTCCAGTTTGAACCCAGCCATATGCAAATCAGTCTTGACCCTGTGCCTCATGGGAACAAACCAGCCCGAACTGCCAAGCCAGGTCTTCCTCGGACTGGAAACAAGCATCCTAGGACCGGTTTCGGAGTTTCAACCCTCTTCAACCAGGATAGCTTGATTTCAGTGGCATGGAGAGCACGCAACCCACGTCTGGGAATATCCTTCCCACTCGGGTGACAAATGCAAAAACAACAGTTGATGGACAGAATGCAGAACAATGTGATACATTCATCCCGGGACAGAGATCTGGGCCTAAATCCATCGTTTTCTTGCTCACCATGCCATTCCACTTTAAACCCAGTCAAATGCAAATCAATCTTGACCCTGTGCCTCATTGGAACAGTCCAGCCCAAACTGCCAAGCCAGGTCCTCCCTGGACTGGAAACAAGCATCCTAGGACCGGTTTCAGGGTTTCACCCCTCTTCAGCCAGGATAGCTTGATTCCAGTGGCATGGAGAGCACGGGACCCGCGTCTGGGCATACCCTTCCCACTCGGGGTGACAAATGCAAAAACAACAGTTGATGGACAGAATGCCGAACAATGTCATACATTCACCCCCGAACAGAGATCTGGGCCTAAATCCACAATTTTTTTGCTCACCATGCCATTCCAGTTTGAAACCAGCAATACGAAAATCAGTCTTGACCCTGTGCCTCATGGGAACAGTCCAGCCCGAACTGCCAAGCGAGGTCCTCTCTGGACTGGAAACAAGCATCATAGAACCGGTTTCGGGTTTTCATCCCTCTTCAGCCAGGATAGCTTGATTCCAGGGGCATGGAGAGCACGGGACCCACGTCTGGGCATACCCTTCCCACTCAGGGTGACAAATGCAAAAACAACAGTTGATGGACAGAATGCAGAGCAATGTCATACATTCAGCCCAGTACAGAGATCTGTGCCTAAATCCATCGTTTTATTGCTCACCATGCCATTCCACCTTCAACCCAGCCTTTTGCAAATCAGTCTTGACCATGTGCCTCATGGGAACAGTCCAGCCCAAACTGCCAAGCCAGGTCCTCCCCGGACTGGAAACAAGCATCCTAGTACCGGTTTCGGGGTTTCACCCCTCATCAACCAGGATAGCTTGATTGCAGTGGCATGGAGAGCACGGCACCCACGTCTGGGCATACCCTTCCCACTCGGGTGACAAATGCAAAAACAACAGTTGATGGACAGAATGCAGAACAATGTGATACATTCATCCCGGGACAGAGATCTGGGCCTAAATCCATCGTTTTCTTGCTCACCATGCCATTCCACTTTGAACCCAGTCAAATGTAAATCAATCTTGACCCTGTGCCTCATTGGAACAGTCCAGCCCAAACTGCCAAGCCAGGTCCTCCCTGGACTGGAAACAAGCATCCTAGGACCGGTTTCAGGGTTTCACCCCTCTTCAGCCAGGATAGCTTGATTCCAGTGGCATGGAGAGCACGGGACCCGCGTCTGGGCATACCCTTCCCACTCGGGTTGACAAATGCAAAAACAACAGTTGATGGACAGAATGCCGAACAATGTCATACATTCACCCCAGAACAGAGATCTGGGCCTAAATCCACAATTTTTGTTTTGCTCACCATGCCATTCCAGTTTGAAACCAGCAATACGAAAATCAGTCTTGACCCTGTGCCTCATGGGAACAGTCCAGCCCGAACTGCCAAGCGAGGTCCTCCCTGGACTGGAAACAAGCATCATAGAACCATTTTCGGGTTTTCATCCCTCTTCAGCCAGGATAGCTTGATTCCAGGGGCATGGAGAGCACGGGACCCACGTCTGGGCATACCCTTCCCACTCAGGGTGACAAATGCAAAAACAACAGTTGATGGACAGAATGCAGAGCAATGTCATACATTCACCCCAGTACAGAGATCTGGGCCTAAATCCATCGTTTTTTTGCTCACCATGCCATTCCAGTTTGAACCCAGCCATATGCAAATCAGTCTTGACCCTGTGCCTCATGGGAACAGTCCAGCCCGAACTGCCAAGCGAGGTCCTCCCTGGACTGGAAACAAGCATCCTAGGACCGGTTTCGGGGTTTCACCCCTCTTCAGCCAGGATAGCTTGATTCCAGTGGCATGGGGAGCACGGGACCCACGTCTGAGCATACCCTTCCCACTCGTTGTGACAAATGCAAAAACAACAGTTGATGAACAGAATGCAGAACAATGTCATACATTCACCCCAGTTGAGAGATCTGGGCCTAAATCCATCGTTGTTTTGCTCACCATGCCATTCCAGTTTGAACCCAGCCAAATGCAAATCAGTCTTGACCCTTTGCCTCATTGGAACAGTCCAGCCCGAACTGGTGAGCCAGGTCCTCCCTGGACCGGAAACAAGCATTCTAGGACCGGTTTCGGGGTTTCACCCCTCTTCAGCCAGGATAGCTTGATTCCAGTGGCATGGAGAGCACGGGACACACGACTGAGCATACCCTTCACACTCGTTGTGACAAATGCAAAAACAACAGTTGATGGACAGAATGCAGAACAATGTCATACATTCACCCCAGTACAGAGATCTGTGCCTAAATCCATCGTTTTGTTGCTCACCATGCCATTCCAGTTTGATCCCAGCCATATGCAAATCAGTCTTGACCCTTTGCCTCATGGGAACAGTCCAGCCCGAACTGCCAAGCTAGTTCCTCCCTGGACTGGAAACAAGCATCCTAGGACCGGTTTCGGAGTTTCACCCCTTTTCAGCCAGGATAGCTTGAGTCCAGTGGCATGGAGAGCACAAGACCTGTGTCTGGGCATACCCTTCCCACTCGGGGTGACAAATGCAAAAACAACAGTTGATGGACAGAATGCAGAACAATGTCATACATTAACCCCAGTACAGAGATCTGGGCCTAAATCCATCGTTTTATTGCTCTCCATGATATTCCACTTTGAACCCAGCCATAAGCAAATCAGTCTTGACCCTGTGCCTCATGGGAACAGTCCAGCCCGAACTGACAAGCCAGGTCTTCCCCGGACTGGAAACAAGCATCCTAGGACCAGTTTTGGGGTTTCACCCCTCTTCAACCAGGATAGCTTGATTGCAGTGGCATGGAGAGCACGGGACCCATGTCTGGATATACCCTTCCCACTCGGGGAGACAAATGCAAAAACAACAGTTGATGGACAGAATGCAGAACAATGTCATACATTCACCCCAGTACAGAGATATGGGCCTAAATTCGTCGATTTTTTGCTCACCATGCCATTCCAGTTTGAACCCAGCCATAAGCAAATCAGTCTTGACCCTGTGCCTCATGTGAACAGTCCAGCCCTAACTGCCAAGCCAGGTCCTCCCCGGACTGGAATCAAGCATCCTAGGACCGGTTTCGGGGTTTCACCCCTCTTCCCACTCAGGGTGACAAATGCAAAAACAACAGTTGATGGACAGAATGCAGAGCAATGTCATACATTCACCCCAGTACAGAGATCTGCGCCTAAATCCATCGCTTTATTGCTCACCATGCCATTCCACCTTCAACCCAGCCTTATGCAAATCAGTCTTGACCATGTGCCTCATGGGAACAGTCCAGCCCAAACTGCCAAGCCAGGTCCTCCCCGCACTGGAAACAAGCATCCTAGTACCGGTTTCGGGGTTTCACCCCTCATCAACCAGGATAGCTTGATTGCAGTGGCATGGAGAGCACGGCACCCACGTCTGGGCATACCCTTCCCACTCGGGTGACAAATGCAAAAACAACAGGTGATGGACAGAATGCAGAACAATGTGATACATTCATCCCGGGACAGAGATCTGGGCCTAAATCCATTGTTTTCTTGCTCACCATGCCATTCCACTTTGAACCCAGTCAAATGCAAATCAATCTTGACCCTGTGCCTCATTGGAACAGTCCAGCCCAAACTGCCAAGCCAGGTCCTCCCTGGACTGGAAACAAGCATCCTAGGACCGGTTTCAGGGTTTCACCCCTCTTCAGCCAGGATAGCTTGATTCCAGTGGCATGGAGAGCACGGGACCCGCGTCTGGGCATACCCTTCCCACTCGGGTTGACAAATGCAAAAACAACAGTTGATGGACAGAATGCCGAACAATGTCATACATTCACCCCAGAACAGAGATCTGGGCCTAAATCCACAATTTTTTTGCTCACCATGCCATTCCAGTTTGAAACCAGCAATACGAAAATCAGTCTTGACCCTGTGCCTCATGGGAACAGTCCAGCCCGAACTGCCAAGCGAGGTCCTCCCTGGACTGGAAACAAGCATCATAGAACCGTTTTCGGGTTTTCATCCCTCTTCAGCCAGGATAGCTTGATTCCAGGGGCATGGAGAGCACGGGACCCACGTCTGGGCATACCCTTCCCACTCAGGGTGACAAATGCAAAAACAACAGTTGATGGACAGAATGCAGAGCAATGTCATACATTCACCCCAGTACAGAGATCTGGGCCTAAATCCATCGTTTTTTTGCTCACCATGCCATTCCAGTTTGAACCCAGCCATATGCAAATCAGTTTTGACCCTGTGCCTCATTGGAACAGTCCAGCCCGAACTGCCAAGCGAGGTCCTCCCTGGACTGGAAACAAGCATCCTAGGACCGGTTTCGGGGTTTCACCCCTCTTCAGCCAGGATAGCTTGATTCCAGTGGCCTGGGGAGCACGGGACCCACGTCTGAGCATACCCTTCCCACTCGTTGTGACAAATGCAAAAACAACAGTTGATGGACAGAATGCAGTACAATGTCATACATTCACCCCAGTTGAGAGATCTGGGCCTAAATCCATCGTTGTTTTGCTCACCATGCCATTCCAGTTTGAACCCAGCCAAATGCAAATCAGTCTTGACCCTTTGCCTCATTGGAACAGTCCAGCCCGAACTGGTGAGCCAGTTCCTCCCTGGACCGGAAACAAGCATTCTAGGAACGGTTTCGGGGTTTCACCCCTCTTCAGCCAGGATAGCTTGATTCCAGTGGCATGGAGAGCACGGGACACACGACTGAGCATACCCTTCACACTCGTTGTGACAAATGCAAAAACAACAGTTGATGGACAGAATGCAGAACAATGTCATACATTCACCCCAGTACAGAGATCTGTGCCTAAATCCATCGTTTTTTTGCTCACCATGTCATTCCAGTTTGATCCCAGCCATATGCAAATCAGTCTTGACCCTTTGCCTCATGGGAACAGTCCAGCCCGAACTGCCAAGCTAGTTCCTCGCTGGACTGGAAACAAGCATCCTAGGACCGGTTTCGGAGTTTCATCCCTTTTCAGCCAGGATAGCTTGAGTCCAGTGGCATGGAGAGCACAAGACCTGTGTCTGGGCATACCCTTCCCACTCGGGGTGACAAATGCAAAAACAACAGTTGATGGACAGAATGCAGAACAATGTCATACATTAACCCCAGTACAGAGATCTGGGCCTAAATCCATCGTTTTATTGCTCTCCATGATATTCCACTTTGAACCCAGCCATAAGCAAATCAGTCTTGACCCTGTGCCTCATGGGAATAGTCCAGCCCGAACTGACAAGCCAGGTCTTCCCCGGACTGGAAACAAGCATCCTAGGACCGGTTTTGGGGTTTCACCCCTCTTCAACCAGGATAGCTTGATTGCAGTGGCATGGAGAGCACGGGAAACATGTCTGGATATACCCTTCCCACTCGGGGAGACAAATGCAAAAACAACAGTTGATGGACAGAATGCAGAACAATGTCATACATTCACCCCAGTACAGAGATATGGGCCTAAATTGATCGATTTTTTGCTCACCATGCCATTCCAGTTTGAACCCAGCCATAAGCAAATCAGTCTTGACCCTGTGCCTCATGTGAACAGTCCAGCCCGAACTGCCAAGCCAGGTCCTCCCCGGACTGGAATCAAGCATCCTAGGACCGGTTTCGGGGTTTCACCCCTCTTCAACCAGGATAGCTTGATTGCAGTTGCATGGAGAGCACGGGACCCATGTCTGGATATACCCTTCCCACTCGGGGAGACAAATGCAAAAACAACAGTTGATGGACAGAATGCAGAACAATGTCATACATTCACCCCAGTACAGAGATATGGGCCTAAATTCATCGATTTTTTGCTCACCATGCCATTCCAGTTTGAACCCAGCCAAATGCAAATCAGTCTTGACCCTGTGCCTCATGGGAACAGTCCAGCCCGAACTGCCAAGTGAGGTCCTCCCTGGACTGGAAACAAGCATCCTAGGACCGGTTTCAGGGTTTCACCCCTCTTCAACCAGGATAGCTTGATTGCAGTGGCATGGAGAGCACGGGACCCATGTCTGGATATACCCTTCCCACACGGGGAGACAAATGCAAAAAACAACAGTTGATGGACAGAATGCAGAACAATGTCATATATTCACCCCAGTACAGAGATCTGGGCCTAAATTTATCGATTTTTTGCTCACCATGCCATTCCAGTTTGAACCCAGCCAAATGCAAATCAGTCTTGACCCTGTGCCTCATGGGAACAGTCCAGCCCGAACTGCCAAGCCAGGTCCTCCCCGGACTGGAATCAAGCATCCTAGGACCGGTTTCGGGGTTTTACCCCTCTTCAACCAGGATAGCTTGATTCCAGTGGCATGGAGAGCACAAGACCTATGTCTGGGCATACCCTTCCCACTCGGGGTGACAAATGCAAAAGCAACAGTTGATGGACAGAATGCAGAACAATGTCATACATTCACCCCAGAACAGAGATCTGGGCCTAAATCCATCATTTTGTTGCTCACCATGCCATTCCAGTTTGAACCCAGCAATATGAAAATCAGTCTTGACCCTGTGCCTCATGGGAACAGTCCAGCCCGAACTGCCAAGCGAGGTCCTCCCTGGACTGGAAACAAGCATGATAGAACCGGTTTCGGGTTTTCATCCCTCTTCAGCCAGGATAGCTTGATTCCAGAGGCATGGAGAGCACGTGACACACGTCTGGGCATACCCTTCCCACTCAGGGTGACAAATGCAAAAACAAAAGTTGATGGACAGAATGCAGAACAATGTCATGCATTCACTAAAGTACAGAGATCTGGGGCTAAATCCATCGTTTTTTTGCTCACCATGCCATTCCAGTTTGATCCCAGCCATATGCAAATCAGTCTTGACCCTGTGCCTCATGGGAACAGTCCAACCCGAACTGCCAAGCTAGTTCCTCCCTGGACTGGAAACAAGCATCCTAGGACCGGTTTCGGGGTTTTACCCCTTTTCAGCCAAGATAGCTTGATTCCAGTGGCATGGAGAGCACGGGACCCACATCTGGGCATACCCTTCCCACTCGGGTGAGAAATGCAAAAACAGCAGTTGATGGACAGAATGCAGAACAATGTCATACATTCACCCCAGTACAGAGATCTGGGCCTAAATCCATTGTTTTCGTTGCTCACCATGCCATTCCAGTTTGAACCCAGCCAAATGCAAATCAGTCTTGACCCTGTGCCTCATTGGAACAGTTCAGCCAGAACTGCCAAGCCAGGTCCTCCCTGGACTGGAAACAAGCATCTTAGGACCGGTTTCAGGGCTTCACCCCTCTTCAGCCAGGATAGCTTGATTCCAGTGGCATGGAGAGCACGGGACCCACGTCTGAGCATACCCTTCCCACTCAGGGTGACAATTGCAAAAACAAAAGTTGATGGACAGAGTGCAGAACAATGTCATACATTCACCCCATACAGAGATCTGGGCCTAAATCCATCATTTTTTTGCTCACCATGCCATTCCAGTTTGAACCCAGCCCTATGCAAATCAGTCTTGACCCTGTGCCTCATGGGAACAGTCCAGCTCGAACTGCCAAGCCAGGTCCTCCCTGGACTGGATACAAGGATCCTAGGACCAGTTTCAGGGTTTCACCCCTCTTCAGCCAGGATAGCTTGATTCCAGTGGCATGGAGAGCACGGGACCCACATCTGGGCATACCCTTCCCACTCGCGGTGACAAATGCAAAAACAAAAGTTGATGGAAAAAATGCAGAACAATGTCATAAATTCACCCCAGTACAGAGATCTGGGCCTAAATCCATCGTTTTTTTGCTCACCATGCCATTCCAGTTTGAACCCAGCCATGTGCAAATCAGTCTTGACCCTGTGCCTCATGGGAACAGTCCAGCCCGAACTGCCAAGCCAGGTCCTCCCCGGACTGGAAACAAGCATCCTAGGACCGGTTTCGGGGTTTCACCCCTCTTCAACCAGGATAGCTTGATTGCAGTGGCATGGAGAGCATGGGACCCATGTCTGGGTATACCCTTCCCACTTCGGGAGACAAATGCAAAAACAAAAGTTGATGGACAGAGTGCAGAACAATGTCATACATTCACCCCCATACAGAGATCTGGGCCTAAATCCATTGTTTTTTTGCTCACCATACCATTCCAGTTTGAACCCAACCAAATGCAAATCAGTCTTGACCCTGTGCCTCATGGGAACAGTAAAGCCTGAACTGCCAAACCAGGTCCTCCCTGGACCGGAAACAAGCATCCTAAGACCGGTTTCGGGGTTTCAACCGTCTTCAGCCAGGATAGCTTGATTCCATTGGCATGGAGAGCACGGGACCCACGTCTGAGCATACCCTTCCCACTCGTTGTGACAAATGCAAAAACAACAGTTGATGGATAGAATACAGAACAATGTCATACATTTACCCCAGTAGAGAGATCTGGGCCTAAATCCATTGTTTTTTTGCTAACCATGCCATTCCAGTTTGATCCCAGCCATATGCAAATCAGTCTTTGTCAACCTCCGAGCCTCTTATATATCATCCCTATCTGTTTCCAACACTCACAACACTACATCTACCACAATGCATTGTGAGGGCTATCACCCTGTATGCTTTCCCATGCTGCTCTGAAATGCAGGTCAGCTGACTTCTGGTATAAAGGCCAACCACGTCCGTTATCCGGTGCTTGGCTTCCTCTTTTGGGTTAAAACCACGCCCCCTTTTTTGAATTCCTTGAATCTGCAGAGTAATGTTCTCTATCTGGACTGGGTAATATAGAGACTACCGCTCGCTAAGAAGATCTTGCCTGGATATTAAAGGCTGTGCCCGAACCTGAACCTATCCTGCAGCAGTGCGAGTTCGCGCTGCATTCTTCCTTTCCTTGACAACGCGAGGACGCGTTGCAGCCTGATTCACTTTGCCAACCCCGCCCAGCTCTCGGTAACGCGAGGACGCGTTACCGTTGGAATTATCGGGAATCTCCTGGCTTCTGAAGAAACTGCAGAGAAAGAGCGCGAGGAAGCGCTGGTTACTTATTTTTGTTTTCTTTGGAGAGACACATACACACTTCCCTTTCGGCCGAGAAAGAGCGCGAGAAAGCGCTAACTATTATTTTTTGATTTTGCCTCTCACACGTCACACGTACTTTAGGAAATCTCTCTGGACATAGAAAGCTGTTTGTCCCGTGGGTGTGTGAGAGCGGACTTTTTCGTGTACACTGAGTCAGTCTGCTGTTTGTTCGTCTACCACGAACTCTCTGTAAAACGTGCGCCTGAGCAAAAGCAGTGATTATCGGGGGCCACAGTGCAAGACTTGCTCATTTTGAAAGAACCTTTCCGTTCTTCTTCTATATACACGTAGATTTCCTCGAGCGCCTCAACGTGGAAGAAAACCTGTTGTCAAAAGACAATCTTGCTTTCTTTTCTGTGGTTCCTCTGGTGGATTGGCTCTTACTTCTATGGACTGCACAGCAGGCTGAATAGTTCTTCTTTACCTACCAGATTGAAGAACACGAATTATCCCCCACTTCCTTGATTTATATTGACCTACATTATGCCTCTCTGCTGAAGGTGCTTTTGGTGAGTCTGGGAAAGCATATGTGGTAACTCTCGTACTTGCACAAGGTCTATAACTCTTTGTTTCCTTCCGTTTCCTTGATACTTATGTTTCCTTTTTTTCTTTTTCAAACAGTTATCCCGCCATTGGTCCCTAGGACACCCACATCGCTGGTGGTTCTTTTTGGTCTCTCCATTCCCTTGGGATATCTTTCCACCCCCGGTATACTAGCTCCTAGGGGTGGATATATTCTGCGGGAGTGGTTAGACATTATCTTTGCTTCCGTGGATATTGGTCTGACGGGTCTGGAACATAAAATTCCGAAAGTCTTGACCCTGTGCCTCATGGGAACAGTCCATTCCGAACTGCCAAGCAAGTTCCTCCCTGGACTGGAAACAAGCATCCTAGGACCGGTTTCGGGGTTTCACCCCTTTTCAGCCAGGATAGCTTGATTCCAGTGGCATGGAGAGCACAGGACCCACGTCTGGGCAAACCCTTCCCACTCGGGGTGACAAATGCAAAAACAACAGTTGATGGACAGAATGCAGAACAATGTCATACATTCACCCCAGAACAGAGATCTGGGCCTAAATCCATCATTTTGTTGCTCACCATGCCATTCCAGTTTGAACCCAGCAATATGAAAATCAGTCTTGACCCTGTGCCTCATGGGAACAGTCCAGCCCGAACTGCCAAGCGAGGTCCTCCCTGGACTGGAAACAAGCATGATAGAACCGGTTTCGGGTTTTCATCCCTCTTCATCCAGGATGGCTTGATTCCAGAGGCATGGAGAGCACGTGACACACGTCTGGGCATACCCTTCCCACTCAGGGTGACAAATGCAAAAACAAAAGTTGATGGACAGAATGCAGAACAATGTCATGCATTCACTCCAGTACAGAGATCTGGGGCTAAATCCATCGTTTTTTTGCTCACCATGCCATTCCAGTTTGATCCCAGCCATATGCAAATCAGTCTTGACCCTGTGCCTCATGGGAAAAGTCCAGCCCGAACTGCCAAGCCAGGTCTTCCCCTGACTGGAAACAAGCATCCTAGGACCGGTATCGGAGTTTCAACCCTCTTCAACCAGGATAGCTTGATTGCATTGGCATGGAGAGCACTGGACCCATGTCTGGGCATACCCTTCCCACTCGGGGAGACAAATGCAAAAACAACAGTTGATGGACAGAATGCAGAATAATGTCATACATTCACCTCAGTACAGAGATCTGGGCCTAAATCCATCGATTTTTTGCTCACCATGCCATTCGAGTTTGAACCCAGCCAAATGCAAATCAGTCTTGACCCTGTGCCTCATTGGAACAGTCCAGCCCAAACTGCCAAGCCAGGTCCTCCCTGGACTGGAAACAAGCATCCTAGGACCAGTTTCAAGGTCTCACCCCTCTTCAGCCAGGATAGCTTGATTCCAGTGGCTTGGAGAGCAGGGGACCCACGTCCGGGCATACCCTTCACACTCGTTGTGACAAATGCAAAAACAACAGTTCATGGACAGAATGCAGAACAATGTCATACATTCACCCCAGTACAGAGATCTGGTCCTAAATCCATAGTTTTTTTGCTCACCATGCCATTCCAGTTTGATCCCAGCCATATGCAAATCAGTCTTGACCCTGTGCCTCATTGGAACAGTTCAGCCCGAACTGCCAAGCCAGATCCTCCCTGGACTGGAAACAAGCATCTTAGGACCGGTTTCAGGGCTTCACCCCTCTGCAGCCAGGATAGCTTGATTCAATTGGCATGGAGAGTACAGGACCCACGTCTGAGCATACCCTTCCTACTAAGGGTGACAATTGCAAAAACAAAAGTTGATGGACAGAGTGCAGAACAATGTCATACATTCACCCCCATACAGAGATCTGGGCCTAAATCCATCGTTTTTTTGCTCACCATGGCATTCCAGTTTGAACCCAGCCCTATGCAAATCAGTCTTGACCCTGTGCCTCATGGGAACAGTCCAGCCCGAACTGCCAAGCCAGGTCCTCCCCGGACTGGAAACAAGCATCCTAGTACGGGTTTCGGGGTTTCACCCCTCATCAACCAGGATAGCTTGTTTGCAGTGGCATGGAGAGCACGGCACCCACGTCTGCGCATACCCTTCCCACTCGTTGTGACAAATGCAAAAACAACAGTTGATGGACAGAATGCAGAACAATGTCATACATTTACCCCAGTAGAGAGATCTGGGCCTAAATCCATTGTTTTTTTGCTCACCATACCATTCCAGTTTGAACCCAACCAAATTCAAATCAGTCTTGACCCTGTGCCTCATGGGAACAGTAAAGCCTGAACTGCCAAACCAGGTCCTCCCTGGACCGGAATCAAGCATCCTAAGACCGGTTTCGGGGTTTCAACCCTCTTCAGCCAGGATAGCTTGATTCCAGTGGCATGGAGAGCCCGGGACCCACGTCTGAGCATACCCTTCCCACTCGTTGTGACAAATGCAAAAACAACAGTTGATGGATAGAATGCAGAACAATGTCATACATTTACCCCAGTAGAGAGATCTGGGCCTAAATCCATTGTTTTTTTGCTCACCATGCCATTCCAGTTTGATCCCAGCCATATGCAAATCAGTCTTTGTCAACCTCCGAGCCTCTTATATCTCGTCCCTATCTGTATCCAACACTCACAACACTACATCTCCCACAATGCATTGTGAGGTCTATCACCCTGTATGCTTTCCCATGCTGCTCTGAAATGCAGGTCAGCTGACTTCTGGTATAAAGGCCAACCACGTCCGTTATCCGGTGCTTGGCTTCCTCTTTTGGGTTAGAACCACGCCCCCTTTTTGAATTCCTTGAATCTGCAGAGTGATGTTCTCTATCTGGACTGGGTAATATAGAGACTACCGCTCGCTAAGAAGATCTAGCCTGGATATTACAGGCTGTGCCCGAACCTGAACCTATCCTGCAGCAGCGCGAGTTCGCGCTGTATTCTCCCTTTCCTTGACAACGCGAGGACGCGTTGCAGCCTGATTCACTTTGCCAACCCCGCCCAGCTCTCGGTAACGCGAGGACGCGTTACCGTTGGAATTATCGGGACTCTCCTGGCTTCTGAAGAAACTGCGGAGAAAGAGCGCGAGAAAGCGCTGGTTACTTATTTTTGTTTTCTTTGGAGAGACACATACACACTTCCCTTTCGGCCGAGAAAGAGCGCGAGAAAGCGCTAACTATTATTTTTTGATTTTGCCTCTCACACGTCACACGTACTTTAGGAAATCTCTCTGGACATAGAAAGCTGTTTGTCCCGTGGGTGTGTGAGAGCGGACTTTTTCGTGTACACTGAGTCAGTCTGCTGTTTGTTCGTCTACCGCAAACTCTCTGTAAAACGTGCGCCTGAGCAAAAGCAGTGATTATCGGGGGCCACAGTGCAAGACTTGCTCATTTTGAAAGAACCTTTCCGTTCTTCTTCTATATACACGTAGATTTCCTTGAGCGCCTCAACGTGGAAGAAAACCTGTTGTCAAAAGAAGATCTTGCTTTCTTTTCTGTGGTTCCTCTGGTGGATTGGCTATTACTTCTATGGACTGCACAGCAGGCTGAATAGTTCTTCTTTACCTACCAGATTGAAGAACACGAATTATCCCCCACTTCCTTGATTTATATTGACCTACATTATGCCTCTCTGCTGAAGGTGCTTTTGGTGAGTCTGGGAAAGCATATGTGGTAACTCTCGTACTTGCACAAGGTCTATAACTCTTTGTTTCCTTCCGTTTCCTTGATACTTATGTTTCCTTTTTTTCTTTTTCAAACAGTTATCCCGCCATTGGTCCCTAGGACACCCACATCGCTGGTGGTTCTTTTTGGTCTCTCCATTCCCTTGGAATATCTTTCCACCCCCGGTATCCTAGCTCCTATGGGTGGATATATTCTGCAGGAGTGGTTAGACATTATCTTTGCTTCCGTGGATATTGGTCTGACGGGTCTGGAACATAAAATTCCGAAAGTCTTGACCCTGTGCCTCATGGGAACAGTCCATTCCGAACTGCCAAGCAAGTTCCTCCTTGGACTGGAAACAAGCATCCTAGGACCGGTTTCGGGGTTTCACCCCTTTTCAGCCAGGATAGCTTGATTCCAGTGGCATGGAGAGCACAGGATCCACGTCTGGGCAAACCCTTCCCACTCGGGGTGACAAATGCAAAAACAACAATTGATGGACAGAATGCAGAACAATGTCATACATTCACCCCAGAACAGAGATCTGGGCCTAAATCCATCATTTTGTTGCTCACTATGCCATTCCAGTTTGAACCCAGCAATATGAAAATCAGTCTTGACCCTGTGCCTCATGGGAACAGTCCAGCCCGAACTGCCAAGCGAGGTCCTCCCTGGACTGGAAACAAGCATGATAGAACCGGTTTCGGGTTTTCATCCCTCTTCAGCCAGGATGGCTTGATTCCAGAGGCATGGAGAGCACGTGACACACGTCTGGGCATACCCTTCCCACTCAGGGTGACAAATGCAAAAACAATAGTTGATGGACAGAATGCAGAACAATGTCATGCATTCACTCCAGTACAGAGATCTGGGGCTAAATCCATCGTTTTTTTGCTCACCATGCCATTCCAGTTTGATCCCAGCCATATGCAAATCAGTCTTGACCCTGTGCCTCATGGGAAAAGTCCAACCCGAACTGCCAAGCTAGTTCCTCCCTGGACTGGAAACAAGCATCCTAGGACCGGTTTCGGGGTTTCACCCCTTTTCAGCCAGGATAGCTTGATTCCAGTGGCATGGAGAGCACGGGACCCACGTCTGGGCATACCCTTCCCACTCGGGTGAGAAATGCAAAAACAGCAGTTGATGGACAGAATGCAGAACAATGTCATACATTCACCCCAGTACAGAGATCTGGGCCTAATTCCATTGTTTTTGTTGCTCAGCATGCCATTCCAGTTTGAACCCAGCCAAATGCAAATCAGTCTTGACCCTGTGCCTCATTGTAACAGTTCAGCCTGAACTACCAAGCCAGGTCCTCCCTGGACTGGAAACAAGCATCTTAGGACCGGTTTTAGGGCTTCACCCCTCTTCAGCCAGGATAGCTTGATTCCAGTGGCATGGAGAGCACGGGACCCACGTCCGAGCATACCCTTCCCACTCAGGGTGACAATTGCAAAAACAAAAGTTGATGGACAGAGTGCAGAACAATGTCAAACGTTCACCCCCATACAGAGATCTGGGCCTAAATCCATCGTTTTTTTGCTCACCATGCCATTCCAGTTTGAACCCAGCCCTATGCAAATCAGTCTTGACCCTGTGCCTCATGGGAACAGTCCAGCTCGAACTGCCAAGCCAGGTCCTCCCTGGACTGGATACAAGGATCCTAGGACCAGTTTCAGGGTTTCACCCCTCTTCAGCCAGGATAGCTTGATTCCAGTGGCATGGAGAGCACGGGACCCATATCTGGGCATACCCTTCCCACTCGGGGTGACAAATGCAAAAACAAAAGCTGATGGACAAAATGCAGAACAATGTCATACATTCACCTCAGTACAGAGATCTGGACCTAAATCCATCGTTTTTTTGCTCACCATGCCA
Organism: Triturus cristatus; assembly: GCF_964204655.1. Classification (NCBI taxonomy): domain Eukaryota; kingdom Metazoa; phylum Chordata; class Amphibia; order Caudata; family Salamandridae; genus Triturus; species Triturus cristatus. The sequence continues at coordinate 877,002,440 of NC_140579.1, forward strand.
TTCCAGTTTGAACCCAGCCATGTGCAAATCAGTCTTGACCCTGTGCCTCATGGGAACAGTCCAGCCCGAACTGCCAAGCCAGGTCCTCCCCTGACTGGAAACAAGCATCCTAGGACCGGTATCGGAGTTTCAACCCTCTTCAACCAGGATAGCTTGATTGCATTGGCATGGAGAGCACTGGACCCATGTCTGGGCATACCCTTCCCACTCGGGGAGACAAATGCAAAAACAACAGTTGATGGACAGAATGCAGAATAATGTCATACATTCACCCCAGTACAGAGATCTGGGCCTAAATCAATCGATTTTTTGCTCACCATGCCATTCGAGTTTGAACCCAGCCAAATGCAAATCAGTCTTGACCCTGTGCCTCATTGGAACAGTCCAGCCCAAACTGCCAAGCCAGGTCCTCCCTGGACTGGAAACAAGCATCCTAGGAGCAGTTTCGAGGTCTCACCCCTCTTGAGCCAGGATAGCTTGATTCCAGTGGCATGGAGAGCAGGGGACACACATCCGGGCATACCCTTCACACTCATTGTGACAAATGCAAAAACAACAGTTCATGGACAGAATGCAGATCAATGTCACACATTCACCCCAGTACAGAGATCTGGTCCTAAATCCATCGTTTTTTTGCTCACCATGCCATTCCAGTTTGATCCCAGCCATATGCAAATCAGTCTTGACCCTGTGCCTCATTAGAACAGTTCAGCCCGAACTGCCAAGCCAGATCCTCCCTGGACTGGAAACAAGCATCTTAGGACCGGTTTCAGGGCTTCACCCCTCTGCAGCCAGGATAGCTTGATTCCAGTGGCATGGAGAGTACAGGACCCACGTCTGAGCACACCCTTCCCACTAAGGGTGACAATTGCAAAAACAAAAGTTGATGGACAGAGTGCAGAACAATGTCATACATTCACCCCCATACAGAGATCTGGGCCTAAATCCATCGTTTTTTTGCTCACCATGCCATTCCAGTTTGAACCCAGCCCTATGCAAATCAGTCTTGACCCTGTGCCTCATGGGAACAGTCCAGCCCGAACTGCCAAGCCAGGTCCTCCCCGGACTGGAAACAAGCATCCTAGTACCGGTTTCGGGGTTTCACCCCTCATCAACCAGGATAGCTTGATTGCAGTGGCATGGAGAGCACGGCACCCACGTCTGAGCATACCCTTCCCACTCGTTGTGACGAATGCAAAAACAACAGTTGATGGACAGAATGCAGAACAATGTCATACATTTACCCCAGTAGAGAGATCTGGGCCTAAATCCATTGTTTTTTTGCTCACCATACCATTCCAGTTTGAACCCAACCAAATTAAAATCAGTCTTGACCCTGTGCCTCATGGGAACAGTAAAGCCTGAACTGCCAAACCAGGTCCTCCCTGGACCGGAAACAAGCATCCTAAGACCGGTTTCGGGGTTTCAACCCTCTTCAGCCAGGATAGCTTGATTCCAGTGGCATGGAGAGCCCGGGACCCACGTCTGAGCATACCCTTCCCACTCGTTGTGACAAATGCAAAAACAACAGTTGATGGATAGAATGCAGAACAATGTCATACATTTACCCCAGTAGAGAGATCTGGGCCTAAATCCATTGTTTTTTTGCTCACCATGCCATTCCAGTTAGATCCCAGCCATATGCAAATCAGTCTTTGTCAACCTCCGAGCCTCTTATATCTCGTCCCTATCTGTTTCCAACACTCACAACACTACATCTCCCACAATGCATTGTGAGGTCTATCACCCTGTATGCTTTCCCATGCTGCTCTGAAATGCAGGTCAGCTGTCTTCTGGTATAAAGGCCAACCACGTCCGTTATCCGGTGCTTGGCTTCCTCTTTTGGGTTAGAACCACGCCTCCTTTTTTGAATTCCTTGAATCTGCAGAGTGATGTTCTCTATCTGGACTGGGTAATATAGAGACTACCGCTCGCTAAGAAGATCTTGCCTGGATATTACAGGCTGTGCCCGAACCTGAACCTATCCTGCAGCAGTGCGAGTTCGCACTGCATTCTCCCTTTCCTTGACAACGCGAGGACGCGTTGCAGCCTGATTCACTTTGCCAACCCCGCCCAGCTCTCGGTAATGCGAGGACGCGTTACCGTTGGAATTATCAGGACTCTCCTGGCTTCTGAAGAAACTGCGGAGAAAGAGCGCGAGGAAGCGCTGGTTACTTATTTTTGTTTTCTTTGGAGAGACACATACACACTTCCCCTTCGGCCGAGAAAGAGCACGAGAAAGCGCTAACTATTATTTTTTGATTTTGCCTCTCACACGTCACACGTACTTTAGGAAATCTCTCTGGACATAGAAAGCTGTTTGTCCCGTGGGTGTGTGAGAACGGACTTTTTCGTGTACACTGAGTCAGTCTGCTGTTTGTTCGTCTACCACAAACTCTCTGCAAAACGTGCGCCTGAGCAAAAGCAGTGATTATCGGGGGCCACAGTGCAAGACTTGCTCATTTTGAAAGAACCTTTCCGTTCTTCTTCTATATACACGTAGATTTCCTCGAGCGCCTCAACGTGGAAGAAAACCTGTTGTCAAAAGAAGATCTTGCTTTCTTTTCTGTGGTTCCTCTGGTGGATTGGCTATTACTTCTATGGACTGCACAGCAGGCTGAATAGTTCTTCTTTACCTACCAGATTGAAGAACACGAATTATCCCCCACTTCCTTGATTTATATTGACCTACATTATGCCTCTCTGCTGAAGGTGCTTTTGGTGAGTCGGGGAAAGCATATGTGGTAACTCTCGTACTTGCACAAGGTCTATAACTCTTTGTTTCCTTCTGTTTCCTTGATACTTATGTTTCCTTTTTTTCTTTTTCAAACAGTTATCCCGCCATTGGTCCCTAGGACACCCACATCGCTGGTGGTTCTTTTTGGTCTCTCCATTCCCTTGGGATATCTTTCCACCCCCGGTATCCTAGCTCCTAGGGGTGGATATATTCTGCGGGAGTGGTTAGACATTATCTTTGCTTCCGTGGATATTGGTCTGACGGGTCTGGAACATAAAATTCCGAAAGTCTTGACCCTGTGCCTCATGGGAACAGTCCATTCCGAACTGCCAAGCAAGTTCCTCCCTGGACTGGAAACAAGCATCCTAGGACCGGTTTCGGGGTTTCACCCCTTTTCAGCCAGGATAGCTTGATTCCAGTGGCATGGAGAGCACAGGACCCACGTCTGGGCAAACCCTTCCCACTCGGTGTGACAAATGCAAAAACAACAGTTGACGGACAGAGTGCAGAACAATGTCATACATTCACCCCCATACAGAGATCTGGGCCTAAATCCATCGTTTTTTTGCTCACCATGCCATTCCAGTTTGAACCCAGCCCTATGCAAATCAGTCTTGACCCTGTGCCTCATGGGAACAGTCCAGCTCGAACTGCCAAGCCAGGTCCTCCCTGGACGGGAAACAAGGATCCTAGGACCAGTTTCAAGGTTTCACCCCTCTTCAGCCAGGATAGCTTGATTCCAGTGGCATGGAGAGCACGGGACCCACATCTGGGCATACCCTTCCCACTCGGGGTAACAAATGCAAAAACAAAACTTGATGGACAAAATGCAGAACAATGTCATACATTCACCCCAGTACAGAGATCTGGGCCTAAATCCATCGTTTTTTTGCTCACCATGCCATTCCAGTTTGAACCCAGCCATGTGCAAATCAGTCTTGACCCTGTGCCTCATGGGAACAGTCCAGCCCGAACTGCCAAGCCAGGTCCTCCCCTGACTGGAAACAAGCATCCTAGGACCGGTATCGGAGTTTCAACCCTCTTCAACCAGGATAGCTTGATTGCATTGGCATGGAGAGCACTGGACCCATGTCTGGGCATACCCTTCCCACTCGGGGAGACAAATGCAAAAACAACAGTTGATGGACAGAATGCAGAAAAATGTCATACATTCACCCCAGTACAGAGATCTGGGCCTAAATCCATCAATTTTTTGCTCACCATGCCATTTGAGTTTGAACCCAGCCAAATGCAAATCAATCTTGACCCTGTGCCTCATTGGAACAGTCCAGCCCAAACTGCCAAGCCAGGTCCTCCCTGGACTGGAAACAAGCATCCTAGGACCGGCTTCGAGGTCTCACCCCTCTTCAGCCAGGATAGCTTGATTCCAGTGGCATGGAGAGCAGGGGACCCACGTCTGGGCATACCCTTCACACTCGTTGTGACAAATGCAAAAACAACAGTTCATGGACAGAATGCAGAACAATGTCATACATTCACCCCAGTACAGATATCTGGGCCTAAATCCATCGTTTTTTTGCTCACCATGCCATTCCAGTTTGATCCCAGCCATATGCAAATCAGTCTTGACCCTGTGCCTCATTGGAACAGTTCAGCCCGAACTGCCAAGCTAGATCCTCCCTGGACTGGAAACAAGCATCTTAGGACCGGTTTCAGGGCTTCACCCCTCTTCAGCCAGGATAGCTTGATTGCAGTGGCATGGAGAGCACGGGACCCACGTCTGAGCATTCCCTTCCCACTAAGGGTGACAATTGCAAAAACAAAAGTTGATGGACAGAGTGCAGAACAATGTCATACATTCATCCCCATACAGAGATCTGGGCCTAAATCCATCGTTTTTTTGCTCACCATGCCATTCCAGTTTGAACCCAGCCCTATGCAAATCAGTCTTGACCCTGTGCCTCATGGGAACAGTCCAGCCCGAACTGCCAAGCCAGGTCCTCCCCGGACTGTAAACAAGCATCCTAGTACCGGTTTCGGGGTTTCACCCCTCATCAACCAGGATAGCTTGATTGCAGTGGCATGGAGAGCACGGCACCCACGTCTGGGCATACCCTTCCCACTCGGGGAGACAAATGCAAAAACAAGTTGATGGACAGAATGCAGAACAATGTCATACATTCACCCCAGTACAGAGATCTGTGCCTAAATCCATCGTTTTTTTGCTCACCATGCCATTCCAGTTTGATCCCAGCCATATACAAATCAGTCTTGACCCTGTGCCTCATGGGAACAGTCCAGCCCGAACTGCCAAGCTAGTTCCTCCCTGGACTGGAAACAAGCATCCTAGGACCGGTTTCGGAGTTTCACCCCTTTTCAGCCAGGATAGCTTGATTCCAGTGGCATGGAGAGCACAAGACCTGTGTCTGGGCATACCCTTCCCACTCGGGGTGACAAATGCAAAAACAACAGTTGATGGACAGAATGCAGAACAATGTCATACATTAACCCCAGTACAGAGATCTGGGCCTAAATCCATCGTTTTATTGCTCTCCATAATATTCCAGTTTGAACGCAGCCATATGCAAATCAGTCTTGACCCTAAGCCTCATGGGAACAGTCCAGCCCAAACTGCCAAGCCAGGTCCTCCCCGGACTGGAAACAAGCATCCTAGGACCGGTTTCGAGGTCTCACCCCTCTTCAGCCAGGATAGCTTGATTCCAGTGGCATGGAGAGCATGGGACCCATGTCTGGGTATACCCTTCCGGCTCAGGGTGACAAATGCAAAAACAACAGTTGATGGACAGAATGCAGAATAATGTCATACATTCACCCCAGTACAGAGATCTGGGCCTAAATCCATCGTTTTATTGCTCACCATGCCATTCCAGTTTGAACCCAGCCCTATGCAAATCAGTCTTGACCCTGTGCCTCATGGGAACAGGCCAGCCCGAACTGCCAAGCCAGGTCCTCCCCGGACTGGAAACAAGCATCCTAGTACCGGTTTCGGGGTTTCACCCCTCATCAACCAGGATAGCTTGATTGCAGTGGCATGGAGAGCACGGCACCCACGTCTGGGCATACTCTTCCCACTCGGGGAGACAAATTCAAAAACAACAGTTGATGGACAGAATGCAGAAAAATGTCATATATTCACCCCAGTACAGAGATCTGGGCCTAAATCCATCGTTTTTTTGCTCACCATGCCATTCCAGTTTGATCCCAGCCATATGCAAATCAGTCTTGACCCTGTGCCTCATTGGAACAGTTCAGCCCGAACTGCCAAGCCAGATCCTCCCTGGACTGGAAACAAGCATCTTAGGACCGGTTTCAGGGCTTCACCCCTCTTCAGCCAGGATAGCTTGATTCCAGTGGTACGGAGAGCACGGGACCCACGTCTGAGCATACCCTTCCCACTAAGGGTGACAATTGCAAAAACAAAAGTTGATGGACAGAATGCAGAACAATGTCATACATTCACCCCAGTACAGAGATCTGTGCCTAAATCCATCGTTTTTTGCTCACCATGCCATTCCAGTTTGATCCCAGCCATATACAAATCAGTCTTGACCCTTTGCCTCATGGGAACAGTCCAGCCCGAACTGCCAAGCCAGCTCCTCCCTGGACTGGAAACAAGCATCCTAGGACCGGTTTCAGAGTTTCACCCCTTTTCAGCCAGGATAGCTTGATTCCAGTGGCATGGAGAGCACAAGACCTGTGTCTGGGCATACCCTTCCCACTCGGGGTGACAAATGCAAACACAACAGTTGATGGACAGAATGCAGAACAATGTCATAAATTAACCCCAGTACAGAGATCTGGGCCTAAATCCATCGTTTTATTGCTCTCCATGATATTCCACTTTGAACCAAGCCATATGCAAAACAGTCTTGACCCTGTGCCTCATGGGAACAGTCCAGCCCAAACTGCCAAGCCAGGTCCTCCCCGGACTGGAAACAAGCATCCTAGGACCAGTTTCGAGGTCTCACCCCTCTTCAGCCAGGATAGCTTGATTCCAGTGGCATGGAGAGCAGGGGACCCACGTCTGGGCATACCCTTCACACTCGTTGTGACAAATGCAAAAACAACAGTTCATGGACAGAATGCAGAACAATGTCATACATTCACCCCAGTACAGAGATCTGGGCGTAAATCCATCGTTGTTTTGCTCACCATGCCATTCCAGTTTGATCCCAGCCATATGCAAATCAGTCTTGACCCTGTGCCTCATTGGAACACTTCAGCTCGAACTGCCAAGCCAGATCCTCCCTGGACTGGAAACAAGCATCTTAGGACCGGTTTCAGGGCTTCACCCCTCTTCAGCCAGGATAGCTTGATTCCAGAGGCATGGAGAGCACGTGACACACGTCTGGGCATACCCTTCCCACTCAGGGTGACAAATGCAAAAACAAAAGTTGAAGGACAGAGTGCAGAACAATGTCATACATTCCCCCCCCCTACAGAGATCTGGGCCTAAATCCATCGTTTTTTTGCTCACCATGCCATTCCAGTTTGAACCCAGCGCTATGCAAATCAGTCTTGACCCTGTGCCTCATGGGAACAGTCCAGCCCGAACTGCCAAGCCAGGTCCTCGCCGGACTGGAAACAAGCATCCTAGTACCGGTTTCGGGGTTTCACCCCTCATCAACCAGGATAGCTTGATTGCAGTGGCATGGAGAGCACGGCACCCACGTCTGGGCATACCCTTCCCACTCGGGGAGACAAATGCAAAAACAACAGTTGATGGACAGAATGCAGAAAAATGTCATATATTCACCCCAGTACAGAGATCTGGGCCTAAATCCATCGTTTTTTTGCTCACCATGCCATTCCAGTTTGATCCCAGCCATATGCAAATCAGTCTTGATCCTGTGCCTCATGGGAACAGTCCAGCCCGAACTGATAAGCGAGGTCCTCCCTGGACTGGAAACAAGCATCCTAGGACCGGTTTCGGGGTTTCACCCCTCTTCAGCCAGGATAGCTTGATTCCAGTGGCATGGGGAGCAAGGGACCCACGTCTGAGCATACCCTTCCCACTCGTTGTGACAAATGCAAAAACAACAGTTGATGGACAGAATGCAGAACAATGTCATACATTCACCCCATTTGAGAGATCTAGGCCTAAATCCATCGTTGTTTTGCTCACCATGCCATTCCAGTTTGAACCCAGCCAAATGCAAATCAGTCTTGACCCTTTGCCTCATTGGAACAGTCCAGCCCGAACTGGTGAGCCAGGTCCTCCCTGGACTGGAAACAAGCATTCTAGGACCAGTTTCGGGGTTTCACCCCTCTTCAGCCAGGATAGCTTGATTCCAGTGGCATGGAGAGCACGGGACACACGACTGAGCATACCCTTCACACTTGTTGTGACAAATGCAAAAACAACAGTTGATGGACAGAATGCAGAACAATGTCATACATTCACCCCAGTACAGAGATCAGTGCCTAAATCCATCGTTTTTTTGCTCACCATGCCATTCCAGTTTGATCCCAGCCATATACAAATCAGTCTTGACCCTTTGCCTCATGGGAACAGTCCAGGCCGAACTGCCAAGCCAGTTCCTCCCTGGACTGGAAACAAGCATCCTCTGACCGGTTTCGGAGTTTCATCCCTTTTCAGCCAGGATAGCTTGATTCCAGTGGCATGGAGAGCACAAAACCTGTGTCTGGGCATACCCTTCCCACTCGAGGTGACAAATGCAAAAACAACAGTTGATGGACAGAATGCAGAACAATGTCATACATTAACCCCAGTACAGAGATCTGGGCCTAAATCCATCGTTTTATTGCTCTCCATGATATTCCAGTTTGAACCCAGCCATATGCAAATCAGTCTTGACCCTGTGCCTCATGGGAACAGTCCAGCCCAAACTGCCAAGCCAGGTCCTCCCCGGACTGGAAACAAGCATCCTAGGACCGGTTTCGGGGTTTCACCCCTTGTCGTAAATAAGTATTACGCGCTCAGAATTTCTATAATATCAATATGATCATGCATAAAGCAAGAGGCTGAGTCTGTGGTATCAGGTTCAAAAGGGCTTTATTCCAATAACTCGAGTTACAGGGAGAATAGTTCCATCACCACAAGGGATCAGGAAAGGATCAGAGTTCTCAAAATATTCTCAGGATATTCTCAAACTTTATTCACAGAGTACAGTATATATACATTTGATATTATATGTAAGCAGGAGTGCTTCAGGCGGAGCAAGAGAGAATGAGATAAGAGCATGTGGGTGTGTAGGGAGGCATGAAGGTGGGCGTCCACTTGATGATAATAGGTGAGTGTCATAGGTGGGTGGATGCCTGGAGGGGGTTGCATGATCAGCTGGAACTTTACTGGAACTTTGCCTTACTTGTGCTCAACTCGAGCATGACGTGTAACTGACGTGGGGAGGGTTGCTGTGCAACCGGGGAGTCTGGAAGTGAGGCCTTCAGTGTCAGGACGACCAGCACATCTTGTATTATCTGATATCTAAAGTCTGGGGCAGGGACTGATTGGTGACATAGGTTGCCCATCACCAAGAGCCAATGTGGCATCTATTTCTTCATTTACTGCGTAGGCCTTACATGGGGGCTATGGGCTTTTCACTGACGTGAGTTTTGTAATCACATGAAAAGAGACAGAAAGGCTAGGCTTTCTCCTTTGCAGATGGGTGGTGTTTATTCCTCCTTCTCCAGGCAGGAATGTGGTTTCAGTAGGAGTAAGCTGATAACCGTGCTCAATACTGTCTCGGCACCTCGGACAGGGCCCCTTTGGCTGAGGCCCAAGTGTGCAAGGCCAAGGATACGCAGCTGCAGCTCTCAGAGCCCTGGCTGAGCCACTAAAACGGGCTTTCATGAAATGACACGAGTGCAGAAAAACATGATGCAAAACGTGTAGGCCTCAATGCAGAGTTGTCGTTTCTCTCATGGGAGACTGGATGATGGCAGGCCACGTTATAGCATAAGCATCATGATAGATAGGCCATGGAGGGGAAATGCATAGGTTACATGCATGTGCACATGAGCGACGGGGAACACACGGGGACACATAGGCCTCATGATTTTTATTTCCTCATTCCCTCCTTGTCCCCTAGTGGACCCTTCATGTCACATCTATTCTCATGAGACAGTCGATCTGTTCTTGCAGCATTATTTTTCCATTTTCAATGTAAATGGGGATGTGGAACACATGCAGTAGCACACAGGCCGCAAATGGCCGGGCCACACTGCAGACATAGACAACAACTGAATGTCATTAGTAGTATTAATCCACAGACGGTCAACACTTTCCATCCCCATGCCGATATTACTCCCCAGAGCCAACTGGACCAAGTCCACGTGCCTGGGTCTTGGTGTATGCTTTGGGCAATCTTGTGGAGCCTTGTTATTGCTTTGTATACAGACGGTGCGTTATTAGGAATGAAAACGCAACAGCTGGAACCGATGACCCTACAGGCCCCGCCCCTATCCGCCAGGATGACGTCAAGAACAAGACGATTCTGAAGAACGACCATTCTCATAGCAGACTGTTCCTGGGTCAAGTTCCCCAGGGCTGATGCAGTCTCATTAGCAACTGTTTCTAGAATCCTTGTTAGCCTGCGGATGAGTTTACTATTCTGGACGGGACCTATGAAGAAAAAGAATCCTTTGTTGAAATCTGTATATCGTTCCCAAGCTGTTTCAGTCTGGTCAATGCCAGAGGCATCGAGCCCTCGTCTGTGTCTGATAAGTGCTAGTTGGAGATTTTGATGATAGTTCGATGGGGCCAAGAAAACGGGTGGTAAAAGAAATGATATGTAGCACGTCCCACCCCAGTCTAAGGGCAGTTGCACATAGGCTGTCTGGCCACAAATAAAGTAGGTGTGTCGTGATGCTCTGAAATAGGACTTTCCTTTGTCTTTAAACACTAGTATAGTATTACACTCGCTGTGCCCCAAATGTACTGAGCCTTCTTTTCTGACACACAAGTTCCCTTTTACTGGCAGGACTGTAATTGAGGATGGACCTAAATTGTGTATGGGCTTAACATTCAACACTATAAAGTCGAGGGTCGCATTTCCTTGCAGATACTCTTCATTTTCTAGATCTGTACCTTTCCTTTGGGGAAGACCTTCTTCATCTGGGAAACATGCTTCATTCATGACTTTATTCAAGTTACCCCATACCCAGTCACCTCTACACTCCTTGTCTTGACATTCTTTGGCATCACCGTTGATGGATGTCATTAAGGCAAACCAGGCTCCGCAAGAACTATTATGGGAGAACGGAAAAGGGAAAAGAGGCAACACTCCCTTCACCTTCTGATACGGGGGAAGTCGGCCACAGACCCAGCAGTCTGTAGCATTGCTAGTCTGATGTGAATGGTGCAGCATCTGAATAAAGGTATTGTTGCGTAAGGCAAGTCGATATGATAGCTCATGGGATGGCAGATCACTAAATGTGTGCTTTGTGGTATCATTAGTAGAGGAGTGTAAGAGTGAAGCAATAGGAGGAAAAATAGCATGTAGTATTGAGCTGATACATATTATCGTGATACACAGAAGAAATAGAAAAATCAAAGTCACTATACATCTACCACGTAATATTTTACAGTATTTGTTTTTCATCTTGCTCTTTTTCTCATTATCATTGTTCGAGATCTTATGCAAGCCAGAATACATGTTCAACCGCTTCACCACCTAGTGGACTTAATTGATCAAACGGGTTCTGACTTTTTAGATCTAAGTTTAGCTTTGTACTCCTGCTGGGGAGTCTCCTCTAGTAAAGGGGGCTCAAAATCTGAAAAGTTTGTGTCCTTTTGAAAAGAATCGTTATTCCCGAAGTAGCGTTTACAATGATGAAGATGAACCCATCCTTTCCGTCCTTCGACTTTAACAGCGGTCCTCGTGGTTAATAATACCAACTTTGGCGTCTTCCACCTCGGCTCAAGAGGGCTCGTTCTATCAAAGTTCCTTATTAAAACATAATCCCCAGGAGCGAGGGAATGTTCCTTGACCTGGGTGTTGTCAGGGAAGGCGGCAGCAACCTGCGAACGACAAGAGAGTAGTGCAGACATCAAGGAAGCCAGGTAATCTGTCAGCATGTTACTATCAACATCAGTAATCTTTTTAGGCATTGGAGTGCTACCATTCGCATGAAAAAGAGGGCAACCGGCAGGGCTACCATCCAATCTACACCTTTGTCTGCGCAAATCTTTGCTAGTTTTATCTTTAAGGTCTGATTGTGTCTTTCTACAAGGCCTGCTGCCTCAGGATGTCGTACGCAATGGAACTTCCAGGTATACCCTAACAGGAGGGACACCTGTTTCATGAGTTCAGAGGAGAAAGGCTGACCGTTGTCGGAATATACGACACGCGGTAATCCATAACGTGGGAAAAACTCTCGCACCAATTGTCTGGCGGTAGTTACAGCAGTATAATCAGGAACTGGATAGGCCTCTGTCCACCGTGTCAGTGAACATACTACTACCAGGACATATTTGTAACCTCTACATATGTCCATTTGGATATAATCCATCTGGAGGACTTCAAAAGGGTGGTCAGGTGGATGGAATCCACCTTGTTCCATCGGAATGCCTTTACCTGGATTGAATTGGCAACAGATCATACATGTTCTGACCTTTTGTTTCGCTGCTGCACGCAGATGCTTGTTGAACCATATATTCTGTAAGCTGTCTAGCATTGCTTTCTCTCCTAAGTGTGCAGGACTATGTGCGGTATTTATGATCACTTGTACCATCGAATCAGGAAGAAACCATGTTGTTTTGCCCTTAGTCATCCAACCCTGATCAGTCAGTACCCCTCCTTGTTCCGACCATTTCTTTAATTCGTCTAGAGTAGCATGTGTCTGTATGTCTTGTACATCCTTGGAAGGATCCCTGACTGTCATGGCTTTGGTCATTGATGGTATCTGTGAGTTTGTCATGTCTAGTGGGGTCTGAGCTGTCTGTTTAGCTGTTCGGTCTGCCAGATCATTGCCTTGAGAAATGGTATCTGTGGCTTTAGTATGTGCTTTGCATTTCAGGATAGCTATGGCTGTTGGTAAATGTATCGCTTCCAGAAGGGCTTGTATAAGGGGGCCATGCTGTATCTTGGCCCCGTGAGAGGTCAAGAAACCTCTTTCTCTCCACAGTACTCCAAAGTCATGAACTACCCCGAATGCGTATTGTGAATCGGTGTAAATGTTTACTCTCAAGTGCTTAGCTCTTATGCATGCTTGTGTCAAAGCGATGAGCTCTGCTGCTTGTGCTGACAGTATGTCTATTCTTTTAGTCTCTATGATTTCAGTAGCCGTGGTCACTGCATACGCTGCCACTAATTCTCCCGCCCCCGTCCTCATGCATGAGCCGTCAACATAGAGTGTTAGGTCAGGGTCTGGGAGCGCAACATCTGTCAAGTCTTGTCTTGGTTTAGTCACGGTATGTATTACTTCAACACAGTCATGTGGGGAAACGCTTTCTGTACTGGAGGGCAAAAGAGTAGCAGGATTCAGTATGTTGCATCGTCTGATCTCTATGTGTGGTTGAAATAACGTCAGCTCATAACCTGTCAGTCTCGCTACAGTCAGGTGTTGTGTTTGTGTCCGGTTCAAGAGAACCTCTACTGCGTGCGGTACTTGTACTGTCAGGGGGTGGCCCAGCACTATCGAGTCACTTTGTCTTATGGCTAAGGCTGTTGCTGCAACAGATTTTAGGCACGCAGGCAAAGCCTGTGCTACTGGGTCCAATGTACTAGAAAAATAAGCACAGGGCTTGTGTTTTCCTGCATGATCTTGTGTTAGGACAGATAGTGCTGTTCCATCCCGCTCTGTCACAAAAAGCATAAAAGATTTGTTGTAATCAGGGATCGCTAAAACTGGTGCTTGACATAAAGCTCTTTTTAATTCTTCAAATGCCACAGTGTGTTCTTGTGTCCAAGGGAGGACTTTAGTAGAAGCTGCCTCCTGTGTCGTCAACTGTATTAGGGGCTTGGCTATGTAAGCATACTGGGGAATCCACTGCCTGCAATATGAAGTGAGGCCAATGAATGCACGTACTTCCTTTTGTGTCTTGGGCTGTGAAAGGCAAGAAATCAATTGAATACGTTCTGGTGTCAGTCGCCTACCCTCCTTGGATAGCAAGTGCCCAAGGTACGCCACTTGCTATTCACAGAATTGTAGCTTCGAAGGGGACACTTTGTGCCCCTTGTCAGCCAGGAAGTGTAAAACAGTGAGTGATGCATCTGCACAGTCAGTTTCTGATCTTGCAGTGATGAGAATGTCATCTACATACTGTATCAGTGCTGTGGTGGTAGGCATATGAATACTGTCTAGTTGTCTTTTGAGTGCCTGACTGTAGATGCTAGGACTTTCCGTGAAGCCCTGTGGTGCTTTTGTGAATCTGAAGCTGCGGCCTTTTAAACTGAAACCGAAAAGATATTGGCTGTCCGGATGTATTGGGATACTGAAAAATGCGTTCTTCAGATCGATAACTGTAAAGAACGTGGCCTTCGCATCAATGGCAGTCAATAATGAAGAAATGTCCGGGACCACAGGGTACTGTGGCACCACACATTTGTTTAATTCTCGCAGGTCCACAACTAATCTATAGACAGGTGATGTATTGGGATCAGTTCTTTTAAGAATAGGAAGAACAGGTGAGTTGCATATGTTTGAATCTGTCTCTATCACCACCCCTTGTGCGATGAGTTCATCGATTATTTTCAGTAACCCTACTTCAGCCTCAGGTGGGATTTTGTATTATCTAATCCGTGGCAGCACTACTCCTTCCTTGAGGGTGACCTGGTGTGGTGTAATGTTCATGAAACCTACGTCAGTCGGGCCTTGTGCCCATAGGTGCTGTGGTACATTTTGGAGCCTAATTTCAATATCTTTCATTACAAAATGTCCCTTGAAATCACGTAAATACAGTCGCACTCCTACTGGCGAGCAACAGATAATTGCTCCCAGTTCCTTTAATGTTTTTATGCCAAGTAAGTTTTCTGGACATGATTTAGTAAGCAGTAAGTCTGTTGTATGTATTAGTGGACCAACTCCTAAAGAGACTGGTTCTGAAACCTCATTAATAATAGGCTTTCCTGAAAAGCCCAGGGATATACTCTTTGAGCCCGAGAGGGGTGCCCCTGGAACCTCGGAATGACTGATGGTAGTTCTACTCGCCCCAGTGTCAATCAAAAACGTTTTATTTTGTCCTAGTAAACGTGCATGTACATAGGGATCCGCTTGGTCCACAGGAACTGGAATAAGGGGCAAGTCGAATTCCCTCTCTGGGCTGTTTCATGAATATGCTTGGTATTCTGGATAGTTAGTTTGAGCGTGCTCATACATTTGTGTTGTGGCGTGGGCTGGTGCAGGTGCATGGACAGGCGGCGGCGGTGGTGGAAACGTATCTGATGTCTGATGTGTGTTATTTTCTTTGGGAGGATAAGGACGTGGCTTTGTTTTACCTATAGCTATATTGTGTTTCAGGACTGCACATTCATTTACGAAGTGGCCTGGCTTCTTGCAATAATTACAGGTCCCATTACTTTGTTTCGTGCTATTTTTGTTCGTGTTTGTGTTTGCCGGTGTCGATTGGGCCACCAGCATCTTCATCTTTGTGTCTTTCATGCGTCTCTTTTCCTGGTCGTGTTCTTCTCTAATTCTATTCTGGTGGTATTGTAACATCTGTAACATTTGGGAAGGGCTGTTTGCTTGCCAAGTACTCTCAACTTTCAGTACCCGATACTTCACCTCTGGTAGGGAATTTTCTACTAGTTTGCTCACGAAAAGATGGGGATATGAATCGCTACCGGGCTTAAGACCACTATTGATAGTGAAACACTTCTCAAACCTAGAGTAAAAATCGCTAGTGTCCTCGTCTGGTTTCTGTTTACAGGCTGAAATAGCATCCCAGTCTTCTTTCTTGGTAATTAATAATCTGGGCAAAACTTGTACAAGGAGTTCAGGTAAGTCTTTAGCTCGGGGACCCAGACCAACCCCCGGGCCTCTTCCCTCTTCCTCTCTTTCCAACAGATCCCAGCTGAGCTTTTTCTCTCCCACCTCCCAGTCCTGTCCTTTCAGCTTCTCGTAAATACCAGCAGGCAATAGTACTTTTAATAACTTTAGAATGTCAGCATATGTATATTCTCCTAAGCGAAGAATATCTTTTAGTTCTCGGTGAAACCCCCCCGGGTCTTTATCATGGGAGGGCAACATTTTTTTCATTTCCAGTATCTCTAATTTTGACAAGGGGGTGTAGACATACACCCGTTGCAGCTCATTGTTTGCATCCTTTACCGGATGAACCTATCGTAGGGGGTTCAGCTTGTCGTATGACTGTCCCTTAACCTGTGGTGGAGCGGGAAGCAGGGACCTAGTCACGTATACTATATATTTGTGTCGCTGATCCAGGATGACATTAATCAATTCAGTACCAATGTTCATCCACCTGTCTAGTATTATGTCGTCCAGCAACTTATATAATAGACCAGGACCAGAATATTGACTCTCATACAACGTGATCAAATGTTGGACCATGTAAACACCAGCTATGCGCTGTTCGTTTGGTGGGAGGCTCAAGAACGTTTGTGCTACGATATCATTATTATATATATCATATTGGGATATCCACAGGGTGGCTGACCGTGCTAATTCATTTTTGGTCGGGGTGAGGGGCTGATCGTTACCTAACCATTTATTCACCGCTTTTTCAGTGATTTGGAACAAACTTTCAAGGGAATATCTTTCTTTTATAGCCGTTCCCTGTTTACGGTGATTGAGGCCCTTGGGCCTTTCGAATCGCCGGGCATGGCCCACATAATGTATTCTGTCTTTGTCTCCTGCTTCATCATCAGATGATAACTCAGCCTTTTCGTTTGGGCCTCCTTCGTGTGACGCTATTATTTCCTTTCGGATTTTGGTCAACATGTTGTCTGTCTGGCCTGATTTATCATGCTGACCGGCATCTATGCGATCACTCCAACCAATATAACAACGGTCTACGTCCCCGTCGCCTTCGTCTTTTTCCCTGATCAGACAGTTAATTAGGAAGCGAAGGATATAGTTCTTAATAATTACTTTTCTATTTTGTACAGCTTCTGCTATGCACTCAGAACCTTCCCCTGTTCTTATGAATGTGTACATTTTCTTTAGATGTTTATCCATATCTGGTAATTTTTCCAAATCTGCGACTGCTCGTCTAAGCCGTAGTGAAAACACGAGCATTCTGCCCTTTCCTGGATCTGGGTCATATATACATTCGGAGATGTCTACTTTTACTGTCGGCCCCCCTCCTGATGTTGCCCCGGATCCTCCCTCCCCGCCGTCCTCGAGCTCCTGGAGCTGTTCTTGCGTTGGGGGTGCAGGGAAAAATCCGTCCACGTATGCTGGTGGGGATTCCTCTAGGTAGGTGTTAATGAACGTGTCGGTTGCTGTTTGTTTTATTTTTCGTGGTACTTGCGGTGGCACTCTAATGGGTCTTTCTACTGGGGCCACTTTTGCTAGTTCCTCTGAAAGGACGGGATAAATACCAGCAACGACAGTATTTCTTTTTCTTTCAGTCTGCTCTCTTTTTACCCGTTCCCCTTCCTCCTGTAATTTCTCTTCTTTGGCTTTTTCGGACTCCTGTCTACTTCTCTCTGCTTTGTGGAACTCTTTCTCTGTTCTTCTATGTGACTCCTTGCGCCATAACTCAATGGCATCCTTCTGAGCAGGTCTAGATTTTCTCTTCCATATCTCTTCCTCTACCTTCATAATGCATTCCGCATCCCACGTTCCCGTGATGGGCCATCTATACTTTGTCTCTAAATCCTTCGTGTAATCCACCCATAGTTCTAAAAACAACACGGCTTCTAAACCATGCTTACAGTACATGAAATGTCCAGGTGTGTCTCTAGGCGGAATGTTAACTGGTTCCTCTAGTACACCTTTTCTCGTACATATCTTACGCAGTTTCGAAAACAACGGCATGTTGGAATGTAACCGAAAACAAAAATCACAATGACTCAAAAAACAAAAATCACAATGAAACAAACATACATAAAAACCTGACACATTCAGACCTAACTGAACCTGACTAAGACAATAACATTCATACAGTTATATCGGTGCACCTGAAAACTTGGACTTTAATTCTTTAATTCTTTAATTCTTGATGCATGCTCTTGAACATACCGGTCTCACAAGTGAGACACGTCTTTACCGTGTTCATTAAATGAACCCGTCTTTATTGCAACCCCCATGAAAAACTCACCGGGAAGCAGAACTTGAACTTGAACTTGAAGGCCTTGGACACTTGACGCTGCGTAGGGAATGGCGTATCTTAGGTGGATCTCTAGAAACCTCGGACACAGCTCTCTCGCAGGGTGGGCTCTGGGTCGGGACGATCCGCAATCCTCACCGCCTCGTATGGATGCC
The DNA here is from genome assembly GCF_964204655.1 of Triturus cristatus. Lineage (NCBI taxonomy): Eukaryota > Metazoa > Chordata > Amphibia > Caudata > Salamandridae > Triturus > Triturus cristatus. The sequence goes on from NC_140579.1 coordinate 877,020,510, forward strand.
TGGTCGCAGTCCGTCTCCTTCGTTGGCCTGAGGGAGTTGGCGGGAAAACCCGCGACGTGTACACTCGAAGTCCGTCACGGCTGTAGAAGGGGGCAAAACTGGACCTTCATCTCCGGCGCATGGGGAAGGAGATTTGTCCCTGTTCGGGCGCCATTAATGTCGTAAATAAGTATTACGCGCTCAGAATTTCTATAATATCAATATGATCATGCATAAAGCAAGAGGCTGAGTCTGTGGTATCAGGTTCAAAAGGGCTTTATTCCAATAACTCGAGTTACAGGGAGAATAGTTCCATCACCACAAGGGATCAGGAAGGGATCAGAGTTCTCAAAATATTCTCAGGATATTCTCAAACTTTATTCACAGAGTACAGTATATATACATTTGATATTATACGTAAGCAGGAGTGCTTCAGGCGGAGCAAGAGAGAATGAGATAAGAGCATGTGGGTGTGTAGGTAGGCGTGAAGGTGGGCGTCCACTTGATGATAATAGGTGAGTGTCATAGGTGGGTGGATGCCTGGAGGGGGTTGCGTGATCAGCTGGAACTTTACTGGAACTTTGCCTTACTTGTGCTCAACTCGAGCATGACGTGTAACTGACGTGGGGAGGGTTGCTGTGCAACCGGAGAGTCTGGAAGTGAGGCCTTCAGTGTCAGGACGACCAGCACATCTTGTATTATCTGATATCTAAAGTCTGGGGCAGGGACTGATTGGTGACATAGGTTGCCCATCGACAAGAGCCAATGTGGCATCTATTTCTTCATTTACTGCGTAGGCCTTACATCGGGGCTATGGGCTTTTCACTGACGTGAGTTTTGTAATCACATGAAAAGAGACAGAAAGGCTAGGCTTTCTCCTTTGCAGACGGGTGGTGTTTATTCCTCCTTCTCCAGGCAGGAATGTGGTTTCAGTAGGAGTAAGCTGATAACCGTGCTCAATACTGTCTCGGCACCTCGGACAGGGCCCCTTTGGCTGAGGCCCAAGTGTGCAAGGCCAAGGATACGCAGCTGCAGCTCTCAGAGCCCTGGCTGAGCCACTAAAACGGGCTTTCATGAAATGACACGAGTGCAGAAAAACATGATGCAAAACGTGTAGGCCTCAATGCAGAGTTGTCGTTTCTCTCATGGGAGACTGGATGATGGCAGGCCACGTTATAGCATAAGCATCATGATAGACAGGCCATGGAGGGGAAATGCATAGGTTACATGCATGTGCACATGAGCGACGGGGAACACACGGGGACACATAGGCCTCATGATTTTTATTTCCTCACCCTCTTCAACCAGGATAGCTTGATTGCAGTGGCATGGAGAGCACAGGACCCATGTCTGGGTATACCCTTCCCACTCAGGGTGATAAATGCAAAAACAACAGTTGATGGACAGAATGCAGAGCAACGTCATACATTCACCCCAGTGCAGAGATCTGCGCCTAAATCCATCGTTTTATTGCTCACCATGCCATTCCACCTTCAACCCAGCCTTATGCAAATCAGTCCTGACCCTGTGCCTCATGGGAACAGTCCAGCCCGAACTGCCAAGCCAGGTCCTCCCTGGACTGGAAACAAGCATCCTAGGACCAGTTTTGGGGTTTCACCCCTCTTCAGCCAGGATAGCTGGATTCCAGTGGCATGGAGAGCACGGGACCCACGTCTGAGCATACCCTTCCCACTCGTTGTGACAAATGCAAAAACAACAGTTGATGGACAGAATGCAGAACAATGTCATACATTCACCCCAGTTGAGAGATCTGGGCCTAAATCCATTGTTGTTTTGCTCACCATGCCATTCCAGTTTGAACCCAGCCAAATGCAAATCAGTCTTGACCCTTTGCCTCATTGGAACAGTCCAGCCTGAACTGGTGAGCCAGTTCCTCCGTGGACCTGAAACAAGCATCCTAGGACCGGTTTTGGGGTTTCACCCCTCTTCAGCCAGGATAGCTTGATTCCAGTGGCATGGAGAGCACGGGACCCACGACTGAGCATACACTTCACACTCGTTGTGACAAATGCAAAAAAAACAGTTGATGGACAGAATGTAGAACAATGTCATACATTCACCCCAGTACAGAGATCTGTGCCTAAATCCATTGTTTTTTTGCTCACCATGCCATTCCAGTTTGATCCCAGCCATACGCAAATCAGTCTTGACCCTGTGCCTCAAGGGAACAGTCCAGCCCGAACTGCCAAGCTAGTTCCTCCCTGGACTGGAAACAAGCATCCTAGGACCGGTTTCGGAGTTTCACCCCTTTTCAGCCAGGATAGCTTGTTTCCAGTGGAATGGAGAGCACAAGACCTGTGTCTGGGCATACCCTTCCCACTCGGGGTGACAAATGCAAAAACAACAGTTGATGGACAGAATGCAGAACAATGTCATACATTAACCCCAGTACAGAGATCTGGGCCTAAATCCATCGTTTTATTGCTCTCCATGATATTCCACTTTGAACCCAGCCATAAGCAAATCAGTCTTGACCCTGTGCCTCATGGGAACAGTCCAGCCCGAACTGCCAAGCCAAGTCTTTCCCGGACTGGAAACAAGCATCCTAGGACCGGTTTCAGGGTTTCACCCCTCTTCAACCAGGATAGCTTGATTGCAGTGGCATGGAGAGCACGGGACCCATGTCTGGATATACCCTTCCCACTCGGGGAGACAAATGCAAAAACAACAGTTGATGGACAGAATACAGAACAATGTCATACATTCACCCCAGTACAGAGATCTGGGCCTAAATTCATCGATTTTTTGCTCACCATGCCATTCCAGTTTGAACCCAGCCATAAGCAAATCAGTCTTGACCCTGTGCCTCATGGGAACAGTCCAGCCCGAACTGCCAAGCCAGGTCCTCCCCGGACTGGAATCAAGCATCCTAGGACCGGTTTCGGGGTTTCACCCCTCTTCAACCAGGATAGCTTGATTGCAGTGGCATGGAGAGCACGGGACCCATGCCTGGATATACCCTTCCCACTCGGGGAGACAAATGCAAAAACAACAGTTGATGGACAGAATGCAGAACAATGTCATACATTCACCCCAGTACAGAGATCTGGGCCTAAATTCATCAATTTTTTGCTCACCATGCCATTCCAGTTTGAACCCAGCCAAATGCAAATCAGTCTTGACCCTGTGCCTCATGGGAACAGTCCAGCCCGAACTGCCAAGCTAGTTCCTCCCTGGACTGGAAACAAGCATCCTAGGACCGGTTTCGGAGTTTCACCCCTATTCAGCCAGGATAGCTTGATTCCAGTGGCATGGAGAGCACAAGACCTATGTCTGGGCATACCCTTCCCACTCGGGGTGACAAATGCAAAAACAACAGTTGATGGACAGAATGTAGAACAATGTCATACATTAACCCCAGTACAGAGATCTGGGCCTAAATCCATCGTTTTATTGCTCTCCATGATGTTCCACTTTGAACCCAGCCATAAGCAAATCAGTCTTGACCCTGTGCCTCATGGGAACAGTCCAGCCCGAACTGCCAAGCCAGGTCCTCCCCGGACTGGAAACAAGCATCCTAGGACCGGTTTGAGGGTTTCACCCCTCTTCAACCAGGATAGCTTGAATGTAGTGGCATGAAGAGCACGGGACCAATGTCTGGGTATACCCTTCCCACTTCGGGAGATAAATGCAAAAACAACAGTTGATGGACAGAATGCAGAACAATGTCATACATTCACCCCAGTACAGAGATCTGGGCCTAAATTCATAGATGTTTTGCTCACCATGCCATTCCAGTTTGAACCCAGCCAAATGCAAATCAGTCTTGACCCTTTGCCTCATTGGAACAGTCCAGCCCGAACTGCCAAGCCAGGTCCTCTCTGAACCGGAAACAAGCATCCTAGTACCGGTTTCGGGGTTTCACCCCTCTTCAGCCAGGATAGCTTGATTCCAGTGGCATGGAGAGCACGGGACCCACGTCTGAGCATACCCTTCCCACTCGTTGTGACAAAGGCAAAAACAACAGTTGATGGACAGAATGCAGAACAATGTCATACATTTACCCCAGTAGAGAGATCTGGGCCTAAATCCATTGTTTTTTTGCTCACCATACCATTCCAGTTTGAACCCAACCAAATGCAAATCAGTCTTGACCCTGTGCCTCATGGGAACAGTAAAGCCTGAACTGCCAAACCAGGTCCTCCCTGGACCGGAAACTAGCATCCTAAGACCTGTTTCGGGGTTTCAACCCTCTTCAGCCAGGATAGCTTGATTCCAGTGGCATGGAGAGCCCGGGACCCACGTCTGAGCATACCCTTCCAACTCGTTGTGACAAATGCAAAAACAACAGTTGATGGATAGAATGCAGAACAATGTCATACATTTACCCCAGTAGAGAGATCTGGGCCTAAATCCATTGTTTTTTTGCTCACCATGCCATTCCAGTTTGATCCCAGCCATATGCAAATCAGTCTTTGTCAACCTCCGAGCCTCTTATATCTCGTCCCTATCTGTTTCCAACACTCACAACACTACATCTCCCACAATGCATTGTGAGGTCTATCACCCTGTATGCTTTCCCATGCTGCTCTGAAATGCAGGTCAGCTGACTTCTGGTATAAAGGCCAACCACGTCCGTTATCCGGTGCTTGGCTTCCTCTTTTGGGTTAGAACCACGCCCCCTTTTTTGAATTCCTTGAATCTGCAGAGTGATGTTCTCTATCTGGACTGGGTAATATAGAGACTACCGCTCGCTAAGAAGATCTTGTCTGGATATTACAGGCTGTGCCCGAACCTGAACCTATCCTGCAGCAGTGCGAGTTCGTGCTGCATTTTCCCTTTCCTTGACAACGCGAGGACGCGTTGCAGCCTGATTCACTTTGCCAACCCCGCCCAGCTCTCGGTAACGCGAGGACGCGTTACCGTTGGAATTATCGGGACTCTCCTGGCTCCTGAAGAAACTGCGGAGAAAGAGCGCGAGGAAGCGCCGGTTACTTATTTTTGTTTTCTTTGGAGAGACACATACACACTTCCCCTTCGGCCGAGAAAGAGCGTGAGAAAGCGCTAACTATTATTTTTTGATTTTGCCTCTCACACGTCACACGTACTTTAAGAAATCTCTCTGGACATAGAAATCTGTTTGTCCCGTGGGTGTGTGAGAGCGGACTTTTTCGTGTACACTGAGTCAGTCTGCTGTTTGTTCGTCTACAACGAACTCTCTGTAAAACGTGCGCCTGAGCAAAAGCAGTGATTATCGGGGGCCACAGTGCAAGACTTGCTCATTTTGAAAGAACCTTTCCGTTCTTCTTCTATATACACGTAGATTTCCTCGAGCGCCTCAACGTGGAAGAAAACCTGTTGTCAAAAGAAGATCTTGCTTTCTTTTCTGTGGTTCCTCTGGTGGATTGGCTATTACTTCTATGGACTGCACAGCAGGCTGAATAGTTCTTCTTTACCTACCAGATTGAAGAACACGAATTATCCCCCACTTCCTTGATTTATATTGACCTACATTATGCCTCTCTGCTGAAGGTGCTTTTGGTGAGTCTGGGAAAGCATATGTGGTAACTCTCGTACTTGCACAAGGTCTATAACTCTTTGTTTCCTTCCGTTTCCTTGATACTTATGTTTCCTTTTTTTCTTTTTCAAACAGTTATCCCGCCATTGGTCCCTAGGACACCCACATCGCTGGTGGTTCTTTTTGGTCTCTCCATTCCCTTGGGATATCTTTCCACCCCCGGTATCCTAGTTCCTAGGGTTGGATATCTTCTGCGGGTGTGGTTAGACATTATCTTTGCTTCCGTGGATATTGGTCTGACGGGTCTGGAACATAAAATTCCGAAAGTCTTGACCCTGTGCCTCATGGGAACAGTCCATTCCGAACTGCCAAGCAAGTTCCTCCCTGGACTGGAAACAAGCATCCTAGGACAAGTTTCGGGTTTTCACCCCTTTTCAGCCAGGATAGCTTGATTCCAGTGGCATGGACAGCACAGGACCCACGTCTGGGCAAACCCTTCCCACTCGGGGTGACAAATGCAAAAACAACAGTTGATGGACAGAATGCAGAACAATGTCATACATTCACCCCAGAACAGAGATCTGGGCCTAAATCCATCATTTTGTTGCTCACCATGCCATTCCAGTTTGATCCCAGCCATATGCAAATCAGTCTTGACCCTGTGCCTCATGGGAACAGTCCAACCCGAACTGCCAAGCTAGTTCCTCCCTGGACTGGAAACAAGCATCCTAGGACTGGTTTCGGGGTTTCACTCCTTTTCAGCCAGGATAGCTTGATTCCAGTGGCATGGAGAGCACGGGACCCACGTCTGGGCATACCCTTCCCACTTGGGTGAGAAATGCAAAAACAGCAGTTGATGGACAGAATGCAGAACAATGTCATACATTCACCCCAGTACAGAGATCTGGGCCTAAATCCATTGTTTTTGTTGCTCACCATGCCAGTTTGAACCCAGCCAAATGTAAATCAGTCTTGACCCTGTGCCTCATTGGAACAGTTCAGCCCGAACTGCCAAGCCAGGTCCTCCCTGGACTGGAAACAAGCATCTTAGGACCGGTTTCAGGGCTTCACCCCTCTTCAGCCAGGATAGCTTGATTCCAGTGGCATGGAGAGCACGGGACCCACGTCTGAGCATACTCTTACCACTCAGGGTGACAATTGCAAAAACAAAAGTTGATGGACAGAGTGCAGAACAATTTCATACATTCACCCCCATACAGAGATCTGAGCCTAAATCCATCGTTTTTTTGCTCACCATGCCATTCCAGTTTGAACCCAGCCCTATGCAAATCAGTCTTGACCCTGTGCCTCATGGGAACAGTCCAGCTCGAACTGCCAAGCCAGGTCCTCCCTGGACTGGAAACAAGGATCCTAGGACCAGTTTCAGGGTTTCACCCCTCTTCAGCCAGGATAGCTTGATTCCATTGGCATGGAGAGCACGGGACCCACATCTGGGCATACCCTTCCCACTCGGGGTGACAAATGCAAAAACAAAACTTGATGGACAAAATGCAGAACAATGTCATACATTCACCCCAGTACAGAGATCTGGGCCTAAATCCATCGTTTTTTTGCTCACCATGCCATTCCAGTTTGAACCCAGCCATGTGCAAATCAGTCTTGACCCTGTGCCTCATGGGAACAGTCCAGCCCAAACTGCCAAGCCAGGTCCTCCCTTGACTGGAAACAAGCATCCTAGGACCGGTATCGGAGTTTCAACCCTCTTCAACCAGGATAGCTTGATTGCATTGGCATGGAGAGCACTGGACCCACATCTGGGCATACCCTTCCCACTCGGGGTGACAAATGCAAAAACAAAACTTGATGGAAAAAATGCAGAACAATGTCATACATTCACCCCAGTACAGAGAACTGGGCCTAAATCCATCGATTTTTTGCTCACCATGCCATTCGAGTTTGAACCCAGCCAAATGCAAATCAGTCTTGACCCTGTGCCTCATTGGAACAGTGCAGCCCAATCTGCCAAGCCAGGTCCTCCCTGGACTGGAAACAAGCATCCTAGGACCGGTTTCGAGGTCTCACCCCTCTTCAGCCAGGATAGCTTGATTCCAGTGGCATGGAGAGCAGGGGACACACGTCTGGGCATACCCTTCACACTCGTTGTGAAAAATACAAAAACAACAGTTCATGGACAGAATGCAGAACAATGTCATACATTCACCCCAGTACAGAGATCTGGGCCTAAATCCATCGTTTTTTTGCTCACCATGCCATTCCAGTTTGATCCCAGCCATATGCAAATCAGTCTTGACCCTGTGCCTCATTGGAACAGTTCAGCCCGAACTGCCAAGCCAGATCCTCCCTGGACTGGAAACAAGCATCTTAGGACCGGTTTCAGGGCTTCACCCCTCTTCAGCCAGGATAGCTTGATTCCAGTGGCATGGAGAGCACGGGACCCACGTCTGAGCATACCCTTCCCACTCAGGGTGACATTTTCAAAAACAAAAGTTGATGGACAGAGTGCAGAACAATGTCATACATTCACCCCCATACAGAGACTTGTGCCTAAATCCATCGTTTTTTGCTCACCATGCCATTCCAGTTTGAACCCAGCCCTATGCAAATCAGTCTTGACCCTGTGCCTCATGGGAACAGTCCAGCTCGAACTGCCAAGCCAGGTCCTCCCTGGACTGGAAACAAGGATCCTAGGACCAGTTTCAGGGTTTCACCCCTCTTCAGCCAGGATAGCTTGATTCCAGTGGCATGGAGAGCACGGGACCCACATCTGGGCATACCCTTCCCACTCAGGGTGACAAATGCAAATACAACAGTTCATGGACAGAATGCAGAACAATGTCATACATTCCCCCCAGTACAGAGATCTGGGCCTAAATGCATTATTTTATTGCTCACCATGCAATTCCACTTTGAACCCATCCATAGACAAATCAGTCTTGACCCTGTGTCTCATGGGAATAGTCCATCCCGAATTGCCAAGCCAGGTCCTACCCGGACTGGAAATAAGCATCCTAGGACCAGTTTCGGGGTTTCACCCCTCTTCAACCAGGATAGCTTGATTGCAGTGGCATGGAGAGCACTGGACCCACGTCTGGGCATACCCTTCCCACTCGGGGAGACAAATGCAAAAACAACAGTTGATGGACAGAATGCAGAACAATGTCATACATTCACCCCAGTACAGAGATCTGGGCCTAAATCTATCGATTGTTTGCTCACCATGCCATTCCAGTTTGAACCCAGCCAATCGCAAATCAGTCTTGACCCTGTGCCTCATTGGAACAGTCCAGCCCAAACTGCCAAGCCAGGTCCTCCCTGGACCGGAAACAAGCATCCTAGGACCGGTTTCGGGGTGTCACCCCTCTTCAGCCAGGATAGCTTGATTCCAGTGGCATGGAGAGCACGGGACCCACGTCTGAGCATACCCTTCCCACTCATTGTGACAAATGTAAAAACAACAGTTGATGGATAGAATGCAGAACAATGTCATACATTTACCCCAGTAGAGAGATCTGGGCCTAAATCCATTGTTTTTTTGCTCAATATGCCATTCCAGTTTGATCCCAGCCATTTGCGAATCAGTCTTGACCCTGTGCCTCATGGGAACAGTCCATTCTGAACTGCCAAGCTAGTTCCTCCCTGGACTGGAAACAAGCATCCTAGGACCGGTTTCGGGGTTTCACCCCTCTTCAGCCAGGATAGCTTGATTCCAGTGGCATGGAGAGCACAGGACCTACGTCTGAGCATACCCTTCCCACTCGGGGTGAGAAATATAAAAACAACAGTTGATGGACAGAATGCAGAACAATGTCATGCATTCACTCCAGTACAGAGATCTGGCCCTAAATCCATCACTTTTTTGCTCACCATGCCATTCCAGTTTGATCCCAGCCATATGCAAATCAGTCTTGACCCTGTGCCTCATGGGAACAGTCCATTCCGAACTGCCAAGCTAGTTCCTCTCTGGACTGGAAACAAGCATCCTAGGACTGGTTTCGGGGTTTCACCCCTCTTCAGCCAGGATAGCTTGATTCCAGTGGTATGGAGAGCACAGGACCTACGTCTGAGCATACCCTTCCCACTCGGGGTGAGAAATGCAAAAACAACATTTGATGGACAGAATGCAGAACAATGTCATGCATTCACCCCAGTACAGAGATCTGGCCCTAAATCCATCGTTTTTTTGCTCACCATGCCATTCCAGTTTGAACCCAGCCCTATGCAAATCAGTCTTGACCCTGTGCCTCATGGGAACAGTCCAGCTCGAACTGCCAAGCCAGGTCCTCCCTGGACTGGAAACAAGGATCCTAGGACCAGTTTCAGGGTTTCACCCCTCTTCAGCCAGGATAGCTTGATTCCATTGGCATGGAGAGCACGGGACCCACATCTGGGCATACCCTTCCCACTCGGGGTGACAAATGCAAAAACAAAACTTGATGGACAAAATGCAGAACAATGTCATACATTCACCCCAGTACAGAGATCTGGGCCTAAATCCATCGTTTTTTTGCTCACCATGCCATTCCAGTTTGAACCCAGCCATGTGCAAATCAGTCTTGACCCTGTGCCTCATGGGAACAGTCCAGCCCAAACTGCCAAGCCAGGTCCTCCCTTGACTGGAAACAAGCATCCTAGGACCGGTATCGGAGTTTCAACCCTCTTCAACCAGGATAGCTTGATTGCATTGGCATGGAGAGCACTGGACCCACATCTGGGCATACCCTTCCCACTCGGGGTGACAAATGCAAAAACAAAACTTGATGGAAAAAATGCAGAACAATGTCATACATTCACCCCAGTACAGAGAACTGGGCCTAAATCCATCGATTTTTTGCTCACCATGCCATTCGAGTTTGAACCCAGCCAAATGCAAATCAGTCTTGACCCTGTGCCTCATTGGAACAGTGCAGCCCAATCTGCCAAGCCAGGTCCTCCCTGGACTGGAAACAAGCATCCTAGGACCGGTTTCGAGGTCTCACCCCTCTTCAGCCAGGATAGCTTGATTCCAGTGGCATGGAGAGCAGGGGACACATGTCTGGGCATACCCTTCACACTCGTTGTGAAAAATACAAAAACAACAGTTCATGGACAGAATGCAGAACAATGTCATACATTCACCCCAGTACAGAGATCTGGGCCTAAATCCATCGTTTTTTTGCTCACCATGCCATTCCAGTTTGATCCCAGCCATATGCAAATCAGTCTTGACCCTGTGCCTCATTGGAACAGTTCAGCCCGAACTGCCAAGCCAGATCCTCCCTGGACTGGAAACAAGCATCTTAGGACCGGTTTCAGGGCTTCACCCCTCTTCAGCCAGGATAGCTTGATTCCAGTGGCATGGAGAGCACGGGACCCACGTCTGAGCATACCCTTCCCACTCAGGGTGACATTTTCAAAAACAAAAGTTGATGGACAGAGTGCAGAACAATGTCATACATTCACCCCCATACAGAGACTTGTGCCTAAATCCATCGTTTTTTGCTCACCATGCCATTCCAGTTTGAACCCAGCCCTATGCAAATCAGTCTTGACCCTGTGCCTCATGGGAACAGTCCAGCTCGAACTGCCAAGCCAGGTCCTCCCTGGACTGGAAACAAGGATCCTAGGACCAGTTTCAGGGTTTCACCCCTCTTCAGCCAGGATAGCTTGATTCCAGTGGCATGGAGAGCACGGGACCCACATCTGGGCATACCCTTCCCACTCAGGGTGACAAATGCAAATACAACAGTTCATGGACAGAATGCAGAACAATGTCATACATTCCCCCCAGTACAGAGATCTGGGCCTAAATGCATTATTTTATTGCTCACCATGCAATTCCACTTTGAACCCATCCATAGACAAATCAGTCTTGACCCTGTGTCTCATGGGAATAGTCCATCCCGAATTGCCAAGCCAGGTCCTACCCGGACTGGAAATAAGCATCCTAGGACCAGTTTCGGGGTTTCACCCCTCTTCAACCAGGATAGCTTGATTGCAGTGGCATGGAGAGCACTGGACCCACGTCTGGGCATACCCTTCCCACTCGGGGAGACAAATGCAAAAACAACAGTTGATGGACAGAATGCAGAACAATGTCATACATTCACCCCAGTACAGAGATCTGGGCCTAAATCTATCGATTGTTTGCTCACCATGCCATTCCAGTTTGAACCCAGCCAATCGCAAATCAGTCTTGACCCTGTGCCTCATTGGAACAGTCCAGCCCAAACTGCCAAGCCAGGTCCTCCCTGGACCGGAAACAAGCATCCTAGGACCGGTTTCGGGGTGTCACCCCTCTTCAGCCAGGATAGCTTGATTCCAGTGGCATGGAGAGCACGGGACCCACGTCTGAGCATACCCTTCCCACTCATTGTGACAAATGCAAAAACAACAGTTGATGGATAGAATGCAGAACAATGTCATACATTTACCCCAGTAGAGAGATCTGGGCCTAAATCCATTGTTTTTTTGCTCAATATGCCATTCCAGTTTGATCCCAGCCATTTGCGAATCAGTCTTGACCCTGTGCCTCATGGGAACAGTCCATTCTGAACTGCCAAGCTAGTTCCTCCCTGGACTGGAAACAAGCATCCTAGGACCGGTTTCGGGGTTTCACCCCTCTTCAGCCAGGATAGCTTGATTCCAGTGGCATGGAGAGCACAGGACCTACGTCTGAGCATACCCTTCCCACTCGGGGTGAGAAATATAAAAACAACAGTTGATGGACAGAATGCAGAACAATGTCATGCATTCACTCCAGTACAGAGATCTGGCCCTAAATCCATCACTTTTTTGCTCACCATGCCATTCCAGTTTGATCCCAGCCATATGCAAATCAGTCTTGACCCTGTGCCTCATGGGAACAGTCCATTCCGAACTGCCAAGCTAGTTCCTCTCTGGACTGGAAACAAGCATCCTAGGACTGGTTTCGGGGTTTCACCCCTCTTCAGCCAGGATAGCTTGATTCCAGTGGTATGGAGAGCACAGGACCTACGTCTGAGCATACCCTTCCCACTCGGGGTGAGAAATGCAAAAACAACATTTGATGGACAGAATGCAGAACAATGTCATGCATTCACTCCAGTACAGAGATCTGGCCCTAAATCCATCATTTTTTTGCTCACCATGCCATTCCAGTTTGAACCCAGCAATATAAAAATCAGTCTTGACCCTGTGCCTCATGGCAACAGTCCAACCCGAACTGCCAAGCGAGGTCCTTCCTGGACTGGAAACAAGCATGATAGAACCGGTTTCGGGTTTTCATCCCTCTTCAGCCAGGATAGCTTGATTCCAGGGGCATGGAGAGCACGTGACCCACGTCTGGGCATACCCTTCCCACTCAGGATGACAAATGCAAATACAACAGTTCATGGACAGAATGCAGAACAATGTCATACATTCCCCCAGTACAGAGATCTGGGCCTAAATGCATTATTTTATTGCTCACCATGCAATTCCACTTTGAACCCATCCATATACAAATCAGTCTTGACCCTGTGTCTCATGGGAATAGTCCAGCCCGAATTGCCAAGCCAGGTCCTCCCCGGACTGGAAATAAGCATCCTAGGACCAGTTTCGGGGTATCACCCCTCTTCAACCAGGATAGCTTGATTGCAGTGGCATGGAGAGCACTGGACCCACGTCTGGGCATACCCTTCCCACTCGGGGAGACAAATGCAAAAACAACAGTTGATGGACAGAATGCAGAACAATGTCATACATTCACCCCAGTACAGAGATCTGGGCCTAAATCTATCGATTTTTTGCTCACCATGCCATTCCAGTTTGAACCCAGCCAATCGCAAATCAGTCTTGACCCTGTGCCTCATTGGAACAGTCCAGCCCAAACTGCCAAGCCAGGTCCTCCCTGGACCGGAAACAAGCATCCTAGGACCGGTTTCGGGGTGTCACCTCTCTTCAGCCAGGATAGCTTGATTCCAGTGGCATGGAGAGCACGGGACCCACGTCTGAGCATACCCTTCCCACTCATTGTGACAAATGCAAAAACAACAGTTGATGGATAGAATGCAGAACAATGTCATACATTTACCCCAGTAGAGAGATCTGGGCCTAAATCCATTGTTTTTTTGCTCAATATGCCATTCCAGTTTGATCCCAGCCATTTGCGAATCAGTCTTGACCCTGTGCCTCATGGGAACAGTCCATTCTGAACTGCCAAGCTAGTTCCTCCCTGGACTGGAAACAAGGATCCTAGGACCAGTTTCAGGGATTCACCCCTCTTCAGCCAGGATAGCTTGATTCCAGTGGCATGGAGAGCACGGGACCCACATCTGGTCATACCCTTCCCACTCGGGGTGACAAATGCAAAAACAACAGTTGATGGACAGAATGCAGGACAATGTCATACATTCCCCCCAGTACAGAGATCTGGGCCTAAATGCATTGTTTTATTGCTCACCATGCAATTCCACTTTGAACCCATCCATATACAAATCAGTCTTGACCCTGTGCCTCATGGGAATAGTCCAGCCCGAAGTACCAAGCCAGGTCCTCCCAGGACTGGAAACAAGCATCCTAGGACCAGTTTCGGGGTTTCACCCCTCTTCAACCAGGATAGCTTGATTGCAGTGGCATGGAGAGCACTGGCCCCACGTCTGGGCATACCCTTCCCACTCGGGGAGACAAATGCAAAAACAACAGTTGATGGACAGAATGCAGAACAATGTCATAGATTCACCCTAGTACAGAGATCTGGGCCTAAATCTCTCGATTTTTTGCTCACCATGCCATTCCAGTTTGAACCCAGCCAAATGCAAATCAGTCTTGACCCTGTGCCTCATTGGAACAGTCCAGCCCAAACTGCCAAGCCAGTTCCTCCCTGGACCGGAAACAAGCATCCTAGGACCTGTTTCGGGGTTTCACCCCTCTTCAGCCAGGATAGCTTGATTCCAGTGGCATGGAGAGCACGGGACACACGACTGAGCATACCCTTCACACTTGTTGTGACAAATGCAAAAACAACAGTTGATGGACAGAATGCAGAACAATGTCATACATTCACCCCAGTACAGAGATCAGTGCCTAAATCCATCGTTTTTTTGCTCACCATGCCATTCCAGTTTGATCCCAGCCATATACAAATCAGTCTTGACCCTTTGCCTCATGGGAACAGTCCAGGCCGAACTGCCAAGCCAGTTCCTCCCTGGACTGGAAACAAGCATCCTCTGACCGGTTTCGGAGTTTCATCCCTTTTCAGCCAGGATAGCTTGATTCCAGTGGCATGGAGAGCACAAAACCTGTGTCTGGGCATACCCTTCCCACTCGAGGTGACAAATGCAAAAACAACAGTTGATGGACAGAATGCAGAACAATGTCATACATTAACCCCAGTACAGAGATCTGGGCCTAAATCCATCGTTTTATTGCTCTCCATGATATTCCAGTTTGAACCCAGCCATATGCAAATCAGTCTTGACCCTGTGCCTCATGGGAACAGTCCAGCCCAAACTGCCAAGCCAGGTCCTCCCCGGACTGGAAACAAGCATCCTAGGACCGGTTTCGGGGTTTCACCCCTTGTCGTAAATAAGTATTACGCGCTCAGAATTTCTATAATATCAATATGATCATGCATAAAGCAAGAGGCTGAGTCTGTGGTATCAGGTTCAAAAGGGCTTTATTCCAATAACTCGAGTTACAGGGAGAATAGTTCCATCACCACAAGGGATCAGGAAAGGATCAGAGTTCTCAAAATATTCTCAGGATATTCTCAAACTTTATTCACAGAGTACAGTATATATACATTTGATATTATATGTAAGCAGGAGTGCTTCAGGCGGAGCAAGAGAGAATGAGATAAGAGCATGTGGGTGTGTAGGGAGGCATGAAGGTGGGCGTCCACTTGATGATAATAGGTGAGTGTCATAGGTGGGTGGATGCCTGGAGGGGGTTGCATGATCAGCTGGAACTTTACTGGAACTTTGCCTTACTTGTGCTCAACTCGAGCATGACGTGTAACTGACGTGGGGAGGGTTGCTGTGCAACCGGGGAGTCTGGAAGTGAGGCCTTCAGTGTCAGGACGACCAGCACATCTTGTATTATCTGATATCTAAAGTCTGGGGCAGGGACTGATTGGTGACATAGGTTGCCCATCACCAAGAGCCAATGTGGCATCTATTTCTTCATTTACTGCGTAGGCCTTACATGGGGGCTATGGGCTTTTCACTGACGTGAGTTTTGTAATCACATGAAAAGAGACAGAAAGGCTAGGCTTTCTCCTTTGCAGATGGGTGGTGTTTATTCCTCCTTCTCCAGGCAGGAATGTGGTTTCAGTAGGAGTAAGCTGATAACCGTGCTCAATACTGTCTCGGCACCTCGGACAGGGCCCCTTTGGCTGAGGCCCAAGTGTGCAAGGCCAAGGATACGCAGCTGCAGCTCTCAGAGCCCTGGCTGAGCCACTAAAACGGGCTTTCATGAAATGACACGAGTGCAGAAAAACATGATGCAAAACGTGTAGGCCTCAATGCAGAGTTGTCGTTTCTCTCATGGGAGACTGGATGATGGCAGGCCACGTTATAGCATAAGCATCATGATAGATAGGCCATGGAGGGGAAATGCATAGGTTACATGCATGTGCACATGAGCGACGGGGAACACACGGGGACACATAGGCCTCATGATTTTTATTTCCTCATTCCCTCCTTGTCCCCTAGTGGACCCTTCATGTCACATCTATTCTCATGAGACAGTCGATCTGTTCTTGCAGCATTATTTTTCCATTTTCAATGTAAATGGGGATGTGGAACACATGCAGTAGCACACAGGCCGCAAATGGCCGGGCCACACTGCAGACATAGACAACAACTGAATGTCATTAGTAGTATTAATCCACAGACGGTCAACACTTTCCATCCCCATGCCGATATTACTCCCCAGAGCCAACTGGACCAAGTCCACGTGCCTGGGTCTTGGTGTATGCTTTGGGCAATCTTGTGGAGCCTTGTTATTGCTTTGTATACAGACGGTGCGTTATTAGGAATGAAAACGCAACAGCTGGAACCGATGACCCTACAGGCCCCGCCCCTATCCGCCAGGATGACGTCAAGAACAAGACGATTCTGAAGAACGACCATTCTCATAGCAGACTGTTCCTGGGTCAAGTTCCCCAGGGCTGATGCAGTCTCATTAGCAACTGTTTCTAGAATCCTTGTTAGCCTGCGGATGAGTTTACTATTCTGGACGGGACCTATGAAGAAAAAGAATCCTTTGTTGAAATCTGTATATCGTTCCCAAGCTGTTTCAGTCTGGTCAATGCCAGAGGCATCGAGCCCTCGTCTGTGTCTGATAAGTGCTAGTTGGAGATTTTGATGATAGTTCGATGGGGCCAAGAAAACGGGTGGTAAAAGAAATGATATGTAGCACGTCCCACCCCAGTCTAAGGGCAGTTGCACATAGGCTGTCTGGCCACAAATAAAGTAGGTGTGTCGTGATGCTCTGAAATAGGACTTTCCTTTGTCTTTAAACACTAGTATAGTATTACACTCGCTGTGCCCCAAATGTACTGAGCCTTCTTTTCTGACACACAAGTTCCCTTTTACTGGCAGGACTGTAATTGAGGATGGACCTAAATTGTGTATGGGCTTAACATTCAACACTATAAAGTCGAGGGTCGCATTTCCTTGCAGATACTCTTCATTTTCTAGATCTGTACCTTTCCTTTGGGGAAGACCTTCTTCATCTGGGAAACATGCTTCATTCATGACTTTATTCAAGTTACCCCATACCCAGTCACCTCTACACTCCTTGTCTTGACATTCTTTGGCATCACCGTTGATGGATGTCATTAAGGCAAACCAGGCTCCGCAAGAACTATTATGGGAGAACGGAAAAGGGAAAAGAGGCAACACTCCCTTCACCTTCTGATACGGGGGAAGTCGGCCACAGACCCAGCAGTCTGTAGCATTGCTAGTCTGATGTGAATGGTGCAGCATCTGAATAAAGGTATTGTTGCGTAAGGCAAGTCGATATGATAGCTCATGGGATGGCAGATCACTAAATGTGTGCTTTGTGGTATCATTAGTAGAGGAGTGTAAGAGTGAAGCAATAGGAGGAAAAATAGCATGTAGTATTGAGCTGATACATATTATCGTGATACACAGAAGAAATAGAAAAATCAAAGTCACTATACATCTACCACGTAATATTTTACAGTATTTGTTTTTCATCTTGCTCTTTTTCTCATTATCATTGTTCGAGATCTTATGCAAGCCAGAATACATGTTCAACCGCTTCACCACCTAGTGGACTTAATTGATCAAACGGGTTCTGACTTTTTAGATCTAAGTTTAGCTTTGTACTCCTGCTGGGGAGTCTCCTCTAGTAAAGGGGGCTCAAAATCTGAAAAGTTTGTGTCCTTTTGAAAAGAATCGTTATTCCCGAAGTAGCGTTTACAATGATGAAGATGAACCCATCCTTTCCGTCCTTCGACTTTAACAGCGGTCCTCGTGGTTAATAATACCAACTTTGGCGTCTTCCACCTCGGCTCAAGAGGGCTCGTTCTATCAAAGTTCCTTATTAAAACATAATCCCCAGGAGCGAGGGAATGTTCCTTGACCTGGGTGTTGTCAGGGAAGGCGGCAGCAACCTGCGAACGACAAGAGAGTAGTGCAGACATCAAGGAAGCCAGGTAATCTGTCAGCATGTTACTATCAACATCAGTAATCTTTTTAGGCATTGGAGTGCTACCATTCGCATGAAAAAGAGGGCAACCGGCAGGGCTACCATCCAATCTACACCTTTGTCTGCGCAAATCTTTGCTAGTTTTATCTTTAAGGTCTGATTGTGTCTTTCTACAAGGCCTGCTGCCTCAGGATGTCGTACGCAATGGAACTTCCAGGTATACCCTAACAGGAGGGACACCTGTTTCATGAGTTCAGAGGAGAAAGGCTGACCGTTGTCGGAATATACGACACGCGGTAATCCATAACGTGGGAAAAACTCTCGCACCAATTGTCTGGCGGTAGTTACAGCAGTATAATCAGGAACTGGATAGGCCTCTGTCCACCGTGTCAGTGAACATACTACTACCAGGACATATTTGTAACCTCTACATATGTCCATTTGGATATAATCCATCTGGAGGACTTCAAAAGGGTGGTCAGGTGGATGGAATCCACCTTGTTCCATCGGAATGCCTTTACCTGGATTGAATTGGCAACAGATCATACATGTTCTGACCTTTTGTTTCGCTGCTGCACGCAGATGCTTGTTGAACCATATATTCTGTAAGCTGTCTAGCATTGCTTTCTCTCCTAAGTGTGCAGGACTATGTGCGGTATTTATGATCACTTGTACCATCGAATCAGGAAGAAACCATGTTGTTTTGCCCTTAGTCATCCAACCCTGATCAGTCAGTACCCCTCCTTGTTCCGACCATTTCTTTAATTCGTCTAGAGTAGCATGTGTCTGTATGTCTTGTACATCCTTGGAAGGATCCCTGACTGTCATGGCTTTGGTCATTGATGGTATCTGTGAGTTTGTCATGTCTAGTGGGGTCTGAGCTGTCTGTTTAGCTGTTCGGTCTGCCAGATCATTGCCTTGAGAAATGGTATCTGTGGCTTTAGTATGTGCTTTGCATTTCAGGATAGCTATGGCTGTTGGTAAATGTATCGCTTCCAGAAGGGCTTGTATAAGGGGGCCATGCTGTATCTTGGCCCCGTGAGAGGTCAAGAAACCTCTTTCTCTCCACAGTACTCCAAAGTCATGAACTACCCCGAATGCGTATTGTGAATCGGTGTAAATGTTTACTCTCAAGTGCTTAGCTCTTATGCATGCTTGTGTCAAAGCGATGAGCTCTGCTGCTTGTGCTGACAGTATGTCTATTCTTTTAGTCTCTATGATTTCAGTAGCCGTGGTCACTGCATACGCTGCCACTAATTCTCCCGCCCCCGTCCTCATGCATGAGCCGTCAACATAGAGTGTTAGGTCAGGGTCTGGGAGCGCAACATCTGTCAAGTCTTGTCTTGGTTTAGTCACGGTATGTATTACTTCAACACAGTCATGTGGGGAAACGCTTTCTGTACTGGAGGGCAAAAGAGTAGCAGGATTCAGTATGTTGCATCGTCTGATCTCTATGTGTGGTTGAAATAACGTCAGCTCATAACCTGTCAGTCTCGCTACAGTCAG
Organism: Triturus cristatus; assembly: GCF_964204655.1. Lineage (NCBI taxonomy): Eukaryota > Metazoa > Chordata > Amphibia > Caudata > Salamandridae > Triturus > Triturus cristatus. The sequence continues at coordinate 877,040,071 of NC_140579.1, forward strand.
GTGTTGTGTTTGTGTCCGGTTCAAGAGAACCTCTACTGCGTGCGGTACTTGTACTGTCAGGGGGTGGCCCAGCACTATCGAGTCACTTTGTCTTATGGCTAAGGCTGTTGCTGCAACAGATTTTAGGCACGCAGGCAAAGCCTGTGCTACTGGGTCCAATGTACTAGAAAAATAAGCACAGGGCTTGTGTTTTCCTGCATGATCTTGTGTTAGGACAGATAGTGCTGTTCCATCCCGCTCTGTCACAAAAAGCATAAAAGATTTGTTGTAATCAGGGATCGCTAAAACTGGTGCTTGACATAAAGCTCTTTTTAATTCTTCAAATGCCACAGTGTGTTCTTGTGTCCAAGGGAGGACTTTAGTAGAAGCTGCCTCCTGTGTCGTCAACTGTATTAGGGGCTTGGCTATGTAAGCATACTGGGGAATCCACTGCCTGCAATATGAAGTGAGGCCAATGAATGCACGTACTTCCTTTTGTGTCTTGGGCTGTGAAAGGCAAGAAATCAATTGAATACGTTCTGGTGTCAGTCGCCTACCCTCCTTGGATAGCAAGTGCCCAAGGTACGCCACTTGCTATTCACAGAATTGTAGCTTCGAAGGGGACACTTTGTGCCCCTTGTCAGCCAGGAAGTGTAAAACAGTGAGTGATGCATCTGCACAGTCAGTTTCTGATCTTGCAGTGATGAGAATGTCATCTACATACTGTATCAGTGCTGTGGTGGTAGGCATATGAATACTGTCTAGTTGTCTTTTGAGTGCCTGACTGTAGATGCTAGGACTTTCCGTGAAGCCCTGTGGTGCTTTTGTGAATCTGAAGCTGCGGCCTTTTAAACTGAAACCGAAAAGATATTGGCTGTCCGGATGTATTGGGATACTGAAAAATGCGTTCTTCAGATCGATAACTGTAAAGAACGTGGCCTTCGCATCAATGGCAGTCAATAATGAAGAAATGTCCGGGACCACAGGGTACTGTGGCACCACACATTTGTTTAATTCTCGCAGGTCCACAACTAATCTATAGACAGGTGATGTATTGGGATCAGTTCTTTTAAGAATAGGAAGAACAGGTGAGTTGCATATGTTTGAATCTGTCTCTATCACCACCCCTTGTGCGATGAGTTCATCGATTATTTTCAGTAACCCTACTTCAGCCTCAGGTGGGATTTTGTATTGTCTAATCCGTGGCAGCACTACTCCTTCCTTGAGGGTGACCTGGTGTGGTGTAATGTTCATGAAACCTACGTCAGTCGGGCCTTGTGCCCATAGGTGCTGTGGTACATTTTGGAGCCTAATTTCAATATCTTTCATTACAAAATGTCCCTTGAAATCACGTAAATACAGTCGCACTCCTACTGGCGAGCAACAGATAATTGCTCCCAGTTCCTTTAATGTTTTTATGCCAAGTAAGTTTTCTGGACATGATTTAGTAAGCAGTAAGTCTGTTGTATGTATTAGTGGACCAACTCCTAAAGAGACTGGTTCTGAAACCTCATTAATAATAGGCTTTCCTGAAAAGCCCAGGGATATACTCTTTGAGCCCGAGAGGGGTGCCCCTGGAACCTCGGAATGACTGATGGTAGTTCTACTCGCCCCAGTGTCAATCAAAAATGTTTTATTTTGTCCTAGTAAACGTGCATGTACATAGGGATCCGCTTGGTCCACAGGAACTGGAATAAGGGGCAAGTCGAATTCCCTCTCTGGGCTGTTTCATGAATATGCTTGGTATTCTGGATAGTTAGTTTGAGCGTGCTCATACATTTGTGTTGTGGCGTGGGCTGGTGCAGGTGCATGGACAGGCGGCGGCGGTGGTGGAAACGTATCTGATGTCTGATGTGTGTTATTTTCTTTGGGAGGATAAGGACGTGGCTTTGTTTTACCTATAGCTATATTGTGTTTCAGGACTGCACATTCATTTACGAAGTGGCCTGGCTTCTTGCAATAATTACAGGTCCCATTACTTTGTTTCGTGCTATTTTTGTTCGTGTTTGTGTTTGCCGGTGTCGATTGGGCCACCAGCATCTTCATCTTTGTGTCTTTCATGCGTCTCTTTTCCTGGTCGTGTTCTTCTCTAATTCTATTCTGGTGGTATTGTAACATCTGTAACATTTGGGAAGGGCTGTTTGCTTGCCAAGTACTCTCAACTTTCAGTACCCGATACTTCACCTCTGGTAGGGAATTTTCTACTAGTTTGCTCACGAAAAGATGGGGATATGAATCGCTACCGGGCTTAAGACCACTATTGATAGTGAAACACTTCTCAAACCTAGAGTAAAAATCGCTAGTGTCCTCGTCTGGTTTCTGTTTACAGGCTGAAATAGCATCCCAGTCTTCTTTCTTGGTAATTAATAATCTGGGCAAAACTTGTACAAGGAGTTCAGGTAAGTCTTTAGCTCGGGGACCCAGACCAACCCCCGGGCCTCTTCCCTCTTCCTCTCTTTCCAACAGATCCCAGCTGAGCTTTTTCTCTCCCACCTCCCAGTCCTGTCCTTTCAGCTTCTCGTAAATACCAGCAGGCAATAGTACTTTTAATAACTTTAGAATGTCAGCATATGTATATTCTCCTAAGCGAAGAATATCTTTTAGTTCTCGGTGAAACCCCCCCGGGTCTTTATCATGGGAGGGCAACATTTTTTTCATTTCCAGTATCTCTAATTTTGACAAGGGGGTGTAGACATACACCCGTTGCAGCTCATTGTTTGCATCCTTTACCGGATGAACCTATCGTAGGGGGTTCAGCTTGTCGTATGACTGTCCCTTAACCTGTGGTGGAGCGGGAAGCAGGGACCTAGTCACGTATACTATATATTTGTGTCGCTGATCCAGGATGACATTAATCAATTCAGTACCAATGTTCATCCACCTGTCTAGTATTATGTCGTCCAGCAACTTATATAATAGACCAGGACCAGAATATTGACTCTCATACAACGTGATCAAATGTTGGACCATGTAAACACCAGCTATGCGCTGTTCGTTTGGTGGGAGGCTCAAGAACGTTTGTGCTACGATATCATTATTATATATATCATATTGGGATATCCACAGGGTGGCTGACCGTGCTAATTCATTTTTGGTCGGGGTGAGGGGCTGATCGTTACCTAACCATTTATTCACCGCTTTTTCAGTGATTTGGAACAAACTTTCAAGGGAATATCTTTCTTTTATAGCCGTTCCCTGTTTACGGTGATTGAGGCCCTTGGGCCTTTCGAATCGCCGGGCATGGCCCACATAATGTATTCTGTCTTTGTCTCCTGCTTCATCATCAGATGATAACTCAGCCTTTTCGTTTGGGCCTCCTTCGTGTGACGCTATTATTTCCTTTCGGATTTTGGTCAACATGTTGTCTGTCTGGCCTGATTTATCATGCTGACCGGCATCTATGCGATCACTCCAACCAATATAACAACGGTCTACGTCCCCGTCGCCTTCGTCTTTTTCCCTGATCAGACAGTTAATTAGGAAGCGAAGGATATAGTTCTTAATAATTACTTTTCTATTTTGTACAGCTTCTGCTATGCACTCAGAACCTTCCCCTGTTCTTATGAATGTGTACATTTTCTTTAGATGTTTATCCATATCTGGTAATTTTTCCAAATCTGCGACTGCTCGTCTAAGCCGTAGTGAAAACACGAGCATTCTGCCCTTTCCTGGATCTGGGTCATATATACATTCGGAGATGTCTACTTTTACTGTCGGCCCCCCTCCTGATGTTGCCCCGGATCCTCCCTCCCCGCCGTCCTCGAGCTCCTGGAGCTGTTCTTGCGTTGGGGGTGCAGGGAAAAATCCGTCCACGTATGCTGGTGGGGATTCCTCTAGGTAGGTGTTAATGAACGTGTCGGTTGCTGTTTGTTTTATTTTTCGTGGTACTTGCGGTGGCACTCTAATGGGTCTTTCTACTGGGGCCACTTTTGCTAGTTCCTCTGAAAGGACGGGATAAATACCAGCAACGACAGTATTTCTTTTTCTTTCAGTCTGCTCTCTTTTTACCCGTTCCCCTTCCTCCTGTAATTTCTCTTCTTTGGCTTTTTCGGACTCCTGTCTACTTCTCTCTGCTTTGTGGAACTCTTTCTCTGTTCTTCTATGTGACTCCTTGCGCCATAACTCAATGGCATCCTTCTGAGCAGGTCTAGATTTTCTCTTCCATATCTCTTCCTCTACCTTCATAATGCATTCCGCATCCCACGTTCCCGTGATGGGCCATCTATACTTTGTCTCTAAATCCTTTGTGTAATCCACCCATAGTTCTAAAAACAACACGGCTTCTAAACCATGCTTACAGTACATGAAATGTCCAGGTGTGTCTCTAGGCGGAATGTTAACTGGTTCCTCTAGTACACCTTTTCTCGTACATATCTTACGCAGTTTCGAAAACAACGGCATGTTGGAATGTAACCGAAAACAAAAATCACAATGACTCAAAAAACAAAAATCACAATGAAACAAACATACATAAAAACCTGACACATTCAGACCTAACTGAACCTGACTAAGACAATAACATTCATACAGTTATATCGGTGCACCTGAAAACTTGGACTTTAATTCTTTAATTCTTTAATTCTTGATGCATGCTCTTGAACATACCGGTCTCACAAGTGAGACACGTCTTTACCGTGTTCATTAAATGAACCCGTCTTTATTGCAACCCCCATGAAAAACTCACCGGGAAGCAGAACTTGAACTTGAACTTGAAGGCCTTGGACACTTGACGCTGCGTAGGGAATGGCGTATCTTAGGTGGATCTCTAGAAACCTCGGACACAGCTCTCTCGCAGGGTGGGCTCTGGGTCGGGACGATCCGCAATCCTCACCGCCTCGTATGGATGCCTGGTCGCAGTCCGTCTCCTTCGTTGGCCTGAGGGAGTTGGCGGGAAAACCCGCGACGTGTACACTCGAAGTCCGTCACGGCTGTAGAAGGGGGCAAAACTGGACCTTCATCTCCGGCGCATGGGGAAGGAGATTTGTCCCTGTTCGGGCGCCATTAATGTCGTAAATAAGTATTACGCGCTCAGAATTTCTATAATATCAATATGATCATGCATAAAGCAAGAGGCTGAGTCTGTGGTATCAGGTTCAAAAGGGCTTTATTCCAATAACTCGAGTTACAGGGAGAATAGTTCCATCACCACAAGGGATCAGGAAGGGATCAGAGTTCTCAAAATATTCTCAGGATATTCTCAAACTTTATTCACAGAGTACAGTATATATACATTTGATATTATACGTAAGCAGGAGTGCTTCAGGCGGAGCAAGAGAGAATGAGATAAGAGCATGTGGGTGTGTAGGTAGGCGTGAAGGTGGGCGTCCACTTGATGATAATAGGTGAGTGTCATAGGTGGGTGGATGCCTGGAGGGGGTTGCGTGATCAGCTGGAACTTTACTGGAACTTTGCCTTACTTGTGCTCAACTCGAGCATGACGTGTAACTGACGTGGGGAGGGTTGCTGTGCAACCGGAGAGTCTGGAAGTGAGGCCTTCAGTGTCAGGACGACCAGCACATCTTGTATTATCTGATATCTAAAGTCTGGGGCAGGGACTGATTGGTGACATAGGTTGCCCATCGACAAGAGCCAATGTGGCATCTATTTCTTCATTTACTGCGTAGGCCTTACATCGGGGCTATGGGCTTTTCACTGACGTGAGTTTTGTAATCACATGAAAAGAGACAGAAAGGCTAGGCTTTCTCCTTTGCAGACGGGTGGTGTTTATTCCTCCTTCTCCAGGCAGGAATGTGGTTTCAGTAGGAGTAAGCTGATAACCGTGCTCAATACTGTCTCGGCACCTCGGACAGGGCCCCTTTGGCTGAGGCCCAAGTGTGCAAGGCCAAGGATACGCAGCTGCAGCTCTCAGAGCCCTGGCTGAGCCACTAAAACGGGCTTTCATGAAATGACACGAGTGCAGAAAAACATGATGCAAAACGTGTAGGCCTCAATGCAGAGTTGTCGTTTCTCTCATGGGAGACTGGATGATGGCAGGCCACGTTATAGCATAAGCATCATGATAGACAGGCCATGGAGGGGAAATGCATAGGTTACATGCATGTGCACATGAGCGACGGGGAACACACGGGGACACATAGGCCTCATGATTTTTATTTCCTCACCCTCTTCAACCAGGATAGCTTGATTGCAGTGGCATGGAGAGCACAGGACCCATGTCTGGGTATACCCTTCCCACTCAGGGTGATAAATGCAAAAACAACAGTTGATGGACAGAATGCAGAGCAACGTCATACATTCACCCCAGTGCAGAGATCTGCGCCTAAATCCATCGTTTTATTGCTCACCATGCCATTCCACCTTCAACCCAGCCTTATGCAAATCAGTCCTGACCCTGTGCCTCATGGGAACAGTCCAGCCCGAACTGCCAAGCCAGGTCCTCCCTGGACTGGAAACAAGCATCCTAGGACCAGTTTTGGGGTTTCACCCCTCTTCAGCCAGGATAGCTGGATTCCAGTGGCATGGAGAGCACGGGACCCACGTCTGAGCATACCCTTCCCACTCGTTGTGACAAATGCAAAAACAACAGTTGATGGACAGAATGCAGAACAATGTCATACATTCACCCCAGTTGAGAGATCTGGGCCTAAATCCATTGTTGTTTTGCTCACCATGCCATTCCAGTTTGAACCCAGCCAAATGCAAATCAGTCTTGACCCTTTGCCTCATTGGAACAGTCCAGCCTGAACTGGTGAGCCAGTTCCTCCGTGGACCTGAAACAAGCATCCTAGGACCGGTTTTGGGGTTTCACCCCTCTTCAGCCAGGATAGCTTGATTCCAGTGGCATGGAGAGCACGGGACCCACGACTGAGCATACACTTCACACTCGTTGTGACAAATGCAAAAAAAACAGTTGATGGACAGAATGTAGAACAATGTCATACATTCACCCCAGTACAGAGATCTGTGCCTAAATCCATTGTTTTTTTGCTCACCATGCCATTCCAGTTTGATCCCAGCCATACGCAAATCAGTCTTGACCCTGTGCCTCAAGGGAACAGTCCAGCCCGAACTGCCAAGCTAGTTCCTCCCTGGACTGGAAACAAGCATCCTAGGACCGGTTTCGGAGTTTCACCCCTTTTCAGCCAGGATAGCTTGTTTCCAGTGGAATGGAGAGCACAAGACCTGTGTCTGGGCATACCCTTCCCACTCGGGGTGACAAATGCAAAAACAACAGTTGATGGACAGAATGCAGAACAATGTCATACATTAACCCCAGTACAGAGATCTGGGCCTAAATCCATCGTTTTATTGCTCTCCATGATATTCCACTTTGAACCCAGCCATAAGCAAATCAGTCTTGACCCTGTGCCTCATGGGAACAGTCCAGCCCGAACTGCCAAGCCAAGTCTTTCCCGGACTGGAAACAAGCATCCTAGGACCGGTTTCAGGGTTTCACCCCTCTTCAACCAGGATAGCTTGATTGCAGTGGCATGGAGAGCACGGGACCCATGTCTGGATATACCCTTCCCACTCGGGGAGACAAATGCAAAAACAACAGTTGATGGACAGAATACAGAACAATGTCATACATTCACCCCAGTACAGAGATCTGGGCCTAAATTCATCGATTTTTTGCTCACCATGCCATTCCAGTTTGAACCCAGCCATAAGCAAATCAGTCTTGACCCTGTGCCTCATGGGAACAGTCCAGCCCGAACTGCCAAGCCAGGTCCTCCCCGGACTGGAATCAAGCATCCTAGGACCGGTTTCGGGGTTTCACCCCTCTTCAACCAGGATAGCTTGATTGCAGTGGCATGGAGAGCACGGGACCCATGCCTGGATATACCCTTCCCACTCGGGGAGACAAATGCAAAAACAACAGTTGATGGACAGAATGCAGAACAATGTCATACATTCACCCCAGTACAGAGATCTGGGCCTAAATTCATCAATTTTTTGCTCACCATGCCATTCCAGTTTGAACCCAGCCAAATGCAAATCAGTCTTGACCCTGTGCCTCATGGGAACAGTCCAGCCCGAACTGCCAAGCTAGTTCCTCCCTGGACTGGAAACAAGCATCCTAGGACCGGTTTCGGAGTTTCACCCCTATTCAGCCAGGATAGCTTGATTCCAGTGGCATGGAGAGCACAAGACCTATGTCTGGGCATACCCTTCCCACTCGGGGTGACAAATGCAAAAACAACAGTTGATGGACAGAATGTAGAACAATGTCATACATTAACCCCAGTACAGAGATCTGGGCCTAAATCCATCGTTTTATTGCTCTCCATGATGTTCCACTTTGAACCCAGCCATAAGCAAATCAGTCTTGACCCTGTGCCTCATGGGAACAGTCCAGCCCGAACTGCCAAGCCAGGTCCTCCCCGGACTGGAAACAAGCATCCTAGGACCGGTTTGAGGGTTTCACCCCTCTTCAACCAGGATAGCTTGAATGTAGTGGCATGAAGAGCACGGGACCAATGTCTGGGTATACCCTTCCCACTTCGGGAGATAAATGCAAAAACAACAGTTGATGGACAGAATGCAGAACAATGTCATACATTCACCCCAGTACAGAGATCTGGGCCTAAATTCATAGATGTTTTGCTCACCATGCCATTCCAGTTTGAACCCAGCCAAATGCAAATCAGTCTTGACCCTTTGCCTCATTGGAACAGTCCAGCCCGAACTGCCAAGCCAGGTCCTCTCTGAACCGGAAACAAGCATCCTAGTACCGGTTTCGGGGTTTCACCCCTCTTCAGCCAGGATAGCTTGATTCCAGTGGCATGGAGAGCACGGGACCCACGTCTGAGCATACCCTTCCCACTCGTTGTGACAAAGGCAAAAACAACAGTTGATGGACAGAATGCAGAACAATGTCATACATTTACCCCAGTAGAGAGATCTGGGCCTAAATCCATTGTTTTTTTGCTCACCATACCATTCCAGTTTGAACCCAACCAAATGCAAATCAGTCTTGACCCTGTGCCTCATGGGAACAGTAAAGCCTGAACTGCCAAACCAGGTCCTCCCTGGACCGGAAACTAGCATCCTAAGACCTGTTTCGGGGTTTCAACCCTCTTCAGCCAGGATAGCTTGATTCCAGTGGCATGGAGAGCCCGGGACCCACGTCTGAGCATACCCTTCCAACTCGTTGTGACAAATGCAAAAACAACAGTTGATGGATAGAATGCAGAACAATGTCATACATTTACCCCAGTAGAGAGATCTGGGCCTAAATCCATTGTTTTTTTGCTCACCATGCCATTCCAGTTTGATCCCAGCCATATGCAAATCAGTCTTTGTCAACCTCCGAGCCTCTTATATCTCGTCCCTATCTGTTTCCAACACTCACAACACTACATCTCCCACAATGCATTGTGAGGTCTATCACCCTGTATGCTTTCCCATGCTGCTCTGAAATGCAGGTCAGCTGACTTCTGGTATAAAGGCCAACCACGTCCGTTATCCGGTGCTTGGCTTCCTCTTTTGGGTTAGAACCACGCCCCCTTTTTTGAATTCCTTGAATCTGCAGAGTGATGTTCTCTATCTGGACTGGGTAATATAGAGACTACCGCTCGCTAAGAAGATCTTGTCTGGATATTACAGGCTGTGCCCGAACCTGAACCTATCCTGCAGCAGTGCGAGTTCGTGCTGCATTTTCCCTTTCCTTGACAACGCGAGGACGCGTTGCAGCCTGATTCACTTTGCCAACCCCGCCCAGCTCTCGGTAACGCGAGGACGCGTTACCGTTGGAATTATCGGGACTCTCCTGGCTCCTGAAGAAACTGCGGAGAAAGAGCGCGAGGAAGCGCCGGTTACTTATTTTTGTTTTCTTTGGAGAGACACATACACACTTCCCCTTCGGCCGAGAAAGAGCGTGAGAAAGCGCTAACTATTATTTTTTGATTTTGCCTCTCACACGTCACACGTACTTTAAGAAATCTCTCTGGACATAGAAATCTGTTTGTCCCGTGGGTGTGTGAGAGCGGACTTTTTCGTGTACACTGAGTCAGTCTGCTGTTTGTTCGTCTACAACGAACTCTCTGTAAAACGTGCGCCTGAGCAAAAGCAGTGATTATCGGGGGCCACAGTGCAAGACTTGCTCATTTTGAAAGAACCTTTCCGTTCTTCTTCTATATACACGTAGATTTCCTCGAGCGCCTCAACGTGGAAGAAAACCTGTTGTCAAAAGAAGATCTTGCTTTCTTTTCTGTGGTTCCTCTGGTGGATTGGCTATTACTTCTATGGACTGCACAGCAGGCTGAATAGTTCTTCTTTACCTACCAGATTGAAGAACACGAATTATCCCCCACTTCCTTGATTTATATTGACCTACATTATGCCTCTCTGCTGAAGGTGCTTTTGGTGAGTCTGGGAAAGCATATGTGGTAACTCTCGTACTTGCACAAGGTCTATAACTCTTTGTTTCCTTCCGTTTCCTTGATACTTATGTTTCCTTTTTTTCTTTTTCAAACAGTTATCCCGCCATTGGTCCCTAGGACACCCACATCGCTGGTGGTTCTTTTTGGTCTCTCCATTCCCTTGGGATATCTTTCCACCCCCGGTATCCTAGTTCCTAGGGTTGGATATCTTCTGCGGGTGTGGTTAGACATTATCTTTGCTTCCGTGGATATTGGTCTGACGGGTCTGGAACATAAAATTCCGAAAGTCTTGACCCTGTGCCTCATGGGAACAGTCCATTCCGAACTGCCAAGCAAGTTCCTCCCTGGACTGGAAACAAGCATCCTAGGACAAGTTTCGGGTTTTCACCCCTTTTCAGCCAGGATAGCTTGATTCCAGTGGCATGGACAGCACAGGACCCACGTCTGGGCAAACCCTTCCCACTCGGGGTGACAAATGCAAAAACAACAGTTGATGGACAGAATGCAGAACAATGTCATACATTCACCCCAGAACAGAGATCTGGGCCTAAATCCATCATTTTGTTGCTCACCATGCCATTCCAGTTTGATCCCAGCCATATGCAAATCAGTCTTGACCCTGTGCCTCATGGGAACAGTCCAACCCGAACTGCCAAGCTAGTTCCTCCCTGGACTGGAAACAAGCATCCTAGGACTGGTTTCGGGGTTTCACTCCTTTTCAGCCAGGATAGCTTGATTCCAGTGGCATGGAGAGCACGGGACCCACGTCTGGGCATACCCTTCCCACTTGGGTGAGAAATGCAAAAACAGCAGTTGATGGACAGAATGCAGAACAATGTCATACATTCACCCCAGTACAGAGATCTGGGCCTAAATCCATTGTTTTTGTTGCTCACCATGCCAGTTTGAACCCAGCCAAATGTAAATCAGTCTTGACCCTGTGCCTCATTGGAACAGTTCAGCCCGAACTGCCAAGCCAGGTCCTCCCTGGACTGGAAACAAGCATCTTAGGACCGGTTTCAGGGCTTCACCCCTCTTCAGCCAGGATAGCTTGATTCCAGTGGCATGGAGAGCACGGGACCCACGTCTGAGCATACTCTTACCACTCAGGGTGACAATTGCAAAAACAAAAGTTGATGGACAGAGTGCAGAACAATTTCATACATTCACCCCCATACAGAGATCTGGGCCTAAATCCATCGTTTTTTTGCTCACCATGCCATTCCAGTTTGAACCCAGCCCTATGCAAATCAGTCTTGACCCTGTGCCTCATGGGAACAGTCCAGCTCGAACTGCCAAGCCAGGTCCTCCCTGGACTGGAAACAAGGATCCTAGGACCAGTTTCAGGGTTTCACCCCTCTTCAGCCAGGATAGCTTGATTCCATTGGCATGGAGAGCACGGGACCCACATCTGGGCATACCCTTCCCACTCGGGGTGACAAATGCAAAAACAAAACTTGATGGACAAAATGCAGAACAATGTCATACATTCACCCCAGTACAGAGATCTGGGCCTAAATCCATCGTTTTTTTGCTCACCATGCCATTCCAGTTTGAACCCAGCCATGTGCAAATCAGTCTTGACCCTGTGCCTCATGGGAACAGTCCAGCCCAAACTGCCAAGCCAGGTCCTCCCTTGACTGGAAACAAGCATCCTAGGACCGGTATCGGAGTTTCAACCCTCTTCAACCAGGATAGCTTGATTGCATTGGCATGGAGAGCACTGGACCCACATCTGGGCATACCCTTCCCACTCGGGGTGACAAATGCAAAAACAAAACTTGATGGAAAAAATGCAGAACAATGTCATACATTCACCCCAGTACAGAGAACTGGGCCTAAATCCATCGATTTTTTGCTCACCATGCCATTCGAGTTTGAACCCAGCCAAATGCAAATCAGTCTTGACCCTGTGCCTCATTGGAACAGTGCAGCCCAATCTGCCAAGCCAGGTCCTCCCTGGACTGGAAACAAGCATCCTAGGACCGGTTTCGAGGTCTCACCCCTCTTCAGCCAGGATAGCTTGATTCCAGTGGCATGGAGAGCAGGGGACACACGTCTGGGCATACCCTTCACACTCGTTGTGAAAAATACAAAAACAACAGTTCATGGACAGAATGCAGAACAATGTCATACATTCACCCCAGTACAGAGATCTGGGCCTAAATCCATCGTTTTTTTGCTCACCATGCCATTCCAGTTTGATCCCAGCCATATGCAAATCAGTCTTGACCCTGTGCCTCATTGGAACAGTTCAGCCCGAACTGCCAAGCCAGATCCTCCCTGGACTGGAAACAAGCATCTTAGGACCGGTTTCAGGGCTTCACCCCTCTTCAGCCAGGATAGCTTGATTCCAGTGGCATGGAGAGCACGGGACCCACGTCTGAGCATACCCTTCCCACTCAGGGTGACATTTTCAAAAACAAAAGTTGATGGACAGAGTGCAGAACAATGTCATACATTCACCCCCATACAGAGACTTGTGCCTAAATCCATCGTTTTTTGCTCACCATGCCATTCCAGTTTGAACCCAGCCCTATGCAAATCAGTCTTGACCCTGTGCCTCATGGGAACAGTCCAGCTCGAACTGCCAAGCCAGGTCCTCCCTGGACTGGAAACAAGGATCCTAGGACCAGTTTCAGGGTTTCACCCCTCTTCAGCCAGGATAGCTTGATTCCAGTGGCATGGAGAGCACGGGACCCACATCTGGGCATACCCTTCCCACTCAGGGTGACAAATGCAAATACAACAGTTCATGGACAGAATGCAGAACAATGTCATACATTCCCCCCAGTACAGAGATCTGGGCCTAAATGCATTATTTTATTGCTCACCATGCAATTCCACTTTGAACCCATCCATAGACAAATCAGTCTTGACCCTGTGTCTCATGGGAATAGTCCATCCCGAATTGCCAAGCCAGGTCCTACCCGGACTGGAAATAAGCATCCTAGGACCAGTTTCGGGGTTTCACCCCTCTTCAACCAGGATAGCTTGATTGCAGTGGCATGGAGAGCACTGGACCCACGTCTGGGCATACCCTTCCCACTCGGGGAGACAAATGCAAAAACAACAGTTGATGGACAGAATGCAGAACAATGTCATACATTCACCCCAGTACAGAGATCTGGGCCTAAATCTATCGATTGTTTGCTCACCATGCCATTCCAGTTTGAACCCAGCCAATCGCAAATCAGTCTTGACCCTGTGCCTCATTGGAACAGTCCAGCCCAAACTGCCAAGCCAGGTCCTCCCTGGACCGGAAACAAGCATCCTAGGACCGGTTTCGGGGTGTCACCCCTCTTCAGCCAGGATAGCTTGATTCCAGTGGCATGGAGAGCACGGGACCCACGTCTGAGCATACCCTTCCCACTCATTGTGACAAATGCAAAAACAACAGTTGATGGATAGAATGCAGAACAATGTCATACATTTACCCCAGTAGAGAGATCTGGGCCTAAATCCATTGTTTTTTTGCTCAATATGCCATTCCAGTTTGATCCCAGCCATTTGCGAATCAGTCTTGACCCTGTGCCTCATGGGAACAGTCCATTCTGAACTGCCAAGCTAGTTCCTCCCTGGACTGGAAACAAGCATCCTAGGACCGGTTTCGGGGTTTCACCCCTCTTCAGCCAGGATAGCTTGATTCCAGTGGCATGGAGAGCACAGGACCTACGTCTGAGCATACCCTTCCCACTCGGGGTGAGAAATATAAAAACAACAGTTGATGGACAGAATGCAGAACAATGTCATGCATTCACTCCAGTACAGAGATCTGGCCCTAAATCCATCACTTTTTTGCTCACCATGCCATTCCAGTTTGATCCCAGCCATATGCAAATCAGTCTTGACCCTGTGCCTCATGGGAACAGTCCATTCCGAACTGCCAAGCTAGTTCCTCTCTGGACTGGAAACAAGCATCCTAGGACTGGTTTCGGGGTTTCACCCCTCTTCAGCCAGGATAGCTTGATTCCAGTGGTATGGAGAGCACAGGACCTACGTCTGAGCATACCCTTCCCACTCGGGGTGAGAAATGCAAAAACAACATTTGATGGACAGAATGCAGAACAATGTCATGCATTCACTCCAGTACAGAGATCTGGCCCTAAATCCATCATTTTTTTGCTCACCATGCCATTCCAGTTTGAACCCAGCAATATAAAAATCAGTCTTGACCCTGTGCCTCATGGCAACAGTCCAACCCGAACTGCCAAGCGAGGTCCTTCCTGGACTGGAAACAAGCATGATAGAACCGGTTTCGGGTTTTCATCCCTCTTCAGCCAGGATAGCTTGATTCCAGGGGCATGGAGAGCACGTGACCCACGTCTGGGCATACCCTTCCCACTCAGGATGACAAATGCAAATACAACAGTTCATGGACAGAATGCAGAACAATGTCATACATTCCCCCCAGTACAGAGATCTGGGCCTAAATGCATTATTTTATTGCTCACCATGCAATTCCACTTTGAACCCATCCATATACAAATCAGTCTTGACCCTGTGTCTCATGGGAATAGTCCAGCCCGAATTGCCAAGCCAGGTCCTCCCCGGACTGGAAATAAGCATCCTAGGACCAGTTTCGGGGTATCACCCCTCTTCAACCAGGATAGCTTGATTGCAGTGGCATGGAGAGCACTGGACCCACGTCTGGGCATACCCTTCCCACTCGGGGAGACAAATGCAAAAACAACAGTTGATGGACAGAATGCAGAACAATGTCATACATTCACCCCAGTACAGAGATCTGGGCCTAAATCTATCGATTTTTTGCTCACCATGCCATTCCAGTTTGAACCCAGCCAATCGCAAATCAGTCTTGACCCTGTGCCTCATTGGAACAGTCCAGCCCAAACTGCCAAGCCAGGTCCTCCCTGGACCGGAAACAAGCATCCTAGGACCGGTTTCGGGGTGTCACCTCTCTTCAGCCAGGATAGCTTGATTCCAGTGGCATGGAGAGCACGGGACCCACGTCTGAGCATACCCTTCCCACTCATTGTGACAAATGCAAAAACAACAGTTGATGGATAGAATGCAGAACAATGTCATACATTTACCCCAGTAGAGAGATCTGGGCCTAAATCCATTGTTTTTTTGCTCAATATGCCATTCCAGTTTGATCCCAGCCATTTGCGAATCAGTCTTGACCCTGTGCCTCATGGGAACAGTCCATTCTGAACTGCCAAGCTAGTTCCTCCCTGGACTGGAAACAAGGATCCTAGGACCAGTTTCAGGGATTCACCCCTCTTCAGCCAGGATAGCTTGATTCCAGTGGCATGGAGAGCACGGGACCCACATCTGGTCATACCCTTCCCACTCGGGGTGACAAATGCAAAAACAACAGTTGATGGACAGAATGCAGGACAATGTCATACATTCCCCCCAGTACAGAGATCTGGGCCTAAATGCATTGTTTTATTGCTCACCATGCAATTCCACTTTGAACCCATCCATATACAAATCAGTCTTGACCCTGTGCCTCATGGGAATAGTCCAGCCCGAAGTACCAAGCCAGGTCCTCCCAGGACTGGAAACAAGCATCCTAGGACCAGTTTCGGGGTTTCACCCCTCTTCAACCAGGATAGCTTGATTGCAGTGGCATGGAGAGCACTGGCCCCACGTCTGGGCATACCCTTCCCACTCGGGGAGACAAATGCAAAAACAACAGTTGATGGACAGAATGCAGAACAATGTCATAGATTCACCCTAGTACAGAGATCTGGGCCTAAATCTCTCGATTTTTTGCTCACCATGCCATTCCAGTTTGAACCCAGCCAAATGCAAATCAGTCTTGACCCTGTGCCTCATTGGAACAGTCCAGCCCAAACTGCCAAGCCAGTTCCTCCCTGGACCGGAAACAAGCATCCTAGGACCTGTTTCGGGGTTTCACCCCTCTTCAGCCAGGATAGCTTGATTCCAGTGGCATGGAGAGCACGGGACCCACGTCTGAGCATACCCTTCCCACTCGTTGTGACAAATGCAAAAACAACAGTTGATGGACAGAATGCAGAGAAATGTCATACTTTTACCCCAGTACAGAGATCTGGGCCTAAATCCATAGTTTTATTGCTCTCTATGATATTCCACTTTGAACCCAGCCCTATGCAAATCTGTCCTGACCCTGTGCCTCATGGGAACTGTCCAGACCGAACTGCCAAGCCAGGTTCTCCCCAGACTGGAAACAAGCATCCTAGGACCTGTTTCGGGGTTTCACCCCTCTTCAACCAGGAGAGCTTGATTGCAGTGGCATGGAGAGCACGGGACCTACGTCTGTGTATACCCTTCCCACTCGGGGAAACAAATGCAAAAAAAACAGTTGATGGACAGAATGCAGATCAATGTCATACATTCACCCCAATACAGAGATCTGGGCCTAAATTCATCGATTTTTTGCTCACCATGCCATTCGAGTTTGAACCCAGCCAAATGCAAATAAGTCTTGACCCTGTGCCTCATTGGAACAGTCCAGCCCAAACTGCCAAGCCAGGTCCTCCTTGGACTGGAAACACGCATCCTAGGACCGGTTTCGAGGTCTCACCCCTCTTCAGCCAGGATAGCTTGATTCCAGTGGCATGGAGAGCAGGGGACCCACGTCTGGGCATACCCTTCACACTCGTTGTAACAAATGCAAAAACAACAGTTCATGGACAGAATGCAGAACAATGTCATACATTCACCCCAGTACAGAGATCTGGGCCTAAATCCATCGTTTTTTTGCTCACCATGCCATTCCAGTTTGATCCCAGCCATATGCAAATCAGTCTTGACCCTGTGCCTCATGGGACCAGTCCAGCCCGGACTGCCAAGCTAGTTCCTCCCTGGACTGGAAACAAGCATCCTAGGACCGGTTTCGGGGTTTCACCCCTTTTCAGCCAGAATAGCTTGATTCCAGTGGCATGGAGAGCACAGGACCTACGTCTGGGCATACCCTTCCCACTCAGGGTGAGAAATGTAAAAACAACAGTTGATGGAGAGAATGCAGAACAATGTCATACATTCTCTCCAGTACAGAGATCTGGGGCTAAATCCATTGTTTTTTGCTCACCATACATTTCAGTTTGATCCCAGCCATATGCAAATCAGTCTTGACCCTGTGCCTCATGGAAACAGTCCAGCCCGAACTGCCAAGCCAGGTCCTCCCTGGACAGGAAACAAACATCCTATTACCGGTTTTGGGGTTTCACCCCTCTTCAGCCAGGATAGCTTGATTCCAGTGGCATGGAGAGCAAGGGACTGACTTCTGGGCATACCCTTCCCACTCAGGGTGATAATTGCAAAAACAAAAGTTGATGGACAGAATGCAGAACAATGTCATACATTCACCCCCATACAGAGATCTGGGCCTAAATCCATCGTTTTTTTGCTCACCATGCCATTCCAGTTTGATCCCAGCGCTATGCAAATCAGTCTTGACCCTGTGCCTCATGGGAACAGTCCAGCTCGAACTGCCAAGCCAGGTCCTCCCTGGACTGGAAACAAGGATCCTAGGACCAGTTTCAGTGATTCACCCCTCTTCAGCCAGGATAGCTTGATTCCAGTGGCATTGAGAGCACGGGACCCACATCTGGGCATACCCTTCCCACTCGGGGTGACAAATGCAAAAACAACAGTTGATGGACAGAATGCAGAACAATGTCATACATTCCCCCAGTACAGAGATCTGGGCCTAAATGCATTGTTTTATTGCTCACCATGCAATTCCACTTTGAACCCATCCATATACAAATCAGTCTTGACCCTGTGCCTCATGGGAATAGTCCAGCCCGAAGTCCCAAGCCAGGTCCTCCCAGGACTGGAAACAAGCATCCTAGGACCAGTTTCGGGGTTTCACCTCTCTTCAACCAGGATAGCTTGATTGCAGTGGCATGGAGAGCACTGGCCCCACGTCTGGGCATACCCTTCCCACTCGGGGAGACAAATGCAAAAACAACAGTTGATGGACAGAATGCAGAACAATGTCATACATTCACCCCAGTACAGAGATCTGGGCCCAAATCTATCGATTTTTTGCTCACCATGCCATTCCAGTTTGAACCCAGCCAAATGCAAATCAGTCTTGACCCTGTGCCTCATTGGAACAGTCCTGCCCAAACTGCCAAGCCAGTTCCTCCCTGGACCGGAAACAAGCATCCTAGGACCTGTTTCGGGGTTTCACCCCTCTTCAGCCAGGATAGCTTGATTCCAGTGGCATGGAGAGCACGGGACCCACGTCTGAGCATACCCTTCCCACTCGTTGTGACAAATGCAAAAACAACAGTTGATGGACAGAATGCAGAGCAATGTCATACTTTTACCCCAGTACAGAGATCTGGGCCTAAATCCATAGTTGTATTGCTCTCTATGATATTCCACTTTGAACCCAGCCATATGCAAATCAGTCTTGACCCTGTGCCTCATGGGAACTGTCCAGACCGAACTGCCAAGCGAGGTTCTCCCCAGACTGGAAACAAGCATCCTAGGACCTGTTTCGGGGTTTCACCCCTCTTCAACCAGGAGAGCTTGATTGCAGTGGCATGGAGAGCACGAGACCCACGTCTGTGTATACCCTTCCCACTCGGGGAAACAAATGCAAAAAAAACAGTTGATGGACAGAATGCAGAACAATGTCATACATTCACTCCAGTACAGAGATCTGGGCCTAAATTCATCGATTTTTTGCTCACCATGCCATTCCAGTTTGAACCCAGCCAAATGCAAATTAGTCTTGACCCTGTGCCTCATTGGAACAGTCCAGCCCGAACTGCCAAGCCAGGTCCTCCCTGGACCGGAAACAAGCATGCTAGTACCGGTTTCGGGGTTTCACCCCTCTTCAGCCAGGATAGCTTGATTCCAGTGGCATGGAGAGCCCGGGACCCACGTCTGAGCATACCCTTCCCACTCATTGTGACAAATGCAAAAACAACAGTTGATGGATAGAATGCAGAACAATGTCATACATTTAGACCAGTAGAGAGATCTGGGCCTAAATCCATTGTTTTTTTGCTCACCATGCCATTCCAGTTTGATCCCAGCCATATGCAAATCAGTCTTGACCCTGTGCCTCATGGGAACAGTCCATTCCGAACTGCCAAGCTAGTTCCTCCCTGGACAGGAAACAAGCATCCTAGGAGCGGTTTCGGGGTTTCACCCCTCTTCAGCCAGGATAGCTTGATTCCAGTGGCATGGAGAGCACAGGACCTACGTCTGAGCATACCCTTCCCACTCGGGGTGAGAAATGCAAAAACAACAGTTGATGGACAGAATGCAGAACAATGTCATGCATTCACTCCAGTACAGAGATCTGGGGCTAAATCCATAGTTTTTTTGTTCACCATGCCATTCCAGTTTGATCCCAGCCATATGCAAATCAGTCTTGACCGTGTGCCTCATGGAAACAGTCCAGCCCGAACTACCAAGCGAGGTCGTCCCTGGACTGGAAACAAGCATCATAGAACCGGTTTCGGGTTTTCATCCCTCTTCAGCCAGGATAGCTTGATTCCAGTGGCATGGAGAGCAAGGGACCCACGTCTGAGCATACCCTTCCCACTCGGGGTGACAAATGCAAAAACAACAGTTGATGGACAGAATGCAGAACAATGTCATACATTCACCCCAGTTGAGAGATCTGGGCCTAAATCCATCGTTGTTTGGCTCACCATGCCATTCCAGTTTGAACCCAGCCAAATGCAAATCAGTCTTGACCCTTTGCCTCATTGGAACAGTCCAGCCCGAACTGCTGAGCCAGGTCCTACCTGGACCGGAAACAAGCATCCTAAGACTGGTTTCGGGGTTTCAACCCTCTTCAGCCAGGATAGCTTGATTCCAGTGGCATGAAGAGCAAGGGACCCACGTCTGAGCATACCCTCCCCACTCGGGGTGACAAATGAAAAAAAAAAAGTTGATGGACAAAATGCAGAACAGTGACATACATTCACTCCAGTACAGAGATCTGGACCTAAATCCATCTTTTATTGTTCACCATGCCATTCCAGTTTGATCCCAGCCATATGCAAATCAGTCTTGACCCTGTGCCACATGGGAACAGTCCAGCCCGAACTGCCAATCCAGGTCCTCCCTGGACTGGAAACAAACATTCTATGACCAGTTTCGGGGTTTCACACCTCTTCAGCCAGGATAGCTTGATTCCAGTGGCATGGAGAGCACGGGACCCACGTCTGGGCATACACTTCCCACTCGGGGTGACAAATGCAAAAACAACAGTTGATGGACAGAATGCAGAACAATGTCATACATTCACCCCAGAACAGAGATCTGGGCCTAAATCCATCACTTTTTTGCTCACCATGCCATTCCAGTTTGATCCCAGCAATATGAAAATCAGTCTTGACCCTGTGCCTCATGGGAACAGTCCAGCCCGAACTGCCAAGCGAGGTCGTCCCTGGACTGGAAACAAGCATCATAGAACCGGTTTCGGGTTTTCATCCCTCTTCAGCCAGGATAGCTTGATTCCAGTGGCATGGAGAGCAAGGGACCCACGTCTGAGCATACCCTTCCCACTCGGGGTGACAAATGCAAAAACAACAGTTGATGGACAGAATGCAGAACAATGTCATACATTTACCCCAGTAGAGAGATCTGGGCCTAAATCCATCGTTTTTTTAATCACCATGCCATTCCAGTTTGAAACCAGACATATGCAAATCAGTCTTGACCCTGTGCCTCATGGGAACAGTCCAGCCCAAACTGCCAAGTCAGGTTCTCCCTAGACTGGAAACAAGCATCCTTGGACCGGTTTTGGGGTTTCACCCCTCTTCTGCCAGGATAGCTTGATTCCAGTGGCATGGAAAGCACGGGACCCACGTCTGGGCATACCCTTCCCACTCAGGGTGACAAATGCAAAAATAAAAGTTGATGGACAGAATGCAGAACAATGTCATACATTCACCCCAGTACAGAGATCTGGGCCTAAATCCATCGTTTTATTGCTCACCATGCCATTCCAGTTTGAACCCAGCCATATGTAAATCAGTCTTGACCCTGTGCCTCATGGGAACAGTCCAGCCCGAACTTCCAAGCCAGGTCCTCCCTAAACTGGAAACAAGCATCCTAGGACCGGTTTTGGGGTTTCACCCCTCTTCTGTCAGGATAGCTTGATTTCAGTGGCATGGAAAGCACGGGACCCACGTCTGGGCATACCCTTCCCACTCAGGGTGACAAATGCAAAAAAAAAAGTTGATGGACAGAATGCAGAACAATGTCATACATTCACCCCAGTACAGAGATCTGGGCCTAAATCCATCGTTTTTTTGCTCACCATGCCATTCCAGTTTGAACCCAGCCATATGTAAATCAGTCTTGACCCTGTGCCTCATGGGAACAGTCCAGCCCGAACTGCCGAGCCAGGTTCTCCCTGGACTGGAAACAAGCATCATAGGACCAGTTTCGGGTTTTCATCCCTCTTCAGCCAGGAAAGCTTGATTCCAGTGGTATGGAGAGCACGGGACCCTCGTCTGGACATACACTTCCCACTCGGGCTGACAAATGGAAAAACAACAATTGATGGACAGAATGCAGAACAATGTCATACATTCACCCCAGAACAGAGATCTGGGCCTAAATGCATCGTTATTTTGCTTACCATGCCATTCCAGTTTGATCCCATGCATATGCAAATCAGTCTTGACCCTGTGCCACATGGGAACAGTCCAGCCCGAACTGCCGATCCAGGTTCTCCCTGGACTGGAAACAAGCATTCTAGGACCGGTTTCGGGGTTTCACCGCTCTTCTGCCAGGATAGCTTGATTCCAGTGGCATGGAAAGCACAGGACCCACGTCTGGGCATACCCTTCCCACACGGGGTGACAAATGGGAAAACAAAAGTTGATGAACAGAATGCAGAACAATGTCATACATTCACCCCAGTACAGAGATCTGGGCCTAAATCCATCATTTGTTTGTTCCCCATGCCATTCCAGTTTGAACCCAGCCATATGCAAATCAGTCTTGACGCTGTGTCTCATGGGAACAGTCTAGCCCAAACTACCAAGCTAGGTCTTCCCTGCACTGTAAACAAGCATCCTAGAGCAGTTTCGGGGTTTCACCCCTCTTCAGCAAGGATAACTTGATTCCAGTGGCATGGAGAGCACGGGACGCACGTCTGGGCATACCCTTCCCTCTCGGGGTGACAAATGCAAAAACAACAGTTGATGGACAGAATGCAAAACAATGTCATACATTCACCCCAGTACAGAGATCTGGGCCTAAATCCATCGTTTTATTTCTCACCATGTCATTACAGTTTGAACCCAGCCAAATGCAAATCAGTCTTGACCCTGTGCCTCATTGGAACAGTCCAGCCCGAACTGCCAAGCCAGGCCCTCCCTAGACCGGAAACAAGCATCCTAGGACCTGTTTCGGGGTTTCACCCCTCTTCTGCCAGGATAGCTTGATTCCAGTGGCATGGAGAGTACGGGACCCACGTCTGAGCATACCCTTCACACTCGTTGTGACAAATGCAAAAACAACAGTTGATGGACAGAATGCAAAACAATGTCATACATTCACCCCAGTACAGAGATCTGGGCCTAAATCCATCGTTTTTTTACTCACCATGCCATTCCAGTTTGATCCCAGCCATATGCAAATCAGCCTTGACCCTGTGCCTCATGGGAACAGTCCAGCCCGAACTGCCAAGCTAGTTCCTCCCTGGACTGGAAACAAGCATCCTAGGACCGGTTTTGGGGTTTCACCCCTTTTCAGCTAGGATAGCTTGATTCCAGTGGCATGGCTAGCCCAGGACCTACGTCTGGGCATACCCTTCCCACTCGTGGTGAGAGATGCAAAAACAACAGTTGATGGACAGAATGCAGAACAATGTCATACATTCACCCCAGTACAGAGATCTAAGCCTAATTCCATCGTTCTTTTGATCACCATGCCATTCCAGTTTGAACCCAGCCATATGCAAAACAGTCTAGACCCTGTGCCTCATGGGAACAGTCCAGCCCAAGCTGCCAAGCCAGGTCCTCCCTGGGCTGGAAATAAGCATCCTAGGACAGGTTTCAGGGTTTCACCCCTCTTCAGCCAGGATAGCTTGATTCCAGTAGCATGGAGAGCACGGGACCCACGTCTGGTCATATCCTTCCCACTTGGGGTGACAAATACAAAAACAAAAATTGATGGACAGAATGCAGAACAGTGACATACATTCACTCCAGTACAGAGATCTGGACCTAAATCAATCTTTTATTGTTCACCATGCCATTCCAGTTTGATCCCAGCCATATGCAAATCAGTCTTGACCCTGTGTCACATGGGAACAGTCCAGCCCGAACTGCCAATCCAGGTCCTCCCTGGACTGGAAACAAACATCATAGAACCGGTTTCGGGTTTTCATCCCTCTTCAGCCAGGATAGCTTGATTCCAGTGGCATGGAGAGCAAGGGACCCATTTCTGAGCATACCCTTCCCACTCGGGGTGACAAATGCAAAAACAACAGTTGATGGACAGAATGCAGAACAATGTCATACATTTACCCCAGTAGAGAGATCTGGGCCTAAATCCATCGTTTTTTTAATCCCCATGCCATTCCAGTTTGAAACCAGACATATGCAAATCAGTCTTGACCCTGTGCCTCATGGGAACAGTCCAGCCCAAACTGCCAAGTCAGGTTCTCCCTAGACTGGAAACAAGCATCCTAGGACCGGTTTTGGGGTTTCACCGCTCTTCTGCCAGGATAGCTTGATTCCAGTTGCATGGAAAGCACAGGACCCACGTCTGGGCATACCCTTCCCACACGGGGTGACAAATGGGAAAACAAAAGTTGATGGACAGAATGCATAACAATGTCATACATTCACCCCAGTACAGAGATCTGGGCCTAAATCCATCATTTGTTTGTTCCCCATGCCATTCCAGTTTGAACTCAGCCATATGCAAATCAGTCTTGACGCTGTGACTCATGGGAACAGTCTAGCCCAAACTACCAAGCTAGGTCTTCCCTGCACTGTAAACAAGCGTCCTAGAGCAGTTTCGGGGTTTCACCCCTCTTCAGCAAGGATAACTTGATTCCAGTGGCATGGAGAGCACGGGACGCACGTCTGGGCATACCCTTCCCTCTCGGGGTGACAAATGCAATAACAAAAGTTGATGGACAGAATGCAGAACAATGTCATACATTAAGCCCAGTAGAGAAATCTGGGCTTCAATCCATCATTTTTTTGCTCACCATGCCATCCCTGTTTGAACACAGCCATATGAAAAAAATCAGTCGTGACCCTGGGCCTCATGGGAACAGTCCAGCCCGAACTGCCAAGCCAGGCCCTCCCTGGACCGGAAACAAGCATCCTAGGACCGGTTTCGGGGTTTCACCCCTCTTCTGCCAGGATAGCTTGATTCCAGTGGCATGGAGAGCACGGGACCCACATCTGGGCATACCCTTCCCACTCAGGGTGACAAATGCAAAAACAACAGTTGATGGACAGAATGCAAAACAATGTCATACATTCACCCCAGTACAGAGATCTGGGCCTAAATCCATCGTTTTATTTCTCACCATGTCATTACAGTTTGAACCCAGCCAAATGCAAATCAGTCTTGACCCTGTGCCTCATTGGAACAGTCCAGCCCGAACTGCCAAGCCAGGCCCTCCCTGGACCGGAAACAAGCATCCTAGGACCGGTTTCGGGGTTTCACCCCTCTTCTGCCAGGATAGCTTGATTCCAGTGGCATGGAGAGTACGGGACCCACGTCTGAGCATACCCTTCACACTCGTTGTGACAAATGCAAAAACAACAGTTGATGGACAGAATGCAAAACAATGTCATACATTCACCCCAGTACAGAGATCTGGGCCTAAATCCATCATTTTTTGCTCACCATGCCATTCCAGTTTGATCCCAGCCATATGCAAATGAGCCTTGACCCTGTGCCTCATGGGAACAGTCCAGCCCGAACTGCCAAGCTAGTTCCTCCCTGGACTGGAAACAAGCATCCTAGGACCGGTTTAGGGGTTTCACCCCTTTTCAGCTAGGATAGCTTGATTCCAGTGGCATGGATAGCCCAGGACCTACGTCTGGGCATACCCTTCCCACTCGTGGTGAGAGATGCAAAAACAACAGTTGATGGACAGAATGCAGAACAATGTCATACATTCACCCCAGTACAGAGATCTAAGCCTAATTCCATCGTTCTTTTGATCACCATGCCATTCCAGTTTGAACCCAGCCATATGCAAAACAGTCTAGACCCTGTGCCTCATGGGAACAGTCCAGCCCAAGCTGCCAAGCCAGGTCCTCCCTGGGCTGGAAATAAGCATCCTAGGACAGGTTTCAGGGTTTCACCCCTCTTCAGCCAGGATAGCTTGATTCCAGTAGCATGGAGAGCACGGGACCCACGTCTGGTCATACCCTTCCCACTTGGGGTGACAAATACAAAAACAAAAGTTGATGGACAGAATGCAGAACAGTGACATACATTCACTCCAGTACAGAGATCTGGACCTAAATCCATCTTTTATTGTTCACCATGCCATTCCAGTTTGATCCCAGCCATATGCAAATCAGTCTTGACCCTGTGCCACATGGGAACAGTCCAGCCCGAACTGCCAATCCAGGTCCTCCCTGGACTGGAAACAAACATTCTAGGACCAGTTTCGGGGTTTCACCCCTCTTCAGCCAGGATAGCTTGATTCCAGTGGCATGGAGAGCACGGGACCCACGTCTGGGCATACACTTCCCACTCGGGGTGACGAATGCAAAAACAACAGTTGATGGACAGAATGCAGAACAATGTCATACATTCACCCCAGAACAGAGACCTGGGCCTAAATCCATCACTTTTTTGCTCACCATGCCATTCCAGTTTGATCCCAGCAATATGAAAATCAGTCTTGACCCTGTGCCTCATGGGAACAGTCCAGCCCGAACTGCCAAGCGAGGTCGTCCCTGGACTGGAAACAAGCATCATAGAACCGGTTTCGGGTTTTCATCCCTCTTCAGCCAGGATAGCTTGATTCCAGTGGCATGGAGAGCAAGGGACCCACGTCTGAGCATACCCTTCCCACTCGGGGTGACAAATGCAAAAACAACAGTTGATGGACAGAATGCAGAACAATGTCATACATTTACCCCAGTAGAGAGATCTGGGCCTAAATCCATCGTTTTTTTAATCACCATGCCATTCCAGTTTGAACCCAGCCCTATGCAAATCAGTCTTGACCCTGTGCCCCATGGGAACAGTCCAGCCCGAACTGCCAAGCCAGGTCCTCCCTGGACTGGAAGCAAGCATCCTAAGACCGGTTTTGGGGTTTCACCCCTCTTCAACCAGGATTTCTTGATTGCAGTGGCATGGAGAGCACGGCACCCACGTCTGGGCATACCCTTCCCACTAAGGGAGACAAATGCAAAAACAACAGTTGATGGACAGAATGCAGAACAATGTCATACATTCACCCCAGTACAGAGATCTAAGCCTAATTCCATCGTTCTTTTGATCACCATGCCATTCCAGTTTGAACCCAGCCATATGCAAAACAGTCTAGACCCTGTGCCTCATGGGAACAGTCCAGCCCAAGCTGCCAAGCCAGGTCCTCCCTGGGCTGGAAATAAGCATCCTAGGACAGGTTTCAGGGTTTCACCCCTCTTCAGCCAGGATAGCTTGATTCCAGTAGCATGGAGAGCACGGGACCCACGTCTGGTCATACCCTTCCCACTTGGGGTGACAAATACAAAAACAAAAGTTGATGGACAGAATGCAGAACAGTGACATACATTCACTCCAGTACAGAGATCTGGACCTAAATCCATCTTTTATTGTTCACCATGCCATTCCAGTTTGATCCCAGCCATATGCACATCAGTCTTGACCCTGTGCCACATGGGAACAGTCCAGCCCGAACTGCCAATCCAGGTCCTCCCTGGACTGGAAACAAACATTCTAGGACCAGTTTCGGGGTTTCACCCCTCTTCAGCCAGGATAGCTTGATTCCAGTGGCATGGAGAGCACGGGACCCACGTCTGGGCATACACTTCCCACTCGGGGTGACGAATGCAAAAACAACAGTTGATGGACAGAATGCAGAACAATGTCATACATTCACCCCAGAACAGAGACCTGGGCCTAAATCCATCACTTTTTTGCTCACCATGCCATTCCAGTTTGATCCCAGCAATATGAAAATCAGTCTTGACCCTGTGCCTCATGGGAACAGTCCAGCCCGAACTGCCAAGCGAGGTCGTCCCTGGACTGGAAACAAGCATCATAGAACCGGTTTCGGGTTTTCATCCCTCTTCAGCCAGGATAGCTTGATTCCAGTGGCATGGAGAGCAAGGGACCCACGTCTGAGCATACCCTTCCCACTCGGGGTGACAAATGCAAAAACAACAGTTGATGGACAGAATGCAGAACAATGTCATACATTTACCCCCGTAGAGAGATCTGGGCCTAAATCCATCGTTTTTTTGCTCACCATGTGTTGGACTTGGCCCTTTTTCCCTCATTTTTTTCGTTTTTGCAGTGTTAAGGTGCAGGTGCTTACTTCTCCCAAGATGGCTGCCACAGACCCCTGCTACTGCAGGGTGGTCGTTTTTCATAGTAGCACCCTAGCTGCCAGGAGCTGGCTGGGACCCACAACAATGTTGCGATACCAGCCCGCCTTTTTGTCCCATAGTTAGAGTGGGGAAGCTCCTGGGAGAAGCTGGAACCTTCTAGAAGGGAGGTGGGGTTTTACTTTTGCCGCCTTGGCTAGAGGTCACCTGACCTAGGGCTACTTAAGAGTGGGAGGGAAACTTTTGTGGTGAGTTGGCCATTGGGGTGAAGCAGAGCTGGAAGAATCCACCAGGAGTGTAGGCGGTAGGGCCTAGCCAGGGACTTATGCCTCTGAGAGTGACAGGATTTAGGTACTGCCTCTTAAGTGAGTGAGGTGCCCTGTGAATCCCACTGATCTTGCCCAGTAGTAGGAGGACCCAGAGACTCTCTGCCAACCTGACTAGGAAGGACCTAGTCGCCCTCTCCATCCCTACCCCTGTAACAGAACCCCTTAAGGGCGCCAGATACATCTGCGCCAAAAGACTTCATCTGTCAACTGAGAACTGAAACCTAACTTTAACTTTAAGAACTGAGACTGCATGACAAGAGTGAGCTGTAAGCCTTGAATGCCAGAGCTGAGACTGCGTGTCCAAGCTACCCTATTGAACGAAATACTAAGCCGATTGCCAAGTCACCGGGGATCGACCAGGTACTAGCGCTGTGACCCCCGCGCTCCCTGCCCTGGTCTGGGACCCCCGGCAGCGTGCTCCGCTGAGCACTTTACCCCATCCTTAATTTGAGCCCCCCCCTGCGACGACGAAGCCAGCGCGCTCACCGCCGCGGCCTGGAGGCCTGGAGCAGTGCCCTGCTGTGTCGCGAGGCCCAGGCGAAGCCCGGGGCCCCGTCGCTGCCGTCGCAGCCGTGTGAGGAGGTGCGCAAGGTCGGGCCGAGTTCCCCCAACGTCGTGAGGACGGACGCCTGCTGACGCCGAGACGGAGGTAAGCCCGGAGGCCGAGATCCCCCCTGGTGCGCCCCCTGCTGGTCTGGAAACCACACCGCACTTGGCCCGGGTTGTCCCCTCCGTGGGAGTCCCCTCCCCTGCCTGCGCGACGGAGAGACCCCGCCGAGGGATCCTGTCCGTGTCCCCCCTTTGGTAATACTGAGCGCGGTGCTCTGTGAACTGCACCGGAGCATAGGGACCCGCTCCTCAAGTCCGGTCACCCTCCCCGCTGGAAGCCGCCCAAAGAACTGACTGACATTACCCTCATGTGGCGCTTCACGCCACCGACCCTGCTACCCCAGCCGGAGAGACCGGGACTGCGAGTAACCCACTGTGTTATGTGCTCTGCTCGAAAGTAAATTACATGCCAAGGAATGCGAGTAGCGCACTGTGTTATATGCTCTGCTCGAAAGTAATTACCTGCCCAGGAGTGCGAGTAGCGCACTGTGTTACATGCTCTGCTCGAAAGTAGATTACATGCCAAGGAATGCGAGTAGCGCACTGTGTTATATGCTCTACTCGAAAGTAATTACCTGCCCAGGAGTGCGAGTAGCGCACTGTGTTATATGCTCTGCTCGAAAGTAGATTACATGCCAAGGAATGCGAGTAGCACACTGTGTTATATGCTCTACTCGAAAGTAATTACCTGCCCAGGAATGCGAGTAGCGCACTGTGTCATATGCCCGGCTCGAAAGTATTTACATGCCCAGGGTTACGAGCGGCGCATTGTGTTATATGCTCTGCTCAGAAGTAGTTACAGGCAACTGATTAAGAGTAACGCGTTGTGTTATATGCCCTGCTCAAATGTATTCACAGGTAAATGATTGCGCGTAGCGCTTGGTTTTATATGCTTTGCTTCACAGGATTAGGGGCCATCGATTACGAGGAGCGCTCCGTTCTACAGGCTCCATGTTAATGTACCCGATGTCACCTATTACGAGTATCGTGCTGTGTTAGACGGCCTGTTCAGGGGAAGGCCTCGCTTAGCGCGCGCAGCGCTATAATCACTCGCACTTAGCCAACTGCCGTGGGTATCTGAATGAGGTTAGGCACTGCATAAATATCGCCAGGATTGCCGTATTTGCTAATGGATGGTTTTATGATGCATGTATCGCCTTGTTACTTCCTGAACTGCAACTGACCAGCTATACTTGGATAAACTTGAAGTAATTGCATAATTTCAACGGTGTGGCGTCACTTATTGTGTGTGTCCCTAGTCCATGAGAAGCGTGTGGTGTATGGTTGCTTAACACATAGCCCTCTGGTTGCCCGACCGGCTCGCGCCACGTTACCGCCCTTAGGGCCTGGTGACCCCAGGTTCCTACATTGTTGGCGAGCGGTGGGATCCTTGGGACTTGTGACCATACAGCACCCTTCCGTGAGGCGAAGGGCGCCACAATTAAACGCCTGTTGTGTTCCAAAGCTCTAAAAACATTGATTGCTGCATTGTTAGTTCCACTGTCCAGGTTGAGAGTGCAAGAAGCCTGGTGAGCCGGTAACTGTTGCCTATACCCTAGGAATTTTCTCCTTAGTGTCTAGGTCCCCACCTGCCAGAATGGAATCCCGGTTAGCTGACCTCGAGGGGTACACAGTGAAGCAACTAAGGGAGTTCGCGCAGGAGTTGGGGGTGCCCGGGATGCGGAAGGCTAAAGCGCCGGAACTCCGTACCGCCATTAGGGCATGGGTAGAAGCCCACCCAGAAGGGAGAGGGGATGAGGGACAGGGGGCGCCAGATGCACCTCAGGAGGAGAGCGCCCAAGAAGTCCTAGACATTGTAAACATAGAGGAGTCTGAAAATGTGCCCCCAGGGAGACGTTCTGGGGCCAGTAGTAGGACAGGGTCTAGTAGGAGCGCGTCTCCAAAGGAGTATGAGGACAGAAGGGAAAAGAGGCAATTAAGATGGGAACTAGCCAAGTTGGAGCAGGAAAGAGAAAGGGAAAGGGAGAATAAGAAATGGGCAATGGAGGAGAGGAGGATGGCGCACGAGCTTCGGATGAAGGAGTTGGAGCTGCGTGCCCTCCAGATGAGTGTGTCCAGTGAGGACACTGGTGGCAGCATACCGGAAGCTCCACAGGAGCTAGAAGTTTATTTACCCCAGGATGACATCACCAGGGTGTCTGAGGAGGCATTGGGGTGTGAACCTGAAGGGGGTGGTGCAGGGATCTCCCAACCCAGCGAGGTGGGAGAAGTGGCAGATAGCCCAGCTAGGTCCCAGGGAGAGAGGGTTGTAGGGCCTCACGACCTATCTGTAGGAAGGCGTGAGACGGGGAGGTGTCCCGAGGTGCCCCAACCGAAGTCTCAGGGCCTGGAGAGTTCCGCAAGGGAGCCCCAGGTTGGGAGCCTAGGCTGTCCCGATGTGCCATCCAGTGCAGGGGAGCCCCTAGTGTCAGGAGGACCCAGGGCGACTGTAACCAGCGCGCCTGAGGTTCTGGGGTTGGCCCAGTTTCAGGGTTTAGATCCTGTGCTGGGGTGCCAGGCTCAGGGGTTGCCTGACCTGGCGGGTGGGACATCTATCAGCAGTGTCCCCCCAGGATTGACTTCCAGGGGTACCTTTCCCGGTGGGAGGGTGCGGAACTCTGGGAGGGGGTGCAGAGGGAGGAAGGTCTCGCCTCGGGCACCGACTCAGCCTAAGGGTTTAGACCCTAGGTTGAGGAATCAGTTGAAGGGTCAAGGCCCTAGACTGAGGAGGAAGTGGTGGTCTGAGGGTGCCTCGCAGGGTAGGGTGAGGAACCCCA
Organism: Triturus cristatus; assembly: GCF_964204655.1. NCBI lineage: Eukaryota > Metazoa > Chordata > Amphibia > Caudata > Salamandridae > Triturus > Triturus cristatus. The sequence goes on from NC_140579.1 coordinate 877,071,597, forward strand.
GAAGGAGAGTTAGGGGGAGGAGAGCCTCGCCCCTGAAGGCTGGTCAGCCTAAGGGTGTGAACACCAGGAGGAAGAACCAGAGGCAGTTTAGGACTGCAAGGAGGAGGACCGGAGTGGTCAACGGGCACTACAGGCCTGGGGCTACTGCCCCCCACTCCGCGAGATCACCCGGGCCAGAGACATCTGGACGGCCCAGGGGCCGGTCCTGGCCACAACTAGCTAGGGAGCCCCAGTGGGGTGGTTTCGTTGGTCCAGGAAGGTTTGTTAGGGAACCATCGGGTTCCAGAGCGGAGGAGAACCTGCGGGTGCTCCTACCGTTGCGGGCCTGCGTCCACCTTTTCTCGCCCCAAGCAGGGGAGACCATCAAGGCATTGATCGGTCTACCCTGGCTTTCGGCTGGAAGGGGGTTATGTTGGACTTGGCCCTTTTTCCCTCATTTTTTTCGTTTTTGCAGTGTTAAGGTGCAGGTGCTTACTTCTCCCAAGATGGCTGCCACAGACCCCTGCTACTGCAGGGTGGTCATTTTTCATAGTAGCACCCTAGCTGCCAGGAGCTGGCTGGGACCCACAACAATGTTGCGATACCAGCCCGCCTTTTTGTCCCATAGTTAGAGTGGGGAAGCTCCTGGGAGAAGCTGGAACCTTCTAGAAGGGAGGTGGGGTTTTACTTTTGCCGCCTTGGCTAGAGGTCACCTGACCTAGGGCTACTTAAGAGTGGGAGGGAAACTTTTGTGGTGAGTTGGCCATTGGGGTGAAGCAGAGCTGGAAGAATCCACCAGGAGTGTAGGCGGTAGGGCCTAGCCAGGGACTTATGCCTCTGAGAGTGACAGGATTTAGGTACTGCCTCTTAAGTGAGTGAGGTGCCCTGTGAATCCCACTGATCTTGCCCAGTAGTAGGAGGACCCAGAGACTCTCTGCCAACCTGACTAGGAAGGACCTAGTCGCCCTCTCCATCCCTACCCCTGTAACAGAACCCCTTAAGGGCGCCAGATACATCTGCGCCAAAAGACTTCATCTGTCAACTGAGAACTGAAACCTAACTTTAACTTTAAGAACTGAGACTGCATGACAAGAGCGAGCTGTAAGCCTTGAATGCCAGAGCTGAGACTGCGTGTCCAAGCTACCCTATTGAACGAAATACTAAGCCGATTGCCAAGTCACCGGGGATCGACCAGGTACTAGCGCTGTGACCCCCGCGCTCCCTGCCCTGGTCTGGGACCCCCGGCAGCGTGCTCCGCTGAGCACTTTACCCCATCCTTAATTTGAGCCCCCCCCTGCGACGACGAAGCCAGCGCGCTCACCGCCGCGGCCTGGAGGCCTGGAGCAGTGCCCTGCTGTGTCGCGAGGCCCAGGCGAAGCCCGGGGCCCCGTCGCTGCCGTCGCAGCTGTGTGAGGAGGTGCGCAAGGTCGGGGCCGAGTTCCCCCAACGTCGTGAGGACGGACGCCTGCTGACGCCGAGACGGAGGTAAGCCCGGAGGCCGAGATCCCCCCTGGTGCACCCCCTGCTGGTCTGGAAACCACACCACACTTTGCCCGGGTTGTCCCCTCCGTGGGAGTCCCCTCCCCTGCCTGCGCGACGGAGAGACCCCGCCGAGGGATCCTGTCCGTATCCCCCCTTTGGTAATACTGAGTGCGGTGCTCTGTGAACTGCACCGGAGCATAGGGACCCGCTCCTCAAGTCCGGTCACCCTCCCCGCTGGAAGCCGCCCAAAGAACTGACTGACATTACCCTCGTGTGGCGCTTCACGCCACCGACCCTGCTTCCCCAGCCGGAGAGACCGGGACTGCGAGTAACCCACTGTGTTATGTGCTCTGCTCGAAAGTAAATTACATGCCAAGGAATGCGAGTAGCGCACTGTGTTATATGCTCTGCTCGAAAGTAATTACCTGCCCAGGAGTGCGAGTAGCGCACTGTGTTACATGCTCTGCTCGAAAGTAGATTACATGCCAAGGAATGCGAGTAGCGCACTGTGTTATATGCTCTACTCGAAAGTAATTACCTGCCCAGGAGTGCGAGTAGCGCACTGTGTTATATGCTCTGCTCGAAAGTAGATTACATGCCAAGGAATGCGAGTAGCGCACTGTGTTATATGCTCTACTCGAAAGTAATTACCTGCCCAGGAATGCGAGTAGCGCACTGTGTCATATGCCCGGCTCGAAAGTATTTACATGCCCAGGGTTACGAGCGGCGCATTGTGTTATATGCTCTGCTCAGAAGTAGTTACAGGCAACTGATTAAGAGTAACGCGTTGTGTTATATGCCCTGCTCAAATGTATTCACAGGTAAATGATTGCGCGTAGCGCTTGGTTTTATATGCTTTGCTTCACAGGATTAGGGGCCATCGATTACGAGGAGCGCTCCGTTCTACAGGCTCCATGTTAATGTACCCGATGTCACCTATTACGAGTATCGTGCTGTGTTAGACGGCCTGTTCAGGGGAAGGCCTCGCTTAGCGCGCGCAGCGCTATAATCACTCGCACTTAGCCAACTGCCGTGGGTATCTGAATGAGGTTAGGCACTGCATAAATATCGCCAGGATTGCCGTATTTGCTGATGGATGGTATTATGATGCATGTATCGCCTTGTTACTTCCTGAACTGCAACTGACCAGCTATACTTGGATAAACTTGAAGTAATTGCATAATTTCAATGGTGTGGCGTCACTTATTGTGTGTGTCCCTAGTCCATGAGAAGCGTGTGGTGTATGGTTGCTTAACACATAGCCCTCTGGTTGCCCGACCGGCTCGCGCCAGGTTACCGCCCTTAGGGCCTGGTGACCCCAGGTTCCCACACCATGCCATTCCAGTTTGAACCCAGCCATATGTAAATCAGTCTTGACCCTGTGCCTCATGGGAACAGTCCAGCCCGAACTTCCAAGCCAGGTCCTCCCTGGACTGGAAACAAGCATCATAGGACCAGTTTCGGGTTTTCATCCCTCTTCAGCAAGGATAGCTTGATTCCAGTGGTATGGAGAGCACGGGACCCTCGTCTGGACATACACTTCCCACTCGGGCTGACAAATGGAAAAACAACAATTGATGGACAGAATGCAGAACAATGTCATACATTCACCCCAGAACAGAGATCTGGGCCTAAATCCATCGTTATTTTGCTTACCATGCCATTCCAGTTTGATCCCAGCCATATGCAAATCAGTCTTGACCCTGTGCCACATGGGAACAGTCCAGCCCGAACTGCCAAGCCAGGTTCTCCCTGGACTGGAAACAAGCATTCTAGGACCGGTTTCGGGGTTTCACCGCTCTTCTGCCAGGATAGCTTGATTCCAGTGGCATGGAAAGCACAGGACCCACGTCTGGGCATACCCTTCCCACACGGGGTGACAAATGGGAAAACAAAAGTTTATGGACAGAATGCAGAACAATGTCATACATTCACCCCAGTACAGAGATCTGGGCCTAAATCCATCATTTGTTTGTTCCCCATGCCATTCCAGTTTGAACCCAGCCATATGCAAATCAGTCTTGACGCTGTGCCTCATGGGAACAGTCTAGCCCAAACTACCAAGCTAGGTCCTCCCTGCACTGTAAACAAGCATCCTAGAGCAGTTTCGGGGTTTCACCCCTCTTCAGCAAGGATAACTTGATTCCAGTGGCATGGAGAGCACGGGACGCACGTCTGGGCATACCCTTCCCACTCGGGGTGACGAATGCAAAAACAACAGTTGATGGACAGAATGCAGAACAATGTCATACATTCACCCCAGAACAGAGATCTGGGCCGAAATCCATCACTTTTTTGCTCACCATGCCATTCCAGTTTGATCCCAGCAATATGAAAATCAGTCTTGACCCTGTGCCACATGGGAACAGTCCAGCCCGAACTGCCAAGCCAGGTTCTCCCTGGACTGGAAACAAGCATTCTAGGACCGGTTTCGGGGTTTCACCCCTCTTCTGCCAGGATAGCTTGATTCCATTGGCATGGAAAGCACAGGAACCACGTCTGGGCATACCCTTCCCACACGGGGTGACAAATGGGAAAACAAAAGTTGATGGACAGAATGCAGAACAATGTCATACATTCACCTCAGTACAGAGATCTGGGCCTAAATCCATCATTTGTTTGTTCCCCATGCCATTCCAGTTTGAACCCAGCCATGTGCAAATCAGTCTTGACCCTGTGCCTCATGGGAACAGTCTAGCCCAAACTACCAAGCTAGGTCTTCCCTGCACTGTAAACAAGCGTCCTAGAGCAGTTTCGGGGTATCACCCCTCTTCAGCAAGGATAACTTGATTCCAGTGGTATGGAGAGCACGGGACGCACGTCTGGGCATACCCTTCCCTCTCGGGGTGACAAATGCAATAACAAAAGTTGATGGACAGAATGCAGAACAATGTCATACATTAAGCCCAGTAGAGAGATCCGGGCTTCAATCCATCATTTTTTTGCTCACCATGCCATCCCTGTTTGAACCCAGCCATATGAAAATCAGTCTTGACCCTGGGCCTCATGGGAACAGTCCAGCCCGAACTGCCAAGGCAGGTCCTCCCTGGACTGGAAACAAGCATCATAGAACCGGTTTTGGGTTTTCATGCCTCTTCAGCCAGGATAGCTTTATTCCAGTGGCATGGAGAGCACGGGACCCACGTCTGGGCATACCCTTCCCACTCAGGGTGACAAATGCAAAAACAACAGTTGATGGACAGAATGCAAAACAATGTCATACATTCACCCCAGTACAGAGATCTGGGCCTAAATCCATCGTTTTATTTCTCACCATGTCATTACAGTTTGAACCCAGCCAAATGCAAATCAGTCTTGACCCTTGGCCTCATTGGAACAGTCCAGCCCGAACTGCCAAGCCAGGCCCTCCCTGGACCGGAAACAAGCATCCTAGGACCGGTTTCGGGGTTTCACCCCTCTTCTGCCAGGATAGCTTGATTCCAGTGGCATGGAGAGTACGGGACCCACGTCTGAGCATACCCTTCACACTCGTTGTGACAAATGCAAAAACAACAGTTGATGGACAGAATGCAAAACAATGTCATACATTCACCCCAGTACAGAGATCTGGCCCTAAATCCATCGTTTTTTTGCTCACCATGCCATTCCAGTTTGATCCCAGCCATATGCAAATCAGCCTTGACCCTGTGCCTCATGGGAACAGTCCAGCCCGAACTGCCAAGCTAGTTCCTCCCTGGACTGGAAACAAGCATCCTAGGACCGGTTTAGGGGTTTTACCCCTTTTCAGCCAGGATAGCTTGATTCCAGTGGCATGGATAGCACAGGACCTACGTCTGGGCATACCCTTCCCACTCGTGGTGAGAGATGCAAAAACAACAGTTGATGGACAGAATGCAGAACAATGTCATACATTCACTCTAGTACAGAGATCTGGGGCTAAATCCATCGTTTTTTTGATCACCATGCCATTCCAGTTTGAACCCAGCCATATGCAAAACAGTCTTGACACTGTGCCTCATGGGAACAGTCCAGCCCAAGCTGCCAAGCCAGGTCGTCCCTGGGCTGGAAATAAGCATCCTAGGACAGGTTTCAGGGTTTCACCCCTCTTCAGCCAGGATAGCTTGATTCCAGTGGCATGGAGAGCACGGGACCCACGTCTGAGCATACCCTTCCCACTCGTTGTGACAAATGCAAAAACAACAGTTGATGGACAGAATGCAGAACAATGTCATACATTCCCCCCAGTACAGAGATCTGGGCCTAAATCCATCATTTTTTTGTTTTTGTTCCCCATGCCATTCCAGGTTGAACCCAGCCATATGCAAATCGGTCTTGACCCTGTGTCTCATGAGAACAGTCTACCCCAAACTGCCAAGCTAGGTCTTCCCTGCACTGTAAACAAGCATCCAAGAAGAGTTTTGGGGTTTCACCCCTCTTCAGCAAGGATAGCTTGATTCCAGTGGCATGGAGAGCAAGGGATGCACGTCTGGGCATACCCTTCCCACTCGGTGTGACAAATGCAAAAGCAACAGTTGATGGACAGAATGCAGAACAATGTCATACATTCACCCCAGTACAGAGATCTGGGCCTAAATCCATCGTTGTATTGCTCACCATGCCATTCCTTTTTGAACCGAGCCATATGCAAATCAGTCTTGACCCTGTGCGTCATGGGAACAGTCCAGCCCGAACTGCCAAGCCAGGTCCTCCCTGGACTGGAAACATGCATCCTAGGACCAGTTTCGGGGTTTCACCTGTCTTCATCCAGGATATCTTGATTGCAGTGGCATGGAGAGCACGGGACCCACGTCTGGGCATACCCTTACCACTCAGGGAGACAAACGCAAAAACAACAGTTGATGGACAGAATGCAGAACAATGTCATACATTCACCCCAGTACAGATATCTGGGCCTAAATCCATCGATTTTTTGCTCACCATGCCATTCCAGTTTGAACCCAGCGAAATGCAAATCAGTCTTGACCCTGTACCTCATTGGAACAGTCCAGCCCAAACTGCCAAGCCAGGTCCTCCCTGTAACGTAAAAAAGCATCCCAGGACCGGTTTCGGGGTTTCACCCCTCTTCAGCCAGGATAGCTTGATTCCAGTGGCATGGAGAGCACGGGACCAACGTCTTAGCATACCCTTCCCACTGATTGTGACAAATGCAAAAACAACGGTTGATGGACAGAATGCAGAACAATGTCATACATTTACCCCAGTAGAGAGATCTGGGCCTAAATCCATCGTTTTTTTGCTCACCATGCCATTCCAGTTTGAACCCAGCGAAATGCAAATCAGTCTTGACCTTGTGCCTCAGTGGAACAGTCCAGCCTGAACTGCCAAGCCAGGTCCTCCCTGGACCGGAAACAAGCATCCTAGTACCGGTTTCGGGGTTTCACCCCTCTTCAGCCAGGATAGCTTGATTCCAGTGGCATGGAGAGCACAGGACCCACGTCTGAGCATACCCTTCACACTCGTTGTGACAAATGCAAAAACAACAGTTGATGGACAGAATGCAGAACAATGTCATACATTCACCTCAGTACAGAGATCTGGGCCTAAATCCATCGTTTTTTTGCTCACCATGCCATTCCAGTTTGAACCCAGCTAAATGCAAATCAGTCTTGACCCTGTGCCTCATGGGAACAGTCCAGCTCGAACTGCAAATCCAGGTCCTCCCTGGACTGGAAACAAGGATCCTAGGACCAGTTTCAGGGTTTCACCCCTCTTCAGCCAGGATAGCTTGATTCCAGTGGCATGGAGAGGACGGGACCCACATCTGGGCATACCCTTCCCACTCGGGGTGACAAATGCAAAAATAAAAGTTGATGGACAAAATGCAGAACAATGTCATACATTCACCCCAGTACAGAGATCTGGGCCTAAATCCATCATTTTTTTGCTCACCATGCCATTTCAGTTTGAACCCAACCATATGCAAATCAGTCTTGACCCTGTGCCTCATGGGAACAGTCCAGCCCGAACTGCCAAGCCAGGTCCTCCCCGGACTGGAAACAAGCATCCTAGGACCCGTTTCGGAGTTTCAACCCTCTTCAACCAGGATAGCGTGATTGCATTGGCATGGAGAGCACGGGACCCACGTCTGGGCATACCCTTCCCACTCGGGGTGACAAATGCAAAAACAACAGTTGATGGACAGAATGCAGAACAATGTCATACATTCACCCCAGTACAGAGATCTGGGCCTAAATCCATCGCTTTATTGCTCACCATGCAATTCCACTTTGAACCCAGCCATATACAAATCAGTCTTGACCCAGTGCCTCATGGGAATAGTCCAGCCCGAACTGCCAAGCCAGGTCCTCCCCGGACTGGCAACAAGCACCCTAGGACCAGTTTCGGGGTTTCACCCCTCTTCAACCAGGATAGCTTGATTGCAGTGGCATGGAGAGCACTGGACCCACGTCTGGGCATACCCTTCCCACTGAGGGAGACAAATGCAAAAACAACAGTTGATGGACAGAATGCAGAACAATGTCATACATTCACCCCAGTAGAGAGATCTGGGCCTAAATCCAATATTTTTTTGCTCACCATGCCATTCCAGTTTGAACCCAGCTAAATGCAAATCAGTCTTGACTTTGTGCCTCATGGAACAGTCCAGCCCGAACAGCCAAGCCAGGTCCTCCCTGGACCGGAAACAAGCATCCTAGGACCTGTTTTGGGGTTTCACCCCTCTTCAGCCAGATTAGCTTGATTCTAGTGGCATGGAGAGCACGGGACCCACGTCTGAGCATACCCTTCACACTCGTTGTGACAAATGCAAATACAACACTTGATGGACAGAATGCAGAACAATATCATACATTCACCCCAGTACAGAGATCTGGGCCTAAATCCATCGTTTTTTTGCTCACCATGCCATTCCAGTTTGATCGCAGCCATATGCAAATCAGTCATGAACCTGCGCCTCATGGGAACAGCCCAGCCCGAACTGCCAAGCTAGTTCGTCCCTGGAGTGGAAACAAGTATCCTAGGACCAGTTTCGGGGTTTCACCCCTTTTCAGCCAGAATAGCTTGATTCCAGTGGCATGGAGAGCACAGGACCTACGTCTGGGCATACCCTTCCCACTCTGGTGAGAAATGCAAAAACAACAGTTGATGGACAGAATGCAGAACAATGTCATACATTCAATCCAGTACAGAGATCTGGGGCTACATCCATCGTTTTTTTGCTCACCATGCCATTCCAGTTTGATCCCAGCCATATGCAAATCAGTCTTGACCCTATGCCTCATGGAAACAGTCCAGCCCGAATTGCCAAGCCAGGTCCTCCCTGGACTGGAAACAAACATCCTTGGACCAGTTTCGGGATTTCACCCCTCTTCAGCCAGGATAGCTTGATTCCAGTGGCATGGAGAGCAAGGGACCCACGTCTGGGCATACCCTTCCCACTCTGGTGAGAAATGCAAAAACAACAGTTGATGGACAGAATGCAGAACAATGTCATACATTCACCCCAGTACAGAGATCTGGGCCTAAATCCATCGTTGTATTGCTCACCATGCCATTCCTTTTTGAACCGAGCCATATGCAAATCAGTCTTGACCCTGGGCCTCATGGGAACAGTCCAGCCCGAACTGCCAAGGCAGGTCCTCCCTGGACTGGAAACAAGCATCATAGAACCGGTTTTGGGTTTTCATGCCTCTTCAGCCAGGATAGCTTGATTCCAGTGGCATGGAGAGCACGGGACCCACGTCTGGGCATACCCTTCCCACTCAGGGTGACAAATGCAAAAACAACAGTTGATGGACAGAATGCAAAACAATGTCATACATTCACCCCAGTACAGAGATCTGGGCCTAAATCCATCGTTTTATTTCTCACCATGTCATTCCAGTTTGAACCCAGCTAAATGCAAATCAGTCTTGACCCTGTGCCTCATGGGAACAGTCCAGCTCGAACTGCAAATCCAGGTCCTCCCTGGACTGGAAACAAGGATCCTAGGACCAGTTTCAGGGTTTCACCCCTCTTCAGCCAGGATAGCTTGATTCCAGTGGCATGGAGAGTACGGGACCCACGTCTGAGCATACCCTTCACACTCGTTGTGACAAATGCAAAAACAACAGTTGATGGACAGAATGCAAAACAATGTCATACATTCACCCCAGTACAGAGATCTGGCCCTAAATCCATCGTTTTTTTGCTCACCATGCCATTCCAGTTTGATCCCAGCCATATGCAAATCAGCCTTGACCCTGTGCCTCATGGGAACAGTCCAGCCCGAACTGCCAAGCTAGTTCCTCCCTGGACTGGAAACAAGCATCCTAGGACCGGTTTAGGGGTTTTACCCCTTTTCAGCCAGGATAGCTTGATTCCAGTGGCATGGATAGCACAGGACCTACGTCTGGGCATACCCTTCCCACTCGTGGTGAGAGATGCAAAAACAACAGTTGATGGACAGAATGCAGAACAATGTCATACATTCACTCTAGTACAGAGATCTGGGGCTAAATCCATCGTTTTTTTGATCACCATGCCATTCCAGTTTGAACCCAGCCATATGCAAAACAGTCTTGACACTGTGCCTCATGGGAACAGTCCAGCCCAAGCTGCCAAGCCAGGTCGTCCCTGGGCTGGAAATAAGCATCCTAGGACAGGTTTCAGGGTTTCACCCCTCTTCAGCCAGGATAGCTTGATTCCAGTGGCATGGAGAGCACGGGACCCACGTCTGAGCATACCCTTCCCACTCGTTGTGACAAATGCAAAAACAACAGTTGATGGACAGAATGCAGAACAATGTCATACATTCCCCCCAGTACAGAGATCTGGGCCTAAATCCATCATTTTTTTGTTCCCCATGCCATTCCAGTTTGAACCCAGCCATATGCAAATCGGTCTTGACCCTGTGCCTCATGGGAACAGTCCAGCTCGAACTGCAAATCCAGGTCCTCCCTGGACTGGAAACAAGGATCCTAGGACCAGTTTCAGGGTTTCACCCCTCTTCAGCCAGGATAGCTTGATTCCAGTGGCATGGAGAGGACGGGACCCACATCTGGGCATACCCTTCCCACTCGGGGTGACAAATGCAAAAATAAAAGTTGATCGACAAAATGCAGAACAATGTCATACATTCACCCCAGTACAGAGATCTGGGCCTAAATCCATCATTTTTTTGCTCACCATGCCATTTCAGTTTGAACCCAACCATATGCAAATCAGTCTTGACCCTGTGCCTCATGGGAACAGTCCAGCCCGAACTGCCAAGCCAGGTCCTCCCCGGACTGGAAACAAGCATCCTAGGACCCGTTTCGGAGTTTCAACCCTCTTCAACCAGGATAGCGTGATTGCATTGGCATGGAGAGCACGGGACCCACGTCTGGGCATACCCTTCCCACTCGGGGTGACAAATGCAAAAACAACAGTTGATGGACAGAATGCAGAACAATGTCATACATTCACCCCAGTACAGAGATCTGGGCCTAAATCCATCGCTTTATTGCTCACCATGCAATTCCACTTTGAACCCAGCCATATACAAATCAGTCTTGACCCAGTGCCTCATGGGAATAGTCCAGCCCGAACTGCCAAGCCAGGTCCTCCCCGGACTGGCAACAAGCACCCTAGGACCAGTTTCGGGGTTTCACCCCTCTTCAACCAGGATAGCTTGATTGCAGTGGCATGGAGAGCACTGGACCCACGTCTGGGCATACCCTTCCCACTGAGGGAGACAAATGCAAAAACAACAGTTGATGGACAGAATGCAGAACAATGTCATACATTCACCCCAGTAGAGAGATCTGGGCCTAAATCCAATATTTTTTTGCTCACCATGCCATTCCAGTTTGAACCCAGCTAAATGCAAATCAGTCTTGACTTTGTGCCTCATGGAACAGTCCAGCCCGAACAGCCAAGCCAGGTCCTCCCTGGACCGGAAACAAGCATCCTAGGACCTGTTTTGGGGTTTCACCCCTCTTCAGCCAGATTAGCTTGATTCTAGTGGCATGGAGAGCACGGGACCCACGTCTGAGCATACCCTTCACACTCGTTGTGACAAATGCAAATACAACACTTGATGGATAGAATGCAGAACAATATCATACATTCACCCCAGTACAGAGATCTGGGCCTAAATCCATCGTTTTTTTGCTCACCATGCCATTCCAGTTTGATCGCAGCCATATGCAAATCAGTCATGAACCTGCGCCTCATGGGAACAGCCCAGCCCGAACTGCCAAGCTAGTTCGTCCCTGGAGTGGAAACAAGCATCCTAGGACCGGTTTCGGGGTTTCACCCTTTTTCAGCCAGAATAGCTTGATTCCAGTGGCATGGAGAGCACAGGACCTACGTCTGGGCATACCCTTCCCACTCTGGTGAGAAATGCAAAAACAACAGTTGATGGACAGAATGCAGAACAATGTCATACATTCAATCCAGTACAGAGATCTGGGGCTACATCCATCGTTTTTTTGCTCACCATGCCATTCCAGTTTGATCCCAGCCATATGCAAATCAGTCTTGACCCTATGCCTCATGGAAACAGTCCAGCCCGAATTGCCAAGCCAGGTCCTCCCTGGACTGGAAACAAACATCCTTGGACCAGTTTCGGGATTTCACCCCTCTTCAGCCAGGATAGCTTGATTCCAGTGGCATGGAGAGCAAGGGACCCACGTCTGGGCATACCCTTCCCACTCTGGTGAGAAATGCAAAAACAACAGTTGATGGACAGAATGCAGAACAATGTCATACATTCACCCCAGTACAGAGATCTGGGCCTAAATCCATCGTTGTATTGCTCACCATGCCATTCCTTTTTGAACCGAGCCATATGCAAATCAGTCTTGACCCTGGGCCTCATGGGAACAGTCCAGCCCGAACTGCCAAGGCAGGTCCTCCCTGGACTGGAAACAAGCATCATAGAACCGGTTTTGGGTTTTCATGCCTCTTCAGCCAGGATAGCTTGATTCCAGTGGCATGGAGAGCACGGGACCCACGTCTGGGCATACCCTTCCCACTCAGGGTGACAAATGCAAAAACAACAGTTGATGGACAGAATGCAAAACAATGTCATACATTCACCCCAGTATAGAGATCTGTGCCTAAATCCATCGTTTTATTTCTCACCATGTCATTACAGTTTGAACCCAGCCAAATGCAAATCAGTCTTGACCCTTGGCCTCATTGGAACAGTCCAGCCCGAACTGCTAAGCCAGGCCCTCCCTGGACCGGAAACAAGCATCCTAGGACCGGTTTCGGGGTTTCACCCCTCTTCTGCAAGGATAGCTTGATTCCAGTGGCATGGAGAGTACGGGACCCACGTCTGAGCATACCCTTCACACTCGTTGTGACAAATGCAAAAACAACAGTTGATGGACAGAATGCAAAACAATGTCATACATTCACCCCAGTACAGAGATCTGGCCCTAAATGCATCGTTTTTTTGCTCACCATGCCATTCCAGTTTGATCCCAGCCATATGCAAATCAGCCTTGACCCTGTGCCTCATGGGAACAGTCCAGCCCGAACTGCCAAGCTAGTTCCTCCCTGGACTGGAAACAAGCATCCTAGGACCGGTTTAGGGGTTTTACCCCTTTTCAGCCAGGATAGCTTGATTCCAGTGGCATGGATAGCACAGGACCTACGTCTGGGCATACCCTTCCCACTCGTGGTGAGAGATGCAAAAACAACAGTTGATGGACAGAATGCAGAACAATGTCATACATTCACTCTAGTACAGAGATCTGGGGCTAAATCCATCGTTTTTTTGATCACCATGCCATTCCAGTTTGAACCCAGCCATATGCAAAACAGTCTTGACACTGTGCCTCATGGGAACAGTCCAGCCCAAGCTGCCAAGCCAGGTCGTCCCTGGGCTGGAAATAAGCATCCTAGGACAGGTTTCAGGGTTTCACCCCTCTTCAGCCAGGATAGCTTGATTCCAGTGGCATGGAGAGCACGGGACCCACGTCTGAGCATACCCTTCCCACTCGTTGTGACAAATGCAAAAACAACAGTTGATGGACAGAATGCAGAACAATGTCATACATTCCCCCCAGTACAGAGATCTGGGCCTAAATCCATCATTTTTTTGTTCCCCATGCCATTCCAGTTTGAACCCAGCCATATGCAAATCGGTCTTGACCCTGTGTCTCATGAGAACAGTCTACCCCAAACTGCCAAGCTTGGTCTTCCCTGCACTGTAAACAAGCATCCTAGAAGAGTTTTGGGGTTTCACCCCTCTTCAGCAAGGATAGCTTTGTTCCAGTGGCATGGAGAGCAAGGGATGCACGTCTGGGCATACCCTTCCCACTCGGTGTGACAAATGCAAAAGCAACAGTTGATGGACAGAATGCAGAACAATGTCATACATTCACCCCAGTACAGAGATCTGGGACTAAATCCATCGTTGTATTGCTCACCATGCCATTCCTTTTTGAACCGAGCCATATGCAAATCAGTCTTGACCCTGTGCGTCATGGGAACAGTCCAGCCCGAACTGCCAAGCCAGGTCCTCCCTGGACTGGAAACATGCATCCTAGGACCAGTTTCGGGGTTTCACCTGTCTTCATCCAGGATATCTTGATTGCAGTGGCATGGAGAGCACGGGACCCACGTCTGGGCATACCCTTACCACTCAGGGAGACAAACGCAAAAACAACAGTTGATGGACAGAATGCAGAACAATGTCATACATTCACCCCAGTACAGATATCTGGGCCTAAATCCATCGATTTTTTGCTCACCCTGCCATTCCAGTTTGAACCCAGCGAAATGCAAATCAGTCTTGACCCTGTACCTCATTGGAACAGTCCAGCCCAAACTGCCAAGCCAGGTCCTCCCTGTAACGTAAAAAAGCATCCCAGGACCGGTTTCGGGGTTTCACCCCTCTTCAGCCAGGATAGCTTGATTCCAGTGGCATGGAGAGCACGGGACCAACGTCTTAGCATACCCTTCCCACTGATTGTGACAAATGCAAAAACAACGGTTGATGGACAGAATGCAGAACAATGTCATACATTTACCCCAGTAGAGAGATCTGGGCCTAAATCCATCGTTTTTTTGCTCACCATGCCATTCCAGTTTGAACCCAGCGAAATGCAAATCAGTCTTGACCTTGTGCCTCAGTGGAACAGTCCAGCCTGAACTGCCAAGCCAGGTCCTCCCTGGACCGGAAACAAGCATCCTAGTACCGGTTTCGGGGTTTCACCCCTCTTCAGCCAGGATAGCTTGATTCCAGTGGCATGGAGAGCACAGGACCCACGTCTGAGCATACCCTTCACACTCGTTGTGACAAATGCAAAAACAACAGTTGATGGACAGAATGCAGAACAATGTCATACATTCACCTCAGTACAGAGATCTGGGCCTAAATCCATCGTTTTTTTGCTCACCATGCCATTCCAGTTTGAACCCAGCTAAATGCAAATCAGTCTTGACCCTGTGCCTCATGGGAACAGTCCAGCTCGAACTGCAAATCCAGGTCCTCCCTGGACTGGAAACAAGGATCCTAGGACCAGTTTCAGGGTTTCACCCCTCTTCAGCCAGGATAGCTTGATTCCAGTGGCATGGAGAGTACGGGACCCACGTCTGAGCATACCCTTCACACTCGTTGTGACAAATGCAAAAACAACAGTTGATGGACAGAATGCAAAACAATGTCATACATTCACCCCAGTACAGAGATCTGGCCCTAAATCCATCGTTTTTTTGCTCACCATGCCATTCCAGTTTGATCCCAGCCATATGCAAATCAGCCTTGACCCTGTGCCTCATGGGAACAGTCCAGCCCGAACTGCCAAGCTAGTTCCTCCCTGGACTGGAAACAAGCATCCTAGGACCGGTTTAGGGGTTTTACCCCTTTTCAGCCAGGATAGCTTGATTCCAGTGGCATGGATAGCACAGGACCTACGTCTGGGCATACCCTTCCCACTCGTGGTGAGAGATGCAAAAACAACAGTTGATGGACAGAATGCAGAACAATGTCATACATGCACTCTAGTACAGAGATCTGGGGCTAAATCCATCGTTTTTTTGATCACCATGCCATTCCAGTTTGAACCCAGCCATATGCAAAACAGTCTTGACACTGTGCCTCATGGGAACAGTCCAGCCCAAGCTGCCAAGCCAGGTCGTCCCTGGGCTGGAAATAAGCATCCTAGGACAGGTTTCAGGGTTTCACCCCTCTTCAGCCAGGATAGCTTGATTCCAGTGGCATGGAGAGCACGGGACCCACGTCTGAGCATACCCTTCCCACTCGTTGTGACAAATGCAAAAACAACAGTTGATGGACAGAATGCAGAACAATGTCATACATTCCCCCCAGTACAGAGATCTGGGCCTAAATCCATCATTTTTTTGTTCCCCATGCCATTCCAGTTTGAACCCAGCCATATGCAAATCGGTCTTGACCCTGTGTCTCATGAGAACAGTCTACCCCAAACTGCCAAGCTAGGTCTTCCCTGCACTGTAAACAAGCATCCAAGAAGAGTTTTGGGGTTTCACCCCTCTTCAGCAAGGATAGCTTGATTCCAGTGGCATGGAGAGCACGGGACGCACGTCTGGGCA
Organism: Triturus cristatus; assembly: GCF_964204655.1. Taxonomy (NCBI): domain Eukaryota; kingdom Metazoa; phylum Chordata; class Amphibia; order Caudata; family Salamandridae; genus Triturus; species Triturus cristatus. The sequence continues at coordinate 877,087,548 of NC_140579.1, forward strand.
TACCCTTCCCACTCGGTGTGACAAATGCAAAAGCAACAGTTGATGGACAGAATGCAGAACAATGTCATACATTCACCCCAGTACAGAGATCTGGGCCTAAATCCATCGTTGTATTGCTCACCATGCCATTCCTTTTTGAACCGAGCCATATGCAAATCAGTCTTGACCCTGTGCGTCATGGGAACAGTCCAGCCCGAACTGCCAAGCCAGGTCCTCCCTGGACTGGAAACATGCATCCTAGGACCAGTTTCGGGGTTTCACCTGTCTTCATCCAGGATATCTTGATTGCAGTGGCATGGAGAGCACGGGACCCACGTCTGGGCATACCCTTACCACTCAGGGAGACAAACGCAAAAACAACAGTTGATGGACAGAATGCAGAACAATGTCATACATTCACCCCAGTACAGATATCTGGGCCTAAATCCATCGATTTTTTGCTCACCATGCCATTCCAGTTTGAACCCAGCGAAATGCAAATCAGTCTTGACCCTGTACCTCATTGGAACAGTCCAGCCCAAACTGCCAAGCCAGGTCCTCCCTGTAACGTAAAAAAGCATCCCAGGACCGGTTTCGGGGTTTCACCCCTCTTCAGCCAGGATAGCTTGATTCCAGTGGCATGGAGAGCACGGGACCAACGTCTTAGCATACCCTTCCCACTCATTGTGACAAATGCAAAAACAACGGTTGATGGACAGAATGCAGAACAATGTCATACATTTACCCCAGTAGAGAGATCTGGCCCTAAATCCATCGTTTTTTTGCTCACCATGCCATTCCAGTTTGAACCCAGCGAAATGCAAATCAGTCTTGACCTTGTGCCTCAGTGGAACAGTCCAGCCTGAACTGCCAAGCCAGGTCCTCCCTGGACCGGAAACAAGCATCCTAGTACCGGTTTCGGGGTTTCACCCCTCTTCAGCCAGGATAGCTTGATTCCAGTGGCATGGAGAGCACAGGACCCACGTCTGAGCATACCCTTCACACTCGTTGTGACAAATGCAAAAACAACAGTTGATGGACAGAATGCAGAACAATGTCATACATTCACCTCAGTACAGAGATCTGGGCCTAAATCCATCGTTTTTTTGCTCACCATGCCATTCCAGTTTGAACCCAGCTAAATGCAAATCAGTCTTGACCCTGTGCCTCATGGGAACAGTCCAGCTCGAACTGCAAATCCAGGTCCTCCCTGGACTGGAAACAAGGATCCTAGGACCAGTTTCAGGGTTTCACCCCTCTTCAGCCAGGATAGCTTGATTCCAGTGGCATGGAGAGGACGGGACCCACATCTGGGCATACCCTTCCCACTCGGGGTGACAAATGCAAAAATAAAAGTTGATGGACAAAATGCAGAACAATGTCATACATTCACCCCAGTGCAGAGATCTGGGCCTAAATCCATCATTTTTTTGCTCACCATGCCATTTCAGTTTGAACCCAACCATATGCAAATCAGTCTTGACCCTGTGCCTCATGGGAACAGTCCAGCCCGAACTGCCAAGCCAGGTCCTCCCCGGACTGGAAACAAGCATCCTAGGACCCGTTTCGGAGTTTCAACCCTCTTCAACCAGGATAGCGTGATTGCATTGGCATGGAGAGCACGGGACCCACGTCTGGGCATACCCTTCCCACTCGGGGTGACAAATGCAAAAACAACAGTTGATGGACAGAATGCAGAACAATGTCATACATTCCCCCCAGTACAGAGATCTGGGCCTAAATCCATCGCTTTATTGCTCACCATGCAATTCCACTTTGAACCCAGCCATATACAAATCAGTCTTGACCCAGTGCCTCATGGGAATAGTCCAGCCCGAACAGCCAAGCCAGGTCCTCCCCGGACTGGCAACAAGCACCCTAGGACCAGTTTCGGGGTTTCACCCCTCTTCAACCAGGATAGCTTGATTGCAGTGGCATGGAGAGCACTGGACCCACGTCTGGGCATACCCTTCCCACTGAGGGAGACAAATGCAAAAACAACAGTTGATGGACAGAATGCAGAACAATGTCATACATTCACCCCAGTAGAGAGATCTGGGCCTAAATCCAATATTTTTTTGCTCACCATGCCATTCCAGTTTGAACCCAGCTAAATGCAAATCAGTCTTGACTTTGTGCCTCATGGAACAGTCCAGCCCGAACTGCCAAGCCAGGTCCTCCCTGGACCGGAAACAAGCATCCTAGGACCTGTTTTGGGGTTTCACCCCTCTTCAGCCAGATTAGCTTGATTCTAGTGGCATGGAGAGCACGGGACCCACGTCTGAGCATATCCTTCACACTTGTTGTGACAAATGCAAATACAACACTTGATGGACAGAATGCAGAACAATATCATACATTCACCCCAGTACAGAGATCTGGGCCTAAATCCATCGTTTTTTTGCTCACCATGCCATTCCAGTTTGATCGCAGCCATATGCAAATCAGTCATGAACCTGCGCCTCATGGGAACAGCCCAGCCCGAACTGCCAAGCTAGTTCGTCCCTGGAGTGGAAACAAGCATCCTAGGACCGGTTTCGGGGTTTCACCCCTTTTCAGCCAGAATAGCTTGATTCCAGTGGCATGGAGAGCACAGGACCTACGTCTGGGCATACCCTTCCCACTCTGGTGAGAAATGCAAAAACAACAGTTGATGGACAGAATGCAGAACAATGTCATACATTCAATCCAGTACAGAGATCTGGGGCTACATCCATCGTTTTTTTGCTCACCATGCCATTCCAGTTTGATCCCAGCCATATGCAAATCAGTCTTGACCCTATGCCTCATGGAAACAGTCCAGCCCGAATTGCCAAGCCAGGTCCTCCCTGGACTGGAAACAAACATCCTTGGACCAGTTTCGGGATTTCACCCCTCTTCAGCCAGGATAGCTTGATTCCAGTGGCATGGAGAGCAAGGGACCCACGTCTGGGCATACCCTTCCCACTCAGGGTGACAATTGCATAAACAAAAGTTGATGGACAGAATGCAGAACAATGTCATACATTCACCACAATACAGAGATCTGGGCCTAAATCCCTAGTTTTTTTGCTCACCATGCCATTCCAGTTTGAACCCAGCCATTTGGAAATCAGTCTTGACCCTGTGCCTCATGGGAACAAACCAGCTTGAACTGCCAAGCCAGGTCTTCCCCGGACTGGAAACAAGGATCCTAGGACCAGTTTCAGGGTTTCACCCCTCTTCAGCCAGGATAGATTGATTCCAGTGGCATGGAGAGGACGGGACCCACATCTGGGCATACCCTTCCCACTCGGGGTGACAAATGCAAAAATAAAAGTTGATGGACAAAATGCAGAACAATGTCATACATTCACCCCAGTACAGAGATCTGGGCCTAAATCCATCATTTTTTTTGCTCACCATGCCATTTCAGTTTGAACCCAACCATATGCAAATCAGTCTTGACCCTGTGCCTCATGGGAACAGTCCATTCCGAACTGCCAAGCTAGTTCCTCCCTGGACTGGATACAAGCATCCTAGGACCGGTTTAGGGGTATCACCCCTCTTCAGCCAGGATAGCTTGATTCCAGTGGCATGGAGAGCACAGGACCTACGTCTGGGCGTACCCTTCCCACTCGGGGTGAGAAATGCAAAAACAACAGTTGATGGACAGAATGCAGAACAATGTCATGCATTCACTCCAGTACAGAGTTCTGGGGCTAAATCCATCGTTTTTTTGATCACCATGCCATTCCAGTTTGAACCCAGCCATGTGCAAATCAGTCTTGACCCTGTGCCTCATGGGAACAGTCTAGCCCAAACTACCAAGCTAGGTCTTCCCTGCACTGTAAACAAGCGTCTTAGAGCAGTTTCGGGGTATCACCCCTCTTCAGCAAGGATAACTTGATTCCAGTGGTATGGAGAGCACGGGACGCACGTCTGGGCATACCCTTCCCTCTCGGGGTGACAAATGCAATAACAAAAGTTGATGGACAGAATGCAGAACAATGTCATACATTAAGCCCAGTAGAGAGATCTGGGCTTCAATCCATCATTTTTTTGCTCACCATGCCATCCCTGTTTGAACCCAGCCATATGAAAATCAGTCTTGACCCTGGGCCTCATGGGAACAGTCCAGCCCGAACTGCCAAGGCAGGTCCTCCCTGGACTGGAAACAAGCATCATAGAACCGGTTTTGGGTTTTCATGCCTCTTCAGCCAGGATAGCTTGATTCCAGTGGCATGGAGAGCACGGGACCCACGTCTGGGCATACCCTTCCCACTCAGGGTGACAAATGCAAAAACAACAGTTGATGGACAGAATGCAAAACAATGTCATACATTCACCCCAGTACAGAGATCTGGGCCTAAATCCATCGTTTTATTTCTCACCATGTCATTACAGTTTGAACCCAGCCAAATGCAAATCAGTCTTGACCCTTGGCCTCATTGGAACAGTCCAGCCCGAACTGCCAAGCCAGGCCCTCCCTGGACCGGAAACAAGCATCCTAGGACCGGTTTCGGGGTTTCACCCCTCTTCTGCCAGGATAGCTTGATTCCAGTGGCATGGAGAGTACGGGACCCACGTCTGAGCATACCCTTCACACTCGTTGTGACAAATGCAAAAACAACAGTTGATGGACAGAATGCAAAACAATGTCATACATTCACCCCAGTACAGAGATCTGGCCCTAAATCCATCGTTTTTTTGCTCACCATGCCATTCCAGTTTGATCCCAGCCATATGCAAATCAGCCTTGACCCTGTGCCTCATGGGAACAGTCCAGCCCGAACTGCCAAGCTAGTTCCTCCCTGGACTGGAAACAAGCATCCTAGGACCGGTTTAGGGGTTTTACCCCTTTTCAGCCAGGATAGCTTGATTCCAGTGGCATGGATAGCACAGGACCTACGTCTGGGCATACCCTTCCCACTCGTGGTGAGAGATGCAAAAACAACAGTTGATGGACAGAATGCAGAACAATGTCATACATTCACTCTAGTACAGAGATCTGGGGCTAAATTCATCGTTTTTTTGATCACCATGCCATTCCAGTTTGAACCCAGCCATATGCAAAACAGTCTTGACACTGTGCCTCATGGGAACAGTCCAGCCCAAGCTGCCAAGCCAGGTCGTCCCTGGGCTGGAAATAAGCATCCTAGGACAGGTTTCAGGGTTTCACCCCTCTTCAGCCAGGATAGCTTGATTCCAGTGGCATGGAGAGCACGGGACCCACGTCTGAGCATACCCTTCCCACTCGTTGTGACAAATGCAAAAACAACAGTTGATGGACAGAATGCAGAACAATGTCATACATTCCCCCCAGTACAGAGATCTGGGCCTAAATCCATCATTTTTTTGTTCCCCATGCCATTCCAGTTTGAACCCAGCCATATGCAAATCGGTCTTGACCCTGTGTCTCATGAGAACAGTCTACCCCAAACTGCCAAGCTAGGTCTTCCCTGCACTGTAAACAAGCATCCAAGAAGAGTTTTGGGGTTTCACCCCTCTTCAGCAAGGATAGCTTGATTCCAGTGGCATGGAGAGCACGGGACGCACGTCTGGGCATACCCTTCCCACTCGGTGTGACAAATGCAAAAGCAACAGTTGATGGACAGAATGCAGAACAATGTCATACATTCACCCCAGTACAGAGATCTGGGCCTAAATCCATCGTTGTATTGCTCACCATGCCATTCCTTTTTGAACCGAGCCATATGCAAATCAGTCTTGACCCTGTGCGTCATGGGAACAGTCCAGCCCGAACTGCCAAGCCAGGTCCTCCCTGGACTGGAAACATGCATCCTAGGACCAGTTTCGGGGTTTCACCTGTCTTCATCCAGGATATCTTGATTGCAGTGGCATGGAGAGCACGGGACCCACGTCTGGGCATACCCTTACCACTCAGGGAGACAAATGCAAAAACAACAGTTGATGGACAGAATGCAGAACAATGTCATACATTCACCCCAGTACAGATATCTGGGCCTAAATCCATCGATTTTTTGCTCACCATGCCATTCCAGTTTGAACCCAGCGAAATGCAAATCAGTCTTGACCCTGTACCTCATTGGAACAGTCCAGCCCAAACTGCCAAGCCAGGTCCTCCCTGTAACGTAAACAAGCATCCCAGGACCGGTTTCGGGGTTTCACCCCTCTTCAGCCAGGATAGCTTGATTCCAGTGGCATGGAGAGCACGGGACCAACGTCTTAGCATACCCTTCCCACTCATTGTGACAAATGCAAAAACAACGGTTGATGGACAGAATGCAGAACAATGTCATACATTTACCCCAGTAGAGAGATCTGGGCCTAAATCCATCGTTTTTTTGCTCACCATGCCATTCCAGTTTGAACCCAGCGAAATGCAAATCAGTCTTGACCTTGTGCCTCAGTGGAACAGTCCAGCCTGAACTGCCAAGCCAGGTCCTCCCTGGACCGGAAACAAGCATCCTAGTACCGGTTTCGGGGTTTCACCCCTCTTCAGCCAGGATAGCTTGATTCCAGTGGCATGGAGAGCACAGGACCCACGTCTGAGCATACCCTTCACACTCGTTGTGACAAATGCAAAAACAACAGTTGATGGACAGAATGCAGAACAATGTCATACATTCACCTCAGTACAGAGATCTGGGCCTAAATCCATAGTTTTTTTGCTCACCATGCCATTCCAGTTTGAACCCAGCTAAATGCAAATCAGTCTTGACCCTGTGCCTCATGGGAACAGTCCAGCTCGAACTGCAAATCCAGGTCCTCCCTGGACTGGAAACAAGGATCCTAGGACCAGTTTCAGGGTTTCACCCCTCTTCAGCCAGGATAGCTTGATTCCAGTGGCATGGAGAGGACGGGACCCACATCTGGGCATACGCTTCCCACTCGGGGTGACAAATGCAAAAATAAAAGTTGATGGACAAAATGCAGAACAATGTCATACATTCACCCCAGTACAGAGATCTGGGCCTAAATCCATCATTTTTTTGCTCACCATGCCATTTCAGTTTGAACCCAACCATATGCAAATCAGTCTTGACCCTGTGCCTCATGGGAACAGTCCAGCCCGAACTGCCAAGCCAGGTCCTCCCCGGACTGGAAACAAGCATCCTAGGACCGGTTTCGGAGTTTCAACCCTCTTCAACCAGGATAGCTTGATTGCATTGGCATGGAGAGCACGGGACCCACGTCTGGGCATACCCTTTCCTCTCGGGGTGACAAATGCAAAAACAACAGTTGATGGACAGAATGCAGAACAATGTCATACATTCACCCCAGTACAGAGATCTGGGCCTAAATCCATCGCTTTATTGCTCACCATGCAATTCCACTTTGAACCCAGCCATATACAAATCAGTCTTGACCCAGTGCCTCATGGGAATAGTCCAGCCCGAACTGCCAAGCCAGGTCCTCCCCGGACTGGCAACAAGCACCCTAGGACCAGTTTCGGGGTTTCACCCCTCTTCAACCAGGATAGCTTGATTGCAGTGGCATGGAGAGCACTGGACCCACGTCTGGGCATACCCTTCCCACTCAGGGAGACAAATGCAAAAACAACAGTTGATGGACAGAATGCAGAACAATGTCATACATTCACCCCAGTAGAGAGATCTGGGCCTAAATCCAATATTTTTTTGCTCACCATGCCATTCCAGTTTGAACCCAGCTAAATGCAAATCAGTCTTGACTTTGTGCCTCATGGAACAGTCCAGCCCGAACTGCCAAGCCAGGTCCTCCCTGGACCGGAAACAAGCATCCTAGGACCTGTTTTGGGGTTTCACCCGTCTTCAGCCAGATTAGCTTGATTCTAGTGGCATGGAGAGCACGGGACCCACGTCTGAGCATACCCTTCACACCCGTTGTGACAAATGCAAATACAACACTTGATGGACAGAATGCAGAACAATATCATACATTCACCCCAGTACAGAGATCTGGGCCTAAATCCATCGTTTTTTTGCTCACCATGCCATTCCAGTTTGATCGCAGCCATATGCAAATCAGTCATGAACCTGCGCCTCATGGGAACAGCCCAGCCCGAACTGCCAAGCTAGTTCCTCCCTGAAGTGGAAACAAGCATCCTAGGACCGGTTTCGGGGTTTCACCCCTTTTCAGCCAGAATAGCTTGATTCCAGTGGCATGGAGAGCACAGGACCTACGTCTGGGCATACCCTTCCCACTCTGGTGAGAAATGCAAAAACAACAGTTGATGGACAGAATGCAGAACAATGTCATACATTCAATCCAGTACAGAGATCTGGGGCTACATCCATCGTTTTTTGGGCTCACCATGCCATTCCAGTTTGATCCCAGCCATATGCAAATCAGTCTTGACCCTATGCCTCATGGAAACAGTCCAGCCCGAATTGCCAAGCCAGGTCCTCCCTGGACTGGAAACAAACATCCTTGGACCAGTTTCGGGATTTCACCCCTCTTCAGCCAGGATAGCTTGATTCCAGTGGCATGGAGAGCAAGGGACCCACGTCTGGGCATACCCTTCCCACTCAGGGTGACAATTGCATAAACAAAAGTTGATGGACAGAATGCAGAACAATGTCATACATTCACCACAATACAGAGATCTGGGCCTAAATCCCTAGTTTTTTTGCTCACCATGCCATTCCAGTTTGAACCCAGCCATATGGAAATCAGTCTTGACCCTGTGCCTTATGGGAACAAACCAGCTTGAACTGCCAAGCCAGGTCTTCCCCGGACTGGAAACAAGCATCCTAGGACCGGTTTCGGAGTTTCACCCCTCTTCAACTAGGATAGCTTGATTGCAGTGGCATGGAGAGCACGCAACCCACGTCTGGGAATACCCTTCCCACTCGGGTGACAAATGCAAAAACAAGAGTTGATGGACAGAATGCCGAACAATGTCATATATTCACCCCAGAACAGAGATCTGGGCCTAAATCCATAATTTTTTTGCTCACCATGCTATTCCAGTTTGAAGCCAGCAATACGAAAATCAGTCTTGACCCTGTGCCTCATGGGAACAGTCCAGCCCGAACTGCCAAGCAAGGTCCTCCCTGGACTGGAAACAAGCATCATAGAACCGGTTTTGGGTTTTCATCCCTCTTCAGCCAGGATAGCTTGATTTCAGGGGCATGGAGAGCACGGGACCCACGTCTGGTCATACCCTTCCCACTCAGGGTGACAAATGCAAAAACAACAGTTGATGGACAGAATGCAGAGCAATGTCATACATTCACCCCAGTACAGAGATCTGCGCCTAAATCCATCGTTTTATTGCTCACCATGCCATTCCGCATTCCACCCAGCCTTATGCAAATCAGTCTTGACCCTGTGCCTCATGGGAACAGTCCAGCCCGAACTGCCAAGCCAGGTCCTCCCCGGACTGGAAACAAGCATCCTAGTACCGGTTTCGGGGTATCACCCCTCATCAACCAGGATAGCTTGATTGCAGTGGCATGGAGAGCACGGCACCCACGTCTGGGCATACCCTTCCCACTCGGGGAGACAAATGCAAAAACAACAGTTGATGGACAGAATGCAGAACAATGTCATACATTCACCCCAGTTGAGAGATCTGGGCCTAAATCCATCGTTGTTTGGCTCACCATGCCATTCCAGTTTGAACCCAGCCAAATGCAAATCAGTCTTGACCCTTTGCCTCATTGGAACAGTCCAGCCCGAACTGCCAAGCTTGTCCCTCCCTGGACCGGAAACAAGCATCCTAAGACCGGTTTCGGGGTTTCAACCCTCTTCAGCCAGGATAGCTTGATTCCAGTGGCATGGAGAGCCCGGGACCCACGTCTGAGCATACCCTTCCCACTCGTTGTGACAAATGCAAAAGCAACAGTTGATGGATAGAATACAGAACAATGTCATACATTTACCCCAGTAGAGAGATCTGGGCCTAAATGTATTGTTTTTTTGCTCACCATGCCATTCCAGTTTGATCCCAGCCATATGCAAATCAGTCTTTCTCAACCTCCGAGCCTCTTATATCTCGTCCCTATCTGTTTCCAACACTCACAACACTACATCTCCCATAATGCATTGTGGGGGCTATCACCCTGTATGCTTTACCATGCTGCTCTGAAATGCAGGTCAGCTGACTTCTGGTATAAAGGCCAACCACGTCCGTTATCCAGTGCTTGGCTTCCTCTTTTGGGTTAGAACCACGCCCCCTTTTTTGAATTCCTTGAATCTGCAGAGTGAAGTTCTCTATCTGGACTGGGTAATATAGAGACTACCGCTCGCTAAGAAGATCTTGCCTGGATATTACAGGCTGTGTCCGAACCTGAACCTATCCTGCAGCAGTGCGAGTTTACGCTGCATTCTCCCTTTCCTTGACAACGCGAGGACGCGTTGTAGCCTGATTCACTTTCCCAACCCCGCCCAGCTCTCGGTAACACGAGGACGCATTACCGTTTGAATTATCGGGACTCTCCTGGCTTCTGAAGAAACTGCGGAGAAAGAGCGCAAGGAAGTGCTGGTTACTTATTTTTGTTTTCTTTGGAGAGACACATACACACTTCCCCTTCGGCCGAGAAAGAGCGCGAGAAAGCGCTAACTATTATTTTTTGATTATGCCTCTCACACGTCACATGTACTTTAGGAAATCTCTCTGGACATAGAAAGCTGTTTGTCCCGTGGGTGTGTGAGAGCGGACTTTTTCGTGTACACTGAGTCAGTCTGCTGTTTGTTCGTCTACCACAAACTCTCTGTAAAACGTGCGCCTGAGCAAAAGCAGTGATTATCGGGGGCCACAGTGCAAGACTTGCTCATTTTGATAGAACCTTTCCGTTCTTCTTCTATATACACGTAGATTTCCTCGAGCGCCTCAACGTGGAAGAAAACCTGTTGTCAAAAGAAGATCTTGCTTTCTTTTCTGTGGTTCCTCTGGTGGATTGGCTATTACTTCTATGGACTGCACAGCAGGCTGAATAGTTTTTCTTTACCTACCAGATTGAAGAACACAAATTATCCCCCACTTCCTTGATTTATATGGACCTACATTATGCCTCTCTGCTGAAGGTGCTTTTGGTGAGTCTGGGAAAGCATATGTGGTAACTCTCGTACTTGCACAAGGTCTATAACTCTTTGTTTCCTTCCGTTTCCTTGATACTTATGTTTCCTTTTTTTCTTTTTCAAACAGTTATCCCGCCATTGGTCCCTAGGACACCCACATCGCTGGTGGTTCTTTTTGGTCTCTCCATTCCCTTGGGATATCTTTCTACCCCCGGTATCCTAGCTCCTAGGGGTGGATATATTCTGCGGGAATGGTTAGACATTATCTTTGCTTCCGTGGATATTGGTCTGACGGTTCTGGAACATAAAATTCCGACAGTCTTGACCCTGTGCCTCATGGTAACAGTCCATTCCGAACTGCCAAGCTAGTTCCTCCCTGGACTGGAAACAAGCATCCTAGGACCGGTTTCGGGGTTTCACCCCTCTTCAGCCAGGAAAGCTTGATTGCAGTGGCATGGAGAGCACGGGACCCACGTCTGGGCATACCCTTCCCACTCGGGGTGAGAAATGCAAAAACAACAGTTGATGGACAGAATGCAGAACAATGTCATGCATTCACTCCAGTACAGAGATCTGCGGCTAAATCCATCGTTTTTTTGCTCACCATGCCATTCCAGTTTGATCCCAGCCATATGCAAATCAGTCTTGACCCTGTGCCTCATGGAAACAGTCCAGCCCGAACTGCAAAGCCAGGTCCTCCCTGGACTGGAAACAAACATCCTAGGACCGGTTTCAGGGTTTCACCCCTCTTCAGCCAGGATAGCTTGATTCCAGTGGCATGGAGAGCACGGGACCCACGTCTGGGCAAACCCTTCCCACTCGGGGTGACAAATGCAAAAACAAGAGTTGATGGACAGAATGCAGAGCAATGTCATACATTCACCCCAGAACAGAGATCTGGGCCTAAATCCATCATTTTTTTGCTCACCATGCCATTCCAGTTTGAACCCAGCAATATGAAAATCAGTCTTGACTCTGTGCCTCATGAGAACAGTCCAGCCCGAACTGCCAAGCGAGGTCCTCCCTGGACTGGAAACAAGCATGATAGAACCGGTTTCGGGTTTTCATCCCTCTTCAGCCAGGATAGCTTGATTCCAGGGGCATGGAGAGAACGTGACCCACGTCTGGGCATACCCTTCCCACTCAGGGTGACAAATGCAAAAACAACAGTTGATGGACAGAATGCAGAACAATGTCATCCATTCACCCCAGTACAGAGATCTGGGCCTAAATCCATCGTTTTATTGCTCACCATACCATTCCACTTTCAACCCAGCCATATGCAAATTTGTATTTGTATTTGTAGGGGAATTTATATAGCGCATGTGTACCGACAGGTGTCTTACCGGTTTCGGGGTTTCACCCCTCTTCAACCAGGATAGCTTGATTGCAGTGGCATGGAGAGCACGGGACCCACGACTGAGCATACCCTCATACTCGTTGTGACAAATGCAAAAACAACAGTTGATGGACAGAATGCAGAACAATGTCATACATTCACCCCATTACAGAGATCTGTTCCTAAATCCATCGTTTTTTTGCTCACCATGCCAGTCCAGTTTGATCCCAGCCATATGCAAATCAGTCTTGACCCTGTGCCTCATGGGAACAGTCCAGCCCGAACTGCCAAGCTAGTTCCTCCCTGGACTGGAAACAAGCATCCTAGGACCGGTTTCAGAGTTTCACCCCTTTTCAGCCAGGATAGCTTGATTCCAGTGGCATGGAGAGCACAAGACCTGTGTCTGGGCATACCCTTCCCACTCAGGGTGACAAATGCAAAAACAACAGTTGATGGACAGAATGCAGAACAATGTCATACATTAACTCCAGTACAGAGATCTGGGCCTAAATCCATCGTTTTATTGCTCTCCATGATATTCCACTTTGAACCCAGCCATATGCAAATCAGTCTTGACCCTGTGCCTCATGGGAACAGTCCAGCCCGAACTGCCAAGCCAGGTCCTCCCCGGACTGGAAAAAAGCATCCTAGGACTGGCTTCGTGGTTTCACCCTTCTTCAACCAGGATAACTTGCTTGCAGTGGCATGGAGAGCACGGGACCCATGTCTGGTTATACCCTTCCCACTCAGGGTGACAAATGCAAAAACAACAGTTGATGGACAGAATGCAGAGCAATATCATACATTCACCCCAGTACAGAGATCGGCGCCTAAATCCATCGTTTTATTGCTCACCATTCCATTCCACCTTCAACCCAGCCTTATGCAAATCAGTCTTGACCCTGTGCCTCATGGGAACAGTCCAGCCCGAACTGCCAAGCCAGGTCCTCCCCGGACTAGAAACAAGCATCCTAGTACCGGTTTCGGGGTTTCTCCCCTCATCAACCAGGATAGCTTGATTGCAGTGGCATGGAGAGCACGGGACCCACGTCTGGGCATACCCTTCCCACTCGGGGAGACAAATGCAAAAACAAAAGTTGATGGACAGAATGCAGAACAATGTCATACATTCACCCCAGAACAGAGATCTGGGCCTAAATCCATTGTTTTTTTGCTTGCGATGCCACTCCAGTTTGAACCCAGCCATATGCAAATCAGTCTTGACCCTGTGCCTCATGGGAACAGTCCAGCCCGAATTGCAAAGCCAGGTCCTCCCTGGACTGGAAACAAACATCCTAGGACCGGTTTCAGGGTTTCACCCCTCTTCAGCCAGGATAGCTTGATTCCAGTGGCATGGAGAGCACGGGACCCACGTCTGGGCAAACCCTTCCCACTCGGGGTGACAAATGCAAAAACAAGAGTTGATGGACAGAATGCAGAGCAATGTCATACATTCACCCCAGAACAGAGATCTGGGCCTAAATCCATCATTTTTTTGCTCACCATGCCATTCCAGTTTGAACCCAGCAATATGAAAATCAGTCTTGACTCTGTGCCTCATGAGAACAGTCCAGCCCGAACTGCCAAGCGAGGTCCTCCCTGGACTGGAAACAAGCATGATAGAACCGGTTTCGGGTTTTCATCCCTCTTCAGCCAGGATAGCTTGATTCCAGGGGCATGGAGAGAACGTGACCCACGTCTGGGCATACCCTTCCCACTCAGGGAGACAAATGCAAAAACAACAGTTGATGGACAGAATGCAGAACAATGTCATACATTCACCCCAGTAAAGAGATCTGGGCCTAAATCCATCGTTTTATTGCTCACCATACCATTCCACTTTCAACCCAGCCATATGCAAATTTGTATTTGTATTTGTAGGGGAATTTATATAGCGCATGTGTACCGACAGGTGTCTTACCGGTTTCGGGGTTTCACCCCTCTTCAACCAGGATAGCTTGATTGCAGTGGCATGGAGAGCACGGGACCCACGACTGAGCATACCCTCATACTCGTTGTGACAAATGCAAAAACAACAGTTGATGGACAGAATGCAGAACAATGTCATACATTCACCCCAGTGCAGAGATCTGTTCCTAAATCCATCGTTTTTTTGCTCACCATGCCAGTCCAGTTTGATCCCAGCCATATGCAAATCAGTCTTGACCCTGTGCCTCATGGGAACAGTCCAGCCCGAACTGCCAAGCTAGTTCCTCCCTGGACTGGAAACAAGCATCCTAGGACCGGTTTCAGAGTTTCACCCCTTTTCAGCCAGGATAGCTTGATTCCAGTGGCATGGAGAGCACAAGACCTGTGTCTGGGCATACCCTTCCCACTCGGGGTGACAAATGCAAAAACAACAGTTGATGGACAGAATGCAGAACAATGTCATACATTAACTCCAGTACAGAGATCTGGGCCTAAATCCATCGTTTTATTGCTCTCCATGATATTCCACTTTGAACCCAGCCATATGCAAATCAGTCTTGACCCTGTGCCTCATGGGAACAGTCCAGCCCGAACTGCCAAGCCAGGTCCTCCCCGGACTGGAAAAAAGCATCCTAGGACTGGCTTCGTGGTTTCACCCTTCTTCAACCAGGATAACTTGCTTGCAGTGGCATGGAGAGCACGGGACCCATGTCTGGTTATACCCTTCCCACTCAGGGTGACAAATGCAAAAACAACAGTTGATGGACAGAATGCAGAGCAATATCATACATTCACCCCAGTACAGAGATCGGCGCCTAAATCCATCGTTTTATTGCTCACCATTCCATTCCACCTTCAACCCAGCCTTATGCAAATCAGTCTTGACCCTGTGCCTCATGGGAACAATTCCAGCCCGAACTGCCAAGCCAGGTCCTCCCCGGACTGGAAACAAGCATCCTAGTACCGGTTTCGGGGTTTCTCCCCTCATCAACCAGGATAGCTTGATTGCAGTGGCATGGAGAGCACGGGACCCACGTCTGGGCATACCCTTCCCACTCGGGGAGACAAATGCAAAAACAACAGTTGATGGACAGAATGCAGAAAAATGTCATACATTCACCCCAGTACAGAGATCTGGGCCTAAATTTATCGTTTTATTGCTCACCATACCATTCCACTTTCAACCCAGCCATATGCAAATTTGTATTTGTATTTGTAGGGGAATTTATATAGCGCATGTGTACCGACAGGTGTCTTACCGGTTTCGGGGTTTCACCCCTCTTCAACCAGGATAGCTTGATTGCAGTGGCATGGAGAGCACGGGACCCACGACTGAGCATACCCTCATACTCGTTGTGACAAATGCAAAAACAACAGTTGATGGACAGAATGCAGAACAATGTCATACATTCACCCCAGTGCAGAGATCTGTTCCTAAATCCATCGTTTTTTTGCTCACCATGCCAGTCCAGTTTGATCCCAGCCATATGCAAATCAGTCTTGACCCTGTGCCTCATGGGAACAGTCCAGCCCGAACTGCCAAGCTAGTTCCTCCCTGGACTGGAAACAAGCATCCTAGGACCGGTTTCAGAGTTTCACCCCTTTTCAGCCAGGATAGCTTGATTCCAGTGGCATGGAGAGCACAAGACCTGTGTCTGGGCATACCCTTCCCACTCGGGGTGACAAATGCAAAAACAACAGTTGATGGACAGAATGCAGAACAATGTCATACATTAACTCCAGTACAGAGATCTGGGCCTAAATCCATCGTTTTATTGCTCTCCATGATATTCCACTTTGAACCCAGCCATATGCAAATCAGTCTTGACCCTGTGCCTCATGGGAACAGTCCAGCCCGAACTGCCAAGCCAGGTCCTCCCCGGACTGGAAAAAAGCATCCTAGGACTGGCTTCGTGGTTTCACCCTTCTTCAACCAGGATAACTTGCTTGCAGTGGCATGGAGAGCACGGGACCCATGTCTGGTTATACCCTTCCCACTCAGGGTGACAAATGCAAAAACAACAGTTGATGGACAGAATGCAGAGCAATATCATACATTCACCCCAGTACAGAGATCGGCGCCTAAATCCATCGTTTTATTGCTCACCATTCCATTCCACCTTCAACCCAGCCTTATGCAAATCAGTCTTGACCCTGTGCCTCATGGGAACAATTCCAGCCCGAACTGCCAAGCCAGGTCCTCCCCGGACTGGAAACAAGCATCCTAGTACCGGTTTCGGGGTTTCTCCCCTCATCAACCAGGATAGCTTGATTGCAGTGGCATGGAGAGCACGGGACCCACGTCTGGGCATACCCTTCCCACTCGGGGAGACAAATGCAAAAACAACAGTTGATGGACAGAATGCAGAAAAATGTCATACATTCACCCCAGTACAGAGATCTGGGCCTAAATTTATCGTTTGTTTGCTCACCATGCCATTCCAGTTTGAACCCAGCCATATGCAAATCAGTCTTGACCCTGTGCCTCATGGGAACATTCTAGCCCGAACTGCCAAGCGAGGTCCTCCCTGGACTGGAAACAAGCATCCTAGGACTGGTTTCGGGGTTTCACCCCTCTTCAGCCAGGATAGCTTGATTCCAGTGGCATGGAGAGCACGGGACCCACGTCTGAGCATACCCTTCCCACTCGTTGTGACAAATGCAAAAACAACAGTTGATGGACAGAATGCAGAACAATGTCATACATTCACCCCAGTACAGAGATCTGTGCCTAAATCCATCGTTTTTTTGCTCACCATGCCATTCCAGTTTGATCCCAGCCTTATGCAAATCAGTCTTGACCCTGTGCCTCATGGGAACAGTCCAGCCCGAACTGCCAAGCTAGTTCCTCCCTGGACTGGAAACAAGCATCCTAGGACCGGTTTCGGAGTTTCACCCCTTTTCAGCCAGGATAGCTTGATTCCAGTGGCATGGAGAGCACAAGATCTGTGTCTTCGCATACCATTCCTACTCGGGGTGACAAATGCAAAAACAACTGTTGATGGACAGAATGCAGAACAATGTCATATATTTACCCCAGTAGAGAGATCTGGGCCTAAATCCATTGTTTTTTGCTCACCATACCATTCCAGTTTGAACCCAACCAAATGCAAATCAGTCTTGACCCAGTTCCTCATGGGAACAGTCCAGCCCGAACTGCCAAGCGAGGTCCTCCCTGGACTGGAAACAAGCATCCTAGGACCGGTTTCGGGGTTTCACCCCTCTTCAGCCAGGATAGCTTGATTCCAGTGGCATGGAGAGCACGGGACCCACGTCTGAGCATATCCTTCCCACTCGTTGTGACAAATGCAAAAACAACAGTTGATGGACAGAATGCAGAAGAATGTCATACATTCACCCCAGTTGAGAGATCTGGGCCTAAATCCATCGTTGTTTGGCTCACCATGCCATTCCAGTTTGAACCCAGCCAAATGCAAATCAGTCTTGACCCTTTGCCTCATTGGAACAGTCCAGCCCGAACTGCTGAGCCAGGTCCTACCTGGACCGGAAACAAGCATCCTAGGACCGGTTTCGGAGTTTCACCCCTTTTCAGCCAGGATAGCTTGATTCCAGTGGCATGGAGAGCACAAGACCTATGTCTGGGCATACCCTTCCCACTCGGGGTGACAAATGCAAAAACAACAGTTGATGGACAGAATGCAGAACAATGTGATACATTTACCCCAGTAGAGAGATCTGGGCCTAAATCCATTGTTTTTTGCTCACCATACCATTCCAGTTTGAACCCAACCAAATGCAAATCAGTCTTGACCCTGTGCTTCATGGGAACAGTAAAGCCCGAACTGCCAAACCAGGTCCTCCCTGGACCGGAAACAAGCATCCTAAGACTGGTTTCGGGGTTTCAACCCTCTTCAGCCAGGATAGCTTGATTCCAGTGGCATGGAGAGCCCGGGACCCACGTCTGAGCATACCCTTCCCACTCGTTGTGACAAATGCAAAAGCAACAGTTGATGGATAGAATGCAGAACAATGTCATACATTTACCCCAGTAGAGAGATCTGGGCCTAAATGTATTGTTTTTTTGCTCACCATGCCATTCCAGTTTGATCCCAGCCATATGCAAATCAGTCTTTCTCAACCTCTGAGCCTCTTATATCTCGTCCCTATCTGTTTCCAACACTCACAACACTACATCTCCCATAATGCATTGTGGGGGCTATCACCCTGTATGCTTTCCCATGCTGCTCTGAAATGCAGGTCAGCTGACTTCTGGTATAAAGGCCAACCACGTCCGTTATCCAGTGCTTGGCTTCCTCTTTTGAGTTAGAACCACGCCCCCTTTTTTGAATTCCTTGAATCTGCAGAGTGAAGTTCTCTATCTGGACTGGGTAATATAGAGACTACCGCTCACTAAGAAGATCTTGCCTGGA
Source organism: Triturus cristatus (assembly GCF_964204655.1). Lineage (NCBI taxonomy): Eukaryota > Metazoa > Chordata > Amphibia > Caudata > Salamandridae > Triturus > Triturus cristatus. The sequence goes on from NC_140579.1 coordinate 877,106,136, forward strand.
TATTACAGGCTGTGTCCGAACCTGAACCTATCCTGCAGCAGTGCGAGTTTACGCTGCATTCTCCCTTTCCTTGACAACGCGAGGACGCGTTGTAGCCTGATTCACTTTCCCAACCCCGCCCAGCTCTCGGTAACACGAGGACGCATTACCGTTTGAATTATCGGGACTCTCCTGGCTTCTGAAGAAACTGCGGAGAAAGAGCGCAAGGAAGTGCTGGTTACTTATTTTTGTTTTCTTTGGAGAGACACATACACACTTCCCCTTCGGCCGAGAAAGAGCGCGAGAAAGCGCTAACTATTATTTTTGATTATGCCTCTCACACGTCACACGTACTTTAGGAAATCTCTCTGGACATAGAAAGCTGTTTGTCCCGTGGGTGTGTGAGAGCGGACTTTTTCGTGTACACTGAGTCAGTCTGCTGTTTGTTCGTCTACCACAAACTCTCTGTAAAACGTGCGCCTGAGCAAAAGCAGTGATTATCGGGGGCCACAGTGCAAGACTTGCTCATTTTGATAGAACCTTTCCGTTCTTCTTCTATATACACGTAGATTTCCTCGAGCGCCTCAACGTGGAAGAAAACCTGTTGTCAAAAGAAGATCTTGCTTTCTTTTCTGTGGTTCCTCTGGTGGATTGGCTATTACTTCTATGGACTGCACAGCAGGCTGAATAGTTTTTCTTTACCTACCAGATTGAAGAACACAAATTATCCCCCACTTCCTTGATTTATATGGACCTACATTATGCCTCTCTGCTGAAGGTGCTTTTGGTGAGTCTGGGAAAGCATATGTGGTAACTCTCGTACTTGCACAAGGTCTATAACTCTTTGTTTCCTTCCGTTTCCTTGATACTTATGTTTCCTTTTTTTCTTTTTCAAACAGTTATCCCGCCATTGGTCCCTAGGACACCCACATCGCTGGTGGTTCTTTTTGGTCTCTCCATTTCCTTGGGATATCTTTCTACCCCCGGTATCCTAGCTCCTAGGGGTGGATATATTTTGCGGGAATGGTTAGACATTATCTTTGCTTCCGTGGATATTGGTCTGACGGTTCTGGAACATAAAATTCCGACAGTCTTGACCCTGTGCCTCATGGTAACAGTCCATTCCGAACTGCCAAGCTAGTTCCTCCCTGGACTGGAAACAAGCATCCTAGGACCGGTTTCGGGGTTTCACCCCTCTTCAGCCAGGAAAGCTTGATTCCAGTGGCATGGAGAGCACAGGACCTACGTCAGGGCATACCCTTCCCACTCGGGGTGAGAAATGCAAAAACAACAGTTGATGGACAGAATGCAGAACAATGTCATGCATTCACTCCAGTACAGAGATCTGCGGCTAAATCCATCGTTTTTTTGCTCACCATGCCATTCCAGTTTGATCCCAGCCATATGCAAATCAGTCTTGACCCTGTGCCTCATGGAAACAGTCCAGCCCGAACTGCAAAGCCAGGTCCTCCCTGGACTGGAAACAAACATCCTAGGACCGGTTTCGGGGTTTCACCCCTCTTCAGCCAGGATAGCTTGATTCCAGTGGCATGGAGAGCACGGGACCCACGTCTGGGCAAACCCTTCCCACTCGGGGTGACAAATGCAAAAACAAGAGTTGATGGACAGAATGCAGAGCAATGTCATACATTCACCCCAGAACAGAGATCTGGGCCTAAATCCATCATTTTTTTGCTCACCATGCCATTCCAGTTTGAACCCAGCAATATGAAAATCAGTCTTGACTCTGTGCCTCATGAGAACAGTCCAGCCCGAACTGCCAAGCGAGGTCCTCCCTGGACTGGAAACAAGCATGATAGAACCGGTTTCGGGTTTTCATCCCTCTTCAGCCAGGATAGCTTGATTCCAGGGGCATGGAGAGAACGTGACCCACGTCTGGGCATACCCTTCCCACTCAGGGTGACAAATGCAAAAACAACAGTTGATGGACAGAATGCAGAGCAATGTCATACATTCACCCCAGTACAGAGATCTGGGCCTAAATCCATCGTTTTATTGCTCACCATACCATTCCACTTTCAACCCAGCCATATGCAAATTTGTATTTGTATTTGTAGGGGAATTTATATAGCGCATGTATACCGACAGGTCTCTTACCGGTTTCGGGGTTTCACCCCTCTTCAACCAGGATAGCTTGATTGCAGTGGCATGGAGAGCACGGCACCCACGTCTGGGCATACCCTTCCCTCTCGGGGAGACAAATGCAAAAGCAACAGTTGATGGACATAATGCAGAAAAATGTCATACATTCACCCGAGTACAGAGATCTGGGCCTAAATCCATCGTTGTATTGCTCACCATGCCATTCCAGTTTGAACCCAGCCAAATGAAAATCAGTTTTGACCCTGTGCCTCATTGGAACAGTCCAGCCTGAACTGCCAAGCCAGGTCCTCCCTGGACCGGAAACAAGCATCCTAGGACCGGTTTCGGGGTTTCACCCCTCTTCGGCCAGGATAGCTTGATTCCAGAGTCATGGACAGCACGGGACCCACGTCTGAACATACGCTTCCCACTCGTTTTGACAAATGCAAAAACAACAGTTGATGGACAGTATGCAGAACAATGTCATACATTCACCCCAGTACAGAGATCTGGGCCTAAATCCATTGTTTTTTTGCCCACCATGCCAGTCCAGTTTGTACCCAGCCAAATGCAAATCAGTCTTGACCCTTTGCCTCATTGGAACAGTGCAGCCCGAACTGCTGAGCCAGGTCCTCCCTGGACTGGAAACAAGCATCCTAGGACCAGTTTTGGGGTTTCACCCCTCTTCAGCCAGGATAGCTTGATTCCAGTGGCATGGAGAGCACGGGACCCACGACTGAGCATACCCTCACACTCGTTGTGACAAATGCAAAAACAACAGTTGATGGACAGAATGCAGAACAATGTCATACATTCACCCCAGTACAGAGATCTGGGCCTAAATCCATTGTTTTTTTGCCCACCATGCCATTCCAGTTTGTACCCAGCCATATGCAAATCAGTCTTGACCCTGTGCCTCATGGGAACAGTCCAGCCCAAACTGCCAAGCTAGTTCCTTCCTGGATTGGAAACAAGCATCCTAGGACCGGTTTCGGAGTTTCACCCCTTTTCAGCCAGGATAGCTTGATTCCAGTGGCATGGAGAGCACAGGACCTATGTCTGGGCATACCCTTCCCACTCGGAGTGACAAATGCAAAAACAACAGTTGATGGACAGAATGCAGAACAATGTCATACATTCACCCCAGTACAGAGATCTGGGCCTAAATTCTTCGATTTTTTGCTCACCATGCCATTCCAGTTTGAACCCAGCCATATACAAATCAGTCTTGACCCTGTGCCCCATGGGAACAGTCCATACCGAACTGCCAAGCCAGGTCCTGCCCGGACTGGAAACACGCATCCTAGGACCGGTTTCGGGGTTTCACCCCTCTTCAGCCAGGATATCTTGATTCCAGTGGCATGAAGAGCACGGGACCCACGTCTGGACATACCCTTCCCACTCGGGGTGACAAATGCAAAAACAAAAGTTGATGGACAGAATGCAGAACAATGTCATACATTCACCCCAGTTAAGAGATCTGGGCCTAAATCCATTGTTTTTTTGCCCACCATGCCATTCCAGTTTGTACCCAGCCAAATGCAAATCAGTCTTGACCCTTTGCCTCATTGGAACAGTGCAGCCCGAACTGCTGAGCCAGGTCCTCCCTGGACCGGAAACAAGCATCCTAGGACCAGTTTTGGGGTTTCACCCCTCTTCAGCCAGGATAGCTTGATTCCAGTGGCATGGAGAGCACGGGACCCACGACTGAGCATACCCTTCCCACTCGTTGTGACAAATGCAAAAACAACAGTTGATGGACAGAATGCAGAACAATGTCATACATTCACCCCAGTACAGAGATCTGTGCCTAAATCCATCGTTTTTTTGCTCACCATGCCATTCCAGTTTGTACCCAGCCAAATGCAAATCAGTCTTGACCCTTTGCCTCATTGGAACAGTGCAGCCCGAACTGCTGAGCCAGGTCCTCCCTGGACCGGAAACAAGCATCCTAGGACCAGTTTTGGTTTTCACCCCTCTTCAGCCAGGATAGCTTGATTCCAGTGGCATGGAGAGCACGGGACCCACGACTGAGCATACCCTCATACTCGTTGTGACAAATGCAAAAACAACAGTTGATGGACAGAATGCAGAACAATGTCATACATTCACCCCAGTACAGAGATCTGTTCCTAAATCCATCGTTTTTTTGCTCACCATGCCAGTCCAGTTTGATCCCAGCCATATGCAAATCAGTCTTGACCCTGTGCCTCATGGGAACAGTCCAACCCGAACTGCCAAGCTAGTTCCTCCCTGGACTGGAAACAAGCATCCTAGGACCGGTTTCAGAGTTTCACCCCTCTTCAGCCAGGATAGCTTGATTCCAGTGGCATGGAGAGCACGGGACCGACGACTGAGCATACCCTCATACTCGTTGTGACAAATGCAAAAACAACAGTTGATGGACAGAATGCAGAACAATGTCATACATTAACCCCAGTACAGAGATCTGGGCCTAAATCCATCGTTTTATTGCTCTCCATGATATTCCACTTTGAACCCAGCCATATGCAAATCAGTCTTGACCCTGTGCCTCATGGGAACAGTCCAGCCCGAACTGCCAAGCCAGGTCCTCCCCGGACTGGAAAAAAGCATCCTAGGACTGGCTTCGTGGTTTCACCCCTCTTCAACCAGGATAACTTGCTTGCAGTGGCATGGAGAGCACGGGACCCATGTCTGGTTATACCCTTCCCACTCAGGGTGACAAATGCAAAAACAACAGTTGATGGACAGAATGCAGAGCAATATCATACATTCACCCCAGTACAGAGATCGGCGCCTAAATCCATTGTTTTATTGCTCACCATTCCATTCCACCTTCGACCCAGCCTTATGCAAATCAGTCTTGACCCTGTGCCTCATGGGAACAGTCCAGCCCGAACTGCCAAGCCAGGTCCTCCCCGGACTGGAAACAAGCATCCTAGTACCGGTTTCGGGGTTTCTCCCCTCATCAACCATGATAGCTTGATTGCAGTGGCATGGAGAGCACGGGACCCACGTCTGGGCATACCCTTCCCACTCGGGGAGACAAATGCAAAAACAACAGTTGATGGACAGAATGCAGAAAAATGTCATACATTCACCCCAGTACAGAGATCTGGGCCTAAATTTATCGTTTGTTTGCTCACCATGCCATTCCAGTTTGAACCCAGCCATATGCAAATCAGTCTTGACCCTGTGCCTCATGGGAACATTCTAGCCCGAACTGCCAAGCGAGGTCCTCCCTGGACTGGAAACAAGCATCCTAGGACTGGTTTCGGGGTTTCACCCCTCTTCAGCCAGGATAGCTTGATTCCAGTGGCATGGAGAGCACGGGACCCACGTCTGAGCATACCCTTCCCACTCGTTGTGACAAATGCAAAAACAACAGTTGATGGACAGAATGCAGAACAATGTCATACATTCACCCCAGTACAGAGATCTGTGCCTAAATCCATCGTTTTTTTGCTCACCATGCCATTCCAGTTTGTACCCAGCCAAATGCAAATCAGTCTTGACCCTTTGCCTCATTGGAACAGTGCAGCCCGAACTGCTGAGCCAGGTCCTCCCTGGACCGGAAACAAGCATCCTAGGACCAGTTTTGGGGTTTCACCCCTCTTCAGCCAGGATAGCTTGATTCCAGTGGCATGGAGAGCACGGGACCCACGACTGAGCATACCCTCATACTCGTTGTGACAAATGCAAAAACAACAGTTGATGGACAGAATGCAGAACAATGTCATACATTCACCCCAGTACAGAGATCTGTTCCTAAATCCATCGTTTTTTTGCTCACCATGCCAGTCCAGTTTGATCCCAGCCATATGCAAATCAGTCTTGACCCTGTGCCTCATGGGAACAGTCCAACCCGAACTGCCAAGCTAGTTCCTCCCTGGACTGGAAACAAGCATCCTAGGACCGGTTTCAGAGTTTCACCCCTTTTCAGCCAGGATAGCTTGATTCCAGTGGCATGGAGAGCACAAGACCTGTGTCTGGGCATACCCTTCCCACTCGGGGTGACAAATGCAAAAACAACAGTTGATGGACAGAATGCAGAACAATGTCATACATTAACCCCAGTACAGAGATCTGGGCCTAAATCCATCGTTTTATTGCTCTCCATGATATTCCACTTTGAACCCAGCCATATGCAAATCAGTCTTGACCCTGTGCCTCATGGGAACAGTCCAGCCCGAACTGCCAAGCCAGGTCCTCCCCGGACTGGAAAAAAGCATCCTAGGACTGGCTTCGTGGTTTCACCCCTCTTCAACCAGGATAACTTGCTTGCAGTGGCATGGAGAGCACGGGACCCATGTCTGGTTATACCCTTCCCACTCAGGGTGACAAATGCAAAAACAACAGTTGATGGACAGAATGCAGAGCAATATCATACATTCACCCCAGTACAGAGATCGGCGCCTAAATCCATCGTTTTATTGCTCACCATTCCATTCCACCTTCAACCCAGCCTTATGCAAATCAGTCTTGACCCTGTGCCTCATGGGAACATTCTAGCCCGAACTGCCAAGCGAGGTCCTCCCTGGACTGGAAACAAGCATCCTAGGACTGGTTTCGGGGTTTCACCCCTCTTCAGCCAGGATAGCTTGATTCCAGTGGCATGGAGAGCACGGGACCCACGTCAGAGCATACCCTTCCCACTCGTTGTGACAAATGCAAAAACAACAGTTGATGGACAGAATGCAGAACAATGTCATACATTCACCCCAGTACAGAGATCTGTGCCTAAATCCATCGTTTTTTTGCTCACCATGCCATTCCAGTTTGATCCCAGCCTTATGCAAATCAGTCTTGACCCTGTGCCTCATGGGAACAGTCCAGCCCGAACTGCCAAGCTAGTTCCTCCCTGGACTGGAAACAAGCATCCTAGGACCGGTTTCGGAGTTTCACCCCTTTTCAGCCAGGATAGCTTGATTCCAGTGGCATGGAGAGCACAAGATCTGTGTCTTCGCATACCCTTCCTACTCGGGGTGACAAATGCAAAAACAACAGTTGAAGGACAGAATGCAGAACAATGTCATACATTAACCCCAGTACAGAGATCTGGGCCTAAATCCATCGTTTTATTGCTCTCCATGATATTCCACTTTGAACCCAGCCATAAGCAAATCAGTCTTGACACTGTGCCTCATTGGAACAGTCCAGCCCGAACTGCCAAGCCAGGACCTCCCTGGACCGGAAACAAGCATCCTAGTACCGGTTTCGGGGTTTCAGCCCTCTTCAGCCAGGATAGCTTGATTCCAGTGGCATGGAGAGCACGGGACCCACGTCTGAGCATACCCTTCCCACTCCTTGTGACAAATGCAAAAACAACTGTTGATGGACAGAATGCAGAACAATGTCATATATTTACCCCAGTAGAGAGATCTGGGCCTAAATCCATTGTTTTTTGCTCACCATACCATTCCAGTTTGAACCCAACCAAATGCAAATCAGTCTTGACCCAGTGCCTCATGGGAACAGTCCAGCCCGAACTGCCAAGCGAGGTCCTCCCTGGACTGGAAACAAGCATCCTAGGACCGGTTTCGGGGTTTCACCCCTCTTCAGCCAGGATAGCTTGATTCCAGTGGCATGGAGAGCACGGGACCCACGTCTGAGCATATCCTTCCCACTCGTTGTGACAAATGCAAAAACAACAGTTGATGGACAGAATGCAGAACAATGTCATACATTCACCCCAGTTGAGAGATCTGGGCCTAAATCCATCGTTGTTTGGCTCACCATGCCATTCCAGTTTGAACCCAGCCAAATGCAAATCAGTCTTGACCCTTTGCCTCATTGGAACAGTCCAGCCCGAACTGCTGAGCCAGGTCCTACCTGGACCGGAAACAAGCATCCTAGGACCGGTTTCGGAGTTTCACCCCTTTTCAGCCAGGATAGCTTGATTCCAGTGGCATGGAGAGCACAAGACCTATGTCTGGGCATACCCTTCCCACTCGGGGTGACAAATGCAAAAACAACAGTTGATGGACAGAATACAGAACAATGTGATACATTTACCCCAGTAGAGAGATCTGGGCCTAAATCCATTGTTTTTTTGCTCACCATACCATTCCAGTTTGAACCCAACCAAATGCAAATCAGTCTTGACCCTGTGCTTCATGGGAACAGTAAAGCCCGAACTGCCAAACCAGGTCCTCCCTGGACCGGAAACAAGCATCCTAAGACTGGTTTCGGGGTTTCAACCCTCTTCAGCCAGGATAGCTTGATTCCAGTGGCATGGAGAGCCCGGGACCCACGTCTGAGCATACCCTTCCCACTCGTTGTGACAAATGCAAAAGCAACAGTTGATGGATAGAATGCAGAACAATGTCATACATTTACCCCAGTAGAGAGATCTGGGCCTAAATGTATTGTTTTTTTGCTCACCATGCCATTCCAGTTTGATCCCAGCCATATGCAAATCAGTCTTTCTCAACCTCTGAGCCTCTTATATCTCGTCCCTATCTGTTTCCAACACTCACAACACTACATCTCCCATAATGCATTGTTGGGGCTATCACCCTGTATGCTTTCCCATGCTGCTCTGAAATGCAGGTCAGCTGACTTCTGGTATAAAGGCCAACCACGTCCGTTATCCAGTGCTTGGCTTCCTCTTTTGGGTTAGAACCACGCCCCCTTTTTTGAATTCCTTGAATCTGCAGAGTGAAGTTCTCTATCTGGACTGGGTAATATAGAGACTACCGCTCGCTAAGAAGATCTTGCCTGGATATTACAGGCTGTGTCCGAACCTGAACCTATCCTGCAGCAGTGCGAGTTTACGCTGCATTCTCCCTTTCCTTGACAACGCGAGGACGCGTTGTAGCCTGATTCACTTTCCCAACCCCGCCCAGCTCTCGGTAACACGAGGACGCATTACCGTTTGAATTATCGGGACTCTCCTGGCTTCTGAAGAAACTGCGGAGAAAGAGCGCAAGGAAGTGCTGGTTACTTATTTTTGTTTTCTTTGGAGAGACACATACACACTTCCCCTTCGGCCGAGAAAGAGCGCGAGAAAGCGCTAACTATTATTTTTGATTATGCCTCTCACACGTCACACGTACTTTAGGAAATCTCTCTGGACATAGAAAGCTGTTTGTCCCGTGGGTGTGTGAGAGCGGACTTTTTCGTGTACACTGAGTCAGTCTGCTGTTTGTTCGTCTACCACAAACTCTCTGTAAAACGTGCGCCTGAGCAAAAACAGTGATTATCGGGGGCCACAGTGCAAGACTTGCTCATTTTGATAGAACCTTTCCGTTCTTCTTCTATATACACGTAGATTTCCTCGAGCGCCTCAACGTGGAAGAAAACCTGTTGTCAAAAGAAGATCTTGCTTTCTTTTCTGTGGTTCCTCTGGTGGATTGGCTATTACTTCTACGGACTGCACAGCAGGCTGAATAGTTTTTCTTTACCTACCAGATTGAAGAACACAAATTATCCCCCACTTCCTTGATTTATATGGACCTACATTATGCCTCTCTACTGAAGGTGCTTTTGGTGAGTCTGGGAAAGCATATGTGGTAACTCTCGTACTTGCACAAGGTCTATAACTCTTTGTTTCCTTCCGTTTCCTTGATACTTATGTTTCCTTTTTTTCTTTTTCAAACAGTTATCCCGCCATTGGTCCCTAGGACACCCACATCGCTGGTGGTTCTTTTTGGTCTCTCCATTCCCTTGGGATATCTTTCTACCCCCGGTATCCTAGCTCCTAGGGGTGGATATATTTTGCGGGAATGGTTAGACATTATCTTTGCTTCCGTGGATATTGGTCTGACGGTTCTGGAACATAAAATTCCGACAGTCTTGACCCTGTGCCTCATGGTAACAGTCCATTCCGAACTGCCAAGCTAGTTCCTCCCTGGACTGGAAACAAGCATCCTAGGACCGGTTTCGGGGTTTCACCCCTCTTCAGCCAGGAAAGCTTGATTCCAGTGGCATGGAGAGCACAGGACCTACGTCAGGGCATACCCTTCCCACTCGGGGTGAGAAATGCAAAAACAACAGTTGATGGACAGAATGCAGAACAATGTCATGCATTCACTCCAGTACAGAGATCTGCGGCTAAATCCATCGTTTGTTTGCTCACCATGCCATTCCAGTTTGATCCCAGCCATATGCAAATCAGTCTTGACCCTGTGCCTCATGGAAACAGTCCAGCCCGAACTGCAAAGCCAGGTCCTCCCTGGACTGGAAACAAACATCCTAGGAACGGTTTCGGGGTTTCACCCCTCTTCAGCCAGGATAGCTTGATTCCAGTGGCATGGAGAGCACGGGACCCACGTCTGGGCAAACCCTTCCCACTCGGGGTGACAAATGCAAAAACAAGAGTTGATGGACAGAATGCAGAGCAATGTCATACATTCACCCCAGAACAGAGATCTGGGCCTAAATCCATCATTTTTTTGCTCACCATGCCATTCCAGTTTGAACCCAGCAATATGAAAATCAGTCTTGACTCTGTGCCTCATGAGAACAGTCCAGCCCGAACTGCCAAGCGAGGTCCTCCCTGGACTGGAAACAAGCATGATAGAACCGGTTTCGGGTTTTCATCCCTCTTCAGCCAGGATAGCTTGATTCCAGGGGCATGGAGAGAACGTGACCCACGTCTGGGCATACCCTTCCCACTCAGGGTGACAAATGCAAAAACAAGAGTTGATGGACAGAATGCAGAGCAATGTCATACATTCACCCCAGAACAGAGATCTGGGCCTAAATCCATCATTTTTTTGCTCACCATGCCATTCCAGTTTGAACCCAGCAATATGAAAATCAGTCTTGACTCTGTGCCTCATGAGAACAGTCCAGCCCGAACTGCCAAGCGAGGTCCTCCCTGGACTGGAAACAAGCATGATAGAACCGGTTTCGGGTTTTCATCCCTCTTCAGCCAGGATAGCTTGATTCCAGGGGCATGGAGAGAACGTGACCCACGTCTGGGCATACCCTTCCCACTCAGGGTGACAAATGCAAAAACAACAGTTGATGGACAGAATGCAGAGCAATGTCATACATTCACCCCAGTACAGAGATCTGGGCCTAAATCCATCGTTTTATTGCTCACCATACCATTCCACTTTCAACCCAGCCATATGCAAATTTGTATTTGTATTTGTAGGGGAATTTATATAGCGCATGTATACCGACAGGTCTCTTACCGGTTTCGGGGTTTCACCCCTCTTCAACCAGGATAGCTTGATTGCAGTGGCATGGAGAGCACGGCACCCACGTCTGGGCATACCCTTCCCTCTCGGGGAGACAAATGCAAAAGCAACAGTTGATGGACATAATGCAGAAAAATGTCATACATTCACCCGAGTACAGAGATCTGGGCCTAAATCCATCGTTGTATTGCTCACCATGCCATTCCAGTTTGAACCCAGCCAAATGAAAATCAGTTTTGACCCTGTGCCTCATTGGAACAGTCCAGCCTGAACTGCCAAGCCAGGTCCTCCCTGGACCGGAAACAAGCATCCTAGGACCGGTTTCGGGGTTTCACCCCTCTTCGGCCAGGATAGCTTGATTCCAGAGTCATGGACAGCACGGGACCCACGTCTGAACATACGCTTCCCACTCGTTTTGACAAATGCAAAAACAACAGTTGATGGACAGTATGCAGAACAATGTCATACATTCACCCCAGTACAGAGATCTGGGCCTAAATCCATTGTTTTTTTGCCCACCATGCCAGTCCAGTTTGTACCCAGCCAAATGCAAATCAGTCTTGACCCTTTGCCTCATTGGAACAGTGCAGCCCGAACTGCTGAGCCAGGTCCTCCCTGGACTGGAAACAAGCATCCTAGGACCAGTTTTGGGGTTTCACCCCTCTTCAGCCAGGATAGCTTGATTCCAGTGGCATGGAGAGCACGGGACCCACGACTGAGCATACCCTCACACTCGTTGTGACAAATGCAAAAACAACAGTTGATGGACAGAATGCAGAACAATGTCATACATTCACCCCAGTACAGAGATCTGGGCCTAAATCCATTGTTTTTTTGCCCACCATGCCATTCCAGTTTGTACCCAGCCATATGCAAATCAGTCTTGACCCTGTGCCTCATGGGAACAGTCCAGCCCAAACTGCCAAGCTAGTTCCTTCCTGGATTGGAAACAAGCATCCTAGGACCGGTTTCGGAGTTTCACCCCTTTTCAGCCAGGATAGCTTGATTCCAGTGGCATGGAGAGCACAGGACCTATGTCTGGGCATACCCTTCCCACTCGGAGTGACAAATGCAAAAACAACAGTTGATGGACAGAATGCAGAACAATGTCATACATTCACCCCAGTACAGAGATCTGGGCCTAAATTCTTCGATTTTTTGCTCACCATGCCATTCCAGTTTGAACCCAGCCATATACAAATCAGTCTTGACCCTGTGCCCCATGGGAACAGTCCATACCGAACTGCCAAGCCAGGTCCTGCCCGGACTGGAAACACGCATCCTAGGACCGGTTTCGGGGTTTCACCCCTCTTCAGCCAGGATATCTTGATTCCAGTGGCATGAAGAGCACGGGACCCACGTCTGGACATACCCTTCCCACTCGGGGTGACAAATGCAAAAACAAAAGTTGATGGACAGAATGCAGAACAATGTCATACATTCACCCCAGTTAAGAGATCTGGGCCTAAATCCATTGTTTTTTTGCCCACCATGCCATTCCAGTTTGTACCCAGCCAAATGCAAATCAGTCTTGACCCTTTGCCTCATTGGAACAGTGCAGCCCGAACTGCTGAGCCAGGTCCTCCCTGGACCGGAAACAAGCATCCTAGGACCAGTTTTGGGGTTTCACCCCTCTTCAGCCAGGATAGCTTGATTCCAGTGGCATGGAGAGCACGGGACCCACGACTGAGCATACCCTTCCCACTCGTTGTGACAAATGCAAAAACAACAGTTGATGGACAGAATGCAGAACAATGTCATACATTCACCCCAGTACAGAGATCTGTGCCTAAATCCATCGTTTTTTTGCTCACCATGCCATTCCAGTTTGTACCCAGCCAAATGCAAATCAGTCTTGACCCTTTGCCTCATTGGAACAGTGCAGCCCGAACTGCTGAGCCAGGTCCTCCCTGGACCGGAAACAAGCATCCTAGGACCAGTTTTGGTTTTCACCCCTCTTCAGCCAGGATAGCTTGATTCCAGTGGCATGGAGAGCACGGGACCCACGACTGAGCATACCCTCATACTCGTTGTGACAAATGCAAAAACAACAGTTGATGGACAGAATGCAGAACAATGTCATACATTCACCCCAGTACAGAGATCTGTTCCTAAATCCATCGTTTTTTTGCTCACCATGCCAGTCCAGTTTGATCCCAGCCATATGCAAATCAGTCTTGACCCTGTGCCTCATGGGAACAGTCCAACCCGAACTGCCAAGCTAGTTCCTCCCTGGACTGGAAACAAGCATCCTAGGACCGGTTTCAGAGTTTCACCCCTCTTCAGCCAGGATAGCTTGATTCCAGTGGCATGGAGAGCACGGGACCGACGACTGAGCATACCCTCATACTCGTTGTGACAAATGCAAAAACAACAGTTGATGGACAGAATGCAGAACAATGTCATACATTAACCCCAGTACAGAGATCTGGGCCTAAATCCATCGTTTTATTGCTCTCCATGATATTCCACTTTGAACCCAGCCATATGCAAATCAGTCTTGACCCTGTGCCTCATGGGAACAGTCCAGCCCGAACTGCCAAGCCAGGTCCTCCCCGGACTGGAAAAAAGCATCCTAGGACTGGCTTCGTGGTTTCACCCCTCTTCAACCAGGATAACTTGCTTGCAGTGGCATGGAGAGCACGGGACCCATGTCTGGTTATACCCTTCCCACTCAGGGTGACAAATGCAAAAACAACAGTTGATGGACAGAATGCAGAGCAATATCATACATTCACCCCAGTACAGAGATCGGCGCCTAAATCCATTGTTTTATTGCTCACCATTCCATTCCACCTTCGACCCAGCCTTATGCAAATCAGTCTTGACCCTGTGCCTCATGGGAACAGTCCAGCCCGAACTGCCAAGCCAGGTCCTCCCCGGACTGGAAACAAGCATCCTAGTACCGGTTTCGGGGTTTCTCCCCTCATCAACCATGATAGCTTGATTGCAGTGGCATGGAGAGCACGGGACCCACGTCTGGGCATACCCTTCCCACTCGGGGAGACAAATGCAAAAACAACAGTTGATGGACAGAATGCAGAAAAATGTCATACATTCACCCCAGTACAGAGATCTGGGCCTAAATTTATCGTTTGTTTGCTCACCATGCCATTCCAGTTTGAACCCAGCCATATGCAAATCAGTCTTGACCCTGTGCCTCATGGGAACATTCTAGCCCGAACTGCCAAGCGAGGTCCTCCCTGGACTGGAAACAAGCATCCTAGGACTGGTTTCGGGGTTTCACCCCTCTTCAGCCAGGATAGCTTGATTCCAGTGGCATGGAGAGCACGGGACCCACGTCTGAGCATACCCTTCCCACTCGTTGTGACAAATGCAAAAACAACAGTTGATGGACAGAATGCAGAACAATGTCATACATTCACCCCAGTACAGAGATCTGTGCCTAAATCCATCGTTTTTTTGCTCACCATGCCATTCCAGTTTGTACCCAGCCAAATGCAAATCAGTCTTGACCCTTTGCCTCATTGGAACAGTGCAGCCCGAACTGCTGAGCCAGGTCCTCCCTGGACCGGAAACAAGCATCCTAGGACCAGTTTTGGGGTTTCACCCCTCTTCAGCCAGGATAGCTTGATTCCAGTGGCATGGAGAGCACGGGACCCACGACTGAGCATACCCTCATACTCGTTGTGACAAATGCAAAAACAACAGTTGATGGACAGAATGCAGAACAATGTCATACATTCACCCCAGTACAGAGATCTGTTCCTAAATCCATCGTTTTTTTGCTCACCATGCCAGTCCAGTTTGATCCCAGCCATATGCAAATCAGTCTTGACCCTGTGCCTCATGGGAACAGTCCAACCCGAACTGCCAAGCTAGTTCCTCCCTGGACTGGAAACAAGCATCCTAGGACCGGTTTCAGAGTTTCACCCCTTTTCAGCCAGGATAGCTTGATTCCAGTGGCATGGAGAGCACAAGACCTGTGTCTGGGCATACCCTTCCCACTCGGGGTGACAAATGCAAAAACAACAGTTGATGGACAGAATGCAGAACAATGTCATACATTAACCCCAGTACAGAGATCTGGGCCTAAATCCAT
The DNA here is from genome assembly GCF_964204655.1 of Triturus cristatus. Classification (NCBI taxonomy): domain Eukaryota; kingdom Metazoa; phylum Chordata; class Amphibia; order Caudata; family Salamandridae; genus Triturus; species Triturus cristatus. The sequence continues at coordinate 877,121,415 of NC_140579.1, forward strand.
CGTTTTATTGCTCTCCATGATATTCCACTTTGAACCCAGCCATATGCAAATCAGTCTTGACCCTGTGCCTCATGGGAACAGTCCAGCCCGAACTGCCAAGCCAGGTCCTCCCCGGACTGGAAAAAAGCATCCTAGGACTGGCTTCGTGGTTTCACCCCTCTTCAACCAGGATAACTTGCTTGCAGTGGCATGGAGAGCACGGGACCCATGTCTGGTTATACCCTTCCCACTCAGGGTGACAAATGCAAAAACAACAGTTGATGGACAGAATGCAGAGCAATATCATACATTCACCCCAGTACAGAGATCGGCGCCTAAATCCATCGTTTTATTGCTCACCATTCCATTCCACCTTCAACCCAGCCTTATGCAAATCAGTCTTGACCCTGTGCCTCATGGGAACATTCTAGCCCGAACTGCCAAGCGAGGTCCTCCCTGGACTGGAAACAAGCATCCTAGGACTGGTTTCGGGGTTTCACCCCTCTTCAGCCAGGATAGCTTGATTCCAGTGGCATGGAGAGCACGGGACCCACGTCAGAGCATACCCTTCCCACTCGTTGTGACAAATGCAAAAACAACAGTTGATGGACAGAATGCAGAACAATGTCATACATTCACCCCAGTACAGAGATCTGTGCCTAAATCCATCGTTTTTTTGCTCACCATGCCATTCCAGTTTGATCCCAGCCTTATGCAAATCAGTCTTGACCCTGTGCCTCATGGGAACAGTCCAGCCCGAACTGCCAAGCTAGTTCCTCCCTGGACTGGAAACAAGCATCCTAGGACCGGTTTCGGAGTTTCACCCCTTTTCAGCCAGGATAGCTTGATTCCAGTGGCATGGAGAGCACAAGATCTGTGTCTTCGCATACCCTTCCTACTCGGGGTGACAAATGCAAAAACAACAGTTGAAGGACAGAATGCAGAACAATGTCATACATTAACCCCAGTACAGAGATCTGGGCCTAAATCCATCGTTTTATTGCTCTCCATGATATTCCACTTTGAACCCAGCCATAAGCAAATCAGTCTTGACACTGTGCCTCATTGGAACAGTCCAGCCCGAACTGCCAAGCCAGGACCTCCCTGGACCGGAAACAAGCATCCTAGTACCGGTTTCGGGGTTTCAGCCCTCTTCAGCCAGGATAGCTTGATTCCAGTGGCATGGAGAGCACGGGACCCACGTCTGAGCATACCCTTCCCACTCCTTGTGACAAATGCAAAAACAACTGTTGATGGACAGAATGCAGAACAATGTCATATATTTACCCCAGTAGAGAGATCTGGGCCTAAATCCATTGTTTTTTGCTCACCATACCATTCCAGTTTGAACCCAACCAAATGCAAATCAGTCTTGACCCAGTGCCTCATGGGAACAGTCCAGCCCGAACTGCCAAGCGAGGTCCTCCCTGGACTGGAAACAAGCATCCTAGGACCGGTTTCGGGGTTTCACCCCTCTTCAGCCAGGATAGCTTGATTCCAGTGGCATGGAGAGCACGGGACCCACGTCTGAGCATATCCTTCCCACTCGTTGTGACAAATGCAAAAACAACAGTTGATGGACAGAATGCAGAACAATGTCATACATTCACCCCAGTTGAGAGATCTGGGCCTAAATCCATCGTTGTTTGGCTCACCATGCCATTCCAGTTTGAACCCAGCCAAATGCAAATCAGTCTTGACCCTTTGCCTCATTGGAACAGTCCAGCCCGAACTGCTGAGCCAGGTCCTACCTGGACCGGAAACAAGCATCCTAGGACCGGTTTCGGAGTTTCACCCCTTTTCAGCCAGGATAGCTTGATTCCAGTGGCATGGAGAGCACAAGACCTATGTCTGGGCATACCCTTCCCACTCGGGGTGACAAATGCAAAAACAACAGTTGATGGACAGAATACAGAACAATGTGATACATTTACCCCAGTAGAGAGATCTGGGCCTAAATCCATTGTTTTTTTGCTCACCATACCATTCCAGTTTGAACCCAACCAAATGCAAATCAGTCTTGACCCTGTGCTTCATGGGAACAGTAAAGCCCGAACTGCCAAACCAGGTCCTCCCTGGACCGGAAACAAGCATCCTAAGACTGGTTTCGGGGTTTCAACCCTCTTCAGCCAGGATAGCTTGATTCCAGTGGCATGGAGAGCCCGGGACCCACGTCTGAGCATACCCTTCCCACTCGTTGTGACAAATGCAAAAGCAACAGTTGATGGATAGAATGCAGAACAATGTCATACATTTACCCCAGTAGAGAGATCTGGGCCTAAATGTATTGTTTTTTTGCTCACCATGCCATTCCAGTTTGATCCCAGCCATATGCAAATCAGTCTTTCTCAACCTCTGAGCCTCTTATATCTCGTCCCTATCTGTTTCCAACACTCACAACACTACATCTCCCATAATGCATTGTTGGGGCTATCACCCTGTATGCTTTCCCATGCTGCTCTGAAATGCAGGTCAGCTGACTTCTGGTATAAAGGCCAACCACGTCCGTTATCCAGTGCTTGGCTTCCTCTTTTGGGTTAGAACCACGCCCCCTTTTTTGAATTCCTTGAATCTGCAGAGTGAAGTTCTCTATCTGGACTGGGTAATATAGAGACTACCGCTCGCTAAGAAGATCTTGCCTGGATATTACAGGCTGTGTCCGAACCTGAACCTATCCTGCAGCAGTGCGAGTTTACGCTGCATTCTCCCTTTCCTTGACAACGCGAGGACGCGTTGTAGCCTGATTCACTTTCCCAACCCCGCCCAGCTCTCGGTAACACGAGGACGCATTACCGTTTGAATTATCGGGACTCTCCTGGCTTCTGAAGAAACTGCGGAGAAAGAGCGCAAGGAAGTGCTGGTTACTTATTTTTGTTTTCTTTGGAGAGACACATACACACTTCCCCTTCGGCCGAGAAAGAGCGCGAGAAAGCGCTAACTATTATTTTTGATTATGCCTCTCACACGTCACACGTACTTTAGGAAATCTCTCTGGACATAGAAAGCTGTTTGTCCCGTGGGTGTGTGAGAGCGGACTTTTTCGTGTACACTGAGTCAGTCTGCTGTTTGTTCGTCTACCACAAACTCTCTGTAAAACGTGCGCCTGAGCAAAAACAGTGATTATCGGGGGCCACAGTGCAAGACTTGCTCATTTTGATAGAACCTTTCCGTTCTTCTTCTATATACACGTAGATTTCCTCGAGCGCCTCAACGTGGAAGAAAACCTGTTGTCAAAAGAAGATCTTGCTTTCTTTTCTGTGGTTCCTCTGGTGGATTGGCTATTACTTCTACGGACTGCACAGCAGGCTGAATAGTTTTTCTTTACCTACCAGATTGAAGAACACAAATTATCCCCCACTTCCTTGATTTATATGGACCTACATTATGCCTCTCTGCTGAAGGTGCTTTTGGTGAGTCTGGGAAAGCATATGTGGTAACTCTCGTACTTGCACAAGGTCTATAACTCTTTGTTTCCTTCCGTTTCCTTGATACTTATGTTTCCTTTTTTTCTTTTTCAAACAGTTATCCCGCCATTGGTCCCTAGGACACCCACATCGCTGGTGGTTCTTTTTGGTCTCTCCATTCCCTTGGGATATCTTTCTACCCCCGGTATCCTAGCTCCTAGGGGTGGATATATTTTGCGGGAATGGTTAGACATTATCTTTGCTTCCGTGGATATTGGTCTGACGGTTCTGGAACATAAAATTCCGACAGTCTTGACCCTGTGCCTCATGGTAACAGTCCATTCCGAACTGCCAAGCTAGTTCCTCCCTGGACTGGAAACAAGCATCCTAGGACCGGTTTCGGGGTTTCACCCCTCTTCAGCCAGGAAAGCTTGATTCCAGTGGCATGGAGAGCACAGGACCTACGTCAGGGCATACCCTTCCCACTCGGGGTGAGAAATGCAAAAACAACAGTTGATGGACAGAATGCAGAACAATGTCATGCATTCACTCCAGTACAGAGATCTGCGGCTAAATCCATCGTTTGTTTGCTCACCATGCCATTCCAGTTTGATCCCAGCCATATGCAAATCAGTCTTGACCCTGTGCCTCATGGAAACAGTCCAGCCCGAACTGCAAAGCCAGGTCCTCCCTGGACTGGAAACAAACATCCTAGGAACGGTTTCGGGGTTTCACCCCTCTTCAGCCAGGATAGCTTGATTCCAGTGGCATGGAGAGCACGGGACCCACGTCTGGGCAAACCCTTCCCACTCGGGGTGACAAATGCAAAAACAAGAGTTGATGGACAGAATGCAGAGCAATGTCATACATTCACCCCAGAACAGAGATCTGGGCCTAAATCCATCATTTTTTTGCTCACCATGCCATTCCAGTTTGAACCCAGCAATATGAAAATCAGTCTTGACTCTGTGCCTCATAAGAACAGTCCAGCCCGAACTGCCAAGCGAGGTCCTCCCTGGACTGGAAACAAGCATGATAGAACCGGTTTCGGGTTTTCATCCCTCTTCAGCCAGGATAGCTTGATTCCAGGGGCATGGAGAGAACGTGACCCACGTCTGGGCATACCCTTCCTACTCAGGGTGACAAATGCAAAAACAACAGTTGATGGACAGAATGCAGAGCAATGTCATACATTCACCTCAGTACAGAGATCTGGGCCTAAATCCATCGTTTTATTGCTCACCATACCATTCCACTTTCAACCCAGCCATATGCCAATTTGTATTTGTATTTGTAGGGGAATTTATATAGCGCATGTATACCGACAGGTCTCTTACCGGTTTCGGGGTTTCACCCCTCTTCAACCAGGATAGCTTGATTGCAGTGGCATGGAGAGCACGGCACCCACGTCTGGGCATACCCTTCCCTCTCGGGGAGACAAATGCAAAAGCAACAGTTGATGGACATAATGCAGAAAAATGTCATACATTCACCCGAGTACAGAGATCTGGGCCTAAATCCATCGTTTTTTTGCTCACCATGCCATTCCAGTTTGAACCCAGCCAAATGCAAATCAGTCTTGACCCTGTGCCTCATTGGAACAGTCCAGCCTGAACTGCCAAGCCAGGTCCTCCCTGGACCGGAAACAAGCATCCTAGGACCGGTTTCGGGGTTTCACCCCTCTTCGGCCAGGATAGCTTGATTCCAGAGTCATGGACAGCACGGGACCCACGTCTGAACATACGCTTCCCACTCGTTTTGACAAATGCAAAAACAACAGTTGATGGACAGTATGCAGAACAATGTCATACATTCACCCCAGTTAAGAGATCTGGGCCTAAATCCATTGTTTTTTTGCCCACCATGCCATTCCAGTTTGTACCCAGCCAAATGCAAATCAGTCTTGACCCTTTGCCTCATTGGAACAGTGCAGCCCGAACTGCTGAGCCAGGTCCTCCCTGGACCGGAAACAAGCATCCTAGGACCAGTTTTGGGGTTTCACCCCTCTTCAGCCAGGATAGCTTGATTCCAGTGGCATGGAGAGCACGGGACCCACGACTGAGCATACCCTCACACTCGTTGTGACAAATGCAAAAACAACAGTTGATGGACAGAATGCAGAACAATGTCATACATTCACCCCAGTACAGAGATCTGTTCCTAAATCCATCGTTTTTTTGCTCACCATGCCATTACAGTTTGATCCCAGCCATATGCAAATCAGTCTTGACCCTGTGCCTCATGGGAACAGTCCAGCCCAAACTGCCAAGCTAGTTCCTTCCTGGATTGGAAACAAGCATCCTAGGACAGGGTTCGGAGTTTCACCCCTTTTCAGCCAGGATAGCTTGATTCCAGTGGCATGGAGAGCACAGGACCTATGTCTGGGCATACCCTTCCCACTCGGAGTGACAAATGCAAAAACAACAGTTGATGGACAGAATGCAGAACAATGTCATACATTCACCCCAGTACAGAGATCTGGGCCTAAATTCTTCGATTTTTTGCTCACCATGCCATTCCAGTTTGAACCCAGCCATATACAAATCAGTCTTGACCCTGTGCCCCATGGGAACAGTCCATACCGAACTGCCAAGCCAGGTCCTGCCTGGACTGGAAACACGCATCCTAGGACCGGTTTCGGGGTTTCACCCCTCTTCAGCCAGGATATCTTGATTCCAGTGGCATGAAGAGCACGGGACCCACGTCTGGACATACCCTTCCCACTCGGGGTGACAAATGCAAAAATAAAAGTTGATGGACAGAATGCAGAACAGTGACATACATTCACTCCAGTACAGAGATCTGGACCTAAATCCATCTCTTTTTGTTCACCATGCCTTTCCAGTTTGATCCCAGCCATACCCAAATCAGTCTTGACCCTGTACCTCATGGCAACAGTCCAGCCCGATCTGTCAAGCCAGGTCCTCCCTGGACTGGAAACAAGCATCAAAGGACCGGTTTCGTGTTTTCATCCCTCTTCAGCCAGGATAGCTTGATTCCAGTGGCATGGAGAGCAAGGGACCCACGTCTGGGCATACCCGTCCCACTCGGGGTGACAAATGCAAAAACAACAGTTGATGGACATAATGCAGAAAAATGTCATACATTCACCCCAGTACAGAGATCTGGGCCTAAATCCATCGTTTTTTTGCTCACCATGCCATTCCAGTTTGAACCCAGTCAAATGCAAATCAGTCTTGACCCTGTGCCTCATGGAAACAGTCCAGCCCGAACTGCTAAGCCAGGTCCTCCATGGACTGGAAACAAACATCCTAGGACCGGTTTCGGGGTTTCACCCCTCTTCAGCCAGGATAGCTTGATTCCAGTAGCATGGAGAGCAAGGGACCCACATCTGGGGATACACTTCCCACTCATTGTGACAATTGCAAAAACAAAAGTTGATGGACAGAATGCAGAACAATGTCATGCATTCAACCTCGTACAGAGATATGGGCCTAAATCCATCGTTTTTTTGCTCACAATGTCATTCCAGTTTGAACCCAGCCCTATGAAAATCAGTCTTGACCCTGTGCCTCATGGAAACAGTGCAGCCCGAACTGCCAAGCCAGGTCCTCCCTGGACTGGAACCAAGCATCCTAGAACAGTTTCTGTGTTTCACCCCTCTTCAGCAAGGATAGCTTGATTCCAGTGGCATGGCGAGCACGGGACCCACGTCTGGGCATACCCTTCCCACTCGGGGTGACAAATGCAAAAACAAAAGTTGATGGACAGAATGCAGAAAAATGTCATACATTCACCCCAGTACAGAGATCTGGGCCTAAATCCATCATTTTGTTGCTCACCATGCCATTCCAGTTTGAACCCAGCCACATACAAATCAGTCTTGTCCCTGTGCCTCATTGGAACAGTCCATCCCGAACTGCCAAGCGAGGTCCTCCCTGGACTGGAAACAAGCATCATAGAACCGGTTTCGGGTTTTCATCCCTCTTCAGCCAGGATAGCTTGATTCCAGGGGCATGGAGAGCACGGGACCCACGTCTGGGCATACCCTTCCCACTCAGGGTGACAAATGCAAAAACAACAGTTGATAGACAGAATGCAGAGCAATGTCATACATTCACCCCAGTACAGAGATCTGGGCCTAAATCCATCGTTTTATTGCTCACCATGCCATTCCACTTTCAACCCAGCCATATGCAAATCAGTCTTGACCCTGTGCCTCATGGGAACAGTCCAGCCCGAACTGCCAAGCGAGGTCCTCCCTGGACTGGAAACAAGCATCATAGAACCAGTTTCGGGTTTTCAGCCAGGATAGCTTGATTCCAGGGGCATGGAGAGCACGGGACCCACGTCTGGGCATACCCTTCCCACTCGGGGTGAGAAATGCAAAAACAACAGTTGATGGACAGAATGCAGAACAATGTCATGCATTCACTCCAGTACAGAGATCTGGGGCTAAATCCATCGTTTTTTTGCTTACCATGCCATTCCAGTTTGATCCCAGCCATATGCAAATCTGTCTTGACCTTGTGCCTCATGGAAGCAGTCCAGCCCGTACTGCCAAGCCAGGTCCTCCCTGGACTGGAAACAAACATCCTAGGACTGGTTTCGGGGTTTCACCGCTCTTCAGCCAGGATAGCTTGATTCCAGTGGCATGGAGAGCAAGGGACCCATGTCTGGGCCTACCCTTCACACTCAGTGTGACAATTGCAAAAACAAAAGTTGAGGGACAGAATGCAGAACAATGTCATACATTCACCCTCGTTCAGAGATCTGGGCCTAAATCCATCGTTTTTTTGCTCACAATGCCATTCCAGTTTGAACCCAGCCCTATGCAAATCAGTCTTGACCCTGTGCCTCGTGGGAACAGTCCAGACCGAACTGCCAAGCCAGGTCCTCCCTGGACTGGAACCAAGCATCCTAGAACAGTTTCTGGATTTCACCCCTCTTCAGCAAGGATAGCTTGATTCCAGTGGCATGGAGAGCAAGGGACCCATGTCTGGGCCTACCCTTCACACTCAGTGTGACAATTGCAAAAACAAAAGTTGATGGACAGAATGCAGAGCAATGTCATACATTCACCCCAGTACAGCGATCTGGGCCTAAATCCATCGTTTGTTTGCTCACCATGCCATTCCAGTTTGAACCCAGCCATATACAAATCAGTCTTGACCCTGTGCCTCATGGGAACAGTCCATCCCGAACTGCCAAACCAGGTCCTGCCCGGACTGGAAACACGCATCCTAGGACCGGTTTCGCGGATTCACCCCTCTTCAGCTAGGATAGCTTGATTCCAGTGGCATGAAGAGCACGGGACCCACTTCTGGACATACCCTTCCCACTCTGGGTGACAAATGCAAAAACAAAAGTTGATGGACAGAATGCAGAACAGTGACATACATTCACTCCAGTACAGAGATCTGGGCCTAAATCCATCTTTTTTTGTTCACCATGCCATTCCAGTTTGAACCCAGCCATACCCAAATCAGTCTTGACCCTGTACCTCATGGGAACAGTCCAGCCTGATCTGCCAAGCCAGGTCCTCCCTGGACTGGAAACAAGCATCATAGGACCGGTTTCATGTTTTCATCCCTCTTCAGCCAGGATAGCTTGATTCCAGTGGCATGGAGAGCAAGGGACTCCATCTGGGCATACCCGTACCACTCGGGGTGACAAATGCAAAAACAACAGTTGATGGGCAGAATGCAGAACAATGTCATACATTCACTCCAGTACAGAGATCTGGGCCTAAATCCATCGTTTTTTTGCTCACCATGCCATTCCAGTTTGAACCCAGTCATATGCAAATCAGTCTTGACCCTGTGCCTCATGGGAACAGTCCAGCCCGAAATGCCAAGCCAGGTCCTCCCTGGACTGGAAACAAGCATCATAGGACCGGTTTCATGTTTTCATCCCTCTTCAGCCAGGATAGCTTGATTCCAGTGGCATGGAGAGCAAGGGACTCCGTCTGGGCATACCTGTCCCACTCGGGGTGACAAATGCAAAAACAACAGTTGATGAACAGAATGCAGAACAATGTCATACATTCACCCGAGTACAGAGATCTGGGCCTAAATCCATCGTTTTTTTGCTCACCATGCCATTCCAGTTTGATCCCAGCCATATGCAAATCAGTCTTGACCCTGTGCCTCATGGAAACAGTCCAGCCCGAACTGCCAAGCCAGGTCCTCCCTGGACTGGAAACAAACATCCTAGGACCGGTTTCGGGGTTTCACCCCTCTTCAGCCAGGATTGCTTGATTCCAGTGGCATGGAGAGCAAGGGACCCACAACTGGGCATACACTTCCCACTCAGTGTGACAATTGCAAAAACAAAAGTTGATGGACAGAATGCAGAACAATATCATACATTCAACCTCGTACAGAGATATGGGCCTATATCCATAGTTTTTTCTCACAATGCCATTCCAGTTTGAGCCCAGCCCTATGCAAATCAGTCTTGACCCTGTGCCTCACGGAAACAGTGCAGCCCGACTGCCAAGCCAGGTCCTCCCTGGACTGGAACCAAGCATCCTAGAACAGTTTCTGGGATCCACCCCTCTTCAGCAAGGATAGCTTGATTCCAGTGGCATGGCGAGCACGGGACCCACGTCTGGGCATACCCTTCCCACTCGGGGTGACAAATGCAAAAACAAAAGTTGATGGACAGAATGCAGAACAATGTCATACATTCACCCCAGTACAGCGATCTGGGCCTAAATCCATCGTTTTTCTGCTCACCATGCTATTCCAGTTTGAACCCAGTCATATGCAAATCAGTCTTGACCCTGTGCCTCATGGGAACAGTCCAGCCCGAACTGCCAAGCCAGGTCCTGCCCGGACTGGAAAGACGCATCCTAGGACCGGTTTCGGGGTTTCACCCCTCTTCAGGCAGGATAGCTTGATTCCAGTGGCATGAAGAGCACGGGACCCACGTCTGGACATACCCTTCCCACTCGGGGTGACAAATGCAAAAACAAAAGTTGATGGACAGAATGCAGAACAGTGACATACATTCAATCCAGTACAGAGATCTGGGCCTAAATCCATCTTTTTTTGTTCACCATGCCATTCCAGTTTGAACCCAGCCATACCCAAATCAGTCTTGACCCTGTACCTCATGGCAACAGTCCAGCCCGATCTGCCAAGCCAGGTCCGCCCTGGACTGGAAACAAGCATCATAGGACCGGTTTCGTGTTTTCATCCCTCTTCAGCCAGGATAGCTTGATTCCAGTGGCATGGAGAGCAAGGGACCCACGTCTGGGCATACCCGTCCCACTCGGGGTGACAAATGCAAAAACAACAGCTGATGGACAGAATGCAGAACAATGTCATACATTCACCCCAGAACAGAGATCTGGGCCTAAATCCATCATTTTATTGCTCACCATGGCATTCCACTTTCAACCCAGCCATATGCAAATCAGTCTTGACCCTGTGCCTCATGGGAACTGTCCAGTCCGAACTGCCAAGCCAGGTCCTCCCTGGACTGGAAACAAGCATCCTAGGAGCGGTTTCGGGGATTCACCCCTGTTCAACCAGGATAGCTTGATTGCAGTGGCATGGAGAGCACGGCACCCACGTCTGGGCATACCCTTCCCACTCGGGGAGACAAATGCAAAAACAACAGTTGATGGACAGAATGCAGAACAATGTCATACATTCACCCCAGTTGAGAGATCTGGGCCTAAATCCATTGTTTTTTTGCTCACCATGCCATTCCAGTTTGAACCCAGCCAAATGCAAATCAGTCTTGACCCTTTGCCTCATTGGAACAGTCCTGCCCGAACTGCTGAGCCAGGTCCTCCCTGGACCAGAAACAAGCATCCTAGGACCGGTTTCGGGGTTTCACCCCTCTTCAGCCAGGATAGCTTGATTCCAGTTGCATGGTGAGCACGGGACCCACGACTGGGCATACTTTTCACACTCGTTGTGTCAAATGCAAAAACAACAGTTGATGGACAGAATGCAGAACAATGTCATACATTCACCCCAGCACAGAGATATGTGCCTAAATCCATCGTTTTTTTGCTCACCATGCCATTCCAGTTTGATCCCAGCCATATGCAAACCAGTCTTGACCCTGTGCCTCATGGGAACAGTCCAGCCCGAACTGCCAAGCTAGTTCCTCCCTGGACTGGAAACAAGCATCCTAGGACCGGTTTCGGAGTTCCACCCCTTTTTAGCCAGGATAGCTTGATTCCAGTGGCATGGAGAGCACAGGACCTATTTCTGGGCATACCCTTCCCACTCGGGGTGACAAATGCAAAAACAACAGTTAATGGACAGAATGCAGAACAATGTCATACATTAATCCCAGTACAGAGATCTGGGCCTAAATCCATCGTTTTATTGCTCTCCATGATATTCCACTTTGAACCCAGCCATATGCAAATCAGTCTTGACCCTGTGCCTCATGGGAACAGTCCAGCCCGAACTGCCAAGCCAGGTCCTCCCCGGACTGGAAACAAGCATCCTAGGACCGGTTTCGGGGTTTCACCCTTTTTCAACCAGGATAGCTTGATTGAAGTGGCATGGAGAGCACGGGACCCACGTCTGGGTATACCCTTCCCACTCGGGGAGCCAAATGCAAAAACAACAGTTGATGGACAGAATGCAGAACAATGTCATACATTCACCCCAGTACAGAGATCTGGGCCTAAATCCATCGATTTTTTGCTCACCATGCCATTCTAGTTTGAACCCAGTCAAATGCAAATCAGTCTTGACCCTGTGCTTCATTGGAACAGTCCAGCCCGAACTGCCAAGCAAGGTCCTCCCTGGACCGGAAACAAGCATCCTAGGACCGGTTTTGGGGTTTCACCCCTCTTCAGCCAGGATAGCTTGATTCCAGTGGCATGGAGAGCACAGGACCTATGTCTGGGCATACCCTTCCCACTCGGGGTGACAAATGCAAAAACAACAGTTGATGGACAGAATGCAGAACAATGTCATACATTTACCCCAGTAGAGAGATCTGGGCCTAAATCCATTGTTTTTTTGCTCACCATACTATTCCAGTTTGAACCCAATCAAATGCAAATCAATCTTGACCCTGTGCCTCATGGGAACAGTCCAGCCCGAACTGCCAAGCTTGTTCCTCCCTGGACTGGAAACAAGCATCCTAGGACCTGTTTCGGGGTATCACCCCTTTTCAGCCAGGATAGCTTGATTCCAGTGGCATGGAGAGCACAGGACCTACGTCTGGGCATACCCTTCACACTCGGGGTGACAAATGCAAAAACAACAGTTGATGGACAGAATGCAGAACAATGTCATACATTCACCCCAGTACAGAGATCTGGGCCTAAATCCATCGTTTTTTGCTCACCATGCCATTCCAGTTTGATCCCAGTCATATGCAAATCAGTCTTGACCCTGTGCCTCATGGGAACAGTCCAGCCCGAACTGCCAAGCCAGGTCCTCCCTAGACTGGAAACAAGCATCCTATGACCGGTTTTAGGGTTTCACCCCTCTTCAGCCAGGATAGTTTGATTCCAGTGGCATGGAGAGCACGGGACCCAAGTCTGGGCATACCCTTCCCACTCGGGGTGACAAATGCAAAAACAACAGCTGATGGACAGAATGCAGAACAATGTCATACATTCACCCCAGAACAGAGATCTGGGCCTAAATCCATCATTTTTTTGCTCACAATTCCATTCCAGTTTGAACCCAGCCATATAAAAATCAGTCTTGACCATGTGTCTCATGGGAACAGTCCAGCCCGAACTGCCAAGCCAGGTCCTCCCTTGACTGGAAACAAGCATCATAGGACCGGTTTCATGTTTGCATCCCTCTTCAGCCAGGATAGCTTGATTCCAGTGGCATGGAGAGCAAGGGACTCCATCTGGGCATACCCGTCCCACTCGGGGTGACAAATGCAAAAACAACAGTTGATGGGCAGAATGCAGAACAATGTCATACATTCACTTCAGTACAGAGATCTGAGCCTAAATCCATCGTTTTTTTGCTCACCATGCCATTCCAGTTTGAACCCAGTCATATGCAAATCAGTCTTGACCCTGTGCCTCATGGGAACAGTCCAGCCCGAAATGCCAAACCAGGTCCTCCCTGGACTAGAAACAAGCATCATAGGACCGGTTTCACGTTTTCATCCCTCTTCAGCCAGGATAGGTTGATTCCAGTGGCATGGAGAGCAAGGGACTCCGTCTGGGCATACCCGTCCCACTCGGGGTGACAAATGCAAAAACAACAGTTGATGAACAGAATGCAAAACAATGTCATACATTCACCCCAGTACAGAGATCTGGGCCTAAATCCATCGTTTTTTTGCTCACCATGCCATTCCAGTTTGATCCCAGCCATATGCAAATCAGTCTTGACCCTGTGCCTCATGGAAACAGTCCAGCCCGAACTGCCAAGCCAGGTCCTCCCTGGACTGGAAACAAACATCCTAGGACCGGTTTCGGGGTTTCACCCCTCTTCAGCCAGGATTGCTTGATTCCAGTGGCATGGAGAGCAAGGGACCCACAACTGGGCATACACTTCCCACTCAGTGTGACAATTGCAAAAACAAAAGTTGATGGACAGAATGCAGAACAATGTCATACATTCACACTCGTACAGAGATATGGGCCTATATCCATAGTTTTTTTGCTCACAATGCCATTCCAGTTTGAACCCAGCCCTATGCAAATCAGTTTTGACCCTGTGCCTCACGGAAACAGTGCAGCCCGACTGCCAAGCCAGGTCCTCCCTGGACTGGAACCAAGCATCCTAGAACAGTTTCTGGGATTCACCCCTCTTCAGCAAGGATAGCTTGATTCCAGTGGCATGGCGAGCACGGGACCCACGTCTGGGCATACCCTTCCCACTCGGGGTGACAAATGCAAAAACAAAAGTTGATGGACAGAATGCAGAACAATGTCATACATTCACCCCAGTACAGCGATCCGGGCCTAAATCCATCGTTTTTCTGCTCACCATGCCATTACAGTTTGAACCCAGTCATATGCAAATCAGTCTTGACCCTGTGCCTCATGGGAACAGTCCAGCCCGAACTGCCAAGCCAGGTCTTGCCCGGACTGGAAAGACGCATCCTAGGTTTGGTTTCGGGGTTTCACCCCTCTTCAGGCAGGATAGCTTGATTCCAGTGGCATGAAGAGCACGGGACCCACGTCTGGACATACCCTTCCCACTCGGGGTGACAAATGCAAAAACAAAAGTTGATGGACAGAATGCAGAACAGTGACATACATTCAATCCAGTACAGAGATCTGGGCCTAAATCCATCTTTTTTTGTTCACCATGCCATTCCAGTTTGAACCCAGCCATACCCAAATCAGTCTTGACCCTTTACCTCATGGCAACAGTCCAGCCCGATCTGCCAAAACCAGGTCCGCCCTGGACTGGAAACACGCATCATAGGACCGGTTTCGTGTTTTCATCCCTCTTCAGCCAGGATAGCTTGATTCCAGTGGCATGGAGAGCAAGGGACCCACGTCTGGGCATACCCGTCCCACTCGGGGTGACAAATGCAAAAACAACAGCTGATGGACAGAATGCAGAACAATGTCATACATACACCCCAGAACAGAGATCTGGGCCTAAATCCATCATTTTATTGCTCACCATGCCATTCCACTTTCAACCCAGCCATATGCAAATCAGTCTTGACCCTGTGCCTCATGGGAACAGTCCAGTCCGAACCGCCAAGCCAGGTCCTCCCTGGACTGGAAACAAGCATCCTAGGACCGGTTTCGGGGATTCACCCCTGTTCAACCAGGATAACTTGATTGCAGTGGCATGGAGAGCACAGCACCCACGTCTGGGCATACCCTTCCCACTCGGGGAGACAAATGCAAAAACAACAGTTGATGGACAGAATGCAGAACAATGTCATACATTCACCCCAGTTGAGAGATCTGGGCCTAAATCCATCGTTTTTTTGCTCACCATGCCATTCCAGTTTGAACCCAGCCAAATGCAAATCAGTCTTGACCCTTTGCCTCATTGGAACAGTCCTGCCCGAACTGCTGAGCCAGGTCCTCCCTGGACCAGAAACAAGCATCCTAGGACCGGTTTCGGGGTTTCACCCCTCTTCAGCCAGGATAGCTTGATTCCAGTGGCATGGTGAGCACGGGACCCACGACTGGGCATACTTTTCACACTCGTTGTGTCAAATGCAAAAACAACAGTTGATGGACAGAATGCAGAACAATGTCATACATTCACCCCAGCACAGAGATATGTGCCTAAATCAATCGTTTTTTTGCTCACCATGCCATTCCAGTTTGATCCCAGCCATATGCACATCAGTCTTGACCCTGTGCCTCATGTGAACAGTCCAGCCCGAACTGCCAAGCTAGTTCCTCCCTGGACTGGAAACAAGCATCCTAGGACCGGTTTCGGAGTTCCACCCCTTTTCAGCCAGGATAGCTTGATTCCAGTGGCATGGAGAGCACAGGACCTATTTCTGGGCATACCCTTCCCACTCGGGGTGACAAATGCAAAAACAACAGTTAATGGACAGAATGCAGAACAATGTCATTCATTAACCCCAGTACAGGGATCTGGGCCTAAATCCATCGTTTTATTGCTCTCCATGATATTCCACTTTGAACCCAGCCATATGCAAATCAGTCTTGACCCTGTGCCTCATGGGAACAGTCCAGCCCGAACTGCCAAGCCAGGTCCTCCCCGGACTGGAAACAAGCATCCTAGGACCGGTTTCGGGGTTTCACCCTTTTTCAACCAGGATAGCTTGATTGAAGTGGCATGGAGAGCACGGGACCCACGTCTGGGTATACCCTTCCCACGCGGGGAGACAAATGCAAAAACAACAGTTGATGGACAGAATGCAGAACAATGTCATACATTCACCCCAGTACAGAGATCTAGGCCTAAATCCATCGATTTCTTGCTCACCATGCCATTCCAGTTTGAACCCAGTCAAATGCAAATCAGTCTTGACCCTGTGCTTCATTGGAACAGTCCAGCCCGAACTGCCAAGCAAGGTCCTCCCTGGACCGGAAACAAGCATCATCGAACCGGTTTCGGGTTTTCATCCCTCTTCAGCCAGGATAGCTTGATTCCAGGGGCATGGAGATCACGGGACCCACGTCTGGGCATACCCTTCCCACTCGGGGTGACAAATGCAAAAACAACAGTTGATGGACAGAATGCAGAACAATGTCATACTTTTACCCCAGTACAGAGATCTGGGGCTAAATCCATCGTTTTATTGCTCTCCATGATATTTCACTGGGAACCCAGTCATATGCAAATCAGTCTTGACCCTGTGCCTCATGGGAACAGTCCATTCCGAACTGCCAAGCTAGTTCCTCCCTGGACTGGAAACAAGCATCCTAGGACCGGTTTCGGGGTTTCACCCCTCTTCAGCCAGGATAGCTTAATTCCAGTTTCTTGGAGAGCACAGGACCTATGTCTGGGCATACCCTTTCAACTCGGGGTGAGAAATGCAAAAACAACAGCTGATGGACAGAATGCAGAACAATGTCATGCATTCACTCCAGTACAGAGATCTGGGGCTAAATCCATCGTTTTTTTGCTCACCTTGCCATTCCAGTTTGATCCCAGCCATATGCAAATCAGTCTTGACCCTGTGCCTCATGGAAACAGTCCAGCCCGAACTGCCAAGCCAGGTCCTTCATGGACTGCAAACAATTATCCTAGGACCGGTTTCGGGGTTTCACCCCTCTTCAGCCAGGATAGCTTGATTTCAGTGGCATGGAGTGCAAGGGACCAACGTCTGGGCATACCCGTCCCACTCAGTGTGACAATTGCAAAAACAAAAGTTGATGGACAGAATGCAGAACAATGTCATACATTCACCCTCGTACAGAGATATGGGCCTAAATCCATCGTTTTTTTGCTCACAATGCCATTCCAGTTTGAACCCAGCCCTATGCAAATCAGTCTTGACCCTGTGCCTCATGGGAACAGTCCAGCCCGAACTGCCAAGCCAGGTCCTCCCTGGACTGGAACCAAGCATCCTAGAACAGTTTCTGGGTTTCACCCCTCTTCAGCAAGGATAGCTTGATTCCAGTGGCATGGCGACCACGGGACCCACGTCTGGGCATAACCGTCCCACTCGGTGTGACAAATGCAAAAACAAAAGTTGATGGACAGAATGCAGAACAATGTCATACATTCACCCGAGTACAGAGATCTGGGCCTAAATCCATCGTTTGTTTGCTCACCATGCCATTCCAGTTTGAACCCAGCCATATACAAATCAGTCTTGACCCTGTGCCTCATGGGAACAGTCCAACCCGAACTGCCAAGCGAGGTCCTCCCTGGACTGGAAACAAGCATCATAGAACCGGTTTCGGGTTTTCATCCCTCTTAAGCCAGGATAGCTTGATTCCAGGGGCATGGAGAGCACGGGACCCACGTCTGGGCATACCCTTCCCACTCATGGTGACAAATGCAAAAACAAGAGTTGATGGACAGAATGCAGAGCAATGTCATACATTCACCCCAGTACAGAGATCTGGTCCTAAATCCATCGTTTTATTGCTCACCATGCCATTCCACTTTTAACGCAGCCATATGCAAATCAGTCTTGACCCTGTGCCTCATGGGAACAGTCCAGCCCGAACTGCCAAGCCAGGTCCTCCCTGGACTGGAAACAAGCATCCTAGGACCGGTTTTGGGGTTTCACCCCTCTTCAACCAGGATAGCGTGATTGCAGTGGCATGGAGAGCACGGCACTCACGTCTGGGCATACCCTTCCCACTCGGGGAGACAAATGCAAAAACAACAGTTGATGGACAGAATGCAGAGCAATGTCATACATTCACCCCATTACAGAGATCTGGCCTAAATCCATCGTTTTTTTGCTCACCATGCCATTCCAGTTTGAACCCAGCCAAATGCAAATCAGTCTTGACCCTGTGCCTCATTGGAACAGTCCAGCCCGAACTGCCAAGCCAGTTCCGCCCTGGACCGGAAACAAGCATCCTAGGACCAGATTCGGGGTTTCACCCCTCTTCAGCCAGGATAGCTTCATTCCAGTGGCATGGAGAGCACAGGACCCACGTCTGAGCATACCCTTCCCACTCGTTGTGACAAATGCAAAAACAACAGTTGATGGACAGAATGCAGAACAATGTCATACATTAACCCCAGTACAGAGATCTGTGACTAAATCCATTGTTTTATTGCTCTCCATGATATTCCACTTTGAACCCAGCCATATGCAAATCAGTCTTGACCCTGTGCCTCATGGGAACAGTCCAGCCCGAACTGCCAAGCCAGGTCCTCCCCGGACTGGAAACAAGCATCCTAGGACCGGTTTCGGGGTTTCACCCCTCTTGAACCAGGATAGCTTGATTGCAGTGGCATGGAGAGCACGGGACCCATGTCTGGGTATACCCTTCCCACTCGGGGAGACAAATGCAAAAACAACAGTTGATGGACAGAATGCAGAACAATGTCATACATTCACCCTTGTACAGAGATATGGGCCTAAATCCATCGTTTTTTTGCTCACAATGCCATTCCAGTTTGAACCCAGCCAAATGCAAATCAGTCTTGACCCTGTGCCTCATTGGAACAGTCCAGCCCGAACTGCCAAGCCAGGTGCTCCCTGGACCGGAAACAAGCATCCTACGACTGGTTCCGGGTTTCACCCCTCTTCAGCCAGGATAGCTTGATTCCAGTGGCATGGAGAGCACGGGACCCACGTCTGAGCATGCCCTTCACACTTGTGACAAATGCAAAAACAACAGTTGATGGACAGAATGCAGAACAATGTAATACATTCACCCCAGTACAGAGATCTGGGCCTTAATCCATCGTTTTTTGCTCACCATGCCATTCCAGTTTGATCCCAGCCATATGCAAATAATTCTTGACCCTGTGCCTCATGGGAACAGTCCAGCCCGAACTGCCAAGCTTGTTCCTCCCTGGACTGGAAACAAGCATCCTAGGACCTGTTTCGGGGTTTCACCCCTCTTCAGCCAGGATAGCTTGATTCCAGTGGCATGGAGAGCACGGGACCCACGTCTGAGCATACCCTTCCCACTCGTTGGGAAAAATGCAAAAACAACAGTTGATGGACATAATGCAGAACAATGTCATACATTTACCCCAGTAGAGAGATCTGGGCCTAAATCCATTGCTTTTTTGCTCACCATGCCATTCCAGTTTGATCCCAGCCATATGCAAATCAGTCTTGACCCTGTGCCTCATGGGAACAGTCCATTCCGAACTGCCAAGCTAGTTCCTCCCTGGACTGGATACAAGCATCCTAGGACCGGTTTAGGGGTATCACCCCTCTTCAGCCAGGATAGCTTGATTCCAGTGGCATGGAGAGCACAGGACCTACGTCTGGACGTACCCTTCCCACTCGGGGTGAGAAATGCAAAAACAACAGTTGATGGACAGAATGCAGAACAATGTCATGCATTCACTCCAGTACAGAGTTCTGGGGCTAAATCCATCGTTTTTTTGCTCACCATGCCATTCCAGTTTGATCCCAGCCATATGCAAATCAGTCTTGACCTTGTGCCTCATTGAAGCAGTCCAGCCCGTACTGCCAAGCCAGGTCCTCCCTGGACTGGAAACAAACATCCTAGGACCGGTTTCGGGGTTTCACCCCTCTTCAGCCAGGATAGCTTGATTCCAGTGGCATGGAGAGCACAGGACCTACGTCTGGGCGTACCCTTCCCACTCAGGGTGAGAAATGCAAAAACAACAGTTGATGGACAGAATGCAGAACAATGTCATGCATTCACTCCAGTACAGAGATCTGGGCCTAAATCCATCGTTTTTTTGCTCACAATGCCATTCCAGTTTGAACCCAGCCCTTTGCAAATCAGTCTTGCCCCTGTGCCTCGTGGGAACAGTCCAGACCGAACTGCCAAGCAAGGTCCTGCCCGGACTGGAAACACGCATCTTAGGAACGGTTTCGTGGTTTCACCCCTCTTCAGCCAGGATAGCTTGATTCCAGTGGCATGAAGAGCACGGGACCCACGTCTGGACATACCCTTCCCACTCGGGGTGACAAATGAAAAAACAAAAATTGATGGACAGAATGTAGAACAGTGACATACATTCACTCCAGTACAGAGATCTGGGCCTAAATCCATCTTTTTTTGTTCACCATGCCATTCCAGTTTGAACCCAGCCATACCCAAATCAGTCTTGACCCTGTACCTCATGTGAACAGTCCAGCCCGAACTGCCAAGCCAGGTCCTCCCTTGACTGGAAACAAGCATCATCGAACCAGTTTTGGGTTTTCATCCCTCTTCAGCCAAGATAGCTTGATTCCAGGGGCATGGAAATCACGGGACCCACGTCTGGGCATACCCTTCCCACTCGGGGTGACAAATGCAAAAACAAAAGTTGATGAACAGAATGCAGAACAATGTCATACATTCACCCCAGTACAGAGATCTGGGCCTAAATCCATTGTTTTTTTGCTCACCATGCCATTCCAGTTTGATCCCACCCATATGCAAATCAGTCTTGACCCTGTGCCTCATGGAAACAGTCCAGTCCGAACTGCCGAGCCAGGTCCTCCCTGGACTGGAAACAAACATCCTAGGACCGGTTTCGGGGTTTCACCCCTCTTCAGCAAGGATAGCTTGATTCCAGTGGCATGGCGAGCACGGGACCCACGACTGGGCATACCCTTCACACTTGTTGTGACAAATGCAAAAACAACAGTTGATGGACAGAATGCAGAATAATGTCATACATTCACCCCAGTACAGAGATCTGGGCCTAAATCCATCGTTTTTTTGGTCACCATGCCATTCCAGTTTGAACCCAGCCAAATGCAAATCAGTCTTGACTCTGTGCCTCATGGTAACAGTCCAGCCCGAACTGCCAAGCCAGGTCCTCCCTGGACTGGAACCAAGCATCCTAGAACAGTTTCTGGGTTTCACCTCTCTTCAGCAAGGATAGCTTGATTCCAGTGGCATGGCGAGCACGGGACCCACGTCTGGGCATACACGTCCCACTCGGGGTGACAAATGCAAAAAGAAAAGTTGATGGACAGAATGCAGAACAATGGCATACATTCACCCCAGTACAGAGATCTGGGCCTAAATCCATCGTTTTTTTGCTCACCATGCCATTCCTGTTTGAACCCAGCCAAATGCAAATCAGTCTTGACCCTGTGCCTCATTGGAACGGTCTAGCCCGAACTGCCAAGCCAGGTGCTCCCTGGACCGGAAACAAGCATCCTAGGACCGGTTCAGGGTTTCACCCCTCTTCAGCCAGGATAGCTTGATTCCAGTGGCATGGCGAGCACGGGACCCACGACTGGGCATACCCTTCACACTTGTTGTGACAAATGCAAAAACAACAGTTGATGGACAGAATGCAGAATAATGTCATACATTCACCCCAGTACAGAGATCTGGGCCTAAATCCATCGTTTTTTTGGTCACCATGCCATTCCAGTTTGAACCCAGCCAAATGCAAATCAGTCTTGACTCTGTGCCTCATGGTAACAGTCCAGCCCGAACTGCCAAGCCAGGTCCTCCCTGGACTGGAACCAAGCATCCTAGAACAGTTTCTGGGTTTCACCTCTCTTCAGCAAGGATAGCTTGATTCCAGTGGCATGGCGAGCACGGGACCCACGTCTGGGCATACACGTCCCACTCGGGGTGACAAATGAAAAAACAAAAGTTGATGGACAGAATGCAGAACAATGGCATACATTCACCCCAGTACAGAGATCTGGGCCTAAATCCATCGTTTTTTTGCTCACCATGCCATTCCTGTTTGAACCCAGCCAAATGCAAATCAGTCTTGACCCTGTGCCTCATTGGAACAGTCCAGCCCGAACTGCCAAGCCAGGTCCTCCCTGGACTGGAAACAAGCATCCTAGGACCGGTTCAGGGTTTCACCCCTCTTCAGCCAGGATAGCTTGATTCCAGTGGCATGGCGAGCACGGGACCCACGACTGGGCATACCCTTCACACTTGTTGTGACAAATGCAAAAACAACAGTTGATGGACAGAATGCAGAATAATGTCATACATTCACCCCAGTACAGAGATCTGGGCCTAAATCCATCGTTTTTTTGGTCACCGTGCCATTCCAGTTTGAACCCAGCCAAATGCAAATCAGTCTTGACTCTGTGCCTCATGGTAACAGTCCAGCCCGAACTGCCAAGCCAGGTCCTCCCTGGACTGGAACCAAGCATCCTAGAACAGTTTCTGGGTTTCACCTCTCTTCAGCAAGGATAGCTTGATTCCAGTGGCATGGCGAGCACGGGACCCACGTCTGGGCATACACGTCCCACTCGGGGTGACAAATGAAAAAACAAAAGTTGATAGATAGAATGCAGAACAATGGCATACATTCACCCCAGTACAGAGATCTGGGCCTAAATCCATCGTTTTTTTGCTCACCATGCCATTCCTGTTTGAACCCAGCCAAATGCAAATCAGTCTTGACCCTGTGCCTCATTGGAACAGTCCAGCCCGAACTGCCAAGCCAGGTGCTCCCTGGACCGGAAACAAGCATCCTAGGACCGGTTCAGGGTTTCACCCCTCTTCAGCCAGGATAGCTTGATTCCAGTGGCATGGAGAGCACGGGACCCACGTCTGAGCATACCCTTCACACTTGTGACAAATGCAAAAACAACAGTTGATGGACAGAATGCAGAACAATGTCATACATTCACCCCAGTACAGAGATCTGGGCCTAAATCCATCGATTTTTGCTCACCATGCCATTCCAGTTTGATCCCAGCCATATGCAAATCATTCTTGACCCTGTGCCTCATGGGAACAGTCCAGCCCGAACTGCCAAGCTTGTTCCTCCCTGGACTGGAAACAAGCATCCTAGGACCTGTTTCAGGGTATCACCCCTTTTCAGCCAGGATAGCTTCATTCCAGTGGCATGGAGAGCACAGGACCTACGTCTGGGCATACCCTTCCTACTCGGGGTGACAAATGCAAAAACAACAGTTGATGGACAAAATGCAGAACAATGTCATATATTCACCCCAGTACAGAGATCTGGGCCTAAATCCATCGATTTCTTGCTCACCATGCCATTCCAGTTTGAACCCAGCCTAACACAAATCAGTCTTGACCCTGTGCCTCATGGGAACAGTCCAACCCGAACTGCCAAGCGAGGTCCTCCCTGGACTGGAAACAAGCATCATAGAACCGGTTTCGGGTTTTCATCCCTCTTAAGCCAGGATAGCTTGATTCCAGGGGCATGGAGAGCACGGGACCCACGTCTGGGCATACCCTTCCCACTCATGGTGACAAATGCAAAAACAAGAGTTGATGGACAGAATGCAGAGCAATGTCATACATTCACCCCAGTACAGAGATCTGGTCCTAAATCCATCGTTTTATTGCTCACCATGCCGTTCCACTTTTAACGCAGCCATATGCAAATCAGTCTTGACCCTGTGCCTCATGGGAACAGTCCAGCCCGAACTGCCAAGCCAGGTCCTTCCTGGACTGGAAACAAGCATCCTAGGACCGGTTTCGGGGTTTCACCCCTCTTCAACCAGGATAGCGTGATTGCAGTGGCATGGAGAGCACGGCACTCACGTCTGGGCATACCCTTCCCACTCGGGGAGACAAATGCAAAAACAACAGTTGATGGACAGAATGCAGAAAAATGTCATACATTCACCCCATTACAGAGATCTGGCCTAAATCCATCGTTTTTTTGCTCACCATCCCATTCCAGTTTGAACCCAGCCAAATGCAAATCTGTCTTGACCCTGTGCCTCATTGGAACAGTCCAGCCCGAACTGCCAAGCCAGTTCCTCCCTGGACCGGAAACAAGCATCCTAGGACCGGATTCGGGGTTTCACCCCTCTTCAGCCAGGATAGCTTCATTCCAGTGGCATGGAGAGCACGGGACCCACGTCTGGGCATACCCTTCCCACTCGGGGTGACAAATGCAAAAACAACAGTTGATGGACAGAATGCAGAACAATGTCATACATTCACCCCAGCACAGACATCTGTGCCTAAATCCATCGATTTTTTGCTCACCATGCCATTCCAGTTTGATCCCAGCCATATGCAAATCAGTCTTGACCCTGTGCCTCATGGGAATAGTCCAACCCGAACTGCCAAGATAGTTCCTCCCTGGACTGGAAACAAGCATCCTAGGAACGGTTTCGGAGTTTCACCCCTTTTCAGCCAGGATAGCCTGATTCCACTGGCATGGAGAGCACAGGACCTATGTCTGGGCATACCCTTCCCACTCGGGGTGACAAATGCAAAAACAACAGTTGATGGACAGAATGCAGAACAATGTCATACATTAACCCCAGTACAGAGATCTGTGACTAAATCCATTGTTTTATTGCTCTCCATGATATTCCACTTTGAACCCAGCCATATGCAAATCAGTCTTGACCCTGTGCCTCATGGGAACAGTCCAGCCCGAACTGCCAAGCCAGGTCCTCCCCGGACTGGAAACAAGCATCCTAGGACCGGTTTCGGGGTTTCACCCCTCTTGAACCAGGATAGCTTGATTGCAGTGGCATGGAGAGCACGGGACCCATGTCTGGGTATACCCTTCCCACTCGGGGAGACAAATGCAAAAACAACAGTTGATGGACAGAATGCAGAACAATGTCATACATTCACCCTTGTACAGAGATATGGGCCTAAATCCATCGTTTTTTTGCTCACAATGCCATTCCAGTTTGAACCCAGCCAAATGCAAATCAGTCTTGACCCTGTGCCTCATTGGAACAGTCCAGCCCGAACTGCCAAGCCAGGTGCTCCCTGGACCGGAAACAAGCATCCTACGACCGGTTCAGGGTTTCACCCCTCTTCAGCCAGGATAGCTTGATTCCAGTGGCATGGAGAGCACGGGACCCTCGTCTGAGCATGCCCTTCACACTTGTGACAAATGCAAAAACAACAGTTGATGGACAGAATGCAGAACAATGTAATACATTCACCCCAGTACAGAGATCTGGGCCTAAATCCATCGTTTTTTGCTCACCATGCCATTCCAGTTTGATCCCAGCCAAATGCAAATAATTCTTGACCCTGTGCCTCATGGGAACAGTCCAGCCCGAACTGCCAAGCTTGTTCCTCCCTGGACTGGAAACAAGCATCCTAGGACCTGTTTCGGGGTTTCACCCCTCTTCAGCCAGGATAGCTTGATTCCAGTGGCATGGAGAGCACGGGACCCACGTCTGAGCATACTCTTCACACTTGTTGTGACAAATGCAAAAACAACAGTTGATGGACAGAATGCAGAATAATGTCATACATTCACCCCAGTACAGAGATCTGGGCCTAAATCCATCGTTTTTGTTGGTCACCATGCCATTCCAGTTTGAACCCAGCCAAATGCAAATCAGTCTTGACTCTGTGCCTCATGGTAACAGTCCAGCCCGAACTGCCAAGCCAGGTCCTCCCTGGACTGGAACCAAGCATCCTAGAACAGTTTCTGGGTTTCACCTCTCTTCAGCAAGGATAGCTTGATTCCAGTGGCATGGCGAGCACGGGACCCACGTCTGGGCATACACGTCCCACTCGGGGTGACAAATGCAAAAAGAAAAGTTGATGGACAGAATGCAGAACAATGGCATACATTCACCCCAGTACAGAGATCTGGGCCTAAATCCATTGTTTTTTTGCTCACCATGCCATTCCTGTTTGAACCCAGCCAAATGCAAATCAGTCTTGACCCTGTGCCTCATTGGAACGGTCTAGCCCGAACTGCCAAGCCAGGTGCTCCCTGGACCGGAAACAAGCATCCTACGACCGGTTCAGGGTCTCACCCCTCTTCAGCCAGGATAGCTTGATTCCAGTGGCATGGCGAGCACGGGACCCACGACTGGGCATACCCTTCACACTTGTTGTGACAAATGCAAAAACAACAGTTGATGGACAGAATGCAGAATAATGTCATACATTCACCCCAGTACAGAGATCTGGGCCTAAATCCATCGTTTTTTTGGTCACCATGCCATTCCAGTTTGAACCCAGCCAAATGCAAATCAGTCTTGACTCTGTGCCTCATGGTAACAGTCCAGCCCGAACTGCCAAGCCAGGTCCTCCCTGGACTGGAACCAAGCATCCTAGAACAGTTTCTGGGTTTCACCTCTCTTCAGCAAGGATAGCTTGATTCCAGTGGCATGGCGAGCACGGGACCCACGTCTGGGCATACACGTCCCACTCGGGGTGACAAATGCAAAAACAAAAGTTGATGGACAGAATGCAGAACAATGGCATATATTCACCCCAGTACAGAGATCTGGGCCTAAATCCATCGTTTTTTTGCTCACCATGCCATTCCTGTTTGAACCCAGCCAAATGCAAATCAGTCTTGACCCTGTGCCTCATTGGAACAGTCCAGCCCGAACTGCCAAGCCAGGTGCTCCCTGGACCGGAAACAAGCATCCTAGGACCGGTTCAGGGTTTCACCCCTCTTCAGCCAGGATAGCTTGATTCCAGTGGCATGGAGAGCACGGGACCCACGTCTGAGCATACCCTTCACACTTGTGACAAATGCAAAAAGAACAGTTGATGGACAGAATGCAGAACAATGTCATACATTCACCCCAGTACAGAGATCTGGGCCTAAATCCATCGTTTTTTGCTCACCATGCCATTCCAGTTTGATCCCAGCCATATGCAAATCATTCTTGACCCTGTGCCTCATGGGAACAGTCCAGCCCGAACTGCCAAGCTTGTTCCTCCCTGGACTGGAAACAAGCATCCTAGGACCTGTTTCAGGGTATCACCCCTTTTCAGCCAGGATAGCTTGATTCCAGTGGCATGGAGAGCACAGGACCTACGTCTGGGCATACCCTTCCTACTCGGGGTTACAAATGCAAAAACAACAGTTGATGGACAAAATGCAGAACAATGTCATATATTCACCCCAGTACAGGGATCTGGGCCTAAATCCATCGATTTCTTGCTCACCATGCCATTCCAGTTTGAACCCAGCCTAACACAAATCAGTCTTGACCCTGTGCCTCATTGGAACAGTCCAGCCCGAACTGCCAAGCCAGGTCCTCCCTGGCCTGGAAACAAGCATCCTAGGACCGGTTTCGGGGTTTCACCCCTCTTCAGCCAGGATAGCTTGATTCCAGTGGCATGGAGAGCACGGGACCCACGTCTGAGCATACCCTTCCCACTCGTTGGGAAAAATGCAAAAACAACAGTTGATGGACAGAATGCAGAACAATGTCATACATTTACCCCAGTAGAGATCTGGGCCTAAATCCATTGTTTTTTGCTCACCATGCCATTCCAGTTTTATCCCAGCCATATGCAAATCAGTCTTGACCCTGTGCCTCATGGGAACAGTCCATTCCGAACTGCCAAGCTAGTTCCTCCCTGGACTGGATACAAGCATCCTAGGACCGGTTTCTGGGTATCACCCCTCTTCAGCCAGGATAGCTTGATTCCAGTGGCATGGAGAGCACAGGACCTACGTCTGGGCGTACTCTTCCCACTCGGGGTGAGAAATGCAAAAACAACAGTTGATGGACAGAATGCAGAACAATGTCATGCATTCACTCCAGTACAGAGATCTGGGCCTAAATCCATCATTTTTTTGCTCACAATGCCATTCCAGTTTGAACCCAGCCCTATGCAATTCAGTCTTGACCCTGTGCCTCGTGGGAACAGTCCAGACCGAACTGCCAAGCAAGGTCCTGCCCGGACTGGAAACACGCATCCTAGGAACGGTTTTGGGGTTTCACCTCTCTTCAGCAAGGATAGCTTGAGTCCAGTGGCATGGCGAGCACGGGACCCACGTCTGGGCATACCCTTTCCACTCGGGGTGACAAATGCAAAAACAACAGTTGATGGACAGAATGGAGAACAATGTCATACATTAACCCCAGTACAGAGATCTGTGACTAAATCCATTGTTTTTTTGCTCTCCATGATATTCCACTTTGAACCCAGCCATATGCAAATCAGTCTTGACCCTGTGCCTCATGGGAACAGTCCAGCCCGAACTGCCAAGCCAGGTCCTCCCCGGACTGGAAACAAGCATCCTAGGACCGGTTTTGGGGTTTCACCCCTCTTGAACCAGGATAGCTTGATTGCAGTGGCATGGAGAGCATGGGACCCATGTCTGGGTATACCCTTCCCACTCGGGGAGACAAATGCAAAAACAACAGTTGATGGACAGAATGCAGAACAATGTCATACATTCACCTCAGTACAGAGATCTGGGCCTAAATCCATCGTTTTTTGCTCACCATGCCATTCCAGTTTGATCCCAGCCATATGCAAATAATTCTTGACCCTGTGCCTCATGGGAACAGTCCAGCCCGAACTGCCAAGCTTGTTCCTCCCTGGACTGGAAACAAGCATCCTAGGACCTGTTTCGGGGTTTCACCCCTCTTCAGCCAGGATAGCTTGATTCCAGTGGCATGGAGAGCACGGGACCCACGTCTGAGCATACCCTTCCCACTCGTTGGGAAAAATGCAAAAACAACAGTTGATGGACATAATGCAGAACAATGTCATACATTTACCCCAGTAGAGAGATCTGGGCCTAAATCCATTGCTTTTTTGCTCACCATGCCATTCCAGTTTGATCCCAGCCATATGCAAATCAGTCTTGACCCTGTGCCTCATGGGAACAGTCCATTCCGAACTGCCAAGCTAGTTCCTCCCTGGACTGGATACAAGCATCCTAGGACCGGTTTAGGGGTATCACCCCTCTTCAGCCAGGATAGCTTGATTCCAGTGGCATGGAGAGCACAGGACCTACGTCTGGGCGTACCCTTCCCACTCGGGGTGAGAAATGCAAAAACAACAGTTGATGGACAGAATGCAGAACAATGTCATGCATTCACTCCAGTACAGAGTTCTGGGGCTAAATCCATCGTTTTTTTCTCACCATGCCATTCCAGTTTGATCCCAGCCATATGCAAATCAGTCTTGACCTTGTGCCTCATTGAAGCAGTCCAGCCCGTACTGCCAAGCCAGGTCCTCCCTGGACTGGAAACAAACATCCCAATACCGGTTTCGGGGTTTCACCCCTCTTCAGCCAGGATAGCTTGATTCCAGTGGCATGGAGAGCACAGGACCTACGTCTGGGCGTACCCTTCTCACTCAGGGTGAGAAATGCAAAAACAACAGTTGATGAACAGAATGCAGAACAATGTCATGCATTCACTCCAGTACAGAGATCTGGGCCTAAATCCATCGTTTTTTTGCTCACAATGCCATTCCAGTTTGAACCCAGCCCTATGCAAATCAGTCTTGACCCTGTGCCTCGTGGGATCAGTCCAGACCGAACTGCCAAGCAAGGTCCTGCCCGGACTGGAAACACGCATCTTAGGAACGGTTTCGGGGTTTCACCCCTCTTCAGCCAGGATGGCTTGATTCCAGTGGCATGAAGAGCACGGGACCCACGTCTGGACATACCCTTCCCACTCGGGGTGACAAATGCAAAAACAAAAATTGATGGACAGAATGTAGAACAGTGACATACATTCACTCCAGTACAGAGATCTGGGCCTAAATCCATCTTTTTTTGTTCACCATGCCATTCCAGTTTGAACCCAGCCATACCCAAATCAGTCTTGACCCTGTACCTCATGTGAACAGTCCAGCCCGAACTGCCAAGCCAGGTCCTCCCTTGACTGGAAACAAGCATCATCGAACCGGTTTTGGGTTTTCATCCCTCTTCAGCCAAGATAGCTTGATTCCAGGGGCATGGAGATCACGGGACCCACGTCTGGGCATACCCTTCCCACTCGGGGTGACAAATGCAAAAACAAAAGTTGATGAACAGAATGCAGAACAATGTCATACATTCACCCCAGTACAGAGATCTGGGCCTAAATCCATTGTTTTTTTGCTCACCATGCCATTCCAGTTTGATCCCCCCCATATGCAAATCAGTCTTGACCCTGTGCCTCATGGAAACAGTCCAGTCCGAACTGCAGAGCCAGGTCCTCCCTGGACTGGAAACAAACATCCTAGGACCGGTTTCGGGGTTTCACCCCTCTTCAGCCAGGATAGCTTGATTCCAGTGGCATGGAGAGCACGGGACCCACGACTGGGCATACCCTTCACACTTGTTGTGACAAATGCAAAAACAACAGTTGATGGACAGAATGCAGAATAATGTCATACATTCACCCTTGTACAGAGATATGGGCCTAAATCCATCGTTTTTTTGCTCACAATGCCATTCCAGTTTGAACCCAGCCCTATGCAAATCAGTCTTGACCCTGTGCCTCACGGAAACAGTGCAGCCCGAACTGCCAAGCCAGGTCCTCCCTGGACTGGAACCAAGCATCCTAGAACAGTTTCTGGGTTTCACCCCTCTTCAGCAAGGATAGCTTGATTCCAGTGGCATGGCGAGCACGGGACCCACGACTGGGCATACCCTTCACACTTGTTGTGACAAATGCAAAAACAACAGTTGATGGACAGAATGCAGAATAATGTCATACATTCACCCCAGTACAGAGATCTGGGCCTAAATCCATCGTTTTTTTGGTCACCATGCCATTCCAGTTTGAACCCAGCCAAATGCAAATCAGTCTTGACTCTGTGCCTCATGGTAACAGTCCAGCCCGAACTGCCAAGCCAGGTCCTCCCTGGACTGGAACCAAGCATCCAAGAACAGTTTCTGGGTTTCACCTCTCTTCAGCAAGGATAGCTTGATTCCAGTGGCATGGCGAGCACGGGACCCACGTCTGGGCATACATGTCCCACTCGGGGTGACAAATGCAAAAACAAAAGTTGATGGACAGAATGCAGAACAATGGCATACATTCACCCCAGTACAGAGATCTGGGCCTAAATCCATCGTTTTTTTGCTCACCATGCCATTCCTGTTTGAACCCAGCCAAATGCAAATCAGTCTTGACCCTGTGCCTCATTGGAACGGTCTAGCCCGAACTGCCAAGCCAGGTGCTCCCTGGACCGGAAACAAGCATCCTAGGACCGGTTCAGGGTTTCACCCCTCTTCAGCCAGGATAGCTTGATTCCAGTGGCATGGCGAGCACGGGACCCACGACTGGGCATACCCTTCACACTTGTTGTGACAAATGCAAAAACAACAGTTGATGGACAGAATGCAGAATAATGTCATACATTCACCCCAGTACAGAGATCTGGGCCTAAATCCATCGTTTTTTTGGTCACCATGCCATTCCAGTTTGAACCCAGCCAAATGCAAATCAGTCTTGACTCTGTGCCTCATGGTAACAGTCCAGCCCGAACTGCCAAGCCAGGTCCTCCCTGGACTGGAACCAAGCATCCTAGAACAGTTTCTGGGTTTCACCTCTCTTCAGCAAGGATAGCTTGATTCCAGTGGCATGGCGAGCACGGGACCCACGTCTGGGCATACACGTCCCACTCGGGGTGACAAATGCAAAAACAAAAGTTGATGGACAGAATGCAGAACAATGGCATACATTCACCCCAGTACAGAGATCTGGGTCTAAATCCATCGTTTTTTTGCTCACCATGCCATTCCTGTTTGAACCCAGCCAAATGCAAATCAGTCTTGACCCTGTGCCTCATTGGAACAGTCCAGCCCGAACTGCCAAGCCAGGTGCTCCCTGGACCGGAAACAAGCATCCTAGGACCGGTTCAGGGTTTCACCCCTCTTCAGCCAGGATAGCTTGATTCCAGTGGCATGGAGAGCACGGGACCCACGTCTGAGCATACCCTTCACACTTGTGACAAATGCAAAAACAACAGTTGATGGACAGAATGCAGAACAATGTCATACATTCACCCCAGTACAGAGATCTGGGCCTAAATCCATCGTTTTTTGCTCACCATGCCATTCCAGTTTGATCCCAGCCATATGCAAATCATTCTTGACCCTGTGCCTCATGGGAACAGTCCAGCCCGAACTGCCAAGCTTGTTCCTCCCTGGACTGGAAACAAGCATCCTAGGACCTGTTTCAGGGTATCACCCCTTTTCAGCCAGGATAGCTTGATTCCAGTGGCATGGAGAGCACAGGACCTACGTCTGGGCATACCCTTCCTACTCGGGGTTACAAATGCAAAAACAACAGTTGATGGACAAAATGCAGAACAATGTCATATATTCACCCCAGTACAGAGATCTGGGCCTAAATCCATCGATTTCTTGCTCACCATGCCATTCCAGTTTGAACCCAGCCTAACACAAATCAGTCTTGACCCTGTGCCTCATTGGAACAGTCCAGCCCGAACTGCCAAGCCAGGTCCTCCCTGGCCTGGAAACAAGCATCCTAGGACCGGTTTCGGGGTTTCACCCCTCTTCAGCCAGGATAGCTTGATTCCAGTGGCATGGAGAGCACGGGACCCACGTCTGAGCATACCCTTCCCACTCGTTGGGAAAAATGCAAAAACAACAGTTGATGGACAGAATGCAGAACAATGTCATACATTTACCCCAGTAGAGATCTGGGCCTAAATCCATTGTTTTTTGCTCACCATGCCATTCCAGTTTTATCCCAGCCATATGCAAATCAGTCTTGACCCTGTGCCTCATGAGAACAGTCCATTCCGAACTGCCAAGCTAGTTCCTCCCTGGACTGGATACAAGCATCCTAGGACCGGTTTCGGGGTATCACCCCTCTTCAGCCAGGATAGCTTGATTCCAGTGGCATGGAGAGCACAGGACCTACGTCTGGGCGTACTCTTCCCACTCGGGGTGAGAAATGCAAAAACAACAGTTGATGGACAGAATGCAGAACAATGTCATGCATTCACTCCAGTACAGAGATCTGGGCCTAAATCCATCGTTTTTTTGCTCACAATTCCATTCCAGTTTGAACCCAGCCCTATGCAATTCAGTCTTGACCCTGTGCCTCGTGGGAACAGTCCAGACCGAACTGCCAAGCAAGGTCCTGCCCGGACTGGAAACACGCATCCTAGGAACGGTTTCGGGGTTTCACCTCTCTTCAGCAAGGATAGCTTGATTCCAGTGGCATGGCGAGCACGGGACCCACGTCTGGGCATACCCTTCCCACTCGGGGTGACAAATGCAAAAACAACAGTTGATGGACAGAATGGGGAACAATGTCATACATTAACCCCAGTACAGAGATCTGTGACTAAATCCATTGTTTTATTGCTCTCCATGATATTCCACTTTGAACCCAGCCATATGCAAATCAGTCTTGACCCTGTGCCTCATGGGAACAGTCCAGCCCGAACTGCCAAGCCAGGTCCTCCCCGGACTGGAAACAAGCATCCTAGGACCGGTTTTGGGGTTTCACCCCTCTTGAACCAGGATAGCTTGATTGCAGTGGCATGGAGAGCACGGGACCCATGTCTGGGTATACCCTTCCCACTCGGGGAGACAAATGCAAAAACAACAGTTGATGGACAGAATGCAGAACAATGTCATACATTCACCTCAGTACAGAGATCTGGGCCTAAATCCATCGTTTTTTGCTCACCATGCCATTCCAGTTTGATCCCAGCCATATGCAAATCAGTCTTGACCCTGTGCCTCATGGGAACAGTCCATTCCGAACTGCCAAGCTAGTTCCTCCCTGGACTGGATACAAGCATCCTAGGACCGGTTTAGGGGTATCACCCCTCTTCAGCCAGGATAGCTTGATTCCAGTGGCATGGAGAGCACAGGACCTACGTCTGGGCGTACCCTTCCCACTCGGGGTGAGAAATGCAAAAACAACAGTTGATGGACAGAATGCAGAACAATGTCATGCATTCACTCCAGTACAGAGTTCTGGGGCTAAATCCATCGTTTTTTTGCTCACCATGCCATTCCAGTTTGATCCCAGCCATATGCAAATCAGTCTTGACCTTGTGCCTCATTGAAGCAGTCCAGCCCGTACTGCCAAGCCAGGTCCTCCCTGGACTGGAAACAAACATCCTAGGACCGGTTTCGGGGTTTTACCCCTCTTCAGCCAGGATAGCTTGATTCCAGTGGCATGGAGAGCACAGGACCTACGTCTGGGCGTACCCTTCCCACTCAGGGTGAGAAATGCAAAAACAACAGTTGATGGACAGAATGCAGAACAATGTCATGCATTCACTCCAGTACAGAGATCTGGGCCTAAATCCATCGTTTTTTTGCTCACAATGCCATTCCAGTTTGAACCCAGCCCTATGCAAATCAGTCTTGACCCTGTGCCTCGTGGGATCAGTCCAGACCGAACTGCCAAGCAAGGTCCTGCCCGGACTGGAAACACGCATCTTAGGAACGGTTTCGGGGTTTCACCCCTCTTCAGCCAGGATGGCTTGATTCCAGTGGCATGAAGAGCACGGGACCCACGTCTGGACATACCCTTCCCACTCGGGGTGACAAATGCAAAAACAAAAATTGATGGACAGAATGTAGAACAGTGACATACATTCACTCCAGTACAGAGATCTGGGCCTAAATCCATCTTTTTTTGTTCACCATGCCATTCCAGTTTGAACCCAGCCATACCCAAATCAGTCTTGACCCTGTACCTCATGTGAACAGTCCAGCCCGAACTGCCAAGCCAGGTCCTCCCTTGACTGGAAACAAGCATCATCGAACCGGTTTTGGGTTTTCATCCCTCTTCAGCCAAGATAGCTTGATTCCAGGGGCATGGAGATCACGGGACCCACGTCTGGGCATACCCTTCCCACTCGGGGTGACAAATGCAAAAACAAAAGTTGATGAACAGAATGCAGAACAATGTCATACATTCACCCCAGTACAGAGATCTGGGCCTAAATCCATTGTTTTTTTGCTCACCATGCCATTCCAGTTTGATCCCACCCATATGCAAATCAGTCTTGACCCTGTGCCTCATGGAAACAGTCCAGTCCGAACTGCCGAGCCAGGTCCTCCCTGGACTGGAAACAAACATCCTAGGACCGGTTTCGGGGTTTCACCCCTCTTCAGCCAGGATAGCTTGATTCCAGTGGCATGGAGAGCAAGGGACCCACATCTGGGCATACACTTCCCACTCAGTGTGACAATTGTAAAAACAAAAGTTGATGGACAGAATGCAGAACAATGTCATACATTCACCCTTGTACAGAGATATGGGCCTAAATCCATCGTTTTTTTGCTCACAATGCCATTCCAGTTTGAACCCAGCCCTATGCAAATCAGTCTTGACCCTGTGCCTCACGGAAACAGTGCAGCCCGAACTGCCAAGCCAGGTCCTCCCTGGACTGGAACCAAGCATCCTAGAACAGTTTCTGGGTTTCACCCCTCTTCAGCAAGGATAGCTTGATTCCAGTGGCATGGCGAGCACGGGACCCACGACTGGGCATACCCTTCACACTTGTTGTGACAAATGCAAAAACAACAGTTGATGGACAGAATGCAGAATAATGTCATACATTCACCCCAGTACAGAGATCTGGGCCTAAATCCATCGTTTTTTTGGTCACCATGCCATTCCAGTTTGAACCCAGCCAAATGCAAATCAGTCTTGACTCTGTGCCTCATGGTAACAGTCCAGTCCGAACTGCCAAGCCAGGTCCTCCCTGGACTGGAACCAAGCATCCTAGAACAGTTTCTGGGTTTCACCTCTCTTCAGCAAGGATAGCTTGATTCCAGTGGCATGGCGAGCACGGGACCCACGTCTGGGCATACACGTCCCACTCGGGGTGACAAATGCAAAAACAAAAGTTGATGGACAGAATGCAGAACAATGGCATACATTCACCCCAGTACAGAGATCTGGGCCTAAATCCATCGTTTTTTTGCTCACCATGCCATTCCTGTTTGAACCCAGCCAAATGCAAATCAGTCTTGACCCTGTGCCTCATTGGAACGGTCTAGCCCGAACTGCCAAGCCAGGTGCTCCCTGGACCGGAAACAAGCATCCTAGGACCGGTTCAGGGTTTCACCCCTCTTCAGCCAGGATAGCTTGATTCCAGTGGCATGGCGAGCACGGGACCCACGACTGGGCATACCCTTCACACTTGTTGTGACAAATGCAAAAACAACAGTTGATGGACAGAATGCAGAATAATGTCATACATTCACCCCAGTACAGAGATCTGGGCCTAAATCCATCGTTTTTTTGGTCACCATGCCATTCCAGTTTGAACCCAGCCAAATGCAAATCAGTCTTGACTCTGTGCCTCATGGTAACAGTCCAGCCCGAACTGCCAAGCCAGGTCCTCCCTGGACTGGAACCAAGCATCCTAGAACAGTTTCTGGGTTTCACCTCTCTTCAGCAAGGATAGCTTGATTCCAGTGGCATGGCGAGCACGGGACCCACGTCTGGGCATACACGTCCCACTCGGGGTGACAAATGCAAAAACAAAAGTTGATGGACAGAATGCAGAACAATGGCATACATTCACCCCAGTACAGAGATCTGGGCCTAAATCCATCGTTTTTTTGCTCACCATGCCATTCCTGTTTGAACCCAGCCAAATGCAAATCAGTCTTGACCCTGTGCCTCATTGGAACGGTCTAGCCCGAACTGCCAAGCCAGGTGCTCCCTGGACCGGAAACAAGCATCCTAGGACCGGTTCAGGGTTTCACCCCTCTTCAGCCAGGATAGCTTGATTCCAGTGGCATGGCGAGCACGGGACCCACGACTGGGCATACCCTTCACACTTGTTGTGACAAATGCAAAAACAACAGTTGATGGACAGAATGCAGAATAATGTCATACATTCACCCCAGTACAGAGATCTGGGCCTAAATCCATCGTTTTTTTGGTCACCATGCCATTCCAGTTTGAACCCAGCCAAATGCAAATCAGTCTTGACTCTGTGCCTCATGGTAACAGTCCAGCCCGAACTGCCAAGCCAGGTCCTCCCTGGACTGGAACCAAGCATCCTAGAACAGTTTCTGGGTTTCACCTCTCTTCAGCAAGGATAGCTTGATTCCAGTGGCATGGCGAGCACGGGACCCACGTCTGGGCATACACGTCCCACTCGGGGTGACAAATGCAAAAACAAAAGTTGATGGACAGAATGCAGAACAATGGCATACATTCACCCCAGTACAGAGATCTGGGCCTAAATCCATCGTTTTTTTGCTCACCATGCCATTCCTGTTTGAACCCAGCCAAATGCAAATCAGTCTTGACCCTGTGCCTCATTGGAACAGTCCAGCCCGAACTGCCAAGCCAGGTGCTCCCTGGACCGGAAACAAGCATCCTAGGACCGGTTCAGGGTTTCACCCCTCTTCAGCCAGGATAGCTTGATTCCAGTGGCATGGAGAGCACGGGACCCACGTCTGAGCATACCCTTCACACTTGTGACAAATGCAAAAACAACAGTTGATGGACAGAATGCAGAACAATGTCATACATTCACCCCAGTACAGAGATCTGGGCCTAAATCCATCGTTTTTTGCTCACCATGCCATTCCAGTTTGATCCCAGCCATATGCAAATCATTCTTGACCCTGTGCCTCATGGGAACAGTCCAGCCCGAACTGCCAAGCTTGTTCCTCCCTGGACTGGAAACAAGCATCCTAGGACCTGTTTCAGGGTATCACCCCTTTTCAGCCAGGATAGCTTGATTCCAGTGGCATGGAGAGCACAGGACCTACGTCTGGGCATACCCTTCCTACTCGGGGTTACAAATGCAAAAACAACAGTTGATGGACAAAATGCAGAACAATGTCATATATTCACCCCAGTACAGAGATCTGGGCCTAAATCCATCGATTTCTTGCTCACCATGCAATTCCAGTTTGAACCCAGCCTAACACAAATCAGTCTTGACCCTGTGCCTCATTGGAACAGTCCAGCCCAAACTGCCTAGCCAGGTCCTCCCTGGCCTGGAAAGAAGCATCCTAGGACCGGTTTCGTGGTTTCACCCCTCTTCAGCCAGGATAGCTTGATTCCAGTGGCATGGAGAGCACGGGACCCACGTCTGAGCATACCCTTCCCACTCGTTGGGAAAAATGCAAAAACAACAGTTGATGGACAGAATGCAGAACAATGTCATACATTTACCCCAGTAGAGATCTGGGCCTAAATCCATTGTTTTTTGCTCACCATGCCATTCCAGTTTT
Organism: Triturus cristatus; assembly: GCF_964204655.1. NCBI lineage: Eukaryota > Metazoa > Chordata > Amphibia > Caudata > Salamandridae > Triturus > Triturus cristatus. Next base: position 877,159,633 of record NC_140579.1, read on the forward strand.
ATCCCAGCCATATGCAAATCAGTCTTGACCCTCTGCCTCATGGGAACAGTCCATTCCGAACTGCCAAGCTAGTTCCTCCCTGGACTGGATACAAGCATCCTAGGACCGGTTTCGGGGTATCACCCCTCTTCAGCCAGGATAGCTTGATTCCAGTGGCATGGAGAGCACAGGACCTACGTCTGGGCGTACTCTTCCCACTCGGGGTGAGAAATGCAAAAACAACAGTTGATGGACAGAATGCAGAACAATGTCATGCATTCACTCCAGTACAGAGATCTGGGCCTAAATCCATCGTTTTTTTGCTCACAATGCCATTCCAGTTTGAACCCAGCCCTATGCAAATCAGTCTTGACCCTGTGCCTCGTGGGAACAGTCCAGACCGAACTGCCAAGCAAGGTCCTGCCCGGACTGGAAACACGCATCCTAGGAACGGTTTCGGGGTTTCACCTCTCTTCAGCCAGGATAGCTTGATTCCAGTGGCATGGCGAGCACGGGACCCACGTCTGGGCATACCCTTCCCACTCGGGGTGACAAATGCAAAAACAACAGTTGATGGACAGAATGGAGAACAATGTCATACATTAACCCCAGTACAGAGATCTGTGACTAAATCCATTGTTTTATTGCTCTCCATGATATTCCACTTTGAACCCAGCCATATGCAAATCAGTCTTGACCCTGTGCCTCATGGGAACAGTCCAGCCCGAACTGCCAAGCCAGGTCCTCCCCGGACTGGAAACAAGCATCCTAGGACCGGTTTTGGGGTTTCACCCCTCTTGAACCAGGATAGCTTGATTGCAGTGGCATGGAGAGCACGGGACCCATGTCTGGGTATACCCTTCCCACTCGGGGAGACAAATGCAAAAACAACAGTTGATGGACAGAATGCAGAACAATGTCATACATTCACCTCAGTACAGAGATCTGGGCCTAAATCCATCGTTTTTTGCTCACCATGCCATTCCAGTTTGATCCCAGCCATATGCAAATAATTCTTGACCCTGTGCCTCATGGGAACAGTCCAGCCCGAACTGCCAAGCTTGTTCCTCCCTGGACTGGAAACAAGCATCCTAGGACCTGTTTCGGGGTTTCACCCCTCTTCAGCCAGGATAGCTTGATTCCAGTGGCATGGAGAGCACGGGACCCACGTCTGAGCATACCCTTCCCACTCGTTGGGAAAAATGCAAAAACAACAGTTGATGGACATAATGCAGAACAATGTCATACATTTACCCCAGTAGAGAGATCTGGGCCTAAATCCATTGCTTTTTTGCTCACCATGCCATTCCAGTTTGATCCCAGCCATATGCAAATCAGTCTTGACCCTGTGCCTCATGGGAACAGTCCATTCCGAACTGCCAAGATAGTTCCTCCCTGGACTGGATACAAGCATCCTAGGACCGGTTTCGGGGTATCACCCCTCTTCAGCCAGGATAGCTTGATTCCAGTGGCATGGAGAGCACAGGACCTACGTCTGGGCGTACTCTTCCCACTCGGGGTGAGAAATGCAAAAACAACAGTTGATGGACAGAATGTAGAACAATGTCATGCATTCACTCCAGTACAGAGATCTGGGCCTAAATCCATCGTTTTTTTGCTCACAATGCCATTCCAGTTTGAACCCAGCCCTATGCAAATCAGTCTTGACCCTGTGCCTCGTGGGAACAGTCCAGACCGAACTGCCAAGCAAGGTCCTGCCCGGACTGGAAACACGCATCCTAGGAACGGTTTCGGGGTTTCACCTCTCTTCAGCCAGGATAGCTTGATTCCAGTGGCATGGCGAGCACGGGACCCACGTCTGGGCATACCCTTCCCACTCGGGGTGACAAATGCAAAAACAACAGTTGATGGACAGAATGGAGAACAATGTCATACATTAACCCCAGTACAGAGATCTGTGACTAAATCCATTGTTTTATTGCTCTCCATGATATTCCACTTTGAACCCAGCCATATGCAAATCAGTCTTGACCCTGTGCCTCATGGGAACAGTCCAGCCCGAACTGCCAAGCCAGGTCCTCCCCGGACTGGAAACAAGCATCCTAGGACCGGTTTTGGGGTTTCACCCCTCTTGAACCAGGATAGCTTGATTGCAGTGGCATGGAGAGCACGGGACCCATGTCTGGGTATACCCTTCCCACTCGGGGAGACAAATGCAAAAACAACAGTTGATGGACAGAATGCAGAACAATGTCATACATTCACCTCAGTACAGAGATCTGGGCCTAAATCCATCGTTTTTTGCTCACCATGCCATTCCAGTTTGATCCCAGCCATATGCAAATAATTCTTGACCCTGTGCCTCATGGGAACAGTCCAGCCCGAACTGCCAAGCTTGTTCCTCCCTGGACTGGAAACAAGCATCCTAGGACCTGTTTCGGGGTTTCACCCCTCTTCAGCCAGGATAGCTTGATTCCAGTGGCATGGAGAGCACGGGACCCACGTCTGAGCATACCCTTCCCAATCGTTGGGAAAAATGCAAAAACAACAGTTGATGGACATAATGCAGAACAATGTCATACATTTACCCCAGTAGAGAGATCTGGGCCTAAATCCATTGCTTTTTTGCTCACCATGCCATTCCAGTTTGATCCCAGCCATATGCAAATCAGTCTTGACCCTGTGCCTCATGGGAACAGTCCATTCCGAACTGCCAAGCTAGTTCCTCCCTGGACTGGATACAAGCATCCTAGGACCGGTTTAGGGGTATCACCCCTCTTCAGCCAGGATAGCTTGATTCCAGTGGCATGGAGAGCACAGGACCTATGTCTGGGCGTACCCTTCCCACTCGGGGTGAGAAATGCAAAAACAACAGTTGATGGACAGAATGCAGAACAATGTCATGCATTCACTCCAGTACAGAGTTCTGGGGCTAAATCCATCGTTTTTTTGCTCACCATGCCATTCCAGTTTGATCCCAGCCATATTCAAATCAGTCTTGACCTTGTGCCTCATTGAAGCAGTCCAGCCCGTACTGCCAAGCCAGGTCCTCCCTGGACTGGAAACAAACATCCTAGTACCGGTTTCGGGGTTTCACCCCTCTTCAGCCAGGATAGCTTGATTCCAGTGGCATGGAGAGCACAGGACCTACGTCTGGGCGTACCCTTCCCACTCAGGGTGAGAAATGCAAAAACAACAGTTGATGGACAGAATGCAGAACAATGTCATGCATTCACTCCAGTACAGAGATCTGGGCCTAAATCCATCGTTTTTTTGCTCACAATGCCATTCCAGTTTGAACACAGCCCTATGCAAATCAGTCTTGACCCTGTGCCTCGTGGGAACAGTCCAGACCGAACTGCCAAGCAAGGTCCTGCCCGGACTGGAAACACGCATCTTAGGAACGGTTTCGGGGTTTCACCCCTCTTCAGCCAGGATAGCTTGATTCCAGTGGCATGAAGAGCACGGGACCCACGTCTGGACATACCCTTCCCACTCGGGGTGACAAATGCAAAAACAAAAATTGATGGACAGAATGTAGAACAGTGACATACATTCACTCCAGTACAGAGATCTGGGCCTAAATCCATCTTTTTTTGTTCACCATGCCATTCCAGTTTGAACCCAGCCATACCCAAATCAGTCTTGACCCTGTACCTCATGTGAACAGTCCAGCCCGAACTGCCAAGCCAGGTCCTCCCTTGACTGGAAACAAGCATCATCAAACCGGTTTTGGGTTTTCATCCCTCTTCAGCCAAGATAGCTTGATTCCAGGGGCATGGAGATCACGGGACCCACGTCTGGGCATACCCTTCCCACTCGGGGTGACAAATGCAAAAACAAAAGTTTTTTGTTTTTTTTTTAAACCGTTTATTGCAATCTCAAATATATACAGGTACGGGCCTACAACCTTCCGGCCGGCCGCTAAAATGACAGAAATAAATGACATATATACAATAAGGCACTTGGTGTTACAGAGACGTTAAAGCAGGAGGTATCAGCAACGTGGGCCACATGACTCTGAGCCCACAATACGGTTTCGTTTTATACAACACAACAACATAAAACCACACCCGCAAGGCAACCCGAGAGCGAAAATGACAACATACGCTCCTCAAATGGGGGGACCCCAACCATACACTAAAATCGAAGGAGGGGAAGGGGAATAGGTCTGGGACTGGGAAAACTCTGTGCCCGGGATTGAGGGAGGGGGTCATCTAGGGGGACGGAGCTGGTGAAGCGGGCGGCAACAACGGCGGCTCGCAAATACCCCCGCGGTAGGCGTTCCAGGGGCCCCACACCTTCAGCCACGCCCCAGGCTTACCCCGCGCCACATACACCACCTTCTCTCGGAACATGCACCAATCCATGTGTTCTTTCCAGGCCGACACTGCCGGGGGCCTCTGGGATCCCCACAGTTGAGCGATGTCACGTTTAGCAATCATATAACCCAGCGTCACCCATCGCGTCTGCGGAACCGAGTAGTCGGTCGGTTCCCACACATTCAGCAGGCATCTCCTCGCTTCAGGCACCAGCACGACATGCGTAACCGCTCGCAGGACCTCATGCACACCACGCCAGAATCGCTCCACCCTCGGACATTCCCACAGAATATGTAAAAAGGTCGCCAATGCACCGCACCCACGCTTACACAGTCCATCCTCGGCATAGCCCATACGCAGAAGCCCTGGCCCCGTCACGTACACCCGGTGAAGTATCTTAAGCTGGACGAAGCGAAGGCGAGCCGGGATGGCCACCTCCTTCGGGGAGGCCACCGCGGAAATCCAGTCCTCGTCGTCCAGCTCCAACCCATCGGCAACCCAAGCCTCTCGGAGCCCAGTCAGTAAGCCCGAGCGGTCATTAATCAACTTCTTGTAGATGAGGGAGATCGTGCTGTCCGGAACGTGGCCATCTAGCACTCTATCCTCCAGTGGGGAGGACTCCGGAATGGCGGCCACGTCTGGGAAGACAGAGCCCAGTGCGTGACGGACCTGCAGGTATCGAAAGTATTCACTGCCCTGCAGCTGAAACTCCGCCTGCAGTGGCAAAAACAAAAGTTGATGAACAGAATGCAGAACAATGTCATACATTCACCCCAGTACAGAGATCTGGGCCTAAATCCATCGTTTTTTGCTCACCATGCCATTCCAGTTTGATCCCAGCCATATGCAAATCATTCTTGACCCTGTGCCTCATGGGAACAGTCCAGCCCGAACTGCCAAGCTTGTTCCTCCCTGGACTGGAAACAAGCATCCTAGGACCTGTTTCAGGGTATCACCCCTTTTCAGCCAGGATAGCTTGATTCCAGTGGCATGGAGAGCACAGGACCTACGTCTGGGCATACCCTTCCTACTCGGGGTTACAAATGCAAAAACAACAGTTGATGGACAAAATGCAGAACAATGTCATATATTCACCCCAGTACAGGGATCTGGGCCTAAATCCATCGATTTCTTGGTCACCATGCCATTCCAGTTTGAACCCAGCCAAATGTAAATCAGTCTTGACTCTGTGCCTCATGGTAACAGTCCAGCCCGAACTGCCAAGCCAGGTCCTCCCTGGACTGGAACCAAGCATCCTAGAACAGTTTCTGGGTTTCACCTCTCTTCAGCAAGGATAGCTTGATTCCAGTGGCATGGCGAGCACGGGACCCACGTCTGGGCATACACGTCCCACTCGGGGTGACAAATGAAAAAACAAAAGTTGATGGACAGAATGCAGAACAATGGCATACATTCACCCCAGTACAGAGATCTGGGCCTAAATCCATCGTTTTTTTGCTCACCATGCCATTCCTGTTTGAACCCAGCCAAATGCAAATCAGTCTTGACCCTGTGCCTCATTGGAACAGTCCAGCCCGAACTGCCAAGCCAGGTGCTCCCTGGACCGGAAACAAGCATCCTAGGACCGGTTCAGGGTTTCACCCCTCTTCAGCCAGGATAGCTTGATTCCAGTGGCATGGAGAGCACGGGACCCACGTCTGAGCATACCCTTCACACTTGTGACAAATGCAAAAACAACAGTTGATGGACAGAATGCAGAACAATGTCATACATTCACCCCAGTACAGAGATCTGGGCCTAAATCCATTGTTTTTTTGCTCACCATGCCATTCCAGTTTGATCCCACCCATATGCAAATCAGTCTTGACCCTGTGCCTCATGGAAACAGTCCAGTCCGAACTGCCGAGCCAGGTCCTCCCTGGACTGGAAACAAACATCCTAGGACCGGTTTCGGGGTTTCACCCCTCTTCAGCCAGGATAGCTTGATTCCAGTGGCATGGAGAGCAAGGGACCCACATCTGGGCATACACTTCCCACTCAGTGTGACAATTGTAAAAACAAAAGTTGATGGACAGAATGCAGAACAATGTCATACATTCACCCTTGTACAGAGATATGGGCCTAAATCCATCGTTTTTTTGCTCACAATGCCATTCCAGTTTGAACCCAGCCCTATGAAAATCAGTCTTGACCCTGTGCCTCACGGAAACAGTGCAGCCCGAACTGCCAAGCCAGGTCCTCCCTGGACTGGAACCAAGCATCCTAGAACAGTTTCTGGGTTTCACCCCTCTTCAGCAAGGATAGCTTGATTCCAGTGGCATGGCGAGCACGGGACCCACGACTGGGCATACCCTTCACACTTGTGACAAATGCAAAAACAACAGTTGATGGACAGAATGCAGAATAATGTCATACATTCACCCCAGTACAGAGATCTGGGCCTAACTCCATCGTTTTTTTGGTCACCATGCCATTCCAGTTTGAACCCAGCCAAATGCAAATCAGTCTTGACTCTGTGCCTCATGGTAACAGTCCAGCCCGAACTGCCAAGCCAGGTCCTCCCTGGACTGGAACCAAGCATCCTAGAACAGTTTCTGGGTTTCACCTCTCTTCAGCAAGGATAGCTTGATTCCAGTGGCATGGCGAGCACGGGACCCACGTCTGGGCATACACGTCCCACTCGGGGTGACAAATGCAAAAACAAAAGTTGATGGACAGAATGCAGAACAATGGCATACATTCACCCCAGTACAGAGATCTGGGCCTAAATCCATCGTTTTTTTGCTCACCATGCCATTCCTGTTTGAACCCAGCCAAATGCAAATCAGTCTTGACCCTTTGCCTCATTGGAACGGTCTAGCCCGAACTGCCAAGCCAGGTGCTCCCTGGACCGGAAACAAGCATCCTAGGACCGGTTCAGGGTTTCACCCCTCTTCAGCCAGGATAGCTTGATTCCAGTGGCATGGCGAGCACGGGACCCACGACTGGGCATACCCTTCACACTTGTTGTGACAAATGCAAAAACAACAGTTGATGGACAGAATGCAGAGGGGAACCACCTTTACAACGCAACTTTTACAACGCTATGCTATTACAACGCAAAAACTTTTACAACGCATGCTTTTACAACGCATGCTATTATATGGTAAGTACTTTTACAACGCATATACCTTTACAACGCATTATTTGAAAATGCCTTTACAACGCATGCATTTACAACGCATGCATTTACAACGCAAGATGTTATATGGTAAGTACTTTTACAACGCATATACTATTACAACGCATTTTTTAATGTTGGAATTTTAAATTAAATAAATATATATCGTATAATTATTTTTTAGAAAAACAAATTGTAATTGATAAAAAGTGAGTAGTTTATCAAAATATTAATACTTGAGTATTTGGTCTAGTAGAAATGTTTAGTTGGATAGGTAAATTAATACTTGAGTATTTTAATATTAATACTTGATACTTAATACTTGAGTATTTTGTCTAGTTTAGTTGGATAGGTAAATTAATACTTGAGTATTTTAATATTAATACTTGATACTTAATACTTGAGTATTTTGTCTAGTAGAAATGTTTTGTTGGATAGTTAAATTAATACTTGAGTATTTCTCAAAATATAATGAGTTTTTTTATATTTAATTTTATACATATTACAGTGAATAGTGAGTTTTGTTGGATAGTTAAATTAATACTTGAGTATTTTAATATTAATGCTTGATACTTAATACTTGAGTATTTTGTCTAGTAGAATTTTTTTGTTGGATAGTTAAATTAATACTTGAGTATTTCTCAAAATACAATGAGTTTTTTTATATTTAATTTTATACATATTACAGTGAATAGTGAGTATTTTTAAAGTTAAATTAATAATTGAGAATTATACTAAATAGAAAGAGTATTTAATATTTTATTTAAAATAAATAAGAGTGAGTAACTAATTTTTAATACTTGAGTATTTTTTAAATATTAAAGTGTATTTCTTAGATTAATTTAAAAATATAATAATAATTTAAATATTAAAAGAGTAATAAGGAATGCATTTTAAAAACAATAATAGTTAAATAAAAAAAAAAAAAACAATTACTTACTTTTTTTAAAAAATTCCCACGCTTTTCCATTGAAGTCTATGAGCGTCTTTGTCCTTCATTTATTTTGGCAGCTTCAGATTATACAACCCGCGGAACAAGAAAAGAAGGCTTAGATAGTGAAGAAAGAGAAAGATTTGAAGGGAAAAGACAATAGAGTCGAGGTAAGGTATATATTTAGTAAATTTACATTTAATTAGTTACAATTTTGAAGTTTAAATAACTATTAAAAAAATAATAACAGGAAACAATTATTGTTTTCAAATTTTTTATTGATAAAAAAATCATGAAAAAATAAACCATATTTTTAATGAATTTTGCAATTTAAGTAACATTTTTAAAACAAAATATAAATATTTTATTAACATTTATAAACATATATTTACAGATTAGTTAAATAAAGTAGTCCGTTATAAATTTAGATGCACGCGATGACGTAATGACGTGAGCGTCGACGTAATGCGCCATTTTGCAGAGCATCGGAGGAGGAAGCAGCAGGAAGCTGATCTGCGGCCAGGTAGGAAATATTTTCATTTGTAATTGTAGAATAAACCTTTAAAAGGGATACATATATAGTGAGGAAAGAATAAGGGGAGGTTGCGGGAAAACTAATTGATTACTTAAATGTTTTTAAACATGTCCACATTAATGTCATTAATGTATGCCTATGTCGGGTCGCTAACAGTTATTTATTTAGTTTAAAAAAGTATGTAACTGTTAAAAAATTAAAAGTTACTGTTCAGAAAGTTGATTTGTTTATTTAGGAAGTAACAAAAGTAATGTCGATCTTCATTTCTAAGTGCAAAAAAGTTGCGTACTTTCAAATTTTGGAAATTAACGATTGTTAAAAAAATGATGATTAAGCTGCAAAGTGCATTTTGGAATATGGTTTGAATTGTAGAATTTACATATGTTTGAGTTTTGGTGATTTGATATGACGGTAATTAAATTGGAAATTTTCGGAAATTATATTAATGGAGTTCCGATGTAGAACAATTGATCAAATACTATGGGACAGTAAATTTGTAGACAGTGGTAGTTTTTGCTTGAAATGAAGATTTGTTTTAAAAAAAAGGACCCGACTTGTTTGATTGAAAAATATTTAAGAAAAAAACATTGTATGCCAATTGTAATTTGAAAATTATTAAATTTTGAAGCAAAGCAGGAAAGTAAGTTATTACATTATTTTAAAAAGAAAGAATGTTAGAAAGATTTTCCAGGTAGTCTATAGCCACACACAACGAAAATTGTTGTAGAATTGCCAATAGTCTCTCAGACATTTCCCTTGTTTTGACTGTTACTCGTGGGTTTAGACTACCTGCGAGTGTTTGTGCTATTCTCATTTCTTGGAAACTTTGCTCCTTCTTCAAAGTTTCCAAAAATGAGTAGAAGTTAGGATGTGGTTTGCCAATTGTATGGTTGAAGGAGTTATGCCATCCCTCAATGGCATTGTTTGTTTTTGCTTCTCCCTCTAAACAACTCGTGTAGCAGTTCCACCACTCCACATGGAATCGTGGCTTCCTCCTGCGACCCGATCTGCTTAGGTGTCCAATCCATGTGTCCTCAAAATAATTTAGAATGGGTGCCAATTTTTCTTCGTTACTCGTATAATAAACAGATTCTATAATTGCAGTGTAGTACTCGTCCACACTATCGGGAGGAACAAAACAAAGTGCAGTTAATTTTTTTAGTTCAAATTGTAGTTTGCTATCCCGAGAATAATCTGCAACTAGGGATGTTTTCTGTAATTTACGCCAAAATGCCTGCGAAAAATGGAAAAAACATCCCTGAATTTGGGTATCCGTGTACGTTTTAGTGATCACATTGATCATGCTCAATTCAAAATCAATAATTATTTTTCGAGGACTTGAAGATGTTTTACTTTTAATCACTGATAAAAGTTCAGTGTATGTTGCAGAAGTCTTATCAGGTAGCAAACTATAAACTAAGGGAATTACACTATTGTTAATTTTAGCATGTATAGTGTAAATTTGAGTGAAAGGATGGGGTGTACTTTTAAACGTCCCATCCATCATCCAAATTTCACTACTTTCTAACTTAGCAAGGTTACGTGGGGTACTAAAAATTAAAATACGTTTCTGAGGGTTTTCGTTGTCATGCAGAAGGAAAGGTTCATCAGAAAAAGAAATAGAAAGATCATGAGGAATTCTAATGTCAGAGAAAGAATGTGGTGTAGATAATTGGATGTTACTTGCCTGCTTTTGTCTCTGAATAATTCTTCTCAAATTAGGTATTATAGGCATGTTACTAGCAACATGACTGGGGACATGCTGTGCAACCTCTCTTAAAATTGATCCTGTAGAATCATTGGAGGTGCTTGCAATAGCTTTCATCTCGTTTATTGTTTCTCTAATTTCTACATCCATTGCAGAGGCAGAGTGGTTATGTTCTGTGGTTTTCACAACCAAATTATCAACAGTAACCGCTCTGCCACTGCAATGGGTAGTGTAGTATTGCACACACCTCCAATGATTTCTAGTTAAACTTATTCTTTCCTTACTATAGATGTATCCACCATGGTTTAATAAATTTTTGCCCTTCCTGGATTTAATAAAGTTTGCAGCTCCCAGGCTAGACATTATCTGAAAAGAGAGAAGACAAAAAAAATTAGCCTGAAAACAATTATGAAATACCTAAAACATAACATTAACACCATCCATTACTTTCCCTACTGCTGCACCTTCCAGGAGTTAGAATAGTAAATTGCACCCCTACACCATCCAACACTTTCCCTACTGCTGCACCTTCCTGCAGTTAGAATAGTAAATTGCACACCTACATCATCCAACACTTTCCCTACTGATGCACCTTCCTGGAGTTAGAATAGTAAATTGCACCCCTACACCATCCAACACTTTCCCTACTGCAGCATCTTCCTGGAGTTAGAATAGTAATTGTTACCCCTACACCATCCAACACTTTCCCTACTGCTGCACCTTCCTGGAGTTAGAATAGTAAATTGCACCCCTACACCATCCAACACTTTCCCTACTGCAGCATCTTCCTGGAGTTAGAATAGTAATTGTTACCCCTACACCATCCAACACTTTCCCTACTGCTGCACCTTCCTGGAGTTAGAATAGTAAATTGCACCCCTACACCATCCAACACTTTCCCTACTGCTGCACCTTCCTGGAGTAAGAATAGTAAATTGCACACCTACACCATCCAACACATTCCCTACTGATGCACCTTCCTGGAGTTAGAATAGTAAATTGCACCCCTACACCATCCAACACTTTCCCTACTGCTGCACCTTCCTGGAGTTAGAATAGTAAATTGCACCCCTACATCATCCAACACTTTACCTACTGATGCACCTTCCTGGAGTTAGAATAGTAAATTGCACACCTACATCATCCAGCACTTTCCCTACTGCTGCACCTTCCTGGAGTTAGAATAGTAAATTGCACACCTACACCATCCAACACTTTCCCTACTGCTGCACCTTCCTGGAGTTAGAATAGTAAATTGCACCCCTACATCATCCAACACTTTCCCTACTGATGCACCTTCCTGGAGTTAGAATAGTAATTGTTACCCCTACACCATCCAACACTTTCCCTACTGCTGCACCTTCCTGGAGTTAGAATAGTAAATTGCACCCCTACACCATCCAACACTTTCCCTACTGATGCACCTTCCTGGAGTTAGAATAGTAAATTGCACCCCTACACCATCCAACACTTTCCCTACTGCTGCACCTTCCTGGAGTTAGAATAGTAAATTGCACCCCTACATCATCCAACACTTTCCCTACTGATGCACCTTCCTGGAGTTAGAATAGTAATTGTTACCCCTACAGCATGGTACATTTTTACAACTGTTGCACCTTAGAATGTTGGATAAAAATACCTTTTTCTTTCGAATTTGCTTTTCTTGCTGACTCTTCTTAAGTGGGAATGGCGTGTAGGCTGGAGTAGACACTTATGTGGTGATTGGATTTCTAATGGGAAAATAAATGTCTGGAAAAGTGAAAAAAGAAAAGAATGAGAAAACTGAACGATGGTGAGAAATGCGAATTTACAGTAATTTTTAAAAAATTGAATATTTGGTATAAGTTGTAGTAGATAACACTTTCCCTAATGCTACACCAACCTTTAGTCATGAAATAAAATTCTGAAATCTGCAAATGTTACCATAATTAAATTGGGTATTTTTTCAACATTAGCAATGAGATGGCTAGTCTAATATATTGAAGGTTAAGAAACCATGCTGAAAATCAATACCTTGTTTTGTAGAAATTGCTTTTCTGGGTGAGGCTTCTGAAGATGATTTGGTCTGTTGGCTCAAGATTTAACGTATGTGATGGAAAGAATCTTTCTGCAATGAATCAAATTGTTGTCTTTTGAAAAAAATGAGGATAATAAAAAAATTAACTTTGGTTTGAAATGTAAAATCTGAGTAACTTTAAATTAATAATGACATACAATATAACTAATACTACATGACACTGTACAAACCTATGCACCTTCCTGTAGTTGAAATAGAGATATGTACCCTACACCATAAAAAAATCTCCCTAATGTTGCACCTTCCTGGAGTAGGAATAGTATATTGTTACTCTAAACTATCCATCATTTTTCTAATTAGGTACTTTAGAGGAGTAATAATTGCAAAAGGAAGGATTAAAAATGTCTAGAAAAAATAATACTGAAAAGGTAACATACCTTTTTCAGTTGTTGTTTCTTTTCGTGCCTTTAAGGTAATGCTTTCAGCAGGATAAAGTTATTTTTTTGCTACAGATGTCCTCTGGAAAAAAAAAATGTTTAATAAATTAATGTTCCTTAGCCAACGTTGGTTGGAAAAAAAATACAATTTTTAAACAATATGATATATGACAAATGAGTATGAGTAACAATTGGTGAAAGTAAACATATTACACATTTAATGCATTTTTCAAAAAAAATAAAATGGTTACTCCGATACTATCACTCAATTACTGTAATGCTGTACATTCTAGGACTTTGAATAGTAATAGTTACCCTAGTAACATGAATCTCTTTTTCAGATGTAGTACCCAACTGAAGTCTTATTAGTAATTGTTACTCCTGCATCATGGTATATTTTCGTTTATGATGTAATGAGATTGAGGTAAAAAAAAAAACACCTTTGCCATACATCACTTTAGCTAATTTTTTAAAATATATTTTACAAGTAAAACAATTACAAATAAATTACATTTACCTTCACAATTGTATATGTCAGTCGATAACGTGGTGGTGATGGTAAATAAGGTACACCAATTGTTGAATCTCAATATATTCCGAGTTTCTGTTTTTGGAAAATAAAATACTTGTTTTAAGTTGGTGTATATTTTTAGTGATAATAAATTAGAAACAGTACATTTTTAAAGTTATTATTAAGAATTTTATTTAAATTTTTTTTGGGTTAAGAAAATATATTTTCCTCAAAACCAACGTTTAAAAATATTGTAATGACTTACTAGTAGTTGCTCTATTGTAATGCTTTTACGAATGAATTCCGTGCTCTCTCTGAGGAGGTCGCAGTGGAGGTGACAGAGGGTCAGCTTTTCACGTCTGGTCTCTCTGGTAGTTGATAATCAACTGAGTGCAAAATGGTGTCTTCCTGGTATTTATAAGTTTTACTCTGTGTCACTATTAATTTTTTTAAAAACTGCGTTCGTTGTGTTTTTTTAAATGCTTTGTTTTACTGTGGAAAATGATAATTTAAAAATGCTTTTACAAAAGTATTGTTTTCATTCATTTGCTCCGTTTTGGCATCCATTTTGGAACATGTCTTTTGGTATTGTTTACATAGAAACAGTGGTAGGACAAGTTTTACAAGTGAGATGGTTAAAATGGCGCCTATGTGTATGTGTCTTATGTTTTACTTTGTTTACTTATTTTCCGATCTAATCATGATAAAAATGTGTTTGTACTGTTATTTTAATTTTCGTTATTTTTGTAAAACTTTGAAATGTGTGAAAACGGAATTTTATGGGGGATTTTGAGTATTAATTTTAATACTCGAGTATTAATTTTAATACTCGAGTATTAATTGGGTAATGCGTTTAGTAGATTTACGTTCAGTTTTTCTCCACATTTTAATACACTTCCCCACCCTAAAACCCCTAATTTCCCTGCATCCCGTGCCAGATTTTATTGTACTTTTAATTTAAAAAAAAAAAAAATCGCGTTGTAATGGTATGCGTTGTAATTGATTTCGTTGTAACAGCACTTTTCAGTATTTTAATAGGTTTTGAGTTGTAAGAGTATTCGTTGTAAAGTAATGCGTTGTAGTAGTACTTGCGTTGTAAAAAATGCGTTGTAAAGGTATGCGTTGTAATAGTATGCGTTGTAACGTCATACATCCGAATGCAGAATAATGTCATACATTCACCCCAGTACAGAGATCTGGGCCTAAATCCATCGTTTTTTTGGTCACCATGCCATTCCAGTTTGAACCCAGCCAAATGCAAATCAGTCTTGACTCTGTGCCTCATGGTAACAGTCCAGCCCGAACTGCCAAGCCAGGTCCTCCCTGGACTGGAACCAAGCATCCTAGAACAGTTTCTGGGTTTCACCTCTCTTCAGCAAGGATAGCTTGATTCCAGTGGCATGGGGAGCACGGGACCCACGTCTGGGCATACACGTCCCACTCGGGGTGACAAATGCAAAAACAAAAGTTGATGGACAGAATGCAGAACAATGGCATACATTCACCCCAGTACAGAGATCTGGGCCTAAATCCATCGTTTTTTTGCTCACCATGCCATTCTTGTTTGAACCCAGCCAAATGCAAATCAGTCTTGACCCTGTGCCTCATTGGAACAGTCCAGCCCGAACTGCCAAGCCAGGTGCTCCCTGGACCGGAAACAAGCATCCTAGGACCGGTTCAGGGTTTCACCCCTCTTCAGCCAGGATAGCTTGATTCCAGTGGCATGGAGAGCACAGGACCCACGTCTGAGCATACCCTTCACACTTGTGACAAATGCAAAAACAACAGTTGATGGACAGAATGCAGAACAATGTCATACATTCACCCCAGTACAGAGATCTGGGCCTAAATCCATCGTTTTTTGCTCACCATGCCATTCCAGTTTGATCCCAGCCATATGCAAATCATTCTTGACCCTGTGCCTCATGGGAACAGTCCAGCCCGAACTGCCAAGCTTGTTCCTCCCTGGACTGGAAACAAGAATCCTAGGACCTGTTTCAGGGTATCACCCCTTTTCAGCCAGGATAGCTTGATTCCAGTGGCATGGAGAGCACAGGACCTACGTCTGGGCATACCCTTCCTACTCGGGGTGACAAATGCAAAAACAACAGTTGATGGACAAAATGCAGAACAATGTCATATATTCACCCCAGTACAGAGATCTGGGCCTAAATCCATCGATTTCTTGCTCACCATGCCATTCCAGTTTGAACCCAGCCTAACACAAATCAGTCTTGACCCTGTGCCTCATTGGAACAGTCCAGCCCGAACTGCCAAGCAAGGTCCTCCCTGGCCTGGAAACAAGCATCCTAGGACCGGTTTCGGGGTTTCACCCCTCTTCAGCCAGGATAGCTTGATTCCAGTGGCATGGAGAGCACGGGACCCACGTCTGAGCATACCCTTCCCACTCGTTGGGAAAAATGCAAAAACAACAGTTGATGGACAGAATGCAGAACAATGTCATACATTTACCCCAGTAGAGAGATCTGGGCCTAAATCCATTGTTTTTTTGCTCACCATGCCATTCCAGTTTGATCCCAGCCATATGCAAATCAGTCTTGACCCTGTGCCTCATGGGAACAGTCCATTCCGAACTGCCAAGCTAGTTCCTCCCTGGACTGGATACAAGCATCCTAGGACCGGTTTCGGGGTATCACCCCTCTTCAGCCAGGATAGCTTGATTCCAGTGGCATGGAGAGCACAGGACCTACGTCTGGGCGTACTCTTCCCACTCGGGGTGAGAAATGCAAAAACAACAGTTGATGGACAGAATGCAGAACAATGTCATGCATTCATTCCAGTACAGAGATCTGGGCCTAAATCCATCGTTTTTTTGCTCACAATGCCATTCCAGTTTGAACCCAGCCCTATGCAAATCAGTCTTGACCCTGTGCCTCGTGGGAACAGTCCAGACCGAACTGCCAAGCAAGGTCCTGCCCGGACTGGAAACACGCATCCTAGGAACGGTTTCGGGGTTTCACCCCTCTTCAGCCAGGATAGCTTGATTCCAGGGGCATGGAGATCACGGGACCCACGTCTGGGCATACCCTTCCCACTTGGGGTGACAAATGCAAAAACAACAGTTAATGAACAGAATGCAGAACAATGTCATACATTCACCCCAGTACAGAGATCTGGGCCTAAATCCATTGTTTTTTTGCTCACCATGCCATTCCAGTTTGATCCCACCCATATGCAAATCAGTCTTGACCCTGTGCCTCATGGAAACAGTCCAGTCTGAACTGCCGAGCCAGGTCCTCCCTGGACTGGAAACAAACATCCTAGGACCGGTTTCGGGGTTTCAGCCCTCTTCAGCCAGGATAGCTTGATTCCAGTGGCATGGAGAGCAAGGGACCCACATCTGGGCATACACTTCCCACTCAGTGTGACAATTGCAAAAACAAAAGTTGATGGACAGAATGCAGAACAATGTCATACATTCACCCTTGTACAGAGATATGGGCCTAAATCCATCGTTTTTTTGCTCACAATGCCATTCCAGTTTGAACCCAGCCCTATGCAAATCAGTCTTGACCCTGTGCCTCATTGGAACAGTCCAGCCCGAACTGCCAAGCCAGGTCCTCCCTGGCCTGGAAACAAGCATCCTAGGACCGGTTTCGGGGTTTCACCCCTCTTCAGCCAGGATAGCTTGATTCCAGTGGCATGGAGAGCACGGGACCCACGTCTGAGCATACCCTTCCCACTCGTTGGGAAAAATGCAAAAACAACAGTTGATGGACAGAATGCAGAACAATGTCATGCATTCACTCCAGTACAGAGATCTGGGCCTAAATCCATCGTTTTTTTGCTCACAATGCCATTCCAGTTTGAACCCAGCCCTATGCAAATCAGTCTTGACCCTGTGCCTCGTGGGAACAGTCCAGACCGAACTGCCAAGCAAGGTCCTGCCCGGACTGGAAACACGCATCCTAGGAACGGTTTCGGGGTTTCACCCCTCTTCAGCCAGGATAGCTTGATTCCAGGGGCATGGAGATCACGGGACCCACGTCTGGGCATACCCTTCCCACTTGGGGTGACAAATGCAAAAACAACAGTTAATGAACAGAATGCAGAACAATGTCATACATTCACCCCAGTACAGAGATCTGGGCCTAAATCCATTGTTTTTTTGCTCACCATGCCATTCCAGTTTGATCCCACCCATATGCAAATCAGTCTTGACCCTGTGCCTCATGGAAACAGTCCAGTCTGAACTGCCGAGCCAGGTCCTCCCTGGACTGGAAACAAACATCCTAGGACCGGTTTCGGGGTTTCAGCCCTCTTCAGCCAGGATAGCTTGATTCCAGTGGCATGGAGAGCAAGGGACCCACATCTGGGCATACACTTCCCACTCAGTGTGACAATTGCAAAAACAAAAGTTGATGGACAGAATGCAGAACAATGTCATACATTCACCCTTGTACAGAGATATGGGCCTAAATCCATCGTTTTTTTGCTCACAATGCCATTCCAGTTTGAACCCAGCCCTATGCAAATCAGTCTTGACCCTGTGCCTCATTGGAACAGTCCAGCCCGAACTGCCAAGCCAGGTCCTCCCTGGCCTGGAAACAAGCATCCTAGGACCGGTTTCGGGGTTTCACCCCTCTTCAGCCAGGATAGCTTGATTCCAGTGGCATGGAGAGCACGGGACCCACGTCTGAGCATACCCTTCCCACTCGTTGGGAAAAATGCAAAAACAACAGTTGATGGACAGAATGCAGAACAATGTCATACATTTACCCCAGTAGAGAGATCTGGGCCTAAATCCATTGTTTTTTTGCTCACCATTCCATTCCAGTTTGATCCCAGCCATATGCAAATCAGTCTTGACCCTGTGCCTCATGGGAACAGTCCATTCCGAACTGCCAAGCTAGTTCCTCCCTGGACTGGATACAAGCATCCTAGGACCGGTTTCGGGGTATCACCCCTCTTCAGCCAGGATAGCTTGATTCCAGTGGCATGGAGAGCACAGGACCTACGTCTGGGCGTACTCTTCCCACTCTGGGTGAGAAATGCAAAAACAACAGTTGATGGACAGAATGCAGAACAATGTCATGCATTCACTCCAGTACAGAGATCTGGGCCTAAATCCATCGTTTTTTTGCTCACAATGCCATTCCAGTTTGAACCCAGCCCTATGCAAATCAGTCTTGACCCTGTGCCTCGTGGGAACAGTCCAGACCGAACTGCCAAGCAAGGTCCTGCCCGGACTGGAAACACGCATCCTAGGAACGGTTTCAGGGTTTCACCCCTCTTCAGCCAGGATAGCTTGATTCCAGGGGCATGGAGATCACGGGACCCACGTCTGGGCATACCCTTCCCACTCGGGGTGACAAATGCAAAAACAACAGTTAATGAACAGAATGCAGAACAATGTCATACATTCACCCCAGTACAGAGATATGGGCCTAAATCCATTGTTTTTTTGCTCACCATGCCATTCCAGTTTGATCCCACCCATATGCAAATCAGTCTTGACCCTGTGCCTCATGGAAACAGTCCAGTCTGAACTGCCGAGCCAGGTCCTCCCTGGACTGGAAACAAACATCCTAGGACCGGTTTCGGGGTTTCAGCCCTCTTCAGCCAGGATAGCTTGATTCCAGTGGCATGGAGAGCAAGGGACCCACATCTGGGCATACACTTCCCACTCAGTGTGACAATTGCAAAAACAAAAGTTGATGGACAGAATGCAGAACAATGTCATACATTCACCCTTGTACAGAGATATGGGCCTAAATCCATCGTTTTTTTGCTCACAATGCCATTCCAGTTTGAACCCAGCCCTATGCAAATCAGTCTTGACCCTGTGCCTCACGGAAACAGTGCAGCCCGAACTGCCAAGCCAGGTCCTCCCTGGACTGGAACCAAGCATCCTAGAACAGTTTCTGGGTTTCACCCCTCTTCAGCCAGGATAGCTTGATTCCAGTGGCATGGTGAGCACGGGACCCACGTCTGGGCATACCCTTCCCCCTCGGGGTGACAAATGCAAAAACAAAAGTTGATGGACAGAATGCAGAACAATGTCATACATTCACCCCAGTACAGAGATCTGGGTCTAAATCCATTGTTTTTTTGCTCACCATGCCATTCCAGTTTGAACCCAGCCATATACAAATAAGTCTTGACCCTGTGCCTCATGGGAACAGTCCATCCCGAACTGCCAAGCGTGGTCCTCCCTGGACTGGAAACAAGCATCATAGAACCGGTTTCGGGTTTTCATCCCTCTTCAGCCATGATAGCTTGATTCCAGGGGCATGGAGAGCACGGCACCCACGTCTGGGCATACCCTAACCACTCGGGGAGACAAATGCAAAAACAACAGTTGATGGACAGAATGCAGAAAAATGTCATACATTCACCCCAGTACAGAGATCTGGGACTAAGTCCATCGTTTTTTTGCTCACCATGCCATTCCAGTTTGATCCCAGCCATATGCAAATCAGTCTTGACCCTGTGCCTCATGGGAACAGTCCATTCCGAACTGCCAAGCTAGTTCTTCCCTGGACTGGAAACAAGCATCCTAGAACAGTTTCTTTGTTTCACCCCTCTTCAGCCAGGATAGCTTGATTCAAGTGGCATGGAGAGCACAGGACCCACGTCTGGGCATACCCTTCCCACTCGGGGTGACAAATGCAAAAACAAAAGTTGATAGACAGAATGCAGAACAATGTCATACATTCACCCCAGTACAGAGATATGGGCCTAAATCCATCGTTTTTTTGCTCACTGTGCCATTCCAGTTTGGACCCAGCCATTTACAAATCAGTCTTGACCCTGTGCCTCATGGCAACAGTCCAGCCCGAACTGCCAAGCCAGGTCCTCCCTGGACTGGAATTAAGCATCATAGAACAGGTTTCGGGTTTTCATCCCTCTTCAGCCAGGATAGCTTGATTCCAGGGGCATGGAGATCACGGGACCCACGTCTGGGCATAACCTTCCCACTCTGGGTGACAAATGCCAAAACAACAGATGATGGACAGAATGCAGAACAATGTCATACATTCACCCCAGTACAGAGATCTGGGTCTAAATACATCGTTTTATATCTCACCATGCCATTCCACTTTGAACCCTGCCATATGCAAATCAGTCTTGACCCTGTGCCTAATGGGAACAGTCCAGCCCGAACTGCCAAGCCAGGTCCTCCCCGGACTGGAAACAAGAATCCTAGGACCGGTTTCGGGGTTTCACCCCTCTTCAACCAGGATAGCTTGATTGCAGTGGCATGGAAAGCACGGTACCCACATCCGGGCATACCCTTCTCACTCGGGGAGACAAATTCAAAAACAACAGTTGATGGACAGAATGCAGAACAATGTCGTGCATTCACCACAGTACAGAGATCTGGGCCTAAATCCATCGTATTTTTGATCACCATGCCATTCCAGTTTGAACCCATC
Source organism: Triturus cristatus (assembly GCF_964204655.1). Classification (NCBI taxonomy): domain Eukaryota; kingdom Metazoa; phylum Chordata; class Amphibia; order Caudata; family Salamandridae; genus Triturus; species Triturus cristatus. The sequence goes on from NC_140579.1 coordinate 877,180,555, forward strand.
CAAATGCAAATCAGTCTTGACCCTGTGCCTCATTGGAACAGTCCAGCCCGAACTGCAAAGCCAGGTCCTCCCTGGACCGGAAACACGCATCCTAGGACCGGTTTCGAATTTCATCCCTCTTCAGCCAGGATAGCTTGATTCAAGTGGCATGGAGAGCACAGGACCCACGCCTGGGAATACCCTTCCCATTCGGGGTGACAAATGCAAAAACAAAAGTTGATGGACAGAATGCAGAACAATGTCATACATTCACCCCAGTACAGAGATATGGGCCTAAATCCATCGTTTTTTTGCTCACTATGCCATTTCAGTTTGGACCCAGCCATTTACAAATCAGTCTTGACCCTGTGCCTCATGGCAACAGTCCAGCCCGAACTGCCAAGCCAGGTCCTCCCTGGACTGGAATTAAGCATCATAGAACAGGTTTCGGGTTTTCATCCCTCTTCAGCCAGGATAGCTTGATTCCAGGGGCATGGAGATCACGGGACCCACGTCTGGGCATAACCTTCCCACTCTGGGTGACAAATGCCAAAACAACAGATGATGGACAGAATGCAGAACAATGTCATACATTTACCCCAGTAGAGAGATCTGGGCCTAAATCCATTGATTTTTGCTCACCATGCCATTCCAGTTTGAACCCAACCAAATGCAAATCAGTCTTGACCCTGTGCCTCATTGGAACAGTCCAGCCCGAACTGCCAAGCCAGATCCTCCCTGGCTTCGGAAACAAGCAACCTAGGACCGGTTTCGGGGTTTCACCCCGCTTCAGCCTGGAGAGCTTGATTCCAGTGGCATGAAGAGCATGGGACCCACGTCTGAGCATACCCTTCACACTCATTGTGAAAAATGCAAAAACAACAGTTGATGGACAGAATGCAGAACAATGTCATACATTCACCCCAGTACAGAGATCTGGGATTAAGTCCATCGTTTTTTTGCTCACCATGCCATTCCAGTTTGATCCCAGCCATATGCAAATCAGTCTTGACCCTGTGCCTCATGGGAGCAGTCCATTCCGAACTGCCAAGCTAGTTCTTTCCTGGACTGGAAACAAGCATCCTGGAACAGTTTCTTTGTTTCACCCCTCTTCAGCCAGGATAGCTTGATTCAAGTGGCATGGAGAGCACGGGACCCACGTCTGGGCATACCCTTCCCACTTGGGGTGACAAATGCAAGAACAACAGTTAATGAACAGAATGCAGAACAATGTCATACATTCACCCCAGTACAGAGATCTGGGCCTAAATCCATTGTTTTTTTGCTCACCATGCCATTCCAGTTTGATCCCACCCATATGCAAATCAGTCTTGACCCTGTGCCTCATGGAAACAGTCCAGTCTGAACTGCCAAGCCAGGTCCTCCATGGACTGGAAACAAACATCCTAGGACCGGTTTCGGGGTTTCAGCCCTCTTCAGCCAGGATAGCTTGATTCCAGTGGCATGGAGAGCAAGGGACCCACATCTGGGCATACACTTCCCACTCAGTGTGACAATTGCAAAAACAAAAGTTGATGGACAGAATGCAGAACAATGTCATACATTCACCCTTGTACAGAGATATGGGCCTAAATCCATCGTTTTTTTGCTCACAATGCCATTCCAGTTTGAACCCAGCCCTATGCAAATCAGTCTTGACCCTGTGCCTCATTGGAACAGTCCAGCCCGAACTGCCAAGCCAGGTCCTCCCTGGCCTGGAAACAAGCATCCTAGGACCGGTTTCGGGGTTTCACCCCTCTTCAGCCAGGATAGCTTGATTCCAGTGGCATGGAGAGCACGGGACCCACGTCTGAGCATACCCTTCCCACTCGTTGGGAAAAATGCAAAAACAACAGTTGATGGACAGAATGCAGAACAATGTCATACATTTACCCCAGTAGAGAGATCTGGGCCTAAATCCATTGTTTTTTTGCTCACCATGCCATTCCAGTTTGATCCCAGCCATATGCAAATCAGTCTTGACCCTGTGCCTCATGGGAACAGTCCATTCCGAACTGCCAAGCTAGTTCCTCCCTGGACTGGATACAAGCATCCTAGGACTGGTTTCAGGGTATCACCCCTCTTCAGAAAGGATAGCTTGATTCCAGTGGCATGGAGAGCACAGGACCTACGTCTGGGCGTACTCTTCCCACTCTGGGTGAGAAATGCAAAAACAACAGTTGATGGACAGAATGCAGAACAATGTCATGCATTCACTCCAGTACAGAGATCTGGGCCTAAATCCATCGTTTTTTTGCTCACAATGCCATTCCAGTTTGAACCCAGCCCTATGCAAATCAGTCTTGACCCTGTGCCTCGTGGGAACAGTCCAGACCGAACTGCCAAGCAAGGTCCTGCCCGGACTGGAAACACGCATCATAGGAACGGTTTCGGGGTTTCACCCCTCTTCAGCCAGGATAGCTTGATTCCAGGGGCATGGAGATCACGGGACCCACGTCTGGGCATACCCTTCCCACTCGGGGTGACAAATGCAAAAACAACAGTTAATGAACAGAATGCAAAACAATGTCATACATTCACCCCAGTACAGAGATCTGGGCCTAAATCCATTGTTTTTTTGCTCACCATGCCATTCCAGTTTGATCCCACCCATATGCAAATCAGTCTTGACCCTGTGCCTCATGGAAACAGTCCAGTCTGAACTGCCGAGCCAGGTCCTCCCTGGACTGGAAACAAACATCCTAGGACCGGTTTCGGGGTTTCAGCCCTCTTCAGCCAGGATAGCTTGATTCCAGTGGCATGGAGAGCAAGGGACCCACATCTGGGCATACACTTCCCACTCAGTGTGACAATTGCAAAAACAAAAGTTGATGGACAGAATGCAGAACAATGTCATACATTCACTCTTGTACAGAGATATGGGCCTAAATCCATCGTTTTTTTGCTCACAATGCCATTCCAGTTTGAACCCAGCCCTATGCGAATCAGTCTTGACCCTGTGCCTCACGGAAACAGTGCAGCCCGAACTGCCAAGCCAGGTCCTCCCTGGACTGGAACCAAGCATCCTAGAACAGTTTCTGGGTTTCACCCCTCTTCAGCCAGGATAGCTTGATTCCAGTGGCATGGTGAGCACGGGACCCACGTCTGGGCATACCCTTCCCCCTCGGGGTAACAAATGCAAAAACAAAAGTTGATGGACAGAATGCAGAACAATGTCATACATTCACCCCAGTACAGAGATCTGGGTCTAAATCCATCGTTTTTTTGCTCACCATGCCATTCCAGTTTGAACCCAGCCATATACAAATAAGTCTTGACCCTGTGCCTCATGGGAACAGTCCATCCCGAACTGCCAAGCGTGGTCCTCCCTGGACTGGAAACAAGCATCATAGAACCGGTTTCGGGTTTTCATCCCTCTTCAGCCATGATAGCTTGATTCCAGGGACATGGAGAGCACGGCACCTACGTCTGGGCATACCCTAACCACTCGGGGAGACAAATGCAAAAACAACAGTTGATGGACAGAATGCAGAAAAATGTCATACATTCACCCCAGTACAGAGATCTGGGACTAAGTCCATCGTTTTTTTGCTCACCATGCCATTCCAGTTTGATCCCAGCCATATGCAAATCAGTCTTGACCCTGTGCCTCATGGGAACAGTCCATTCCGAACTGCCAAGCTAGTTCTTCCCTGGACTGGAAACAAGCATCCTAGAACAGTTTCTTTGTTTCACCCCTCTTCAGCCAGGATAGCTTGATTCAAGTGGCATGGAGAGCACAGGACCCACGTCTGGGCATACCCTTCCCACTCGGGGTGACAAATGCAAAAACAAAAGTTGATAGACAGAATGCAGAACAATGTCATACATTCACCCCAGTACAGAGATATGGGCCTAAATCCATCGTTTTTTTGCTCACTGTGCCATTCCAGTTTGGACCCAGCCATTTACAAATCAGTCTTGACCCTGTGCCTCATGGCAACAGTCCAGCCCGAACTGCCAAGCCAGGTCCTCCCTGGACTGGAATCAAGCATCATAGAACAGGTTTCGGGTTTTCATCCCTCTTCAGCCAGGATAGCTTGATTCCAGGGGCATGGAGATCACGGGACCCACGTCTGGGCATAACCTTCCCACTCTGGGTGACAAATGCCAAAACAACAGATGATGGACAGAATGCAGAACAATGTCATACATTCACCCCAGTACAGAGATCTGGGTCTAAATACATCGTTTTATATCTCACCATGCCATTCCACTTTGAACCCTGCCATATGCAAATCAGTCTTGACCCTGTGCCTAATGGGAACAGTCCAGCCCGAACTGCCAAGCCAGGTCCTCCCCGGACTGGAAACAAGAATCCTAGGACCGGTTTCGGGGTTTCACCCCTCTTCAACCAGGATAGCTTGATTGCAGTGGCATGGAAAGCACGGTACCCACAACCGGGCATACCCTTCTCACTCGGGGAGAAAAATTCAAAAACAACAGTTGATGGACAGAATGCAGAACAATGTCGTGCATTCACCCCAGTACAGAGATCTGGGCCTAAATCCATCGTATTTTTGATCACCATGCCATTCCAGTTTGAACCCATCCAAATGCAAATCAGTCTTGACCCTGTGCCTCATTGGAACAGTCCAGCCCGAACTGCAAAGCCAGGTCCTCCCTGGACCGGAAACACGCATCCTAGGACCGGTTTCGAATTTCATCCCTCTTCAGCCAGGATAGCTTGATTCAAGTGGCATGGAGAGCACAGGACCCACGTCTGGGAATACCCTTCCCATTCGGGGTGACAAATGCAAAAACAAAAGTTGATGGACAGAATGCAGAACAATGTCATACATTCACCCCAGTACAGAGATATGGGCCTAAATCCATCGTTTTTTTGCTCACTATGCCATTTCAGTTTGAACCCAGCCATTTAAAACCAGTCTTGGCCCTGTGCCTCATGGGAACAGTCCAGCTCGAATTGCCAAGCCAGGTCCTCCCTGGACTGGAAACAAGCATCATAGAACCGGTTTCGGGTTTTCATCCCTCTTCAGCCAGGATAGCTTGATTCCAGGGGCATGGAGATCACGGGACCCACGTCTGGGCATACCCTTCCCACTCTGGGTGACAAATGCAAAAACAACAGTTGATGGGCAGAATGCAGAACAATGTCATACATTTACCCCAGTAGAGAGATCTGGGCCTAAATCCATTGATTTTTGCTCACCATGCCATTCCAGTTTGAACCCAACCAAATGCAAATCAGTCTTGACCCTGTGCCTCATTGGAACAGTCCAGCCCGAACTGCCAAGCCAGATCCTCCCTGGCTTCGGAAACAAGCAACCTAGGACCGGTTTCGGGGTTTCACCCCGCTTCAGCCTGGAGAGCTTGATTCCAGTGGCATGAAGAGCATGGGACCCACGTCTGAGCATACCCTTCACACTCATGGTGAAAAATGCAAAAACAACAGTTGATGGACAGAATGCAGAACAATGTCATACATTCACCCCAGTACAGAGATCTGGGACTAAGTCCATCGTTTTTTTGCTCACCATGCCATTCCAGTTTGATCCCAGCCATATGCAAATCAGTCTTGACCCTGTGCCTCATGGGAACAGTCCATTCCGAACTGCCAAGCTAGTTCTTTCCTGGACTGGAAACAAGCATCCTGGAACAGTTTCTTTGTTTCACCCCTCTTCAGCCAGGATAGCTTGATTCAAGTGGCATGGAGAGCACAGGACCCACGTCTGGGCATACCCTTCCCACTCGGTGTGACAAATGCAAAAACAAAAGTTGATGGACAGAATGCAGGACAATGTCATACATTCACCCCAGTACAGAGATATGGGCCTAAATCCATCGTTTTTTGCTCACTATGCCATTCCAGTTTGAACCCAGCTATTTACAAATCAGTCTTGACCCTGTGCCTCATGGCAACAGTCCAGCCCGAACTGCCAAGCAAGGTCCTCCCTGGACTGGAAACAAGCATCATAGAACAGGTTTCGGGTTTACATCCCTCTTCAGTCAGGATAGCTTGATTCCAGGGGCATGGAGATCACGGGACCCACGTCTGGGCATAACCTTCCCACTCTGGGTGACAAATGCCAAAACAACAGATGATGGACAGAATGCAGAACAATGTCATTAATTCACCCCAGTACAGAGATCTGGGTCTGAATCCATCGTTTTATATCTCACCATGCCATTCCACTTTGAACCCTGCCATATGCAAATCAGTGTTGACCCTGTGCCTCATGGGAACAGTCCAGCCCGAACTGCCAAGCCAGGTCCTCCCCGGACTGGAAACAAGCATCCTAGGACCGGTTTCGGGGTTTCACCCCTCTTCAACCAGGATAGCTTGATTGCAGTGGCATGGAAAGCACGGTACCCACATCCGGGCATACCCTTCTCACTCGGGGAGACAAATTCAAAAACAATAGTTGATGGACAGAATGCAGAACAATGTCGTGCATTCACCCCAGTACAGAGATCTGGGCCTAAATCCATCGTTTTTTTGATCACCATGCCATTCCAGTTTGAACCCATCCAAATGCAAATCAGCCTTGACCCTGTGCCTCATTGAAACAGTCCAGCCCGAACTGCAAAGCCAGGTCCTCCCTGGACCGGAAACAAGCATCCTAGGACCGGTTTGGGGTTTTCATCCCTCTTCAGCCAGGATAGCTTGATTCCAGGGGCATGGAGATCACGGGACCCACGTCTGGGCATACCCTTCCCACTCTGGGTGACAAATGCAAAAACAACAGTTGACGGACAGAATGCAGAACAATGTCATACATTCACCCCAGTACAGAGATCTGGGTCTAAATCCATCGTTTTATATCTCACCATGCCATTCCCCTTTGAACCCTGCCATGTGCAAATCAGTCTTGACAGTGTGCCTAATGGGAACAGTCCAGCCCGAACTGCCAAGCCAGGTCCTCCCCAGACTGGAAACAAGCATCCTAGGACCGTTTTCGGGGTTTCACCCCTCTTCAACCAGGATAGCTTGATTGCAGTGGCATGGAAAGCACGGTACCCACATCCGGGCATACCATTCCCACTCGGGGAGACAAATTCAGAAACAACAGTTGATGGACAAAATGCAGAACAATGTTGTGCATTCACCCCAGTACAGAGATCTGGGCCTAAATCCATCATTTTTTTTATCACCTTGCCATTCCAGTTTGAACCCAGCCAAATGCAAATGAGTCTTGACATTGTGCCTCATTGGAACAGTCCAGCCCGAACTGCCAAGCCAGGTCCTCCCTGGACCGGAAACAAGCATCCTAGGACCGGTTTCGGGTTTCATCCCTCTCCAGCCAGGATAGCTTGATTCCAGTGGCATGGAGATCACGGGACCCACGTCTGGGCATAACCTTCCCACTCTGAGTGACAAATGCAAAAACAACAGTTGATGGACAGAATGCAGAACAATGTCATACATTCACCCCAGTACAAAGATCTGGGCCTAAATCCATCTTTTTTTGTTCGCCATTCCAGTTTGAACCCAGCCATATGAAAATCAGTCTTGACCCTGTGCTTCATAGGAACAGTCCAGCCCGAACTGCCAAGCCAGGTCATCCCCGGACTGGAAACAACCATCATAGAACCGGTTTCGGGTTTTCATCCCTCTTCAGCCAGGATAGCTTGATTCAAGTGGCATGGAGAGCACAGGACCCACGTCTGGGCATACCCTTCCCACTCGGGGTGACAAATGCAAAAACAAAAGTTGATGGACAGAATGCAGAACAATGTCATACATTCACCCCAGTACAGAGATATGGGCCTAAATCCATCGTTTTTTTGCTCACTATGCCATTCCAGTTTGAACACAGCCATTTACAAACCAGTCTTGACCCTGTGCCTCATGGGAACAGTCCAGCTCGAACTGCCAAGCCAGGTCCTCCCTGGACTGGAAACAAGCATCATAGAACCGGTTTCGGGTTTTCATCCCTCTTCAGCCAGGATAGCTTGATTCCAGGGGCATGGAGATCACGGGACCCACGTCTGGGCATACCCTTCCCACTCTGGGTGACAAATGCAAAAACAACAGTTGATGGACAGAATGCAGAACAATGTCATACATTCACCCCAGTACAGAGATCTGGGTCTAAATCCATTGTTTTATATCTCACCATGCCATTCCCCTTTGAACCCTGCCATGTGCAAATCAGTCTTGACCCTGTGCCTAATGGGAACAGTCCAGCCCGAACTGCCAAGCCAGGTCCTCCCCGGACTGGAAACAAGCATCGTAGGACGGGTTTCGGGGTTTCACCCCTCTTCAACCAGGATAGCTTGATTGCAGTGGCATGGAAAGCACGGTACCCACATCCGGGCATACCATTCCCACTCGGGGAGACAAATTCAGAAACAACAGTTGATGGACAGAATGCAGAACAATGTCGTGCATTCACCCCAGGACAGAGATCTGGGCCTAAATCCATCGTTTTTTTGATCACCATGCCATTCCAGTTTGAACCCATCCAAATGCAAATCAGTCTTGACCCTGTGCCTCATTGGAACAGTCCAGCCCGAACTGCAAAGCCAGGTCCTGCCTGGACAGGAAACAAGCATCCTGGGACCGGTTTCGGGTTTCATCCCTCTTCAGCCAGGATAGCTTGATTCAAGTGGCATGGAGAGCACAGAACCCACGTCTGGGCATACCCTTCCCGCTCGGGGTGACAAATGCAAAAACAAAAGTTGATGGACAGAATGCAGAACAATGTCATACATTCACCCCAGTACAGAGATATGGGCCTAAATCCATAGTTTTTTTGCTCACTATGCCATTCCAGTTTGAACCCAGCCATTTACAAACCAGTCTTGACCCCGTGCCTCATGGGAACAGTCCAGCTTGAACTGCCAAGCCAGGTCCTCCCTGGACTGGAAACAAGCATCATAGAACCGGTTTCGGGTTTTCATCCCTCTTCAGCCAGGATAGCTTGATTCCAGGAGCATGGAGATCGCGGGACACACGTCTGGGCATACCCTTCCCACTCTGGGTGACAAATGCAAAAACAACAGTTGATGGACAGAATGCAGAACAATGTCATACATTCACCCCAGTATAGAGATCTGGGTCTAAATCCATCGTTTTATATCTCACCATGCCATTCCCCTTTGAACCCTGCCATGTGCAAATCAGTCTTGACCCTGTGCCTAATGGGAACAGTCCAGCCCAAACTGCCAAGCCAGGTCCTCCCCGGACTGGAAACAAGCATCCTAGGACCGGTTTCGGGTTTTCATCCCTCTTCAGCCAGGATAGCTTGATTCCAGTGGCATGGAGATCACGGGACCCACGTCTGGGCATACCCTTCCCACTCGGGGTGACAAATGCAAAACAATAGTTGATGGACAGAATGCAGAACAATGACATACATTCACTCCAGTACAGAGATCTGGGCCTAAATCCATCTGTTTTTTGTTCACCATGCCATTCCAGTTTGAACCCAGCCATACGCAAATCAGTCTTGACCCTATACCTCATGGGAACAGTCCAGCCCGATCTGCCAAGCCAGGTCCTCCCTGGACTGGAAACAAGTATCATAGGACCGGTTTCGGGTTTTCATCCCTCTTCAGCCAGGATAGTTTGATTCCAGTGGCATGGAGAGCAAGGGACCTACGTCTGGGCATACCCGTCCCACTCGGGGTGACAAATGCAAAAACAACAGTTGATGGACAGAATGCAGAACAATGTCATACATTCACTCCAGTACAGACATCTGGGACTAAATCCATCATTTTTTTGCTCACCATGCCATTCCAGTTTGAACCCAGTCATATGCAAATCAGTCTTGACCCTGTGCCTCATGGGAACAGTCCAGCCCGAACTGCCAAGCCAGGTCCTCCCTAGACTGGAAACAAGCATCCTAAGACCGGTTTTGGGGTTTCAACCCTTTTCAGCCAGGATAGCTTGATTCCAGTGGCATGGAGAACACGGGACCAACGTCTGGGCATAACCTTCCCACTCGGGGTGGCAAATGCAAAAACAGCAGTTGATGGACAGAATGCAGAACAATGTCATACAATCACCCCAGAACAGAGATCTGGGCCTAAGTCCATCGTTTTATTGCTCACCATGCCATTCCACTTTGAACACTGTCCTGTGAAAATCAGTTTTGACCCCGTGCCTCATGGGAACAGTCCAGCCCAAACTGCCAAGCCAGGTCCTTCCTGGACTGGAAACAAGCATCCTATGACCGGTTTCGGGGTTTCACGCCTCTTCAACCAGCATAGCTTGATTGCAGTGGCATGGAGAGCACGGCACCCATGTGTGGGCATATCCTTCACACTCGGGGAGACAAATGCAAAAACAACAGTCGATGGACAGAATGCAGAACAATGTCATACATTCACCCCAGAACAGAGATCTGGGCCTAAATCCATCGTTTTATTGCTCATCATGCCATTCCACTTTGAACACTGTCCTGTGCAAATCAGTCTTGACCCCGTGCCTCATGGGAACAGTCCAGCCCGAACTGCCAAGCCAGGTCCTTCCCGGACTGGAAACAAGCATCCTATGACCGGTTTCGGGGTTTCACCCCTCTTCAACCAGGATAGCTTGATTGCAGTGGCATGGAAAGCACGGTACCCACATCCGGGCATACCCTTCTCACTCGGGGAGACAAAGTCAAAAACAACAGTTGATGGACAGAATGCAGAACAATGTCATACATTCACCCCAGTACAGAGATCTGTGCCTAAATCCATCGTTTTTTTGCTCACCATGCCATTCCAGTTTGAACCCAGTCAAATGCAAATCAGTCTTGAACCTGTGCCTCATTGGAACAGTCCAACCCAAACTGCCTTGCCAGGTCCTCCCTGGGCTGGAAACAAGCATCCTAGGACAGGTTTCGGGGTTTCACCCCTCTTCAGCCAGGATAGCTTGATTCCAGTGGCATGAAGAGCACGGGACCCTCATCTAGACATACCCTTCCCACTCGGGGTGACAAATGCAAAACAAAAGTTGATGGACAGAATGCAGAACAGTGACATACATTCACTCCAGTACAGAGATCTGGGCCTAAATCCATCTGTTTTTTGTTCACCATGCCATTCCAGTTTGAACCCAGCCATACGCAAATCAGTCTTGACCCTATACCTCATGGGAACAGTCCAGTCCGATCTGCCAAGCCAGGTCCTCCCTGGACTGGAAACAAGTATCATAGGACCGGTTTCGGGTTTTCATCCCTCTTCAGCCAGGATAGCTTGATTCCAGTGGCATGGAGTGCAAGGGACCTACGTCTGGGCATACCCGTCCCACTCGGGGTGACAAATGCAAAAACAACAGTTGATGGACAGAATGCAGAACAATGTCATACATTCACTCCAGTACAGAGATCTGGGACTAAATCCATTGTTTTATTGCTCACCATGCCATTCCACTTTGAACACTGTCCTGTGCAAATCAGTCTTGACCCCGTGCCTCATGGGAACAGTCCAGCCCGAACTGCCAAGCCAGGTCCTTCCCGGACTGGAAACAAGCATCCTATGACCGGTTTCGGGGTTTCACGCCTCTTCAACCAGCATAGCTTGATTGCAGTGGCATGGAGAGCACGACACCCATGTCTGGGCATATCCTTCACACTAGGGGAGACAAATGCAAAAACAACAGTCGATGGACAGAATGCAGAACAATGTCATACATTCACCCCAGTACAGAGATCTGGGCCTAAATCCATCGTTTTTTTGGTCACCATGCCATTCCAGTTTGAACCCAGCAAAATGCAAATCAGTCTTGACCCTGTGCCTCATTGGAACGGTCTAGCCCGAACTGCCAAGCCAGGTGCTCCCTGGACCGGAAACAAGCATCCTAGGACCGGTTCAGGGTTTCACCCCTCTTCAGCCAGGATAGCTTGATTCCAGTGGCATGGCGAGCACGGGACCCACGACTGGGCATACCCTTCACACTTGTTGTGACAAATGCAAAAACAACAGTTGATGGACAGAATGCAGAATAATGTCATACATTCACCCCAGTACAGAGATCTGGGCCTAAATCCATCGTTTTTTTGGTCACCATGCCATTCCAGTTTGAACCCAGCCAAATGCAAATCAGTCTTGACTCTGTGCCTCATGGTAACAGTCCAGCCCGAACTGCCAAGCCAGGTCCTCCCTGGACTGGAACCAAGCATCCTAGAACAGTTTCTGGGTTTCACCTCTCTTCAGCAAGGATAGCTTGATTCCAGTGGCATGGCGAGCACGGGACCCACGTCTGGGCATACACGTCCCACTCGGGGTGACAAATGCAAAAACAAAAGTTGATGGACAGAATGCAGAACAATGGCATACATTCACCCCAGTACAGAGATCTGGGCCTAAATCCATCGTTTTTTTGCTCACCATGCCATTCTTGTTTGAACCCAGCCAAATGCAAATCAGTCTTGACCCTGTGCCTCATTGGAACAGTCCAGCCCGAACTGCCAAGCCAGGTGCTCCCTGGACCGGAAACAAGCATCCTAGGACCGGTTCAGGGTTTCACCCCTCTTCAGCCAGGATAGCTTGATTCCAGTGGCATGGAGAGCACGGGACCCACGTCTGAGCATACCCTTCACACTTGTGACAAATGCAAAAACAACAGTTGATGGACAGAATGCAGAACAATGTCATACATTCACCCCAGTACAGAGATCTGGGCCTAAATCCATCGTTTTTTGCTCACCATGCCATTCCAGTTTGATCCCAGCCATATGCAAATCATTCTTGACCATGTGCCTCATGGGAACAGTCCAGCCCGAACTGCCAAGCTTGTTCCTCCCTGGACTGGAAACAAGCATCCTAGGACCTGTTTCAGGGTATCACCCCTTTTCAGCCAGGATAGCTTGATTCCAGTGGCATGGAGAGCACAGGACCTACGTCTGGGCATACCCTTCCTACTCGGGGTGACAAATGCAAAAACAACAGTTGATGGACAAAATGCAGAACAATGTCATATATTCACCCCAGTACAGAGATCTGGGCCTAAATCCATCGATTTCTTGCTCACCATGCCATTCCAGTTTGATCCCAGCCATATGCAAATCATTCTTGACCATGTGCCTCATGGGAACAGTCCAGCCCGAACTGCCAAGCCAGGTCCTCCCTGGCCTGGAAACAAGCATCCTAGGACCGGTTTCGGGGTTTCACCCCTCTTCAGCCAGGATAGCTTGATTCCAGTGGCATGGAGAGCACGGGACCCACGTCTGAGCATACCCTTCCCACTCGTTGGGAAAAATGCAAAAACAACAGTTGATGGACAGAATGCAGAACAATGTCATACATTTACCCCAGTAGAGAGATCTGGGCCTAAATCCATTGTTTTTTTGCTCACCATGCCATTCCAGTTTGATCCCAGCCATATGCAAATCAGTCTTGACCCTGTGCCTCATGGGAACAGTCCATTCCGAACTGCCAAGCTAGTTCCTCCCTGGACTGGATACAAGCATCCTAGGACCGGTTTCGGGGTATCACCCCTCTTCAGCCAGGATAGCTTGATTCCAGTGGCATGGAGAGCACAGGACCTACGTCTGGGCGTACTCTTCCCACTCGGGGTGAGAAATGCAAAAACAACAGTTGATGGACAGAATGCAGAACAATGTCATGCATTCACTCCAGTACAGAGATCTGGGCCTAAATCCATCGTTTTTTTGCTCACAATGCCATTCCAGTTTGAACCCAGCCCTATGCAAATCAGTCTTGACCCTGTGCCTCGTGGGAACAGTCCAGACCGAACTGCCAAGCAAGGTCCTGCCCGGACTGGAAACACGCATCCTAGGAACGGTTTCGGGGTTTCACCCCTCTTCAGCCAGGATAGCTTGATTCCAGGGGCATGGAGATCACGGGACCCACGTCTGGGCATACCCTTCCCACTTGGGGTGACAAATGCAAAAACAACAGTTAATGAACAGAATGCAGAACAATGTCATACATTCACCCCAGTACAGAGATCTGGGCCTAAATCCATTGTTTTTTTGCTCACCATGCCATTCCAGTTTGATCCCACCCATATGCAAATCAGTCTTGACCCTGTGCCTCATGGAAACAGTCCAGTCTGAACTGCCGAGCCAGGTCCTCCCTGGACTGGAAACAAACATCCTAGGACCGGTTTCGGGGTTTCAGCCCTCTTCAGCCAGGATAGCTTGATTCCAGTGGCATGGAGAGCAAGGGACCCACATCTGGGCATACACTTCCCACTCAGTGTGACAATTGCAAAAACAAAAGTTGATGGACAGAATGCAGAACAATGTCATACATTCACCCTTGTACAGAGATATGGGCCTAAATCCATCGTTTTTTTGCTCACAATGCCATTCCAGTTTGAACCCAGCCCTATGCAAATCAGTCTTGACCCTGTGCCTCATTGGAACAGTCCAGCCCGAACTGCCAAGCCAGGTCCTCCCTGGCCTGGAAACAAGCATCCTAGGACCGGTTTCGGGGTTTCACCCCTCTTCAGCCAGGATAGCTTGATTCCAGTGGCATGGAGAGCACGGGACCCACGTCTGAGCATACCCTTCCCACTCGTTGGGAAAAATGCAAAAACAACAGTTGATGGACAGAATGCAGAACAATGTCATACATTTACCCCAGTAGAGAGATCTGGGCCTAAATCCATTGTTTTTTTGCTCACCATTCCATTCCAGTTTGATCCCAGCCATATGCAAATCAGTCTTGACCCTGTGCCTCATGGGAACAGTCCATTCCGAACTGCCAAGCTAGTTCCTCCCTGGACTGGATACAAGCATCCTAGGACCGGTTTCGGGGTATCACCCCTCTTCAGCCAGGATAGCTTGATTCCAGTGGCATGGAGAGCACACGACCTACGTCTGGGCGTACTCTTCCCACTCTGGGTGAGAAATGCAAAAACAACAGTTGATGGACAGAATGCAGAACAATGTCATGCATTCACTCCAGTACAGAGATCTGGGCCTAAATCCATCGTTTTTTTGCTCACAATGCCATTCCAGTTTGAACCCAGCCCTATGCAAATCAGTCTTGACCCTGTGCCTCGTGGGAACAGTCCAGACCGAACTGCCAAGCAAGGTCCTGCCCGGACTGGAAACACGCATCCTAGGAACGGTTTCGGGGTTTCACCCCTCTTCAGGTAGGATAGCTTGATTCCAGGGGCATGGAGATCACGGGACCCACGTCTGGGCATACCCTTCCCACTCGGGGTGACAAATGCAAAAACAACAGTTAATGAACAGAATGCAGAACAATGTCATACATTCACCCCAGTACAGAGATATAGGCCTAAATCCATTGTTTTTTTGCTCACCATGCCATTCCAGTTTGATCCCACCCATATGCAAATCAGTCTTGACCCTGTGCCTCATGGAAACAGTCCAGTCTGAACTGCCGAGCCAGGTCCTCCCTGGACTGGAAACAAACATCCTAGGACCGGTTTCGGGGTTTCAGCCCTCTTCAGCCAGGATAGCTTGATTCCAGTGGCATGGAGAGCAAGGGACCCACATCTGGGCATACACTTCCCACTCAGTGTGACAATTGCAAAAACAAAAGTTGATGGACAGAATGCAGAACAATGTCATACATTCACCCTTGTACAGAGATATGGGCCTAAATCCATCGTTTTTTTGCTCACAATGCCATTCCAGTTTGAACCCAGCCCTATGCAAATCAGTCTTCACCCTGTGCCTCACGGAAACAGTGCAGCCCGAACTGCCAAGCCAGGTCCTCCCTGGACTGGAACCAAGCATCCTAGAACAGTTTCTGGGTTTCACCCCTCTTCAGCCAGGATAGCTTGATTCAGTGGCATGGTGAGCACGGGACCCACGTCTGGGCATACCCTTCCCCCTCGGGGTGACAAATGCAAAAACAAAAGTTGATGGACAGAATGCAGAACAATGTCATACATTCACCCCAGTACAGAGATCTGGGTCTAAATCCATCGTTTTTTTGCTCACCATGCCATTCCAGTTTGAACCCAGCCACATACAAATAAGTCTTGACCCTGTGCCTCATGGGAACAGTCCATCCCGAACTGCCAAGCGTGGTCCTCCCTGGACTGGAAACAAGCATCATAGAACCGGTTTCGGGTTTTCATCCCTCTTCAGCCATGATAGCTTGATTCCAGGGGCATGGAGAGCACGGCACCCACGTCTGGGCATACCCTAACCACTCGGGGAGACAAATGCAAAAACAACAGTTGATGGACAGAATGCAGAAAAATGTCATACATTCACCCCAGTACAGAGATCTGGGACTAAGTCCATCGTTTTTTTGCTCACCATGCCATTCCAGTTTGATCCCAGCCATATGCAAATCAGTCTTGACCCTGTGCCTCATGGGAACAGTCCATTCCGAACTGCCAAGCTAGTTCTTCCCTGGACTGGAAACAAGCATCCTAGAACAGTTTCTTTGTTTCACCCCTCTTCAGCCAGGATAGCTTGATTCAAGTGGCATGGAGAGCACAGGACCCACGTCTGGGCATACCCTTCCCACTCGGGGTGACAAATGCAAAAACAAAAGTTGATAGACAGAATGCAGAACAATGTCATACATTCACCCCAGTACAGAGATATGGGCCTAAATCCATCGTTTTTTTGCTCACTGTGCCATTCCAGTTTGGACCCAGCCATTTACAAATCAGTCTTGACCCTGTGCCTCATGGCAACAGTCCAGCCCGAACTGCCAAGCCAGGTCCTCCCTGGACTGGAATCAAGCATCATAGAACAGGTTTCGGGTTTTCATCCCTCTTCAGCCAGGATAGCTTGATTCCAGGGGCATGGAGATCACAGGACCCACGTCTGGGCATAACCTTCCCACTCTGGGTGACAAATGCCAAAACAACAGATGATGGACGGAATGCAGAACAATGTCATACATTCACCCCAGTACAGAGATCTGGGTCTAAATACATCGTTTTATATCTCACCATGCCATTCCACTTTGAACCCTGCCATATGCAAATCAGTCTTGACCCTGTGCCTAATGGGAACAGTCCAGCCCGAACTGCCAAGCCAGGTCCTCCCCGGACTGGAAACAAGAATCCTAGGACCGGTTTTGGGGTTTCACCCCTCTTCAACCAGGATAGCTTGATTGCAGTGGCATGGAAAGCACGGTACCCACATCCGGGCATACCCTTCTCACTCGGGGAGACAAATTCAAAAACAACAGATGATGGACAGAATGCAGAACAATGTCGTGCATTCACCCCAGTACAGAGATATGGGCCTAAATCCTTTGTTTTTTTGCTCACCATGCCATTCCAGTTTGATCCCACCCATATGCAAATCAGTCTTGACCCTGTGCCTCATGGAAACAGTCCAGTCTGAACTGCCGAGCCAGGTCCTCCCTGGACTGGAAACAAACATCCTAGGACCGGTTTCGGGGTTTCAGCCCTCTTCAGCCAGGATAGCTTGATTCCAGTGGCATGGAGAGCAAGGGACCCACATCTGGGCATACACTTCCCACTCAGTGTGACAATTGCAAAAACAAAAGTTGATGGACAGAATGCAGAACAATGTCATACATTCACCCTTGTACAGAGATATGGGCCTAAATCCATCGTTTTTTTGCTCACAATGCCATTCCAGTTTGAACCCAGCCCTATGCAAATCAGTCTTGACCCTGTGCCTCACGGAAACAGTGCAGCCCGAACTGCCAAGCCAGGTCCTCCCTGGACTGGAACCAAGCATCCTAGAACAGTTTCTGGGTTTCACCCCTCTTCAGCCAGGATAGCTTGATTCCAGTGGCATGGTGAGCACGGGACCCACGTCTGGGCATACCCTTCCCCCTCGGGGTGACAAATGCAAAAACAAAAGTTGATGGACAGAATGCAGAACAATGTCATACATTCACCCCAGTACAGAGATCTGGGTCTAAATCAATCGTTTTTTTGCTCACCATGCCATTCCAGTTTGAACCCAGCCATATACAAATAAGTCTTGACCCTGTGCCTCATGGGAACAGTCCATCCCGAACTGCCAAGCGTGGTCCTCCCTGGACTGGAAACAAGCATCATAGAACCGGTTTCGGATTTTCATCCCTCTTCAGCCATGATAGCTTGATTCCAGGGGCATGGAGAGCACGGCACCCACGTCTGGGCATACCCTAACCACTCGGGGAGACAAATGCAAAAACAACAGTTGATGGACAGAATGCAGAAAAATGTCATACATTCACCCCAGTACAGAGATCTGGGACTAAGTCCATCGTTTTTTTGCTCACCATGCCATTCCAGTTTGATCCCAGCCATATGCAAATCAGTCTTGACCCTGTGCCTCATGGGAACAGTCCATTCCGAACTGCCAAGCTAGTTCTTCCCTGGACTGGAAACAAGCATCCTAGAACAGTTTCTTTGTTTCACCCCTCTTCAGCCAGGATAGCTTGATTCAAGTGGCATGGAGAGCACAGGACCCACGTCTGGGCATACCCTTCCCACTCGGGGTGACAAATGCAAAAACAAAAGTTGATAGACAGAATGCAGAACAATGTCATACATTCACCCCAGTACAGAGATATGGGCCTAAATCCATCGTTTTTTTGCTCACTGTGCCATTCCAGTTTGGACCCAGCCATTTACAAATCAGTCTTGACCCTGTGCCTCATGGCAACAGTCCAGCCCGAACTGCCAAGCCAGTTCCTCCCTGGACTGGAATCAAGCATCATAGAACAGGTTTCGGGTTTTCATCCCTCTTCAGCCAGGATAGCTTGATTCCAGGGGCATGGAGATCACGGGACCCACGTCTGGGCATAACCTTCCCACTCTGGGTGACAAATGCCAAAACAACAGATGATGGACAGAATGCAGAACAATGTCATACATTCACCCCAGTACAGAGATCTGGGTCTAAATACATCGTTTTATATCTCACCATGCCATTCCACTTTGAACCCTGCCATATGCAAATCAGTCTTGACCCTGTGCCTAATGGGAACAGTCCAGCCCGAACTGCCAAGCCAGCTCCTCCCCAGACTGGAAACAAGAATCCTAGGACCGGTTTCGGGGTTTCACCCCTCTTCAACCAGGATAGCTTGATTGCAGTGGCATGGAAAGCACGGTACCCACATCCGGGCATACCCTTCTCACTCGGGGAGACAAATTCAAAAACAACAGTTGATGGACAGAATGCAGAACAATGTCGTGCATTCACCCCAGTACAGAGATCTGGGCCTAAATCCATCGTAATTTTGATCACCATGCCATTCCAGTTTGAACCCATTCAAATGCAAATCAGTCTTGACCCTGTGCCTCATTGGAACAGTCCAGCCCGAACTGCAAAGCCAGGTCCTCCCTGGACCGGAAACAAGCATCCTAGGACCGGTTTCGAATTTCATCCCTCTTCAGCCAGGATAGCTTGATTCAAGTGGCATGGAGAGCACAGGACCCACGTCTGGGAATACCCTTCCCATTCGGGGTGACAAATGCAAAAACAAAAGTTGATGGACAGAATGCAGAACAATGTCATACATTCACCCCAGTACAGAGATATGGGCCTAAATCCATCGTTTTTTTGCTCACTATGCCATTTCAGTTTGAACCCAGCCATTTAAAACCAGTCTTGGCCCTGTGCCTCATGGGAACAGTCCAGCTCGAATTGCCAAGCCAGGTCCTCCCTGGACTGGAAACAAGCATCATAGAACCGGTTTCGGGTTTTCATCCCTCTTCAGCCAGGATAGCTTGATTCCAGGGGCATGGAGATCACGGGACCCACGTCTGGGCATACCCTTCCCACTCTGGGTGACAAATGCAAAAACAACAGTTGATGGGCAGAATGCAGAACAATGTCATACATTTACCCCAGTAGAGAGATCTGGGCCTAAATCCATTGATTTTTGTTCACCATGCCATTCCAGTTTGAACCCAACCAAATGCAAATCAGTCTTGACCCTGTGCCTCATTGGAACAGTCCAGCCCGAACTGCCAAGCCAGATCCTCCCTGGCTTCGGAAACAAGCAACCTAGGACCGGTTTCGGGGTTTCACCCCGCTTCAGCCTGGAGAGCTTGATTCCAGTGGCATGAAGAGCATGGGACCCACGTCTGAGCATACCCTTCACACTCATTGTGAAAAATGCAAAAACAACAGTTGATGGACAGAATGCAGAACAATGTCATACATTCACCCCAGTACAGAGATATGGGCCTAAATCCATCGTTTTTTGCTCACTATGCCATTCCAGTTTGAACCCAGCCCTATGCAAATCAGTCTTGACCCTGTGCCTCGTGGGAACAGTCCAGACCGAACTGCCAAGCAAGGTCCTCCCTGGACTGGAAACAAGCATCATAGAACAGGTTTCGGGTTTACATCCCTCTTCAGTCAGGATAGCTTGATTCCAGGGGCATGGAGATCACGGGACCCACGTCTGGGCATAACCTTCCCACTCTGGGTGACAAATGCCAAAACAACAGATGATGGACAGAATGCAGAACAATGTCATTAATTCACCCCAGTACAGATTTCTGGGTCTAAATCCATTGTTTTATATCTCACCATGCCATTCCACTTTGAACCCTGCCATATGCAAATCAGTGTTGACCCTGTGCCTCATGGGAACAGTCCAGCCCGAACTGCCAAGCCAGGTCCTCCCCGGACTGGAAACAAGCATCCTAGGACCGGTTTCGGGGTTTCACCCCTCTTCAACCAGGATAGCTTGATTGCAGTGGCATGGAAAGCACGGTACCCACATCCGGGCATACCCTTCTCACTCGGGGAGACAAATTCAAAAACAATAGTTGATGGACAGAATGCAGAACAATGTTGTGCATTCACCCCAGTACAGAGATCTGGGCCTAAATCCATCGTTTTTTTGATCACCATGCCATTCCAGTTTGAACCCATCCAAATGCAAATCAGTCTTGACCCTGTGCCTCATTGAAACAGTCCAGCCCGAACTGCAAAGCCAGGTCCTCCCTGGACCGGAAACAAGCATCCTAGGACCGGTTTGGGGTTTTCATCCCTCTTCAGCCAGGATAGCTTGATTCCAGGGGCATGGAGATCACGGGACCCACGTCTGGGCATACCCTTCCCACTCTGGGTGACAAATGCAAAAACAACAGTTGACGGACAGAATGCAGAACAATGTCATACATTCACCCCAGTACAGAGATCTGGGTCTAAATCCATCGTTTTATATCTCACCATGCCATTCCCCTTTGAACCCTGCCATGTGCAAATCAGTCTTGACAATGTGCCTAATGGGAACAGTCCAGCCCGAACTGCCAAGCCAGGTCCTCCCCGGACTGGAAACAAGCATCCTAGGACCGTTTTCAGGGTTTCACCCCTCTTCAACCAGGATAGCTTGATTGCAGTGGCATGGAAAGCACGGTACCCACATCCGGGCATACCATTCCCACTCGGGAAGACAAATTCAGAAACAACAGTTGATGGACAAAATGCAGAACAATGTTGTGCATTCACCCCAGTACAGAGATCTGGGCCTAAATCCATCATTTTTTTTATCACCATGCAATTCCAGTTTGAACCCAGCCAAATGCAAATGAGTCTTGACCCTGTGCCTCATTGGAACAGTCCAGCCCGAACTGCCAAGCCAGGTCCTCCCTGGACCGGAAACAAGCATCCTAGAACCGGTTTCGGGTTTCATCCCTCTCCAGCCAGGATAGTTTGATTCCAGTGGCATGGAGATCACGGGACCCACGTCTGGGCATAACCTTCCCACTCTGAGTGACAAATGCAAAAACAACAGTTGATGGACAGAATGCAGAACAATGTCATACATTCACCCCAGTACAAAGATCTGGGCCTAAATCCATCTTTTTTTGTTCCCCATTCCAGTTTGAACCCAGCCATATGAAAATCAGTCTTGACCCTGTGCTTCATGGGAACAGTCCAGCCCGAACTGCCAAGCCAGGTCATCCCCGGACTGGAAACAACCATCATAGAACCGGTTTCGGGTTTTCATCCCTCTTCAGCCAGGATAGCTTGATTCAAGTGGCATGGAGAGCACAGGACCCACGTCTGGGCATACCCTTCCCACTCGGGGTGACAAATGCAAAAACAAAAGTTGATGGACAGAATGCAGAACAATGTCATACATTCACCCCAGTACAGAGATATGGGCCTAAATCCATCGTTTTTTTGCTCACTATGCCATTTCAGTTTGAACCCAGCCATTTAAAACCAGTCTTGGCCCTGTGCCTCATGGGAACAGTCCAGCTCGAATTGCCAAGCCAGGTCCTCCCTGGACTGGAAACAAGCATCATAGAACCGGTTTCGGGTTTTCATCCCTCTTCAGCCAAGATAGCTTGATTCCAGGGGCATGGAGATCACGGGACCCACGTCTGGGCATACCCTTCCCACTCTGGGTGACAAATGCAAAAACAACAGTTGATGGGCAGAATGCAGAACAATGTCATACATTTACCCCAGTAGAGAGATCTGGGCCTAAATCCATTGATTTTTGTTCACCATGCCATTCCAGTTTGAACCCAACCAAATGCAAATCAGTCTTGACCCTGTGCCTCATTGGAACAGTCCAGCCCGAACTGCCAAGCCAGATCCTCCCTGGCTTCGGAAACAAGCAACCTAGGACCGGTTTCGGGGTTTCACCCCGCTTCAGCCTGGAGAGCTTGATTCCAGTGGCATGAAGAGCATGGGACCCACGTCTGAGCATACCCTTCACACTCATTGTGAAAAATGCAAAAACAACAGTTGATGGACAGAATGCAGAACAATGTCATACATTCACCCCAGTACAGAGATATGGGCCTAAATCCATCGTTTTTTGCTCACTATGCCATTCCAGTTTGAACCCAGCCCTATGCAAATCAGTCTTGACCCTGTGCCTCGTGGGAACAGTCCAGACCGAACTGCCAAGCAAGGTCCTCCCTGGACTGGAAACAAGCATCATAGAACAGGTTTCGGGTTTACATCCCTCTTCAGTCAGGATAGCTTGATTCCAGGGGCATGGAGATCACGGGACCCACGTCTGGGCATAACCTTCCCACTCTGGGTGATAAATGCCAAAACAACAGATGATGGACAGAATGCAGAACAATGTCATTAATTCACCCCAGTACAGATTTCTGGGTCTAAATCCATCGTTTTATATCTCACCATGCCATTCCACTTTGAACCCTGCCATATGCAAATCAGTGTTGACCCTGTGCCTCATGGGAACAGTCCAGCCCGAACTGCCAAGCCAGGTCCTCCCCGGACTGGAAACAAGCATCCTAGGACCGGTTTCGGGGTTTCACCCCTCTTCAACCAGGATAGCTTGATTGCAGTGGCATGGAAAGCACGGTACCCACATCCGGGCATACCCTTCTCACTCGGGGAGACAAATTCAAAAACAATAGTTGATGGACAGAATGCAGAACAATGTTGTGCATTCACCCCAGTACAGAGATCTGGGCCTAAATCCATCGTTTTTTTGATCACCATGCCATTCCAGTTTGAACCCATCCAAATGCAAATCAGTCTTGACCCTGTGCCTCATTGAAACAGTCCAGCCCGAACTGCAAAGCCAGGCCCTCCCTGGACCGGAAACAAGCATCCTAGGACCGGTTTGGGGTTTTCATCCCTCTTCAGCCAGGATAGCTTGATTCCAGGGGCATGGAGATCACGGGACCCACGTCTGGGCATACCCTTCCCACTCTGGGTGACAAATGCAAAAACAACAGTTGACGGACAGAATGCAGAACAATGTCATACATTCACCCCAGTACAGAGATCTGGGTCTAAATCCATCGTTTTATATCTCACCATGCCATTCCCCTTTGAACCCTGCCATGTGCAAATCAGTCTTGACAATGTGCCTAATGGGAACAGTCCAGCCCGAACTGCCAAGCCAGGTCCTCCCCGGACTGGAAACAAGCATCCTAGGACCGTTTTCAGGGTTTCACCCCTCTTCAACCAGGATAGCTTGATTGCAGTGGCATGGAAAGCACGGTACCCACATCCGGGCATACCATTCCCACTCGGGAAGACAAATTCAGAAACAACAGTTGATGGACAAAATGCAGAACAATGTTGTGCATTCACCCCAGTACAGAGATCTGGGCCTAAATCCATCATTTTTTTTATCACCATGCAATTCCAGTTTGAACCCAGCCAAATGCAAATGAGTCTTGACCCTGTGCCTCATTGGAACAGTCCAGCCCGAACTGCCAAGCCAGGTCCTCCCTGGACCGGAAACAAGCATCCTAGAACCGGTTTCGGGTTTCATCCCTCTCCAGCCAGGATAGTTTGATTCCAGTGGCATGGAGATCACGGGACCCACGTCTGGGCATAACCTTCCCACTCTGAGTGACAAATGCAAAAACAACAGTTGATGGACAGAATGCAGAACAATGTCATACATTCACCCCAGTACAAAGATCTGGGCCTAAATCCATCTTTTTTTGTTCCCCATTCCAGTTTGAACCCAGCCATATGAAAATCAGTCTTGACCCTGTGCTTCATGGGAACAGTCCAGCCCGAACTGCCAAGCCAGGTCATCCCCGGACTGGAAACAACCATCATAGAACCGGTTTCGGGTTTTCATCCCTCTTCAGCCAGGATAGCTTGATTCAAGTGGCATGGAGAGCACAGGACCCACGTCTGGGCATACCCTTCCCACTCGGGGTGACAAATGCAAAAACAAAAGTTGATGGACAGAATGCAGAACAATGTCATACATTCACCCCAGTACAGAGATATGGGCCTAAATCCATCGTTTTTTTGCTCACTATGCCATTCCAGTTTGAACACAGCCATTTACAAACCAGTCTTGACCCTGTGCCTCATGGGAACAGTCCAGCTCGAACTGCCAAGCCAGGTCCTCCCTGGACTGGAAACAAGCATCATAGAACCGGTTTCGGGTTTTCATCCCTCTTCAGCCAGGATAGCTTGATTCCAGGGGCATGGAGATCACGGGACCCACATCTGGGCATACCCTTCCCACTCTGGGTGACAAATGCAAAAACAACAGTTGATGGACAGAATGCAGAACAATGTCATACATTCACCCCAGTACAGAGATCTGGGTCTAAATCCATTGTTTTATATCTCACCATGCCATTCCCCTTTGAACCCTGCCATGTGCAAATCAGTCTTGACCCTGTGCCTAATGGGAACAGTCCAGCCTGAACTGCCAAGCCAGGTCCTCCCCGGACTGGAAACAAGCATCCTAGGACGGGTTTCGGGGTTTCACCCCTCTTCAACCAGGATAGCTTGATTGCAGTGGCATGGAAAGCACGGTACCCACATCCGGGCATACCATTCCCACTCGGGGAGACAAATTCAGAAACAACAGTTGATGGACAGAATGCAGAACAATGTCGTGCATTCACCCCAGGACAGAGATCTGGGCCTAAATCCATCGTTTTTTTGATCACCATGCCATTCCAGTTTGAACCCATCCAAATGCAAATCAGTCTTGACCCTGTGCCTCATTGGAACAGTCCAGCCCGAACTGCAAAGCCAGGTCCTGCCTGGACAGGAAACAAGCATCCTAGAACCGGTTTCGGGTTTCATCCCTCTTCAGCCAGGATAGCTTGATTCAAGTGGCATGGAGAGCACAGAACCCACGTCTGGGCATACCCTTCCCGCTCGGGGTGACAAATGCAAAAACAAAAGTTGATGGACAGAATGCAGAACAATGTCATACATTCACCCCAGTACAGAGATATGGGCCTAAATCCATAGTTTTTTTGCTCACTATGCCATTCCAGTTTGAACCCAGCCATTTACAAACCAGTCTTGACCCCGTGCCTCATGGGAACAGTCCAGCTTGAACTGCCAAGCCAGGTCCTCCCTGGACTGGAAACAAGCATCATAGAACCGGTTTCGGGTTTTCATCCCTCTTCAGCCAGGATAGCTTGATTCCAGGGGCATGGAGATCGCGGGACACACGTCTGGGCATACCCTTCCCGCTCTGGGTGACAAATGCAAAAACAACAGTTGATGGACAGAATGCAGAACAATGTCATACATTTACCCCAGTATAGAGATCTGGGTCTAAATCCATCGTTTTATATCTCACCATGCCATTCCCCTTTGAACCCTGCCATGTGCAAATCAGTCTTGACCCTGTGCCTAATGGGAACAGTCCAGCCCAAACTGCCAAGCCAGGTCCTCCCCGGACTGGAAACAAGCATCCTAGGACCGTTTTCGGGGTTTCACCCCTCTTCAACCAGGATAGCTTGATTGCAGTGGCATGGAAAGCACGGTACCCACATCCGGGCATACCATTCCCACTCGGGGAGACAAATTCAGAAACAACAGTTGATGGACAGAATGCAGAACAAGGTCGTGCATTCACCCCAGTACAGAGATCTGGGCCTAAATCCATCGTTTTTTTAAATACCATGCCATTCCAGTTTGAACCCAGCCAAATGCAAATGAGTCTTGACCCTGTGCCTCATTGGAACAGTCCAGCCCGAACTGCCAAGCCAGGTCCTCCCTGGACCGGAAACAAGAATCCTAGGAACGGTTTCGGGTTTCATCCCTCTTCAGCCAGGATAGCTTGATTCCAGTGGCATGGAGATCACGGGACCCACGTCTGGGCACACCCTTCCAACTCTGAGTGACAAATGCAAAAACAACAGTTGATGGACAGAATGCAGAACAATGTCATACATTCACCCCAGTACAGAGATCTGGGACTAAATCTATCTTTTTTTGTTCACCATGCCATTCCAGTTTGAACCCAGCCATATGAAAATCAGTCTTGACCCTGTGCCTCATGGGAACAGTCCAGCCCGAAGTGCCAAGCCAGGTCCTCCCCGGACTGGAAACAACCATCATAGAACCGGTTTCGGGTTTTCATCCCTCTTCAGCCAGGATAGCTTGATTCCAGTGGCATGGAGATCACGGGACCCACGTCTGGGCATACCCTTCCCACTCGGGGTGACAAATGCAAAACAATAGTTGATGGACAGAATGCAGAACAATGACATACATTCACTCCAGTACAGAGATCTGGGCCTAAATCCATCTGTTTTTTGTTCACCATGCCATTCCAGTTTTAACCCAGCCATACGCAAATCAGTCTTGACCCTATACCTCATGGGAACAGTCCAGCCCGATCTGCGAAGCCAGGTCCTCCCTGGACTGGAAACAAGTATCATAGGACCGGTTTCGGGTTTTCATCCCTCTTCAGCCAGGATAGTTTGATTCCAGTGGCATGGAGAGCAAGGGACCTACGTCTGGGCATACCCGTCCCACTCGGGGTGACAAATGCAAAAACAACAGTTGATGGACAGAATGCAGAACAATGTCATACATTCACTCCAGTACAGACATCTGGGACTAAATCCATCATTTTTTTGCTCACCATGCCATTCCAGTTTGAACCCAGTCATATGCAAATCAGTCTTGACCCTGTGCCTCATGGGAACAGTCCAGCCCGAACTGCCAAGCCAGGTCCTCCCTAGACTGGAAACAAGCATCCTAAGACCGGTTTTGGGGTTTCAACCCTTTTCAGCCAGGATAGCTTGATTCCAGTGGCATGGAGAACACGGGACCAACGTCTGGGCATAACCTTCCCACTCGGGGTGGCAAATGCAAAAACAACAGTTGATGGACAGAATGCAGAACAATGTCATACATTCACCCCAGAACAGAGATCTGGGCCTAAGTCCATCGTTTTATTGCTCACCATGCCATTCCACTTTGAACACTGTCCTGTGCAAATCAGTCTTGACCCCGTGCCTCATGGGAACAGTCCAGCCCAAACTGCCAAGCCAGGTCCTTCCTGGACTGGAAACAAGCATCCTATAACCGGTTTCGGGGTTTCACGCCTCTTCAACCAGCATAGCTTGATTGCAGTGGCATGGAGAGCACGGCACCCATGTGTGGGCATATCCTTCACACTCGGGGAGACAAATGCAAAAACAACAGTCGATGGACAGAATGCAGAACAATGTCATACATTCACCCCAGAACAGAGATCTGGGCCTAAATCCATCGTTTTATTGCTCATCATGACATTCCACTTTGAACACTGTCCTGTGCAAATCAGTCTTGACCCCGTGCCTCATGGGAACAGTCCAGCCCGAACTGCCAAGCCAGGTCCTTCCCGGACTGGAAACAAGCATCCTATGACCGGTTTCGGGGTTTCACCCCTCTTCAACCAGGATAGCTTGATTGCAGTGGCATGGAAAGCACGGTACCCACATCCGGGCATACCCTTCTCACTCGGGGAGACAAAGTCAAAAACAACAGTTGATGGACAGAATGCAGAACAATGTCATACATTCACCCCAGTACAGAGATCTGTGCCTAAATCCATCGTTTTTTTGCTCATCATGCCATTCCAGTTTGAACCCAGTCAAATGCAAATCAGTCTTGACCCTGTGCCTCATTGGAACAGTCCAACCCAAACTGCCTTGCCAGGTCCTCCCTGGGCTGGAAACAAGCATCCTAGGACAGGTTTCGGGGTTTCACCCCTCTTCAGCCAGGATAGCTTGATTCCAGTGGCATGAAGAGCACGGGACCCTCATCTGGACATACCCTTCCCACTCGGGGTGACAAATGCAAAACAAAAGTTGATGGACAGAATGCAGAACAGTGACATACATTCACTCCAGTACAGAGATCTGGGCCTAAATCCATCTGTTTTTTGTTCACCATGCCATTCCAGTTTGAACCCAGCCATACGCAAATCAGTCTTGACCCTATACCTCATGGGAACAGTCCAGTCCGATCTGCCAAGCCAGGTCCTCCCTGGACTGGAAACAAGTATCATAGGACCGGTTTCGGGTTTTCATCCCTCTTCAGCCAGGATAGCTTGATTCCAGTGGCATGGAGTGCAAGGGACCTACGTCTGGGCATACCCGTCCCACTCGGGGTGACAAATGCAAAAACAACAGTTGATGGACAGAATGCAGAACAATGTCATACATTCACTCCAGTACAGAGATCTGGGACTAAATCCATTGTTTTATTGCTCACCATGCCATTCCACTTTGAACACTGTCCTGTGCAAATCAGTCTTGACCCCGTGCCTCATGGGAACAGTCCAGCCCGAACTGCCAAGCCAGGTCCTTCCCGGACTGGAAACAAGCATCCTATGACCGGTTTCGGGGTTTCACGCCTCTTCAACCAGCATAGCTTGATTGCAGTTGCATGGAGAGCACGGCACCCATGTCTGGGCATATCCTTCACACTAGGGGAGACAAATGCAAAAACAACAGTCGATGGACAGAATGCAGAACAATGTCATACATTCACCCCAGTACAGAGATCTGGGCCTAAATCCATCGTTTTTTTGGTCACCATGCCATTCCAGTTTGAACCCAGCAAAATGCAAATCAGTCTTGACCCTGTGCCTCATTGGAACAGTCCAGTCCGAACTGCCAAGCCAGGTCCTCCCTGGACCGGAAACAAGCATCCTAAGACCGGTTTCGGGGTTTCATCCCTCTTCAGCCAGGATAGCTTGATTCCAGTGGCATGGAGAGCACGGGACCCACGTCTGGACATACCCTTCCCACTCGGGGTGACAAATGCAAAAACAACAGCTGATGGACAGAATGCAGAACAATGTCATACATTCACCCCAGATCAGAGATCTGGACCTAAATCCATACTTTTTTTGCTCACCATGCCATTCCAGTTTGAACCCAGCCATATAAAAATCAGTCTTGATCCTGTGCCTCATGGGAACAGTCCAGCCCGAACTGCCAAACCAGGTCCTCCCTGGACTGGAAACAAGCATCATAGAACCGGTTTCGGGTTTTCATCCCTCTTCAGTCAGGATAGCTTTATTCCAGGGGAATGGAGATCAAGGGACCCACGTCTGGGCATACCCTTCCCACTCAGGGTGACAAATGGAAAAACAACAGTTGATGGACAGAATGCAGAACAATGTCAAACATTCACCCTAGTACAGAGATCTGGGCCTAAATCCATCGTTTTATTGCTCACCATGCCATTCCACTTTGAACCCAGCCATATGCAAATCAGCCTTGACTCTGTGCCTCATGGGAACAGTCTAGCCCGAACTGCCAAGCCAGGTCCTTCCTGGACTGGAAACAAGCATCCTAGGACCAGTTTCGGGGTTCACCCCTCTTCAACTAGGATAGCTTAATTGCAGTGGCATGGAGAGCACGTCACCCACGTCTGGGTATATCCTTCCCACTCGGGGAAACAAATGCAAAAACAACAGTTGATGGACAGAATGCAGAACAATGTCATACATTCACCCCAGTACAGAGATCTGGGCCTAAATCCATCGTTTTTTTGGTCACCATGCCATTCCAGTTTGAACCCAGCCTAATGCAAATCAGTCTTGACCCTGTGCCTCATTGGAACAGTCCAGCCCGAACTGCCAAGCCAGGTCCTCCCTGAACCGGAAACAAGGATCCTAGGACCCGTATTGGGGTTTCACCCCTCTTCAGCCAGGATAGCTTGATTCCAGTGGCATGGAGAGCACAGGACCCATGTCTGAGCATACCATTCCCACTCGTTGTGACAAATACAAAAACAATATTTGATGAAAAGAATGCAGAACAATGTCATACATTCACCCCAGTAGAGAGATCTGGGCCTAAATCCATCATCTTTTTGCTCACCATGCCATTCCAGTTTGAACCCAGCCAAATGCAAATCAGTCTTGACCCTGTGCCTCATTGGAACAGTCCAGTCCGAACTGCCAAGCCAGGTCCTCCCTGGACCGGAAGCAAGCATCCTAGGACCGGTTTCGGTGTTTCACCCCTCTTCAGCCAGGATAGCTTGATTCCAGTGGCATGGAGAGCACGGGACCCACGTCTGAGCATACCCTTCACACTCGTTGTGACAAATGCAAAAACAACAGTTGATGGACAGAATGCAGAACAATGTCATACATTTACCCCAGTATAGAGATCTGGGCCTAAATCCATAGTTTTTTTGCTCGCCATGCCATTCCAGTCTGATCCCAGCCATATGCAAATCAGTCTTGACCCTGTGCCACATGGGAACAGTCCAGCCTGAACTACCAAGCTAGTTGCTCCCTGGACTGGAAACAAGCATCCTAGTACCGGTTTCGGGGTTTCACCCCTCTTCTGCCAGGATAGCTTGATTCCAGTTGCACGGAGAGCACGGGACCCACGTCTGGGCATACCCTTCCCACTCAGGTTGACAAATGCAAAAACAAAAGTTGATGGACAGAATGCAGAACAATGTCATACATTCACCCCAGTACAGAGGTCTGGGCCTAAATCCATCAATGTTTTGCTCCCCATGCCATTCCAATTTGAACCCAGCCATAAGAAAATCAGTCTTGACCCTGTGCCTCGTGGGAACAGTCCAGCCCGAACAGCCAAGCCAGGGCGTCCCTGGACTGGAAACAAGCATCTTAGAACCGGTTTCAGGTTTTCATCCTTCTTCAGCTAGGATAGCTTGATTCCAGTGGCATGGTGTCAAACTACGCAACTCGACCTCCTCAGGAGCAGATGATCTTACCCCAAATCCTCTCCACCGAAACCAGCGACAGGTGAAGATAACTGTCTCAGGCTTCAGCAAGGGGGAAAGGGGAAATGGAAGACAAAACAAGAGAGAATGCTCGGCCACTACTTCTTCTTCAGAAAACACTTTTTGGAATCTTGGAGTTCCCTGCAAAATACAAGGGACAGTTATTTTACCCTGCTCTCTCACTCTAATTCGTATCTACATTACTCTTACTCTCTGTTTAATCTTGATTTTACCTGTTAATGACCAGAGACTAACTTCTCTCTAGAATATCTGTTTTGTCTGAGATATTGTGGTATTTGATTGACTGTTAGAATCTTCAATCTCTAAAGAAAAGTGTTCCTTCTTAATTTGGTAAGAGACATTACCATCACTTTTAAGTTCTTATGCTTTAAAATCTTTTGTGAGTGTGACAATATATCCTGCAATTCCTTCTGTCTTAATCTGCAATGAGTTGAATACCCAAGTCTCTGAATTGCAGTTATTCCTTTGCTACATGCAGCTCCTTTTACTCGATATGCTGAACAAAGGCAAGCAAAAATAAACAGTCTTACTTGAAAAAGTGGGAGTCGACTTCTCTTCACAGAAGTGGCTCCCTTGTTTGTGAAGCAAAACCCCTCCTACTTAAAACAATGCTTCAAGACGGTTCTCTGGAAATTGACGAGATTACTCTTTTGAAGAATTACCCACAAAGTCTGTCAGCAACGTTTGTTGCCTTTTTCTCTGTCGAGAGAATTTAACAACGAGTAAACAATTATCACCGAAAACAGCATGAAACAAGTTCTCTGTACTTCCCTTTACATGCGGGGCCAGATGCGCACTATACAATTATGAGAAATTCCTGACAAGGTGATGGAGCGCTGACGAAACGTTCCTCACAGAATTAGTCTTCAGTTGAAGTGCGTCGCGCGAAACTCGCGCAGACGCAATGGCAGCTCCGGAATTTCTTGAGGGAAAAACAACTAGACCACCAACCGCCACAGGAAGTGGTAGCGATCGAGTCACTCCCTTAATAAGCAGATTTGCTTAACTGGCGCAGTACAGTACATAGGGAAAATCTCCAACAAGGATGAAGACTTCCTTTAATGCAACGGTATTTAACCCAAGGCCGCCTTAGTGGTGGGGAGAGAGCTCCTCTTAAACAATTACTGACATCAGATAAAGGGTTCCTGACAGTACCCCCCACCAAAGAGCTTCCTCCCATCCGAGGTTTAGATGGATTAGCTTTGTGAAATTCTCGCACAAGTTTTGGAGCATGCACATTAGAAAAAGGCTCCCAAGATCGTTCTTCTGGGCCACAATTCTTCCAGTCAATCAAATAGTACAATTTGTCTATTCTGATTGTTGAGTCTAAAATCCCATGTACCTCAAACTCTTCTGCAGTATTTACTAAGATGGGCGTGGGTGGTGAGTGTAATCTAATATTGGGAGGATTCTTTTTAAGCAATGAAACATGGAATGTTGGATGAATCTTTAAGTATGAGGGAAGATGGAGTTTAACTGTTACTGGATTTATCATCTTGTTCACCTAAATGGACCAATGTAACGAGGTTGGAACTTGCGATTCTCTTTCAATTTCCGATTTTTTGTAGAAAGCCACACCCTATCACCTGAGTTAAAGATAGGATTAATTTGTCTCTTTTTATCAGCTTGGAATTTGTAAGAATTCTTTGCCTTAATCGTATTTTCTTTGGCTTGTGTTAAGGTACTCTGCACCTCTCTAACCAGCTCTTCCACTGCAGGCACTGAAACCTCTTCTTTTCCTAAAATCAAACTTGGGTGCCGACCATTTTTTAAGTAAAAGGGGGAGTAGCCAATGGATGAATGCTTAGCATTATTATAAGCAAATTCTGCTGCCCAAACTAATTCTGACCAATCCACTTTTTGTCCCAATAAATACAACCGGAGGTACTGTTCTAGATCTTGGTTGACCCTCTCAGTCTATCCATTTGTCTCAGGATGGAAACTAGTAGAATAACGAGCATCTATCCCTAATCTTTTGGTGAAAGCCTTCCAAAAATGCGAGACAAATTGAGACCCTCGATCTGAAATCAAAATCTTTGGAATTCCATGTAATCTAACTATGTGTTGAGAAAACAATTGAGGTAATTGTGGAGCTTGAGGAATCTTTTTTAAGGGAACAAAGTGTGCCATCTTAGTAAAGGTGTCGACCATACCTAGGATTGTGTTAAATCCCTGGCTGGGGGGAAGATCAACAATCAGACCCATTGAGACCGTATGCCAAGGATGGGAGGGTGTTGGCATTGGCATTAACAAACCTTGTGGGGCTTGGTGATCTGATTTCCCTTTTAAACACCATTCACAAGTGGAGACATACTGCACCTGCTGCCTAAGTCCCGGGCACCAAAAATTTCTTTCCACCAAATCTATAGTCTTTTGTGCACCTTTATGTCCAGCTAAGATGTCATCATGGCAAGATTTCATGGCCTTTTCTTGGAGCTCCTTTGTTGGAAGATACAATTGATTCTCATAGTAGGGAAGGCCATTCTTGAGTTGTCTCCCCTCAGCATCTTGGACCCATTGGCTAATTTCTTGGTCTGTCATTTTGTTCTTTACTTCTGTTGGAAAGTCTAGGTTACTTATAGTTGAAACAATCTTTTCTTCTGGAATTATAGCCTGCGCTTCTGTCTTAGAATCCGAGGAATTGGAATTTATCCAAGACAATGCGTCTGCCTTGGTGTTACTTGAGCCAGGTCGAAAGGTTATTACAAAATCGAAATCTGCAAAGAACAATGACCAACGCAATTGTCTTGCAGTGAGGGTCCGAGCTGATTTGAGAAATTGTAAATTTCGGTGGTCTGTGAATACTGTGACCTTGTGTCTTGCTCCCATCAGATAATGTCGCCACTCCAGAAACGCACTTTTCACCGCTAACAGCTCTTTATCTGCAATGGAGTAGTTACATTCTGGAGGAGTCAATTTTCTTGAGTAATAGGCCACTGGATGAAATTGACCTGTATCTTTGTGGTGTTGAGAAAGAATGGCGCCGATAGCCACATCTGATGCATCGGCCTCGACATAAAAAGGCTCTTCCGTTCTAGGATGCAACAAAATGGGGGCCTGCGTAAAGGTTCTTTTTAAGAGTTGAAATGCCTCTTCCGCAACATTGTTCCAAACAAATTTGACCCCTTTCTTGAGAAGACTAGTGATTGGACTCACCTTGTGAGAAAAGTCTGGGATAAACCTTCGGTAGAAATTAGAAAATCCAATGAAGCTCTGAACTTCTTTTACGCTTCTAGGGGAAGGCCATTCTTGAACCGCTCTAACCTTGGCCCTATCCATACTAACTCCTTCCGGTGATAGCACAAATCCCAGAAACTCAACTTTTTCCACATGAAAAGCACATTTTTCCAGCTTGACGTAGAGCTGATTCTCCAACAGTTTTGACAATACAGATCGGACATGAGAAACGTGCTCTTCCACACTTTCGGAGAAAATCAAAATATCATCAATATAAACTACTGCAATTCTGTCAAGAAATTCTCCAAGAACATCATTTACAAAATGCTGGAATGCAGCCGGAGCATTGCACAACCCGTATGGCATTACTTGGTATTCAAACAAACCATAACGGGTTCTGAACGCGGTTTTCCATTCATGTCCAGGAGCTACCCGAATCAAATGATATGCTCCACGCAGGTCAGCTTAGTATAGATCTTAGCGTCTTTAACCTGGTCCAGTAAGACTGAAATTAAAGGAAGAGGGTGATGGTTTTTGATTGTTACTTGATTGAGGGCTCTAAAGTCAATACAAGAGCGGAGATCTCCATCCTTCTTTGGTACGAAAAATAAAGGAGAGGAAACTGGGGATTGGGAGGGGCGTATAAAACCATTAGCCAGATGTTGGTCCAAGTAAGTCTTGAGATATTTATTTTTAGTTTCTGTGAGAGCATAAATTTGACTGCAAGGCAGAATAGCTCCAGGCTCTATCTCAATTTTGCAGTCTTATGGGCAATGAGGAGGAAGCCTCTCGGCTTCCTTTTTGTCAAAGACTGAGGATAAGTTCTGATACTCCATAGGAATTTCCTTAGTCTCTAAGGTACAGATCTCAATGGGATATTGAGCCAAACTCCTCGAAGGGGATTCCCCACTTAATTTTGGTTGTTTTCCGAAACAGTTTTCCTTGCAGAATGAAGAATCCATTACCACAGATCTCTTATTCCAATCGATGTGCGGATTGTGTTCAGTTAACCATGGGAGACCTAGGATTAATTGAAACTGAGGCGCATCAATTAAGTTAAACGTGATGAACTCAGTGTGGCCATTCAAACCAGTTAACTCGACTGTCTCAGTTTCATCTGTTATGGGTCCTGAAGATAAATTGGTGCCATCTACTGGTCTGACTGCTTCCGCGAATCTCTTGTCTACAAATCTAATTCCAATTTGCCGGGCACACTTGATGTCACAAAAGTTTCCCGTAGCTCCTGAATCAATCATTACACAAACTCCATGAACTTCTACCTCACGAAATTTCACAGTGAATGAGACCACCAAGTGAGGAGCTGCTGATTGCAAGGTGTTGGCGATTTTTTGAGAGACTGGAACTGACTTTGGTTCTGCTTCCACCCGTTCAGTTCCGTCTACGGGTGAAGCCGACCTTTTAACGGCTGCAATGTTTTGGGTTTCTTTGGGCACTCTTTTACAAAGTGACCAGATAATCCACAATATAAGCACAAATGTTCCATCCTTCGACGTTCTTTTTCCTCCTTTGTCAAGGGTCCTCGAACAGAACCTATTTGCATTGGCTCTTCTGAAGTCAACTTCTCAGACGTCTTATGCCCCTCTGATCTGATTCTATCAAAACGAGGAGGTGGCAATCTAAAATCCTTCTTCTTCTCATTGCGACGTTCTCCTAACCGATGATCAATCTGTAAAACTAAGTCAATAAGCTCTGACAACTCAGTCGGTCTGTGTAGGATTTGTGCCAATGCATCTTTCAATTCGTCTTTTAATCCTCTGTAGAAGATTGCGCCTCTTTTTTCTTCTGGCCAATTTGTTTCGACGATCAATTTGTTGAAATGAGCCAAATATCCAACTAAATCACAATTTCCTTGCTTGAGTTCTAGAAGCTCATTATCTACTGCTTGGGAAGCGGAACGACGATTACATATCCGTGCAAATTCTACCTTAAAATCTCCAAAATTGAAAAATACCGGATCATTTCTAGTTACCAGGGACATAGACCATGCAGCAGCATCTCCAGTTAGGTACGACAGTATAAACGCCATCTTGGACTGATCCTCAGCAAAAATCACTGGCCTACACAGGAAGTGCAAAGAGCACTGGGTTAAAAATATTTGCGCCTTTTCAGTGTCCCCTCCATATCTTTCTGGGGGGGCCAATGGGATGGTTGGGGAAATGGCATGAATGACCTGAGTGGAAATATCTGAAGGGGAGGGGTCTTCAGAATAACCATGGATTCCCCTAAAAAGCGAACCTGAGGCTACATAATCATCTAACTTCTGTCGGGTTTGAAGGGACTCTTGACTCGATCTTCTAACCTCCTCTCGCAAAGATCTATTTTCCTCCAAGGTATTATCTAACTGTTTCTGCATATTCTCTAGTATGGAGGTTAGAGCCTTTAAATCAATGTTCACTGTCATGCTGCCCAGGAGGAGGTCTAATTTCCTCAATTAAGAGGTAGGCACTTCAATCTGTCAAACTATGCAACTCGACCTCCTCAGGAGCAGATGATCTTACCCCAAATCCTCTCCACCGAAACCAGTGACAGGTGGAGACAACTGTCTCAGGCTATAGCAAGGGGGAAAGGGGAAGTGGAAGACAAAACAAAAGAAACTGCTCGGCCACTACTTCTTCTTCAGAAAACTCTTTTTGGAATCTTGGAGTTCCCTGCAAAATACAAGGGACAGTTATTTTACCCTGCTCTCCCACTCTAATTCTTATCTACATTGCTCTTACTCTCTGTTTAATCTTGATATTACCTGTTAATGACCAGAGACTAGCTTCTCTCTAGAATATCTGTTTTGTCTGAGATATTGTGGTATTTGATTGACTGTTAGAATCTTCAATCTCTAAAGAAAAGTGTTCCTTCTTAATTTGGTAAGAGACGTTACCATCACTTTTAAGTTCTTATGATTTAAACTCTTTTGTGAGTGTGACAATATATCCTGCAATTCCTTCTGTCTTAATCTGCAATGAGTTGAATACCCAAGTCTCTGAATTGCAGTTTTTCCTTTGCTACACTGCAGCTCCTTTTACTCGATATGCTGAACAAAGGCAAGCAAAAATAAACAGTCTTACTTGAAAAAGTGGGAGTCGACTTCTCTTCACAGAAGTGGCTCCCTTGTTTGTGAAGCAAAACACCTCCTACTCAAAACAATGCTTCAAGACGGTTCTCTGGAAATTGACGAGATTACTCTTTTGAAGAATTACCCACAAAGTCTGTCAGCAACGTTTGTTGCCTTTTTCTCTGTCGAGAGAATTTAACAACGAGTAAACAATTATCACCGAAAACAGCATGAAACAAGTTCTCTGTACTTCCCTTTACATGCGGGGCCAGATGCGCACTATACAATTATGAGAAATTCCTGACAAGGTGATGGAGCGCTGACGAAACGTTCCTCACAGAATTAGTCTTCAGTTGAAGTGCGTCGCGCGAAACTCGCGCAGACGCAATGGCAGCTCTGGAATTTCTTGAGGGAAAAACAACTAGACCGCCAACCGCCACAGGAAGTGGTAGCGATCGAGTCACTCCCTTAATAAGCAGATTTGCATAACTGGCGCAGTACAGTACATAGGGAAGATCTCCAACAAGGATGAAGTCTTCCTTTAATGCAACGGTATTTAACCCAAGGCAGCCTTAGTGTTGGGGAGAGAGCTCATCTCAAACAATTACTGACATCAGATAAAGGGTTCCTGACACATGGAGAGAACGGGACCCACGTCTGGGCATACCCTTCCCACTCAGGGTGACAAATGCAAAAACAACAGTTGGTGGACAGAATGCAGAACAATGTCATACATTCAACCCAGTACAGAGATCTGGGCCTAAATCCATCGTTGTATTGCTCAAAATGCCATTCCAGTTTGAACCCAGCCATATGCAAATCAGTCTTGACCCTGTGCCTCCTGGGAACAGTCCAGCCCGAACTGCCAAGCCAGGTCCTCCCGGACTGGAAACAAGCATCCTAGGACCGGTTTCGGGGTTTCACCCCTCTTCATCCAGGATAGCTTGATTCCAGTGGCATGGAGAGCACGGGACCCACGTCTGAGCATACCCTCCCCACTTGTTGTGACAAATGCAAAAACAACAGTTGATGGACAGAATGCAGAACAATGTCATACATTCATCCCAGTACAGAGATTTGGGCTTAAATCCATCGTTTTTTTGCTCACCATGCCATTCCAGTTTGAACCCAGCCCTATGCAAATCAGTCTTGACCCAGTGCCTCATGGCAACAGTCCAGCCCGAACTGCCAAGCCAGGTCCACCCTGGACTGGAAACAAGCATCCTAGGACCGGTTTCGGGGTTTCACCCGTCTTCAGCCAGGATAGCTTGATTGCAGTGGCATGGAGAGCACGGGTCCAACGTCTGGGCATACCCTTCCCACTCGGGGTGACAAATGCAAAAACAAAAGTTGATGGACAGAATGCAGAACAGTGACATACATTCACCCCAGTACAGAGATCTGGGCCTAAATCCATCTTTTTTTGTTCACCATGCCATTCCAGTTTGAACCCAGCCATACGCAAATCAGTCTTGACCCTGTGCCTCATGGGAACAGTCCAGCCCGAACTGCCAAGCCAGGTCCTCCCTGGACTGGAAACAAGCATCCTAAGACCGGTTTTGGGGTTTCATCCCTCTTCAGCCAGGATAGCTTGATTCCAGTGGCATGGAGAGCACGGACCCCACGTCTGAGCATACCCTTCCCACTCGGGGTGACAAATGGAAAAACAACAGTTGATGGACAGAATGCAGAACAATGTCATACATTCACCCCAGTACAGAGATCTGGGCCTAAATCCATCATTTTTTTACTTACCATGCCATTTCAGTTCGATCACAGCCATGTGCAAATCAGTCTTGACCCTTTGCTTCATGGGAACACTCCAGCCCGAACTGCCAAGCCAGGTCCTCCCTGGACTGGAAACAGCATCATAGGACCGGTTTCGGGTTTTTATCCCTCTTCATCCAGGATAGCTTGATTCCAGTGGCATGGAGAGCACGGAACCTACGTCTGGGCATACCCTTCCCACTAGGGGTGAAAAATGCAAAAACAACACTTGATGGACAGAATGCAGAACAATGTCATACATTCACCCCTGAACAGAGATCTGGGCCTAAATCCATCATTTTTTTACTCACCATGCCATTCTAGTTTGAACCCAGCCATATGAAAATCAGTCTTGACCCAGTGCCTCATGGGAACAGTCCAGCCCGAACTGCCAAGCCAGGTCCACCCTGGACTGGAAACAAGCATCCTAGGACCGGTTTCGGGGTTTCACCCGTCTTCAGCCAGGATAGCTTGATTGCAGTGGCATGGAGAGCACGGGTCCAACGTCTGGGCATACCCTTCCCACTCGGGGTGACAAATGGAAAAACAACAGTTGATGGACAGAATGCAGAACAATGTCATACATTCACCCCAGTACAGAGATCTGGGCCTAAATCCATTATTTTTTTACTTACCATGCCATTTCAGTTCGATCACAGCCATATGCAAATCAGTCTTGACCCTTTGCTTCATGGGAACACTCCAGCCCGAACTGCCAAGCCAGGTTCTCCTTGGACTGGAAACAAGCATCCTAGGGCCGGTTTCGGGGTTTCACCCCTCTTCTGCCAGGATAGCTTGATTCCAGTGGCATGGAAAGCACGGGACCCACGTCTGGACATTCCCTTCCCACACGGGGTGACAAATGGAACAACAAAAGTTGATGGACAGAATGCAGAACAATGTCATACCTTCACCCCAGTACAGAGATCTGGGCCAAAATCCATCCTTTTTTTGCTCACCACGCCATTCCAGTTTAAACCCAGTCAAATGCAAATCAGTCTTGACCCTGTGCCTCATTGGAACAGTCTAGCCCGAACTGCCAAGCCAGGTCCTCCCTGGACTGGAAACAAGCATCCTAGGACCGGTTTCGGGGTTTTACCCCTCTTCAGCAAGGATAGCTTCATTCCAGTGGCATGGAGAGCATGGGACCCACTTCTGAGCAAACCCTCCCACTCGGGGTGACAAATGTAAAAACAACAGTTGATGGACAGAATGCAGAACAATGTCATACATTCACCCCAGTACAGAGAACTAAGCCTAAATCCATTGTTTTGTTGCTCACCATGCCATTCCAGTTTGAACCCAGCCATATGCAAAACAGTCTTGACCCTGTGCCTCATGGGAACAGTCCAGCCCAATCTGCCAAGCCAGGTCCTCCCTGGGCTGGAAATCAGCATCCTAGGACAGGTTTCGGGGTTTCACCCCTCTTCAGCCAGGATAGCTTGATTCCAGTGGCATGCAGAGCACTGGACCCACGTCTGGACATACGCTTCCCACTCGGGTGACAAATGCAAAAACAAAAGTTGATGGACAGAATGCAGAACAGTGACATACATTCACTCCAGTACAGAGATCTGGGCCTGAATCCATCTTTTTTTGTTCACAATGCCATTCCAGTTTGAACCCAACCATACGCATATCAGTCTTGACCCTGTGCCTCATGGGAACAGTCCAGCCCGAACTGCCAAGCCAGGTCTTCCCTGGACTGGAAACAAGCATCATAGGACCGGTTTCGGGTTTTCATCCCTCTTCATCCAGGATAGCTTGATTCCAGTGGCATGGAGAGCAAGGGACCCACATCTGGGCATACCCGTCCCACTCGGGGTGACAAATGCAAAAACAACAGTTGATGGACAGAATGCAGAACAATGTCATACATTCACCACAGTACAGAGATCAGGGCCAAAATCCATCGTTTTTTGGCTCACCATGCCATTCCAGTTTGAACCCAGTCATATGCAAATCAGTCTTGACCCTGTGCCTTATGGAAACAGTCCAGCCCGAACTGCCAAGCCATGTCCTCCCTGGACTGGAAACAAGCATCCTAAGACCGGTTTCGGGGTTTTACCCCTCTTCAGCCAGGATAGCTTGATTCCAGTGGCATGGAGAGCACGGAACCTACGTCTGGGCATACCCTTCCCACTAGGGGTGACAAATGCAAAAACAACAGTTGATGGACAGAATGCAGAACAATATCATACATTCACCCCTGAACAGAGATCTGGGCGTAAATCCATCATTTTTTTACTCACCATGCCATTCCAGTTTGAACCCAGCCATATGAAAATCAGTCTTGACCCTGTGCCTCATGGGAACAGTCCAGCCCGAACTGCCAAGCAAGGTCCTCCCTGGACTGGAAACAAGCATCATAGAACCGGTTTCGGGTTTTCATCCCTCTTCAGCCACAATAGCTTGGTTCCAGGGGCATGGAGAGCACGGGACCCACGTCTGGGCATACCTTTCCCACTCAGGGTGACAAATGGAAAAACAACAGTTGATGGACAGAATGCAGAACAATGTCAAACATTCACCCTAGTACAGAGATCTGGGCCTAAATCCATCGTTTTATTGCTCACCATGCCATTCCACTTTCAACCCAGCCATATGCAAATCAGTCTTGGCCCTATGCCTCATGGGAACAGTCCAGCCCGAACTGCCAAGCCAGGTCCTCCCGGGACTGGAAACAAGCACACTAGAACCGGTTTCAGGGTTTCACCCCTCTTCAACCAGGATAGCTTGATTGTAGTGGCATGGAGAGCATGGCTCCCACATCTGGGCATACCCTTCCCACTCGGGGAGACAAATGCAAAAACAACAGTTGATGGACAGAATGCAGAACAATGTCATACATTCACCCCAGTACAGAGATCTGGGCCTAAATCCATCGTTTTTTTGCTCATCATGCCATTCCAGTTTGAACCCAGCCAAATGCAAATCAGTCTTGACCCTGTGCCTCATTGGAACAGTCCAGCTCGAACTGCCAAGCCAGGTCCTCCCTGGACCGGAAATAAGCATCCTAGGACCGGTTTCGGGGTTTCACCCCTCTTCAGCCAGGATAGATTGATTTCAGTGGCATGGAGAGCACGGGACCCACATCTGAGCATACCCTTCCCACTCGTTGTGACAAATGCAAAAACAACAGTTGATGGACAGAATGCAGAACAATGTCATACATTCACCCCAGTAGAGAGATCTGTGCCTAAATCCATCGTTTTTTTGCTCACCATGCCATTCCAGTTTGAACCCAGCCAAATGCAAATCAGTCTTGACCCTGTGCCTCATTGTGACAGTCCAGACCGAACTGCCAAGCCAGTTCCTCCCTGGACTGGAAACAAGCATCCTAGGACCGGTTTCGGGGTTTCACCTCTCTTCAGCCAGGATAGCTTGATTCCAGTGGCATGGAGAGCACGGGACCCACGTCTGAGCATACCCTTCACACTCGTTGTGACAAATGCAAAAACAACAGTTGATGGACAGAATGCAAAACAATGTCATACATTCACCCCAGAACAGAGATATGGGCCTAAATCCATTGTTTTATTGCTCACCATGCGATTTCTCTTTCAACCCAGCCATATGCAAATCACTCTTGACCCTGTGCCTCATGGGAACAGTCCAGCCCGAACTGCCAAGCCAGGTCCTCCCTGGACCGGAAACAAGCATCATAAAACCGGTTTCGGGTTTTCATCCCTCTTCAGCTAGGATAGCTTGATTCAAGTGGCGTGGAGAGCACAGGACCTACGTCTGGGCATACCCTTCCCACTGGGGGTGACAAATGCAAAAACAACAGTTGATGGACAGAATGCAGAACAATATCATACATTCACCCGAGTACAGAGATCTGGGCCTAAATCTATCGTTTTTTTGCTCACCATGCCATTCCAGTTTGAACCCAGCCAAATGCAAATCAGTCTTGACCATGTGCCTCATTGGAACAGTCCAACCCGAACTGCCAAGAAAGGTCCTCCCTGGACCGGAAACAAGCATCCTAGGACCGGTTTCAGGGTTTCACCCCTCTTCAGCCAGAATAGCTTGATTCCAGTGGCATGGAGAGCACGGGACCCACGTCTGAGCATACCCTTCCCACTCGTTATGACAAATGCAAAAACAACAGTTGATGGACAGAATGCAGAACAATGTCATACATTCACCCCAGTAGAGAGATCTGTGCCTAAATCCATCGTTTTTTTGCTCACCATGCCATTCCAGTTTGAACCCAGCCAAATGCAAATCAGTCTTGACCCTGTGCCTCATTGGAACAGTCCAGCCCGAACTGCCAAGCCAGTTCCTCCCTGGACTGGAAACAAGCATCCTAGGACCGGTTTCCGGGTTGCACCTCTCTTCAGCCAGGATAGCTTGATTTCAGTGGCATGGAGAGCACGGGACCCACGTCTGAGCATACCCTTCACACTCGTTGTGACAAATGCAAAAACAACAGTTGATGGACAGAATGCAAAACAATGTCATACATTCACCCCAGAACAGAGATCTTGGCCTAAATCCATCATTTTTTTGCTCACCATGCCATTCCAGTTTGAACCCCTCCATATGAAAATCAGTCTTGACCCTGTGCCTCATGGGAACAGTCCAGCCCGAACTGCCAAGCAAGGTCCTCCCTGGACTGGAAACAAGCATCCTAGGACCGGTTTCGGGGTTTCACCCGTCTTCAGCCAAGATAGCTTGATTGCAGAGGCATGGAGAGCACGGGTCCCTCGTCTGGACATACCCTTCCCACTCGGGGTGACAAATGCAAAAACAAAAGTTGATGGACAGAATGCAGAACAGTGACATACATTCACCCCAGTACAGAGATCTGGGCCTAAATCCATCTTTTTTTGTTCACCATGCCATTCCAGTGTGAACCCAGCCATATGCAAATCAGTCTTGACCCTGTGCCTCATGGGAACAGTCCAGCCCGAACTGCCAAGCCAGGTCCTCCCTGGACTGGAAACAAGCATCCTAAGACCGGTTTTGGGGTTTCATCCCTCTTCAGCCAGGATAGCTTGATTCCAGTGGCATGGAGAGCACGGACCCCACGTCTGGGCATACCCTACCCACTCGGGGTGACAAATGGAAAAACAACAGTTGATGGACAGAATGCAGAACAATGTCATACATTCACCCCAGGACACAGATCTGGGCATAAATCCATAGTTTTTTTACTTACCATGCCATTCCAGTTCGATCACAGCCATATGCAAATCAGTCTTGACCCTTTGCTTCATGGGAACACTCCAGCCCGAACTGCCAAGCCAGGTTCTCCTTGGACTGGAAACAAGCATCCTAGGGCCGGTTTCGGGGTTTCACCCCTCTTCTGCCAGGATAGCTTGATTCCAGTGGCATGGAAAGCACAGGACCCACGTCTGGACATACCCTTCCCACACGGG
This sequence comes from Triturus cristatus, assembly GCF_964204655.1. Classification (NCBI taxonomy): domain Eukaryota; kingdom Metazoa; phylum Chordata; class Amphibia; order Caudata; family Salamandridae; genus Triturus; species Triturus cristatus. The sequence continues at coordinate 877,225,230 of NC_140579.1, forward strand.
GTGACAAATGGAACAACAAAAGTTGATGAACAGAATGCAGAACGATGTCATACATTCACCCCAGTACAGAGATCTGAGCCTAAATCCATCGTTTTCTTGCTTACCATGCTATTCCAGTTTGATCCAAGCCATATGCAAATAAGTCTTGACCCTGTGCCTCATTGGAACAGTCCAGCCCGAACTGCCAAGCCAGGTCCTCCCTGGACCAGAAACAAGCATCCTAGGACCGGTTTTGGAGTTTCACCCGTCTTCAGCCAGGATAGCTTGATTCCAGTGGCATGGAGAGCACGGGACCCACATCTGAGCAGACCCTTCACACTCGTTGTGACGAATGCAAAAACAACAGTTGATGGTCAGAATGTAGAACAATGTCATACATTCACCCCAGTACAGAGATCTGGGCCTAAATCCATTGTTATTTTGCTCACCATGCCATTCCAGTTTGATACCAGCCATATGCAAATCAGTCTTGACCCTGTGCCTCATGGGAACAGTCCAGCCCGAACTGCCAAGATAGTTCCTCACTGGATTGGAAACAAGCATCCTAGGACCGGTTTTGGGGTTTCACCCCTTTTCAGCCAGGATAACTTGATTCCAGTGGCATGAAGAGCACAGAACATACGTCTGGGCATACCCTTCCCACTCGGGGTGAGATATGCAAAAACAACAGTTGATGGACAGAATGCAGAACAATGTCATACATTCACTCCAGTACAGAGATCTGGGCCTAAATCAATCGTTTTTTTTGCTCACCATGCCATTCCAGTTTGAACCCAGCCAAATGCAAATCAGTCTTGACCCTGTGCCTCATGGGAACAGTCCAGCCCGAACTGCCAAGCTAGGTCCTCCCCGGACTGGAAACAAGCATCCTAGGACCGGTTTCGGGGTTTCACCCCTCTTCAACCTGGATAGCTTGATTGCAGTGGCATGGAGAGAACGAGACCCACGTCTGGGCATGCCCTTCCCACTCGGGGAGACAAATGCAAAAACAACAGTTGATGGACAGTATGCAGATCAATGTCATCCATTCGCCCCAGTACAGAGATCTGGGCCTAAATCCATCGATTTTTTGCTCACCATGCCATTCCAGTTTGAACCCAGCCAAATGCAAATCAGTCTTGACCCTGTGCCTCATTGGAACAGTCCAGCCCGAACTGCCAAGCCAGGTCCTCCGTGGACCGGAAACAAGCATCCTAGGACCGGTTTCGGGATTTCACCCGTCTTCAGCCAGGATAGCTTGATTCCAGTGGCATGGAGAGCACGGGACCCATGTCTGAGCATCCCTTCCCACTCGTTGTGACAAATGCAAAAACAACAGTTGATGGACAGAATGCAGAACAATGTCATACATTTACCCCAGTAGAGAGATCTGGGCCTAAATCCATCGTTTTTTTGCTCACCATGCCATTCCAGTTTGAACCCAGCCAAATGCAAATCTGTCTTGACCCTGTGCCTCATTGGAACAGTCCAACCCGAACTGCCAAGCCAGGTCCTCCCTGGACAGGAAACAAGCATCCCAGGACCGGTTACGGGGTTTCACCCCTCTTCAGCCAGGATAGCTTGATTCCAGTGGCATGGAGAGCACGGGACCCACGTCTGAGCATACCCGTCGCACTCGTTGTGACAAATGCAAAAACAACAGTTGATGGACAGAATGCAGAACAATGTCATACATTCACCTCAGTACAGATATCTGGGCCTAAATCCATTGTTTTTTTGCTCACCATGCCATTCCAGTTTGATCCCGGCCATATGCAAATCAGTCTTGACCCTGTGCCTCATGGGAACAGGCCAGCCCGAACTGCCAAGCTTGTTCCTCCCTGCACTGGAAACAAGCATCCTAGGACCGGTTTCGGAGTTTCACCCCTTTTCAGCCAGGATACCTTGATTCCAGTGGCATGGAGAGCACAGGACCTAGGTCTGGGCATACCCTTCACACTCGTTGTGACAAATGCAAAAACAACAGTTGATATACAGAATGCAGAACAATGTCATACATTCACCCCAGTACAGAGATCTGAGCCTAAATCCATTGTTTTTTTGCTCACAATGCCATTCCAGTTTGAACCCAGCCCTAAGCAAATCAGGCTTGACCCTGTGCCTCATGGGAACAGTCCTGCCCGAACTGCCAAGCCAGGTCCTCCATGGACTGGAAGCAAGCATCCTAAGACCGGTTTTGGGGTTTCACCCTCTTCAACCAGGATAGCTTGATTGCAGTGGCATGGAGAGCACAGCACCCACGTCTGGGCATATCCTTCCCACTCGGGGAGAAAAATGCAAAAACAACACTTGATGGACAGAATGCAGAACAATGTCATACATTCACCCCAGTACAGAGATCTGGGCCTAAATCCAACATGTTTTTTGCTCACCATGCCATTCCAGTTTGAACCCAGCCAAATGCAAATCAGTCATGATCCTGTGCCTCATTGGAACAGTCCAGCCCGAACTACCAAGCCAGGTCCTCCCTGGACCGGAAACAAGCATCCTAGGACCGGTTTCAAGGTTTCACCCCTCTTCAGCCAGGATAGCTTGATTCCAGTGGCATGGAGAGCACGGGACCCACGTCTGAGCATACCCTTCACACTCGTTGTGACAAACGCAAAAACAACAGTTGATGGACAGAATGCAGAACGATGTCATACTTTCACCCCAGTACAGAGATCTGGGCCTAAATCCATAGTTATTTTGCTCACCGTGCCATTCCAGTTTGATCCCAGCCATATTTAAATCTGTCTTGACCCTGTGCCTCATGGGAACAGTCCAGCCCAAACTGCCAAGCTAGTTCCTCCCTGGACTGGAAACAAGCATCCTAGGACCGGTTTCAGAGTTTCACCCCTTTTCAGCCAGGATAGTTTGATTCCAGTGGCATGGAGAGCACAGGACCTACGTCAGGGCATACCCTTCCCACTCGGGGTGAGAATTACAAAAACAACAGTTGATGGACAGAATGCAGAACGATGTCATACATTCACCCCAGAACAGAGATCTTGGCCTAAATCCATCATTTTTTTGCTCACCATGCCATTCCAGTTTGAACCCCTCCATATGAAAATCAGTCTTGACCCTGTGACTCATGGGAACAGTCCAGCCCGAACTGCCAAGCAAGGTCCTCCCTGGACTGGAAACAAGCATCCTAGGACCGGTTTCGGGGTTTCACCCGTCTTCAGCCAAGATAGCTTGATTGCAGAGGCATGCAGAGCACGGGTCCCTCGTCTGGACATACCCTTCCCACTCGGGGTGACAAATGCAAAAACAAAAGTTGATGGACAGAATGCAGAACAGTGACATACATTCACCCCAGTACAGAGATCTGGGCCTAAATCCATCTTTTTTTGTTCACCATGCCATTCCAGTTTGAACCCAGCCATATGCAAATCAGTCTTGACCCTGTGCCTCATGGGAACAGTCCAGCCCGAACTGCCAAGCCAGGTCCTCCCTGGACTGGAAACAAGCATCCTAAGACCGGTTTTGGGGTTTCATCCCTCTTCAGCCAGGATAGCTTGATTCCAGTGGCATGGAGAGCACGGACCCCACGTCTGGGCATACCCTACCCACTCGGGGTGACAAATGGAAAAACAACAGTTGATGGACAGAATGCAGAACAATGTCATACATTCACCCCAGTACAGAGATCTGGGCATAAATCCATTGTTTTTTTGCTTACCATGCTATTCCAGTTTGATCGCAGCCATATGCAAATAACTCTTGACCCTGTGCCTCATGGGAACAGTCCAGCCCGAACTGCCAAGCCAGGTTCTCCCCGGACTGGAAACAAGCATCCTAGGACCAGTTTCGGGGTTTCACCCCTCTTCAGTCAGGATAGCTTGATTCCAGTGGCATGGAGAGCACAGGACCCACGTCTGGGCATTCCCTTTCCACTCGGGGTGACAAATGAAAAAACAACAGTTGATGGACAGAATACAGAAAAATGTCATACATTCACCCCAGTAGAGAGATCTGAGCCTAAATCCATCGTTTTTTTGCTTACCATGCTATTCCAGTTTGATCCCAGCCATATGCAATTAAGTCTTTACCCTGTGCCTCATGGGAACAGTCGAGCCCGAACTGCCAAGCCAGGTCCTCTCTGAACTGGAAACAAGCATCCTAGGACCAGTTTCGGGGTATCACCCCTCTTCAGTCAGGATAGCTTGATTCCAGTGGAATGGAGAGCACAGGACCCACGTCTGGGCATACCCTTTCCACTCGGGGTGACAAATGAAAAAACAACAGTTGATGGACAGAATGCAGAACAATGTCATACATTCACCCCAGTACAGAGATCTGAGCCTAAATCCATCGTTTTTTTGCTTACCATGCTATTCCAGTTTGATCCCAGCCATATGCAAATAAGTCTTGACCCTGTGCCTCATGGGAACAGTCCAGCCCGAACTGCCAAGCCAGGTTCTCCCCGGACTGGAAACAAGCATCCTATTACCGGTTTCGGAGTTTAACCCCTCTTCAGCTAGGATAGCTTGATTCCAGTGGCATGGAGAGCACAGGACCCATGTCTGGGCATACCCTTCCCACTTGGGGAGACAAATGCAAAAACAACACTTGATGGACACAATGCAGAACAATGTCATACATTCACCCCAGTACAGAGATCTGGGCCTAAATCCAACATTGTTTTGCTCACCATGCCATTCCAGTTTGAACCCAGCCAAATGCAAATCAGTCTTGACCCTGTGCCTCATTGGAACAGTCCAGCCCGAACTGCCAAGCCAGGTCCTCCCTGGACTGGAAACAAGCATCCTAGGACCGGTTTCGGGGTTTCACCACTTTTCAGCCAGGATAGCTTGATTCTAGTGGCATGGAGAGCACAGGACCTACGTCTGGGCATACCCTTCCCACTCGGGGTGAGAAATGCAAAAACAACAGTTGATGGACAGAATGCAGAACAATGTCATACATTCACTCCAGAACAGAGATCTTTGGCTAAATCCATCGTTTTTTGCTCATCATGCCATTCCAGTTTGATCCCAGCCATATGCAAATCAGTCTTGACCCTGTGCCTCATGGGAACCGTCCAGCCCGAACTGCCAAGCCAGGTTCTCCCTGGACTGGAACCAAGCATCCTAGTACCGGTTTCGGAGTTTCACCCCTCTTCTGCCAGGATAGCTTGATTCCAGTGGCATGGAGAGCACAAGGCCCATGTCTGGGCATACCCTTCCCACTCGTTGTGACAAATGCAAAAACAACAGTTGATGGACAGAATGCAGAACAATGTTATACATTCACCCCAGTACAGAGATCTGGGCCTAAATCCATCGTTTTTTTGCTCACCATGCCATTCCAGTTTGAACCCAGCCATATGCAAATCAGTATTGACCCTGTGCCTCATGGGAACAGTCCAGCCCGAACTGCCAAGCTAGGTCCTCCCCGGACTGGAAACAAGCATCCTAGGACCGGTTTCGGGGTTTCACCCCTCTTCAACCTGGATAGCTTGATTGCAGTGGCATGGAGAGAACGAGACCCACGTCTGGGCATGCCCTTCCCACTCAGGGAGACAAATGCAAAAACAACAGTTGATGGACAGTATGCAGATCAATGTCATCCATTCGCCCCAGTACAGAGATCTGGGCCTAAATCCATCGATTTTTTGCTCACCATGCCATTCCAGTTTGAACCCAGCCAAATGCAAATCAGTCTTGACCCTGTGCCTCATTGGAACAGTCCAGCCCGAACTGCCAAGCCAGGTCCTCCGTGGACCGGAAACAAGCATCCTAGGACCGGTTTCGGGATTTCACCCGTCTTCAGCCAGGATAGCTTGATTCCAGTGGCATGGAGAGCACGGGACCCATGTCTGAGCATCCCTTCCCACTCGTTGTGACAAATGCAAAAACAACAGTTGATGGACAGAATGCAGAACAATGTCATACATTTACCCCAGTAGAGAGATCTGGGCCTAAATCCATCGTTTTTTTGCTCACCATGCCATTCCAGTTTGAACCCAGCCAAATGCAAATCTGTCTTGACCCTGTGCCTCATTGGAACAGTCCAACCCGAACTGCCAAGCCAGGTCCTCCCTGGACAGGAAACAAGCATCCCAGGACCGGTTACGGGGTTTCACCCCTCTTCAGCCAGGATAGCTTGATTCCAGTGGCATGGAGAGCACGGGACCCACGTCTGAGCATACCCGTCGCACTCGTTGTGACAAATGCAAAAACAACAGTTGATGGACAGAATGCAGAACAATGTCATACATTCACCTCAGTACAGATATCTGGGCCTAAATCCATTGTTTTTTTGCTCACCATGCCATTCCAGTTTGATCCCGGCCATATGCAAATCAGTCTTGACCCTGTGCCTCATGGGAACAGGCCAGCCCGAACTGCCAAGCTTGTTCCTCCCTGCACTGGAAACAAGCATCCTAGGACCGGTTTCGGAGTTTCACCCCTTTTCAGCCAGGATACCTTGATTCCAGTGGCATGGAGAGCACAGGACCTAGGTCTGGGCATACCCTTCACACTCGTTGTGACAAATGCAAAAACAACAGTTGATATACAGAATGCAGAACAATGTCATACATTCACCCCAGTACAGAGATCTGAGCCTAAATCCATTGTTTTTTTGCTCACAATGCCATTCCAGTTTGAACCCAGCCCTAAGCAAATCAGGCTTGACCCTGTGCCTCATGGGAACAGTCCTGCCCGAACTGCCAAGCCAGGTCCTCCATGGACTGGAAGCAAGCATCCTAAGACCGGTTTTGGGGTTTCACCCTCTTCAACCAGGATAGCTTGATTGCAGTGGCATGGAGAGCACAGCACCCACGTCTGGGCATATCCTTCCCACTCGGGGAGAAAAATGCAAAAACAACACTTGATGGACAGAATGCAGAACAATGTCATACATTCACCCCAGTACAGAGATCTGGGCCTAAATCCAACATGTTTTTTGCTCACCATGCCATTCCAGTTTGAACCCAGCCAAATGCAAATCAGTCATGATCCTGTGCCTCATTGGAACAGTCCAGCCCGAACTACCAAGCCAGGTCCTCCCTGGACCGGAAACAAGCATCCTAGGACCGGTTTCAAGGTTTCACCCCTCTTCAGCCAGGATAGCTTGATTCCAGTGGCATGGAGAGCACGGGACCCACGTCTGAGCATACCCTTCACACTCGTTGTGACAAACGCAAAAACAACAGTTGATGGACAGAATGCAGAACGATGTCATACTTTCACCCCAGTACAGAGATCTGGGCCTAAATCCATAGTTATTTTGCTCACCGTGCCATTCCAGTTTGATCCCAGCCATATTTAAATCTGTCTTGACCCTGTGCCTCATGGGAACAGTCCAGCCCAAACTGCCAAGCTAGTTCCTCCCTGGACTGGAAACAAGCATCCTAGGACCGGTTTCAGAGTTTCACCCCTTTTCAGCCAGGATAGTTTGATTCCAGTGGCATGGAGAGCACAGGACCTACGTCAGGGCATACCCTTCCCACTCGGGGTGAGAATTACAAAAACAACAGTTGATGGACAGAATGCAGAACGATGTCATACATTCACCCCAGAACAGAGATCTTGGCCTAAATCCATCATTTTTTTGCTCACCATGCCATTCCAGTTTGAACCCCTCCATATGAAAATCAGTCTTGACCCTGTGACTCATGGGAACAGTCCAGCCCGAACTGCCAAGCAAGGTCCTCCCTGGACTGGAAACAAGCATCCTAGGACCGGTTTCGGGGTTTCACCCGTCTTCAGCCAAGATAGCTTGATTGCAGAGGCATGCAGAGCACGGGTCCCTCGTCTGGACATACCCTTCCCACTCGGGGTGACAAATGCAAAAACAAAAGTTGATGGACAGAATGCAGAACAGTGACATACATTCACCCCAGTACAGAGATCTGGGCCTAAATCCATCTTTTTTTGTTCACCATGCCATTCCAGTTTGAACCCAGCCATATGCAAATCAGTCTTGACCCTGTGCCTCATGGGAACAGTCCAGCCCGAACTGCCAAGCCAGGTCCTCCCTGGACTGGAAACAAGCATCCTAAGACCGGTTTTGGGGTTTCATCCCTCTTCAGCCAGGATAGCTTGATTCCAGTGGCATGGAGAGCACGGACCCCACGTCTGGGCATACCCTACCCACTCGGGGTGACAAATGGAAAAACAACAGTTGATGGACAGAATGCAGAACAATGTCATACATTCACCCCAGTACAGAGATCTGGGCATAAATCCATTGTTTTTTTGCTTACCATGCTATTCCAGTTTGATCGCAGCCATATGCAAATAACTCTTGACCCTGTGCCTCATGGGAACAGTCCAGCCCGAACTGCCAAGCCAGGTTCTCCCCGGACTGGAAACAAGCATCCTAGGACCAGTTTCGGGGTTTCACCCCTCTTCAGTCAGGATAGCTTGATTCCAGTGGCATGGAGAGCACAGGACCCACGTCTGGGCATTCCCTTTCCACTCGGGGTGACAAATGAAAAAACAACAGTTGATGGACAGAATACAGAAAAATGTCATACATTCACCCCAGTAGAGAGATCTGAGCCTAAATCCATCGTTTTTTTGCTTACCATGCTATTCCAGTTTGATCCCAGCCATATGCAATTAAGTCTTTACCCTGTGCCTCATGGGAACAGTCGAGCCCGAACTGCCAAGCCAGGTCCTCTCTGAACTGGAAACAAGCATCCTAGGACCAGTTTCGGGGTATCACCCCTCTTCAGTCAGGATAGCTTGATTCCAGTGGAATGGAGAGCACAGGACCCACGTCTGGGCATACCCTTTCCACTCGGGGTGACAAATGAAAAAACAACAGTTGATGGACAGAATGCAGAACAATGTCATACATTCACCCCAGTACAGAGATCTGAGCCTAAATCCATCGTTTTTTTGCTTACCATGCTATTCCAGTTTGATCCCAGCCATATGCAAATAAGTCTTGACCCTGTGCCTCATGGGAACAGTCCAGCCCGAACTGCCAAGCCAGGTTCTACCCGGACTGGAAACAAGCATCCTAGTACCGGTTTGGGAGTTTCACCCCTCTTCTGCCAAGATAGCTTGATTCCAGTGGCATGGAGAGCACAGGACCCACGTCTGGGCATACCCTTCCCACTCGTGGAGACAAATGCAGAAACAACGCTTGATGGACAAAATGCAGAACAATGTCATACATTCACCCCAGTACAGAGATCTGGGCCTAAATCCAACATTGTTTTGCTCACCATGCCATTCCAGGTTGAACCCAGCCAAATGCAAATCAGTCTTGACCCTGTGCCTCATTGGAACAGTCCAGCCCGAACTGCCAAGCCAGGTCCTCCCTGGACTGGAAACAAGCATCCTAGGACCAGTTTCGGGGTTTCACCCCTCTTCAGCCTGGATCGCTTGATTCCAGTGGCATGGAGAACACGGGACCCACGTCTGGGCGTACCCTTCCCACTCGGGGTGCGAAATGCAAAAACAACAGTTGATGGACAGAATGCAGAACAATGTCATACATTCACTCCAGTACAGAGATCTGGGGCTAAATCCATCGTTTTTTTGCTCACCATGCCATTCCACTTTGATCCCAGCCATATGCAAATCAGTCTTGACCCTGTGACTCATGGAAACAGTCCAGCCCGAACTGCCAAGCCAGGTCCTTCCTAGACTGGAAACAAACATCCTAGGACCGGGTTCGGAGTTTCACCCCTCTTCAGCCAGGGTAGCTTGAATCCAGTGGCATGGAGAGCAAGGGACCCACGTCTGGGCATACCCTTCCCACTCAGGGTGGCAAATGCAAAAACAACAGTTGATATACAGAATGCAGAACAATGTCATAAATTCACCCCAGTACAGAGATCTGGGCATAAATCCATTGTTTTTTTGCTTACCATGCTATTCCAGTTTGATCGCAGCCATATGCAAATAACTCTTGACCCTGTGCCTCATGGGAACAGTCCAGCCCGAACTGCCAAGCCAGGTTCTCCCCGGACTGGAAACAAGCATCCTATTACCGGTTTCGGAGTTTAACCCCTCTTCAGCTAGGATAGCTTGATTCCAGTGGCATGGAGAGCACAGGACCCATGTCTGGGCATACCCTTCCCACTTGGGGAGACAAATGCAAAAACAACACTTGATGGACACAATGCAGAACAATGTCATACATTCACCCCAGTACAGAGATCTGGGCCTAAATCCAACATTGTTTTGCTCACCATGCCATTCCAGTTTGAACCCAGCCAAATGCAAATCAGTCTTGACCCTGTGCCTCATTGGAACAGTCCAGCCCGAACTGCCAAGCCAGGTCCTCCCTGGACTGGAAACAAGCATCCTAGGACCGGTTTCGGGGTTTCACCACTTTTCAGCCAGGATAGCTTGATTCTAGTGGCATGGAGAGCACAGGACCTACGTCTGGGCATACCCTTCCCACTCGGGGTGAGAAATGCAAAAACAACAGTTGATGGACAGAATGCAGAACAATGTCATACATTCACTCCAGAACAGAGATCTTTGGCTAAATCCATCGTTTTTTGCTCATCATGCCATTCCAGTTTGATCCCAGCCATATGCAAATCAGTCTTGACCCTGTGCCTCATGGGAACCGTCCAGCCCGAACTGCCAAGCCAGGTTCTCCCTGGACTGGAACCAAGCATCCTAGTACCGGTTTCGGAGTTTCACCCCTCTTCTGCCAGGATAGCTTGATTCCAGTGGCATGGAGAGCACAAGGCCCATGTCTGGGCATACCCTTCCCACTCGTTGTGACAAATGCAAAAACAACAGTTGATGGACAGAACGCACAACAATGTCATATATTCACCCCAGTATAGAGATCTTGGCCTAAATCCATCGTTTTTTTGCTCACCATGCAATTGCAGTTTGAACCCAGCCACATGCAAATCGGTCTTGACCCTGTGCCTCATTTGAACAGTCCAGCCCGAACTGCCAAGCCAGGTCCTCCCTGGACTGGAAACAAGCATCCTAGGACCGGTTTCGGGGTTTCACCCCTCTTCAGCCAGGATAGCTTGATTCCAGTGGCATGGAGAGCAAGGGACCCACGTCTGGGCATACCCTTCCCACTCAGGGTGGCAAATGCAAAAACAACAGTTGATATACAGAATGTAGAACAATGTCATACATTCACCCCAGTACAGAGATCTGGGCCTAAATCCATTGTTTTTTTGCTCAGAATGCCATTCCAGTTTGAACCCAGCCCTATGAAAATCAGTCTTGACCCTGTGCCTCATGGGAACAGTCCAGCCCGAACTGCCAAGCTAGTTCCTCCCTGGACTGGAAACAAGCATCCTAGGACCGGTTTCGGGGTTTCACCCCTTTTCAGCCAGGATAGCTTGATTCCAGTGGCATGGAGAGCACAGGACCTACGTCTGGGCATAACCTTCCCACTCGGGGTGAGAAATGCAAAAACAACAGTTGATGGACAGAATGCAGAACAATGTCATACATTCACTCCAGTACAGAGATCTGGGGCTAAATCCATCGTTTTTTTGCTCACCATGCCATTCCAGGTTGATCCCAGCCATATGCAAATCAGTCTTGCCCCTGTGCCTCATGGAAACAGTCCAGCCCGAACTGCCAAGCCAGGTCCTTCCTAGACTGGAAACAAACATCCTAGGACCGGGTTCAGGGTTTCACCCCTCTTCAGCCAGGATAGCTTGATTCCAGTGGCATGGAGAGCAAGGGACCAACGTCTGGGCATACCCTTCCCACTCAGGGTGGCAAATGCAAAAACAACAGTTGATATACAGAATGCAGAACAATGTCATACATTCACCCCAGTACAGAGATCTGGGCCTAAATCCATTGTTTTTTTGCTCAGAATGCCATTCCAGTTTGAACCCAGCCCTATGCAAATTAGGCTTGAACCTGTGCCTCATGGGAACAGTCCAGCCCGAACTGCCAAGCCAGGTCCTCCCTGGACCGGAAACAAGCATCCTAGAACCGGTTTTGGGGTTTCACCCCTCTTCAGCCAGGATAGCTTGATTCCAGTGGCATGGAGAGCATGGGACCCACGTCTGAGCATTCCCTTCCCACTCGTTGTGACAAATGCAAAAACAACACTTGATGGACAGAATGCAGAGCAATGTCATACATTCACCCCAGTTGAGAGATCTGGGCCTAAATCCAACATTTTTTTGCTCACCATGCCATTCCAGTTTGAACCCAGCCAAATGCAAATCAGTCTTGACCCTGTGCCTCATTGGAACAGTCCAGCCCGAACTGCCAAGCCAGGTCCTCCCTGAACGGGAAACAAGCATCCTAGGACCGGTTTCGAGGTTTCACCCCTCTTCAGCCAGGATAGCTTGATTCCAGTGGCATGGAGAGCACGGGACCCACGTCTGAGCATACCCTTCACACTTGTTGTGACAAATGCAAAAACAACAGTTGATGGACAGAATGCAGAATAATGTCATACATTCACCCCAGTACAGAGATCTGGGCCTAAATCCATCATTTTTTTGTTCCCCATGCCATTCCAGTTTGAACCCAGCCATATGCAAATCGGTCTTGACCCTGTGCCTCATTAGAACAGTCTACCCCAAACTGCCAAGCTAGGTCTTCCCTGCACTGTAAACAAGCATCCAAGAAGAGTTTTGGGGTTTCACCCCTCTTCAGCAAGGATAGCTTGATTCCAGTGGCATGGAGAGCACGGGACGCACGTCTGGGCATACCCTTCCCACTCGGTGTGACAAATGCAAAAGCAACAGTTGATGGACAGAATGCAGAACAATGTCATACATTCACCCCAGTACAGAGATCTGGGCCTAAATCCATCGTTGTATTGCTCACCATGCCATTCCACTTTCAACCGAGCCATATGCAAATCAGTCTTGACCCTGTGCGTCATGGGACCAGTCCAGCCCGAACTGCCAAGCCAGGTCCTCCCTGGACTGGAAACATGCATCCTAGGACCAGTTTCGGGGTTTCACCTGTCTTCATCCAGGATATCTTGATTGCAGTGGCATGGAGAGCACGGGACCCACGTCTGGGCATACCCTTACCACTCAGGGAGACAAATGCAAAAACAACAGTTGATGGACAGAATGCAGAACAATGTCATACATTCACTCCAGTACAGATATCTGGGGCTAAAACCATCATTTTTTTGCTCATCATGCCATTCCAGTTTGATCCCAGCCATATGCAAATCTGTCATGACCCTGTGCCTCATGGGAACAGTCCAGCCCGAACTGCCAAGCTAGTTCCTCCCTGGACTGGTAACAAGCATCCTAGGACCGGTTTTGCGGTTTCACCCCTTTTCTGCAAGGATAGCTTGATTCCGGTGTCATGGAGAGCACAGGACCTACGTCAGGGCATACCCTTCCCACTCAGGGTGAGAAATGCAAAAACAACAGTTGATGAACAGAATGCAGAACAATGTCATACATTCACTCCAGTACAGATATCTGGGGCTAAAACCATCGTTTTTTTGCTCATCATGCCATTCCAGTTTGATCCCAGCCATATGCAAATCTGTCTTGACCCTGTGCCTCATGGGAACAGTCCAGCCCGAACTGCCAAGCCAGGTCCTCCCTGGACCGGAAACAAGCATCCTAGAACCGGTTTCGGGGTTTCACCCCTCTTCAGCCACGATAGCTGGATTCCAGTGGCATGGAGAGCATGGGACCCACGTCTGAGCATACCCTTCACACTCGTTGTGACAAACGCAAAAACAACAGTTGATGGACAGAATGCAGAACAATGTCATACATTCACTCCGGTACAGATATCTGGGGCTAAAACGATCGTTTTTTTGCTCATCATGCCATTCCAGTTTGATCCCAGCCATATGCAAATCTGTCTTGACCCTGTGCCTCATGGGAACAGTCCAGCCCGAACTGCCAAGCTACTTCCTCCCTGGACTGGTAACAAGCATCCTAGGACCGGTTTCGGGGTTTCACCCCTTTTCTGCCAGGATAGCTTGATTCCGGTGGCATGGAGAGCACAGGACCTACGTCAGGGCATACCCTTCCCACTCAGGGTGAGAAATGCAAAAACAACAGTTGATGGACAGAATGCAGAACAATGTCATACATTCACTCCAGTACAGATATCTGGGGCTAAAACCATCGTTTTTTTGCTCATCATGCCATTCCAGTTTGATCCCAGCCATATGCAAATCTGTCTTGACCCTGTGCCTCATGGGAACAGTCCAGCCCGAACTGCAAAGCCAGGTTCTCCCCGGACTGGAAACAAGCATCCTAGTACCGGTTTGGGAGTTTCAACCCTCTTCTGCCAGGATAGCTTGATTCCAGTGGCATGGAGAGCACAGGACCCACGTCTGGGCATACCCTTCCCACTCAGGGAGACAAATGCAAAAACAACGCTTGATGGACAAAATGCAGAACAATGTCATACATTCACCCCAGTACAGAGATCTGGGCCTAAATCCAACATTGTTTTCCTCACCATGCCATTCCAGTTTGAACCCAGCCAAATGCAAATCAGTCTTGACCCTGTGCCTCATTGGAACAGTCAAGCCCGAACTGCCAAGCCAGGTCCTCCCTGGACTGGAAACAAGCATCCTAGGACCAGTTTCGGGGTTTCACCCCTCTTCAGCCTGTATAGCTTGATTCCAGTGGCATGGAGAACACGGGACCCACGTCTGGGCGTACCCTTCCCACTCGGGGTGCGAAATGCAAAAACAACAGTTGATGGACAGAATGCAGAACAATGTCATACATTCACTCCAGTACAGAGATCTGGGGCTAAATCCATCGTTTTTTTGCTCACCATGCCATTCCAGTTTGATCCCAGCCATATGCAAATCAGTCTTGACCCTGTGACTCATGGAAACAGTCCAGCCCGAACTGCCAAGCCAGGTCCTTCCTAGACTGGATCAAACATCCTAGGACCGGTTTCGGAGTTTCACCCCTCTTCAGCCAGGGTAGCTTGATTCCAGTGGCATGGAGAGCAAGGGACCCACGTCTGGGCATACCCTTCCCACTCAGGGTGGCAAATGCAAAAACAACAGTTGATATACAGAATGCAGAACAATGTCATAAATTCACCCCAGTACAGAGATCCGGGCATATATCCATAGTTTTTTTGCTTACCATGCTATTCCAGCTTGATCGCAGCCATATGCAAATAAATCTTGACCCTGTGCCTCATGGGAACAGTCCAGCCCGAACTGCCAAGCCAGGTTCTCCCCGGACTGGAAACAAGCATCCTAGTACCGGTTTCGGAGTTTAACCCCTCTTCAGCTAGGATAGCTTGATTCCAGTGGCATGGAGAGCACAGGACCCACGTCTGGGCATACCCTTCCCACTTGGGGAGACAAATGCAAAAACAACACTTGATGGACAAAATGCAAAACAATGTCATACATTCACCCCAGTACAGAGATCTGGGCCTAAATCCAACATTGTTTTTCTCACCATGCCATTCCAGTTTGAACCCAGCCAAATGCAAATCAGTCTTGACCCTGTGCCTCATTGGAACAGTCCAGCCCGAACTGCCAAGCCAGGTCCTCCCTGGACTGGAAACAAGCATCCTAGGACCGGTTTCGGGGTTTCACCACTTTTCAGCCAGGATAGCTTGATTCTAGTGGCATGGAGAGCACAGGACCTACGTCTGGGCATACCCTTCCCACTCGGGGTGAGAAAAGCAAAAACAACAGTTGATGGACAGAATGCAGAACAATGTCATACATTCACTCCAGAACAGAGATCTGGGGCTAAAGCCATCGTTTTTTGCTCATCGTGCCATTCCAGTTTGATCCCAGCCATATGCAAATCAGTCTTGACCCTGTGCCTCATGGGAACCGTCCAGCCCGAACTGCCAAGCCAGGTTCTCCCTGGACTGGAACCAAGCATCCTAGTACCGGTTTCGGAGTTTCACCCCTCTTCTGCCAGGATAGCTTGATTCCAGTGGCATGGAGAGCACGAGGCCCATGTCTGGGCATACCGTTCCCACTCGGGGTGACAAATGCAAAAACAAAAGTTGATGGACAGAATGTAGATCAATGTCATACATTTACCCCAGTACAGAGATCTGGGCCTAAATCCATCAATTTTTTGTTCCCCATGCCATTCCAATTTGAACCCGGCCATATGAAAATGAGTCTTGACCCTGTGCCCCGTGTGAACAGTCCAGACCGAACTGCCAAGGCAGGTCGTCCCTGGACTGGAAACAAGAATCATAGAACCGGTTTCGGGTTTTCATCCCTCTTCAGCTAGGATAGCTTGATTCCAGTGGCATGGAGAGCACGGGACCCACGTCTGGGCGTACCCTTCCCACTCGGGGTGAGAAATGCAAAAACAACAGTTGATGGACAGAATGCAGAACAATGTCATACATTCACTGCAGTACAGAGATCTGGGGCTAAATCCATCGTTTTTTTGCTCATCATGCCATTCCATTTTGATCCCTGCCATATGAAAATAAGTCTTGACCCTGTGCCTCGTGTGAACAGTCCAGCCCGAACTGCCAAGCCAGGTCTTCCCTGGACTGGAAACAAGCATCATAGAACCGGTTTCGGGTTTTCATTCCGCTTCAGCCAGGATAGCTTGATTCCAGGGGCATGGAGAGCACGGGACCCACGTCTGGGCATACCCTTCCCACTCAGGGTGACAAATGCAAAAACAACAGTTGATGGAAAAAATGCAGAACAATGTCATACATTCACCCCGGTACAGAGATCTGGGCCTAAATCCATTATTTTATTGCTCACCATGCCATTCCACTTTCAACCCAACCATATGCAAATCAGTCTTGACCCTGTGCCTCATGGGAACACTCCAGCCCGAACTGCCAAGCCAGGTCCTCCCTGGACTGGAAACAAGCATCCTAGGACCGGTTTCGGGGTTTCACCCCTCTTCAGCCAGGATAGCTTGATTCCAGTGGCATGGAGAGCAAGGGACCCACGTCTGGGCATACCCTTCCCACTCAGGGTGGCAAATGCAAAAACAACAGTTGATATACAGAATGTAGAACAATGTCATACATTCACCCCAGTACAGAGATCTGGGCCTAAATCCATTGTTTTTTTGCTCAGAATGCCATTCCAGTTTGAACCCAGCCCTATGAAAATCAGTCTTGACCCTGTGCCTCATGGGAACACTCCAGCCCGAACTGCCAAGCCAGGTCCTCCCTGGACTGGAAACAAGCATCCTAGGACCGGTTTCGGGGTTTCACCCCTCTTCAGCCAGGATAGCTTGATTCCAGTGGCATGGAGAGCAAGGGACCCACGTCTGGGCATACCCTTCCCACTCAGGGTGGCAAATGCAAAAACAACAGTTGATATACAGAATGTAGAACAATGTCATACATTCACCCCAGTACAGAGATCTGGGCCTAAATCCATCGATTTTTTGCTCACCATGCCATTCCAGTTTGAACCCAGCCAAATGCAAATCAGTCTTGACCCTGTGCCTCATGGAAACAGTCCAGCCCGAACTGCCAAGCCAGGTCCTCCCTGAACGGGAAACAAGCATCCTAGGACCGGTTTCGAGGTTTCACCCCTCTTCAGCCAGGATAGCTTGATTCCAGTGGCATGGAGAGCACGGGACCCACGTCTGAGCATACCCTTCACACTTGTTGTGACAAATGCAAAAACAACAGTTGATGGACAGAATGCAGAATAATGTCATACATTCACCCCAGTACAGAGATCTGGGCCTAAATCCATCATTTTTTTGTTCCCCATGCCATTCCAGTTTGAACCCAGCCATATGCAAATCGGTCTTGACCCTGTGCCTCATTAGAACAGTCTACCCCAAACTGCCAAGCTAGGTCTTCCCTGCACTGTAAACAAGCATCCAAGAAGAGTTTTGGGGTTTCACCCCTCTTCAGCAAGCATAGCTTGATTCCAGTGGCATGGAGAGCACGGGACGCACGTCTGGGCATACCCTTCCCACTCGGTGTGACAAATGCAAAAGCAACAGTTGATGGACAGAATGCAGAACAATGTCATACATTCACCCCAGTACAGAGATCTGGGCCTAAATCCATCGTTGTATTGCTCACCATGCCATTCCACTTTGAACCGAGCCATATGCAAATCAGTCTTGACCCTGTGCGTCATGGGACCAGTCCAGCCCGAACTGCCAAGCCAGGTCCTCCCTGGACTGGAAACATGCATCCTAGGACCAGTTTCGGGGTTTCACCTGTCTTCATCCAGGATATCTTGATTGCAGTGGCATGGAGAGCACGGGACCCACGTCTGGGCATACCCTTACCACTCAGGGAGACAAATGCAAAAACAACAGTTGATGGACAGAATGCAGAACAATGTCATACATTCACTCCAGTACAGATATCTGGGGCTAAAACCATCGTTTTTTTGCTCATCATGCCATTCCAGTTTGATCCCAGCCATATGCAAATCTGTCTTGACCCTGTGCCTCATGGGAACAGTCCAGCCCGAACTGCCAAGCTAGTTCCTCTCTGGACTGGTAACAAGCATCCTAGGACCGGTTTCGGGGTTTCACCCCTTTTCTGCAAGGATAGCTTGATTCCGGTGTCATGGAGAGCACAGGACCTACGTCAGGGCATACCCTTCCCACTCAGGGTGAGAAATGCAAAAACAATAGTTGATGGACAGAATGCAGAACAATGTCATACATTCACTCCAGTACAGATATCTGGGGCTAAAACCATCGTTTTTTTGCTCATCATGCCATTCCAGTTTGATCCCAGCCATATGCAAATCTGTCTTGACCCTGTGCCTCATGGGAACAGTCCAGCCCGAACTGCCAAGCCAGGTCCTCCCTGGACTGGAAACAAGCATCCTAGGACCAGTTTCGGGGTATCACCCCTCTTCAGTCAGGATAGCTTGATTCCAGTGGCATGGAGAGCACAGGACCCACGTCTGGGCATACCCTTCACACTCGTTGTGACAAACGCAAAAACAACAGTTGATGGAGAGAATGCAGAACAATGTCATACATTCACTCCGGTACAGATATCTGGGGCTAAAAACATCGTTTTTTTGCTCATCATGCCATTCCAGTTTGATCCCAGCCATATGCAAATCAGTCTTGACCCTGTGCGTCATGGGAACAGTCCAGCCCGAACTGCCAAGCCAGGTCCTCCCTGGACTGGAAACATGCATCCTAGGACCAGTTTCGGGGTTTCACCTGTCTTCATCCAGGATATCTTGATTGCAGTGGCATGGAGAGCACGGGACCCACGTCTGGGCATACCCTTACCACTCAGGGAGACAAATGCAAAAACAACAGTTGATGGACAGAATGCAGAACAATGTCATACATTCACTCCAGTACAGATATCTGGGGCTAAAACCATCGTTTTTTTGCTCATCATGCCATTCCAGTTTGATCCCAGCCATATGCAAATCTGTCTTGACCCTGTGCCTCATGGGAACAGTCCAGCCCGAACTGCCAAGCTAGTTCCTCCCTGGACTGGTAACAAGCATCCTAGGACCGGTTTCGGGGTTTCACCCCTTTTCTGCAAGGATAGCTTGATTCCGGTGTCATGGAGAGCACAGGACCTACGTCAGGGCATACCCTTCCCACTCAGGGTGAGAAATGCAAAAACAATAGTTGATGGACAGAATGCAGAACAATGTCATACATTCACTCCAGTACAGATATCTGGGGCTAAAACCATCATTTTTTTGCTCATCATGCCATTCCAGTTTGATCCCAGCCATATGCAAATCTGTCTTGACCCTGTGCCTCATGGGAACAGTCCAGCCCGAACTGCCAAGCCAGGTCCTCCCTGGACTGGAAACAAGCATCCTAGGACCAGTTTCGGGGTATCACCCCTCTTCAGTCAGGATAGCTTGATTCCAGTGGCATGGAGAGCACAGGACCCACGTCTGGGCATACCCTTCACACTCGTTGTGACAAACGCAAAAACAACAGTTGATGGAGAGAATGCAGAACAATGTCATACATTCACTCCGGTACAGATATCTGGGGCTAAAAACATCGTTTTTTTGCTCATCATGCCATTCCAGTTTGATCCCAGCCATATGCAAATCTGTCTTGACCCTGTGCCTCATGGGAACAGTCCAGCCCGAACTGCCAAGCTAGTTCCTCCCTGGACTGGTAACAAGCATCCTAGGACCGGTTTCGGGGTTTCACCCCTTTTCTGCAAGGATAGCTTGATTCCGGTGGCATGGAGAGCACAGGACCTACGTCAGGGCATACCCTTCCCACTCAGGGTGAGATATACAAAAACAACAGTTGATGGACAGAATGCAGAACAATGTCATACATTCACTCCAGTACAGATATCTGGGGCTAAAACCATCGTTTTTTTGCTCATCATGCCATTCCAGTTTGATCCCAGCCATATGCAAATCTGTCTTGACCCTGTGCCTCATGGGAACAGTCCAGCCCGAACTGCCAAGCCAGGTCCTCCCTGGACTGGAAACAAGCATCCTAGGACCAGTTTCGGGGTTTCACCCCTCTTCAGTCAGGATAGCTTGATTCCAGTGGCATGTAGAGCACAGGACCCACGTCTGGGCATACCCTTTCCACTCGGGGTGACAAATGAAAAAACAACAGTTGATGGACAGAATGCAGAACAATGTCATACATTCACCCCAGTACAGAGATCTGAGCCTAAATCCATCGTTTTTTTGCTTACCATGCTATTCCAGTTTGATCCCAGCCATATGCAAATAAGTCTTGACCCTGTGCCTCATGGGAACAGTCCAGCCCGAACTGCCAAGCCAGGTCCTCCCTGGACTGGAAACAAGCATCCTAGGACCAGTTTCGAGGTATCACCCCTCTTCAGTCAGGATAGCTTGATTCCAGTGGCATGGAGAGCACAGGACCCACGTCTGGGCATACCCTTTCCACTCGGGGTGACAAATGAAAAAACAACAGTTGATGGACAGAATGCAGAACAATGTCATACACTCACCCCAGTACAGAGATCTGAGCCTAAATCCATCGTTTTTTTGCTTACCATGCTATTCCAGTTTGATCCCAGCCATATGCAAATAAGTCTTGACCCTGTGCCTCATGGGAACAGTCCAGCCCGAACTGCCAAGCCAGGTTCTCCCCGGACTGGAAACAAGCATCCTAGTACCGGTTTGGGAGTTTCACCCCTCCTCTGCCAGGATAGCTTGATTCCAGTGGCATGGAGAGCACAGGACCCACGTCTGGGCATACCCTTCCCACTCGGGGAGACAAATGCAAAAACAACACTTGATGGACAAAATGCAGAACAATGTCATACATTCACCCCAGTACAGAGATCTGGGCCTAAATCCAACATTGTTTTGCTCACCATGCCATTCCAGTTTGAACCCAGCCAAATGCAAATCAGTCTTGACCCTGTGCCCGATTGGAACAGTCCAGCCCGAACTGCCAAGCCAGGTCCTCCCTGGACTGGTAACAAGCATCCTAGGACCGGTTTCGGGGTTTCACCCCTTTTCAGCCAGGATAGCTTGATTCTAGTGGCATGGAGAGCAAGGGACCTACGTCTGGGCATACCCTTCCCAATCGGGGTGAGAAATGCAAAAACAACAGTTGATGGACAGAATGCAGAACAATGTCATACATTCACTCCAGAACAGAGATCTGGGGCTAAATCCATCGTTTTTTGCTCATCATGCCATTCCAGTTTGATCCCAGCCATATGCAAATCAGTCTTGACCCTGTGCCTCATGGGAACCGTCCAGCCCGAACTGCCAAGCCAGGTTCTCCCTGGACTGGAAACAAACATCCTAGTACCGGTTTCGGAGTTTCACCCTCTTCTGCCAGGATAGCTTGATTCCAGTGGCATGGAGAGCACGAGGCCCATGTCTGGGCATACCCTTCCCACTAGGGGTGACAAATGCAAAAACAAAAGTTGATGGACAGAATGTAGATCAATGTCATACATTTACCCAAGTACAGAGATCTGGGCCTAAATCCTTCAATTTTTTGCTCCCCATGCCATTCCAATTTGAACCCAGCCATATGAAAATCAGTCTTGACCCTGTGCCCTGTGTGAACAGTCCAGACCGAACTGCCAAGGCAGGTCGTCCCTGGACTGGAAACAAGCATCATAGAACCGGTTTCGGGTTTTCATCCCTCTTCAGCTAGGATAGCTTGATTCCAGTGGCATGGAGAGCACGGGACCCACGTCTGGGCGTACCCTTCCCACTCGGGGTGAGAAATGCAAAAACAACAGTGGATGGACAGAATGCAGAACAATGTCATACATTCACTACAGTACAGAGATCCCCGGGCTAAATGCATCATTTTTTTGCTCACCATGCCATTCCAGTTTGATCCCAGCCATATGCAAATCTGTCTTGACCCTGTGCCTCATGGGAACAGTCCAGCCCGAACTGCCAAGCTAGTTCCTCCCTGGACTGGTAACAAGCATCCTAGGACCGGTTTCGGGGTTTCACCCCTTTTCTGCAAGGATAGCTTGATTCCGGTGGCATGGAGAGCACAGGACCTACGTCAGGGCATACCCTTCCCACTCAGGGTGCGAAATGCAAAAACAACAGTTGATGGACAGAATGCAGAACAATGTCATACATTCACTCCAGTACAGATATCTGGGGCTAAAACCATCGTTTTTTTTGCTCATCATGCCATTCCAGTTTGATCCCAGCCATATGCAAATCTGTCTTGACCCTGTGCCTCATGGGAACAGTCCAGCCCGAACTGCCAAGCCAGGTCCTCCCTGGACTGGAAACAAGCATCCTAGGACCAGTTTCGGGGTTTCACCCCTCTTCAGTCAGGATAGCTTGATTCCAGTGGCATGGAGAGCACAGGACCCACGTCTGGGCATACCCTTTCCACTCGGGGTGACAAATGAAAAAACAACAGTTGATGGACAGAATGCAGAACAATGTCATACATTTACCCCAGTACAGAGATCTGAGCCTAAATCCATCGTTTTTTGCTTACCATGCTATTCCAGTTTGATCCCAGCCATATGCAAATAAGTCTTGACCGTGTGCCTCATGGGAACAGTCCAGCCCGAACTGCCAAGCCAGGTCCTCCCTAGACTGGAAACAAGCATCCTAGGACCAGTTTCGGGATATCACCCCTCTTCAGTCAGGATAGCTTGATTCCAGTGGCATGGAGAGCACAGGACCCACGTCTGGGCATACCCTTTCCACTCGGGGTGACAAATGAAAAAACAACAGTTGATGGACAGAATGCAGAACAATGTCATACATTCACCCCAGTACAGAGATCTGAGCCTAAATCCATCGTTTTTTTGCTTACCATGCTATTCCAGTTTGATCCCAGCCATATGCAAATAAGTCTTGACCCTGTGCCTCATGGGAACAGTCCAGCCCGAACTGCCAAGCCAGGTTCTCCCCGGACTGGAAACAAGCATCCTAGTACCGGTTTGGGAGTTTCACCCCTCCTCTGCCAGGAAAGCTGGATTCCAGTGGCATGGAGAGCACAGGACCCACGTCTGGGCATACCCTTCCCACTCGGGGAGACAAATGCAAAAACAACACTTGATGGACAAAATGCAGAACAATGTCATACATTCACCCCAGTACAGAGATCTGGGCCTAAATCCAACATTGTTTTGCTCACCATGCCATTCCAGTTTGAACCCAGCCAAATGCAAATCAGTCTTGACGCTGTGCCTCATTGGAACAGTCCAGCCGGAACTACCAAGCCAGGTCCTCCCTGGACTGGTAACAAGCATCCTAGGACCGGTTTCGGGGTTTCACCCCTTTTCAGCCAGGATAGCTTGATTCTAGTGGCATGGAAAGCACAGGACCTACGTCTGGGCATACCCTTCCCAATCGGGGTGAGAAATGCAAAAACAACATTTGATGGACAGAATGCAGAACAATGTCATACATTCACTCCAGAACAGAGATCTGGGGCTAAATCCATCGTTTTTTGCTCATCATGCCATTCCAGTTTGATCCCAGCCATATGCAAATCAGTCTTGACCCTGTGCCTCATGGGAACCGTCCAGCCCAAACTGCCAAGCCAGGTTCAACCTGGACTGGAAACAAGCATCCTAGTACCGGTTTTGGAGTTTCACCCCTCTTCTGCCAGGATAGTTTGATTCCAGTGGCATGGAGAGCACGAGGCCCACGTCTGGGCATACCCTTCCCACTAGGGGTGACAAATGCAAAAACAAAAGTTGATGGACAGAATGTAGATCAATGTCATACATTTACCCCAGTACAGAGATCTGGGCCTAAATCCATCAATTTTTTGCTCCCCATGCCATTCCAATTTGAACCCAGCCATATGAAAATCAGTCTTGACCCTGTGCCCTGTGTGAACAGTCCAGACCGAACTGCCAAGGCAGGTCGTCCCTGGACTGGAAACAAGCATCATAGAACCGGTTTCGGGTTTTCATCCCTCTTCAGCTAGGATAGCTTGATTCCAGTGGCATGGAGAGCACGGGACCCACGTCTGGGCGTACCCTTCCCACTCGGGGTGAGAAATGCAAAAACAACAGTGGATGGACAGAATGCAGAACAATGTCATACATTCACTCCAGTACAGAGATCCCCGGGCTAAATGCATCGTTTTTTTGCTCACCATGCCATTCCAGTTTGATCCCAGCCATATGCAAATCTGTCTTGACCCTGTGCCTCATGGGAACAGTCCAGCCCGAACTGCCAAGCTAGTTCCTCCCTGGACTGGTAACAAGCATCCTAGGACCGGTTTCGGGGTTTCACCCCTTTTCTGCAAGGATAGCTTGATTCCAGTGGCATGGAGAGCACAGGACCTACGTCAGGGCATACCCTTCCCACTCAGGGTGAGAAATGCAAAAACAACAGTTGATGGACAGAATGCAGAACAATGTCATACATTCACTCCAGTACAGATATCTGGGGCTAAAACCATCGTTTATTTTGCTTACCATGCTATTCCAGTTTGATCCCAGCCATATGCAAATAAGTCTTGACCGTGTGCCTCATGGGAACAGTCCAGCCCGAACTGCCAAGCCAGGTCCTCCCTAGACTGGAAACAAGCATCCTAGGACCAGTTTCGGGATATCACCCCTCTTCAGTCAGGATAGCTTGATTCCAGTGGCATGGAGAGCACAGGACCCACGTCTGGGCATACCCTTTCCACTCGGGGTGACAAATGAAAAAACAACAGTTGATGGACAGAATGCAGAACAATGTCATACATTCACCCCAGTACAGAGATCTGAGCCTAAATCCATCGTTTTTTTGCTTACCATGCTATTCCAGTTTGATCCCAGCCATATGCAAATAAGTCTTGACCCTGTGCCTCATGGGAACAGTCCAGCCCGAACTGCCAAGCCAGGTTCTCCCCGGACTGGAAACAAGCATCCTAGTACCGGTTTGGGAGTTTCACCCCTCCTCTGCCAGGAAATCTGGATTCCAGTGGCATGGAGAGCACAGGACCCACGTCTGGGCATACCCTTCCCACTCGGGGAGACAAATGCAAAAACAACACTTGATGGACAAAATGCAGAACAATGTCATACATTCACCCCAGTACAGAGATCTGGGCATAAATCCAACATTGTTTTGCTCACCATGCCATTCCAGTTTGAACCCAGCCAAATGCAAATCAGTATTGACCCTGTGCCTCATTGGAACAGTCCAGCCGGAACTACCAAGCCAGGTCCTCCCTGGACTGGTAACAAGCATCCTAGGACCGGTTTCGGGGTTTCACCCCTTTTCAGCCAGGATAGCTTGATTCTAGTGGCATGGAAAGCACAGGACCTACGTCTGGGCATACCCTTCCCAATCGGGGTGAGAAATGCAAAAACAACATTTGATGGACAGAATGCAGAACAATGTCATACATTCACTCCAGAACAGAGATCTGGGGCTAAATCCATCGTTTTTTTACTCATCATGCCATTCCAGTTTGATCCCAGCCATATGCAAATCAGTCTTGACCCTGTGCCTTATGGGAAAAGTCCAGCCCAAACTGCCAAGCCAGGTTTTCCCTGGACTGGAAACAAGCATCCTAGTACCGGTTTTGGAGTTTCACCCCTCTTCTGCCAGGATAGCTTGATTCCAGTGGCATGGAGAGCACGAGGCCCACGTCTGGGCATACCCTTCCCACTCGGGGTGACAAATGCAAAAACAAAAGTTGATGGACAGAACGCAGATCAATGTCATACGTTCACCCCAGTACAGAGATCTGGGCCTAAATCCATCAGTTTTTTGCTCCCCATGCCATAACAATTTGGACCCAGCCATATGAAAATCAGTGTTGACCCTGTGCCTCGTGTGAACAGTCCAGCCTGAACTGCCAAGCCAGGTCATCCCTGCACTGGAAACAAGCATCATAGAACCGGTTTCAGGTATTCATCTCTCTTCAGCTGGGATGGCTTGATTCCAGTGGCATGGAGAGCACGGGACCCCCGTCTGGGCATACCCTTCCCACTCAGGGTGACAAATGCAAAAACAACAGTTGATGGACAGAATGCAGAACAATGTCATACATTCAACCCAGTACAGAGATCTGGGCCTAATTCCATTGTTTTATTGCTCACCATGCCATTCCAGTTTGAACCCAGCCATATGCAAATCATTCTTGACCCTGTGCCTTATGGGAACAGTCTAGCCCGAAATGCCAAACCAGGTCCTCCCGGACTGGAAACAAGCATCCTAGGACCGGTTTCGGGGTTTCACCCCTCTTCAACCAGGATAGCTTGATTCCAGTGGCATGGAGAGCACGGGACCCACGTCTGAGCATACCCTTCCCACTCGTTGTGACAAATGCAAAAACAACAGTTGATGGACAGTATGCAGAACAATGTCATACATTCACCCCAGTACAGAGATCTGGGTCTAAATCCATCGTTTATTTGCTCACCATTCCATTCCAGTTTGAACCCAGCCAA
Organism: Triturus cristatus; assembly: GCF_964204655.1. Classification (NCBI taxonomy): domain Eukaryota; kingdom Metazoa; phylum Chordata; class Amphibia; order Caudata; family Salamandridae; genus Triturus; species Triturus cristatus. The sequence goes on from NC_140579.1 coordinate 877,251,920, forward strand.
ATGCAAATCAGTCTTGACCCTGTGCTTCATTGGAACAGTCCAGCCCGAACTGCCAAGCCAGGTCCTCCCTGGACCGGAAACAAGCATCCTAGGACCGGTTTCGGGGTTTCACCCCTCTTCAGCCAGGATAGCTTGATTCCAGTGGCATGGAGAGCATGGGACCCACGTCTGAGCATACCCTTCCCGGTCGTTGTGGCAAATGCAAAAACAACAGTTGAGGGACAGAATGCAGAACAATGTCATACATTCACCCCAGTAGAGAGATATGGGCCTAAATCCATTGTTTTTTTGCTCACCATGCCATTCCAGTTTGAACCCAGCCATATGCAAATCAGTCCTGAAGTGTGCCTCTGGGGAACAGTCCCGCCCGAACTGCCAAGTGAGGTCCTCCCTGGACTGGAAACAAGCATCCTAGGACCGGTTTCGGGGTTTCACCCCTCTTCAGCCAGGATAGCTTGATTCCAGTGGCTATGGAGAGCACAGAACCCACGTCTTGGCATACCCTTCCCACTCGGGTGACAAATGCAAAAACAAAGATAAAGTATAGAATGCAGAACAATGTCATATATTCACCCCAGTACATAGACCTGGGCCTAAATACATCGTTTTTTTGCTCACCATGCCATTCCAGTTTGAACCAAGCCATATGAAAATCAGTCTTGACCCTGTGCCTCGTGGGAACAGTCCAGCCCGAACTGCCAAGCCAGGTCGTCCCTGGGCTGGAACTAAGCATCATAGAACCGGTTTCGCGTTTTCATCCCTCTTCAGCTAGGATTGCTTGATTCCAGTGTCATGGAGAGCACAGGACCTACGTCTGGGCATAACCTTCCCACTCGGGGTGAGAAATGCAAAAACAACAGTTGATGGACAGAATGCAGAACAATGTCATACATTCACTCCAGTACAGAGATCTGGGCTAAATCCATCGTTTTTTTGCTCACCATGCCATTCCAGTTTGATCCCAGCCATATGCAAATCAGTCTTGCCCCTGTGCCTCATGGAAACAGTCCAGCCCGAACTGCCAAGCCAGGTCCTTCCTAGACTGGAAACAAACATCCTAGGACCGGGTTCGGGGTTTCACCCCTCTTCAGCCAGGATAGCTTGATTCCAGTGGCATGGAGAGCAAGGGACCAACGTCTGGGCATACCCTTCCGACTCAGGGTGGCAAATGCAAAAACAACAGTTGATATACAGAATGCAGAACAATGTCATACATTCACCCCAGTACAGAGATCTGGGCCTAAATCCATTGTTTTTTTGCTCAGAATGCCATTCCAGTTTGAACCCAGCCCTATGCAAATTAGGCTTGAACCTGTGCCTCATGGGAACAGTCCAGCCCGAACTGCCAAGCCAGGTCCTCCCTGGACCGGAAACAAGCATCCTAGAACCGGTTTCGGGGTTTCACCCCTCTTCAGCCAGGATAGCTTGATTCCAGTGGCATGGAGAGCATGGGACCCACGTCTGAGCATTCCCTTCCCACTCATTGTGACAAATGCAAAAACAACACTTGATGGACAGAATGCAGAGCAATGTCATACATTCACCCCAGTAGAGAGATCTGGGCCTAAATCCAACATTTTTTTGCTCACCATGCCATTTCAGTTTGAACCCAGCCAAATGCAAATCAGTCTTGACCCTGTGCCTCATTGGAACAGTCCAGCCCGAACTGCCAAGCCAGGTCCTCCCTGAACCGGAAACAAGCATCCTAGGACCGGTTTCGAGGTTTCACCCCTCTTCAGCCAGGATAGCTTGATTCCAGTGGCATGGAGAGCACGGGACACACGTCTGAGCATACCCTTCACACTCGTTGTGACAAACGCAAAAACAACAGTTGATGGACAGAATACAGAATAATGTCATACATTCACCCCAGTACAGAGATCTGGGCCTAAATCCATCATTTTTTTGTTCCCCATGCCATTCCAGTTTGAACACAGCCATATGCAAATCGGTCTTGACCCTGTGCCTCATGAGAACAGTCTACCCCAAACTGCCAAGCTAGGTCTTCCCTGCACTGTAAACAAGCATCCAAGAAGAGTTTTGGGGTTTCACCCCTCTTCAGCAAGGATAGCTTGATTCCAGTGGCATGGAGAGCACGGGACGCACGTCTGGGCATACCCTTCCCACTCGGTGTGACAAATGCAAAAGCAACAGTTGATGCACAGAATGCAGAACAATGTCATACATTCACCCCAGTACAGAGATCTGGGCCTAAATCCATCGTTGTATTGCTCACCATGCCATTCCACTTTGAACCGAGCCATATGCAAATCAGTCTTGACCCTGTGCGTCATGGGAACAGTCCAGCCCGAACTGCCAAGCCAGGTCCTCCCTGGACTGGAAACATGCATCCTAGGACCAGTTTCGGGGTTTCACCTGTCTTCATCCAGGATATCTTGATTGCAGTGGCATGGAGAGCACGGGACCTACGTCTGGGCATACCCTTACCACTCAGGGAGACAAATGCAAAAACAACAGTTGATGGACAGAATGCAGAACAATGTCATACATTCACTCCAGTACAGATATCTGGGGCTAAAACCATCGTTTTTTTGCTCATCAAGCCATTCCAGTTTGATCCCAGCCATATGCAAATCTGTCTTGACCCTGTGCCTCATGGGAACAGTCCAGCCCGAACTGCCAAGCTAGTTCCTCCCTGGACTGGTAACAAGCATCCTAGGACCGGTTTCGGGGTTTCACCCCTTTTCTGCAAGGATAGCTTGATTCCGGTGTCATGGAGAGCACAGGAACTACGTCAGGGCATACCCTTCCCACTCAGGGTGAGAAATGCAAAAACAATAGTTGATGGACAGAATGCAGAACAATGTCATACATTCACTCCAGTACAGATATCTGGGCCTAAACCATCGTTTTTTTGCTCATCATGCCATTCCAGTTTGATCCCAGCCATATGCAAATCTGTCTTGACCCTGTGCCTCATGGGAACAGTCCAGCCCGAACTGCCAAGCCAGGTCCTCCCTGGACTGGAAACAAGCATCCTAGGACCAGTTTCGGGGTATCACCCCTCTTCAGTCAGGATAGCTTGATTCCAGTGGCATGGAGAGCACAGGACCCACGTCTGGGCATACCCTTCACACTCGTTGTGACAAACGCAAAAACAACAGTTGATGGAGAGAATGCAGAACAATGTCATACATTCACTCCGGTACAGATATCTGGGGCTAAAACCATCGTTTTTTTGCTCATCATGCCATTCCAGTTTGATCCCAGCCATATGCAAATCTGTCTTGACCCTGTGCCTCATGGGAACAGTCCAGCCCGAACTGCCAAGCTAGTTCCTCCCTGGACTGGTAACAAGCATCCTAGGACCGGTTTCGGGGTTTCACCCCTTTTCTGCAAGGATAGCTTGATTCCGGTGGCATGGAGAGCACAGGACCTACGTCAGGGCATACCCTTCCCACTCAGGGTGAGATATACAAAAACAACAGTTGATGGACAGAATGCAGAACAATGTCATACATTCACTCCAGTACAGATATCTGGGGCTAAAACCATCGTTTTTTTGCTCATCATGCCATTCCAGTTTGATCCCAGCCATATGCAAATCTGTCTTGACCCTGTGCCTCATGGGAACAGTCCAGCCCGAACTGCCAAGCCAGGTCCTCCCTGGACTGGAAACAAGCATCCTAGGACCAGTTTCGGGGTTTCACCCCTCTTCAGTCAGGATAGCTTGATTCCAGTGGCATGGAGAGCACAGGACCCACGTCTGGGCATACCCTTTCCACTCGGGGTGACAAATGAAAAAACAACAGTTGATGGACAGGATGCAGAACAATGTCATACATTCACCCCAGTACAGAGATCTGAGCCTAAATCCATCGTTTTTTTGCTTACCATGCTATTCCAGTTTGATCCCAGCCATATGCAAATAAGTCTTGACCCTGTGCCTCATGGGAACAGTCCAGCCCGAACTGCCAAGCCAGGTCCTCCCTGGACTGGAAACAAGCATCCTAGGACCAGTTTCGAGGTATCACCCCTCTTCAGTCAGGATAGCTTGATTCCAGTGGCATGGAGAGCACAGGACCCACGTCTGGGCATACCCTTTCCACTCGGGGTGACAAATGAAAAAACAACAGTTGATGGACAGAATGCAGAACAATGTCATACATTCACCCCAGTACAGAGATCTGAGCCTAAATCCATCGTTTTTTTGCTTACCATGCTATTCCAGTTTGATCCCAGCCATATGCAAATAAGTCTTGACCCTGTGCCTCATGGGAACAGTCCAGCCCGAACTGCCAAGCCAGGTTCTCCCCGGACTGGAAACAAGCATCCTAGTACCGGTTTGGGAGTTTCACCCCTCCTCTGCCAGGAAAGCTGGATTCCAGTGGCATGGAGAGCACAGGACCCACGTCTGGGCATACTCTTCCCACTCGGGGAGACAAATGCAAAAACAACACTTGATGGACAAAATGCAGAACAATGTCATACATTCACCCCAGTACAGAGATCTGGGCCTAAATCCAACATTGTTTTGCTCACCATGCCATTCCAGTTTGAACCCAGCCAAATGCAAATCAGTCTTGACCCTGTGCCTCATTGGAACAGTCCAGCCCGAACTGCCAAGCCAGGTCCTCCCTGGACTGGAAACAAGCATCCTAGGACCAGTTTCAGGGTTTCACCCCTCTTCAGCCTGGATCGCTTGATTCCAGTGGCATGGAGAACACGGGACCCACGTCTGGGCGTACCCTTCCCACTCGGGGTGCGAAATGCAAAAACAACAGTTGATGGACAGAATGCAGAACAATGTCATACATTCACTCCAGAACAGAGATCTGGGGCTAAATCCATCGTTTTTTGCTCATCATGCCATTCCAGTTTGATCCCAGCCATATGCAAATCAGTCTTGACCCTGTGCCTCATGGGAACCGTCCAGCCCGAACTGCCAACCCAGGTTCTCCCTGGACTGGAAACAAGCATCCTAGTACCGGTTTCGGAGATTCACCCTCTTCTGCCAGGATAGCTTGATTCCAGTGGCATGGAGAGCACGAGGCCCATGTCTGGGCATACCCTTCCCACTAGGGGTGACAAATGCAAAAACAAAAGTTGATGGACAGAATGTAGATCAATATCATACATTTACCCAAGTACAGAGATCTGGGCCTAAATCCTTCAATTTTTTGCTCCCCATGCCATTCCAATTTGAACCCAGCCATATGAAAATCAGTCTTGACCCTGTGCCCTGTGTGAACAGTCCAGACCGAACTGCCAAGGCAGGTCGTCCCTGGACTGGAAACAAGCATCATAGAACCGGTTTCGGGTTTTCATCCCTCTTCAGCTAGGATAGCTTGATTCCAGTGGCATGGAGAGCACGGGACCCACGTCTGGGCGTACCCTTCCCACTCGGGGTGAGAAATGCAAAAACAACAGTGGATGGACAGAATGCAGAACAATGTCATACATTCACTCCAGTACAGAGATCCCCGGGCTAAATGCATCGTTTTTTTGCTCACCATGCCATTCCAGTTTGATCCCAGCCATATGCAAATCTGTCTTGACCCTGTGCCTCATGGGAACAGTCCAGCCCGAACTGCCAAGCTAGTTCCTCCCTGGACTGGTAACAAGCATCCTAGGACCGGTTTCGGGGTTTCACCCCTTTTCTGCAAGGATAGCTTGATTCCGGTGGCATGGAGAGCACAGGACCTACGTCAGGGCATACCCTTCCCACTCAGGGTGAGAAATGCAAAAACAACAGTTGATGGACAGAATGCAGAACAATGTCATACATTCACTCCAGTACAGATATCTGGGGCTAAAACCATCGTTTTTTTTGCTCATCATGCCATTCCAGTTTGATCCCAGCCATATGCAAATCTGTCTTGACCCTGTGCCTCATGGGAACAGTCCAGCCCGAACTGCCAAGCCAGGTCCTCCCTGGACTGGAAACAAGCATCCTAGGACCAGTTTCGGGGTTTCACCCCTCTTCAGTCAGGATAGCTTGATTCCAGTGGCATGGAGAGCACAGGACCCACGTCTGGGCATACCCTTTCCACTCGGGGTGACAAATGAAAAAACAACAGTTGATGGACAGAATGCAGAACAATGTCATACATTTACCCCAGTACAGAGATCTGAGCCTAAATCCATCGTTTTTTGCTTACCATGCTATTCCAGTTTGATCCCAGCCATATGCAAATAAGTCTTGACCGTGTGCCTCATGGGAACAGTCCAGCCCGAACTGCCAAGCCAGGTCCTCCCTAGACTGGAAACAAGCATCCTAGGACCAGTTTCGGGATATCACCCCTCTTCAGTCAGGATAGCTTGATTCCAGTGGCATGGAGAGCACAGGACCCACGTCTGGGCATACCCTTTCCACTCGGGGTGACAAATGAAAAAACAACAGTTGATGGACAGAATGCAGAACAATGTCATACATTCACCCCAGTACAGAGATCTGAGCCTAAATCCATCGTTTTTTTGCTTACCATGCTATTCCAGTTTGATCCCAGCCATATGCAAATAAGTCTTGACCCTGTGCCTCATGGGAACAGTCCAGCCCGAACTGCCAAGCCAGGTTCTCCCCGGACTGGAAACAAGCATCCTAGTACCGGTTTGGGAGTTTCACCCCTCCTCTGCCAGGAAAGCTGGATTCCAGTGGCATGGAGAGCACAGGACCCACGTCTGGGCATACCCTTCCCACTCGGGGAGACAAATGCAAAAACAACACTTGATGGACAAAATGCAGAACAATGTCATACATTCACCCCAGTACAGAGATCTGGGCATAAATCCAACATTGTTTTGCTCACCATGCCATTCCAGTTTGAACCCAGCCAAATGCAAATCAGTCTTGACCCTGTGCCTCATTGGAACAGTCCAGCCGGAACTACCAAGCCAGGTCCTCCCTGGACTGGTAACAAGCATCCTAGGACCGGTTTCGGGGTTTCACCCCTTTTCAGCCAGGATAGCTTGATTCTAGTGGCATGGAAAGCACAGGACCTACGTCTGGGCATACCCTTCCCAATCGGGGTGAGAAATGCAAAAACAACATTTGATGGACAGAATGCAGAACAATGTCATACATTCACTCCAGAACAGAGATGTGGGGCTAAATCCATCGTTTTTTTACTCATCATGCCATTCCAGTTTGATCCCAGCCATATGCAAATCAGTCTTGACCCTGTGCCTTATGGGAAAAGTCCAGCCCAAACTGCCAAGCCAGGTTCTCCCTGGACTGGAAACAAGCATCCTAGTACCGGTTTTGGAGTTTCACCCTTCTTCTGCCAGGATAGCTTGATTCCAGTGGCATGGAGAGCACGAGGCCCACGTCTGGGCATACCCAGGTGACAAATGCAAAAACAAAAGTTGATGGACAGAACGCAGATCAATGTCATACGTTCACCCCAGTACAGAGATCTGGGCCTAAATCCATCAATTTTTTGCTCCCCATGCCATAACAATTTGGACCCAGCCATATGAAAATCAGTGTTGACCCTGTGCCTCGTGTGAACAGTCCAGCCTGAACTGCCAAGCCAGGTCATCCCTGCACTGGAAACAAGCATCATAGAACCGGTTTCAGGTATTCATCTCTCTTCAGCTGGGATGGCTTGATTCCAGTGGCATGGAGAGCACGGGACCCCCGTCTGGGCATACCCTTCCCACTCAGGGTGACAAATGCAAAAACAACAGTTGATGGACAGAATGCAGAACAATGTCATACATTCAACCCAGTACAGAGATCTGGGCCTAATTCCATTGTTTTATTGCTCACCATGCCATTCCAGTTTGAACCCAGCCATATGCAAATCATTCTTGACCCTGTGCCTTATGGGAACAGTCTAGCCCGAAATGCCAAACCAGGTCCTCCCGGACTGGAAACAAGCATCCTAGGACCGGTTTCGGGGTTTCACCCCTCTTCAACCAGGATAGCTTGATTCCAGTGGCATGGAGAGCACGGGACCCACGTCTGAGCATACCCTTCCCACTCGTTGTGACAAATGCAAAAACAACAGTTGATGGACAGTATGCAGAACAATGTCATACATTCACCCCAGTACAGAGATCTGGGTCTAAATCCATCGTTTATTTGCTCACCATTCCATTCCAGTTTGAACCCAGCCAAATGCAAATCAGTCTTGACCCTGTGCTTCATTGGAACAGTCCAGCCCGAACTGCCAAGCCAGGTCCTCCCTGGACCGGAAACAAGCAATCTAGGACCAGTTTCGGGGTTTCACCCCTCTTCAGCCAGGATAGCTTGATTCCAGTGGCATGGAGAGCATGGGACCCACGTCTGAGCATACCCTTCCCGGTCGTTGTGGCAAATGCAAAAACAACAGTTGAGGGACAGAATGCAGAACAATGTCATACATTCACCCCAGTAGAGAGATATGGGCCTAAATCCATTGTTTTTTTGCTCACCATGCCATTCCAGTTTGAACCCAGCCATATGCAAATCAGTCCTGAAGTGTGCCTCTGGGGAACAGTCCCGCCCGAACTGCCAAGCGAGGTCCTCCCTGGACTGGAAACAAGCATCCTAGGACTGGGTTCGGGGTTTCACCCCTCTTCAGCCAGGATAGCTTGATTCCAGTGGCATGGAGAGCATGGGACCCACGTCTGAGCATACCCTTCCCGGTCGTTGTGGCAAATGCAAAAACAACAGTTGAGGGACAGAATGCAGAACAATGTCATACATTCACCCCAGTAGAGAGATATGGGCCTAAATCCATTGTTTTTTTGCTCACCATGCCATTCCAGTTTGAACCCAGCCATATGCAAATCAGTCCTGAAGTGTGCCTCTGGGGAACAGTCCCGCCCGAACTGCCAAGCGAGGTCCTCCCTGGACTGGAAACAAGCATCCTAGGACTGGGTTCGGGGTTTCACCCCTCTTCAGCCAGGATAGCTTGATTCCAGTGGCATGGAGAGCACGGGAACTACGTCTGGGCATACCCTTCCCACTCAGGGTGACAAATTCAAAAACAAAAGTTGATGGACAGAATGCAGAACAATGTCATACATTGACCCCAGTACGGAGACCTGGGCCTAAATCCATCGTTTTCTTGCTCACCATGCCATTCCAGTTTGAACACAGCCATACGCAAATCAGTCTTGACCCTGTGCCTCATGGGAACAGTCCAGTCCGAACTGCAAAGCAAGGTCCTCCCTGGACTGGAAACAAGCATCCTAGGACCGGTTTCGGGGTTTCACCCCTCTTCAGCCAGGATAGCTTGATTCCAGTGGCTATGGAGAGCACAGAACCCACGTCTTGGCATACCCTTCCCACTCAGGTGACAAATGCAAAAACAAAAGATGAAGTATAGAATGCAGAACAATGTCATATATTCACCCCAGTACATAGACCTGGGCCTAAATACATCGTTTTTTTGCTCACCATGCCATTCCAGTTTGAACCAAGCCATATGAAAATCATTCTTGACCCTGTGCCTCGTGGGAACAGTCCAGCCCGAACTGCCAAGCCAGGTCGTCCCTGGGCTGGAACTAAGCATCATAGAACCGGTTTCGCGTTTTCATCCCTCTTCAGCTAGGATTGCTTGATTCCAGTGTCATGGAGAGCACAGGACCCACGTCTGGGCATACCCTTCCCACTCAGGTTGACAAATGCAAAAACAACAGTTGATGGACAGATTGCAGAACAATGTCATACATTCAACCCAGCACAGAGAGCTGGGCCTAAATCCATCGTTTTTTTGCTCATCATGCCATTCCAGTTTGATCCCAGCCATATGCAAATCAGTCTTGACCCTGTGCCTCATGGGAACAGTCCAGCCCAAACTGCCAAGCCAGGTCCTCACTGGACTGGAAACAAGCATCCTAGGACCAGTTTTGGGGTTTCACCTCTCTTCAGCCTGGATAGCTTGATTCCAGTGGCATGGAGAGCACAGGACCCACGTCTGGGCATACCCTTCCCACTCGGCGTGACAAATGTAAAAACAACAGTTGATGGACAGAATGGAGAACAATTTCATACATTCACCCCCGTACAGAGATATGAGCCTAAATCCATCGTTTTTTTGCTTACCATGCTATTCCAGTTTGATCCCATCCATATGCAAATAAGTCTTGACCCTGTGCCTCGTGTGAACAGTCAAGCCTGAACTGTCAAGCCAGGTCGTCCCTGGACTGTAAAGAAGCATCATAGAACCGGTTTCAGGTTTTTATCTCTCTTCAGCTAGGATAGCTTGATTCCAGTGGCATGGAGAGCACGGGACCCCCGTCTGGGCATACCTTTCCCACTCAGGGTGACAAATGCAAAAACAACAGTTGATGGACAGAATGCAGAACAATGTTATACATTGAAACCCAGTACAGAGATCTGGGCCTAAATCCATCGTTTTATTGCTCACCATGCCATTCCAGTTTGAACCCAGCCAAATGCTAATCAGTCTTGACCCTGTGCCTCATTGGAACAGTCCAGCCCGAACTGCCAAGCCAGGTCCTCCCTCGACCGGAAACAAGCATCCTAGGACCGGTTTCGAGGTTTCACCCCTCTTCAGCCAGGATAGCTTGATTCCTGTGGCATGGAGAGCACGGGACCCACGTCTGATCATACCCTTCACACTCGGGGTGAGAAATGCAAAAACAACAGTTGATGGACTGAATGCAGAACAATGTCATACATTCACTCCAGTACAGAGATCTGGGGCTAAATCCATCGTTTTTTTACTCACCATGCCATTCCACTTTGATCCCAGCCATATGCAGATCAGTGTTGACCCTGAGAGTCATGGAAACAGTCCAGCCCGAACTGCCAAGCCAGGTCCTTCCTAGACTGGAAACAAACCTCCTAGGACCGGGTTCAGGGTTTCACCCCTCTTCAGCCAGGATTGCATGATTCCAGTGGCATGGAGAGCAAGGGACCCACGTCTGGGCATACCCTTCCCATTCAGGGTGGCAAATGCAAAAACAACAGTTGATATACAGAATGCAGAACAATGTCATACATTCACCCCAGTACAGAGATCTGGGCCTAAATCCATTGTTTTTTGCTCAGAATGCCATTCCAGTTTGAACCCAGCCCTATGCAAATCAGTATTGACCCTGTGCCCCATGGGAACAGTCCAGCCCGAACTGCCGAGCCAGGTCCTCCCTGGACTGGAAGCAAGCATCCTAAGACCGGTTTTGGGGTTTCACCCCTCTTCAACCAGGATTTCTTGATTGCAGTGGCATGGAGAGCACGGCACCCACGTCTGGGCATACCCTTCCCACTCGGGGAGACAAATGCAAAAACAACACTTGATGGACAGAATACAGAACACTGTCATACATTCACCCCAGTAAAGAGATCTGGGCCTAAACCCATCGTTTTTTTGCTCACCATGACATTCCAGTTTGAACCCAGCCAAATACAAATCAGTCTTGACCCTGTGCCTCATTGGAACAGTCCAGCCCGAACTGCCAAGCCAGGTCCTCCCTGGCCCGGAAACAAGCATCCTAGAACAGGTTTCGGGGTTTCACCCCTCTTCAGCCAGGATAGCTTGATTCCAGTGGCATGGAGAGCACGGGACCCACGTCTCAGCATACCCTTCCCACTAGTTGTGACAAATGGAAAAACAACAATTGATGGACAGAATGCAGAGCAATGTCATACATTCACCCCAGTAGAGAGATCTGGGCCTAAATCCAACATTTTTTTGCTCACCATGCCATTCCAGTTTGAACCCAGCCAAATGCAAATAAGTCTTGACCCAGTGCCTCATTGGAACAGTCCAGCCCGAACTGCCAAGCCAGGTCCTCCCTGGACTGGAAGCAAGCATCCTAGGACCGGTTTTGGGGTTTCACCCCTCCTCAGCCAGGTTAGCTTGATTCCAGAGCCATGGAGAGCACGGGACCCACGTCTGGTCATACCCCACCCAAACGGGGGTGACAAATGCAAAAACAGGAGTTGATGAACAGAGTGCAGAACAATGTCATGCATTCACCCCAGTACAGAGATCTGGGCCTAAATCCATCCTTTTGTTGCTCACCATGCCATTCCAGTTTTAACCCAGCCCTATACAAATCAGTCTTCGCCCTGTGCCTCATGGGAACAGTCCAGCCCGAACTGCCAAGCCAGGTCCTTCCTGGACTGGAAACAAGCATCATACGAACAGTTTCGGGGTTTCACCCCTCTTCAGCCAGGATAGCTTGATTCCAGTGGCATGGAGAGCACGGGACCCACGTATGGGCATACCCTTCCCACTCGGGGTGACAAATAGCAAAAACAACAGTTGATGGACAGAATGCAGAACAATGTCATACATTCACCCCAGTACAGAGATCTGAGCCTAAATCCATCGTTTTTTTGCTTACCATGCCATTCCAGTTTGAACCAAGCCATATGAAAATCAGTCTTGACCCTGTGCCTCATGGGAACAGTCCAGCCCGAACTGCCAAGCCAGGTCGTCCCTGGACTGGAAACAAGCATCATAGAACCGGTTTCGCGTTTTCAACCCTCTTCAGCTAGGATTGCTTGATTCCAGTGGCATGGAGAGCACAGGACCCACGTCTGGGCATACCCTTCCCACTCAGGTTGACAAATGCAAAAACAACAGTTGATGGACAGATTGCAGAACAATGTCATACATTCAACCCAGCACAGAGAGCTGGGAATAAATCCATCGTTTTATTGTTCACCATGACATTCCAGTTTGAACCCAGCCAAATACAAATCAGTCTTGACCCTCTGCCTCATTGGAACAGTCCAGCCCGAACTGCCAAGCCAGGTCCTCCCTGGCCCGGAAACAAGCACCCTAGAACAGGTTTCGGGGTTTCACCCCTCTTCAGCCAGGATAGCTTGATTCCAGTGGCATGAGAGCACGGGACCCACGTCTCAGCATACCCTTCCCACTCGTTGTGACAAATGGAAAAACAACACTTGATGGACAGAATGCAGAGCAATGTCATACATTCACTCCAGTACAGATATCTGGGCCTAAATCCAACATTTTTTTGCTCACCATGCCATTCCAGTTTGAACCCAGCCAAATGCAAATCAGTCTTGACCCTGTGCCTCATTGGAACAGTCCAGCCCGAACTGCCAAGCCAGGTCCTCCCTGGACAGGAAGCAAGCATCCTAGGACCGGTTTTGGGGTTTCACCCCTCCTCAGCCAGGATAGCTTGATTCCAGAGCCATGGAGAGCACGGGACCCACGTCTGGTCATACCCCACCCAAACGGGGGTGACAAATGCAAAAACAGGAGTTGATGAACAGAGTGCAGAACAATGTCATGCATTCACCCCAGTACAGAGATCTGGGCCTAAATCCATTGTTTTGTTGCTCACCATGCCATTCCAGTTTTAACCCAGCCCTATGCAAATCAGTCTTCGCCCTGTGCCTCATGAGAACAGTCCAGCCCGAACTGCCAAGCCAGGTCCTCCCTGGACTGGAAACAAGCATCATAGAACCGGTTTCGCGTTTTCATCCCTCTTCAGCTAGGATTGCTTGATTCCAGTGGCATGGAGAGCACAGGACCCACGTCTGGGCATACCCTTCCCACTCAGGTTGACAAATGCAAAAACAACAGTTGATGGACAGATTGCAGAACAATGTCATACATTCAACCCAGCACAGAGAGCTGGGCCTAAATCCATCGTTTTATTGTTCACCATGCCATTCCAGTTTGAACCCAGCCATATGCAAATCATTCTCGACCCTGTGCCTCATGGGACCAGTCCAGCCCGAAATGCCAAGCCAGGTCCTCCCGGACTGGAAACAAGCATCCTAGGACCGGTTTCGGGGTTTCAACCCTTTTCAGCCAGGATAGCTTGATTCCAGTGGCATGGAGAGCACAGGACCTACGTCAGGGCATACCCTACCCACTCGGTGTGAGAAATGCAAAAACAACAGTTGATGGACAGAATGCAGAACAATGTCATACATTCACTCCAGTACAGATATCTGGGGCTAAATCCATCGTTTTTTTGCTCATCATGCCATTCCAGTTTGATCCCAGCCATATGCAAATCAGTCTTGACCCTGTGCCTCATTGGAACAGTCCAGCCCGAACTGCCAAGCCAGATCCTCACTGGACTGGAAACAAGCATCCTAGGACCAGTTTCGGGGTTTCACCCCTCTTCAGCCTGGATAGCTTGATTCCAGTGGCATGGAGAGCACAGGACCCACGTCTGGGCATACCCTTCCCACTCGGGGTGACAAATGAAAAAACAACAGTTGATGGACAGAATGGAGAACAATGTCATACATTCAACCCAGTACAGAGATCTGAGCCTAAATTCATCGTTTTATTGCTCACCATGCCATTCCAGTTTGAACCCAGCCAAATGCAAATCAGTCTTGACCCTGTGCCTCATTGGAACAGTCCAGCCCGAACTTCCAAGCCAGGTCCTCCCTGGACCGGAAACAAGCATCCTAGGACCGGTTTCGAGGTTTCACCCCTCTTCAGCCAGGATAGCTTGATTCCAGTGGCATGGAGAGCACGGGACCCACGTCTGAGCATACCCTTCACACTCGTTGTGACAAACGCAAAAACAACAGTTGATGGACAGAATGCAGAACAATGTCATACATTCACCCCAGTACAGAGATATGGGCCTAAATCAATAGTTTTTTTGCTCACCATGCCATTCCAGTTTGACCCCAGCCATATGTAAATCTGTCTTGACCCTGTCCCTCATGGGAACAGTCCAGCTTGAACTGCCAAGCTAGTTTCTCCCTGGACTGGAAACAAGCATCCTAGGACCGGTTTCGGGGTTTCACCTCTTTTCAGCCAGGATAGCTTTATTCCAGTGGCATGGAGAGCACAGGACCTACGTCTGGACATACCCTTCCCACTCGGGGTGAGAAATGCAAAAACATCAGTTGATAGACAGAATGCAGAACAATGTCATACATTCACCCCAGTACAGAGATCTGAGCCTAATTCCATCGTTTTTTTGCTTACCATGCCATTCCAGTTTGATCCCAGCCATATGCAAATCAGTCTTGACCCTGTGCCTCATGGGAACAGTCCAGCCCGAACTGCCAAGCCAGGTCCTCCCTGGACTGGAAACAAGCATCATAGGAACAGTTTTGGGGTTTCACCCCTCTTCAGCCAGGATAGCTTGATTCCAGTGGCATGGAGAGCACGGGACCCACGTATGGGCATACCCTTCCCACTCGGGGTGACAAATAGCAAAAACAACAGTTGATGGACAGAATGCAGAACAATGTCATACATTCACCCCAGTACAGAGATCTGAGCCTAAATTCATCGTTTTTTTGCTTACCATGCCATTCCAGTTTGAACCAAGCCATATGAAAATCAGTCTTGACCCTGTGCCTCGTGGGAACAGTCCAGCCCGAACTGCCAAGCCAGGTCGTCCCTGGACTGTAAACAAGCATCATAGAACCGGTTTCGGGGTTTCACCCCGCTTCAACCAGGATTGCTTGATTCCAGGGGCATGGAGAGCACGGGACCCATGTCTGAGCATTCCCTTCCCACTCGTTGTGACAAATGCAAAAACAACAGTTAATGGACAGTATGCAGAACAATGTCATACATTCACCCCAGTACAGAGATCAGAGCCTAAATCCATTGTTTTTTTGCTCACCATGCCATTCCAGTTTGATCCCAGCCATATGCAAATCAGTCTTGACCCTGTGCCACATGGGAACAGTCCATCCCGAACTGCCAAGCTATTTCCTCCCTTTACTGGAAACAAGCATCCTAGGATCAGTTTCAGGGTTTCACCACTTTTCAACCACGATAGCTTGATTCCAGAGGCATGGAGAGCACGGGACCCACGTCTGGGCATACCATTCCCACTCGGGGTGACAAATGCAAAAACAACAGTTGATGGACAGAATGCAGAACAATGTCATACATTCACCCCAGTAAAGAGATCTGGGCCTATATCCATTGTTTTTTTGCTCACCATGCCATTCCAGTTTGATCCCAGCCATATGCAAATCAGTCTTGACCCTGTGCCTCATGGGAACAGTCCAGCCCAAACTGCCAAGCTATTTCCTTCCTGGACTGGATACAAGCATCCTAGGATAGGTTTCAGGGTTTCACCCCTTTTCAGCCACAATAGCTTGATTCCAGTGGCATGGAGAGCACGGGACCCACGTCTTGGCATACCATTCCCACTTGGGGTGACAAATGCAAAAACAAAAGTTGATGGACAGAATGCAGAACAATATCATACATTCACCGCAGTACAGAGATCTGGGGCTCAATCCATTGTTTTTTTACTCACCATGCCATTCTAGCTTGAACCCAGCCATTTGCAAATCAGTCTTGACCCTGTGCCTCATGGGAACAGTCCAACCCGAGCTGCCAAGCCAGGTCCTCCCTGGACTGGAAACAAGCATCCTAGGACCGGTTTTGGGGTTTCACCCCTCTTCAACCAGGATAGCTTGAATCCAGTGGCATGGAGAGCACGGGACCCATGTCTGGGCATACCCTCCCCACTCGGGGTGACAAATGCAAAAACAACAGTTGATGGACAGAATGCAGAACAATGTCATACATTCACCCCAGTACAGAGATCTGGGCCTAAATCCATCGTTTTTTTGCTCACCATGCCATTCCAGTTTGAACCGAGCCATTTGCAAACTAGTCTTGACCCTGTGCCCTGGGACCCACGTCTGGGCATACCCTTTCCACTAGGGGTGGCAAATGCAAAAACAACAGTTGATGGACAGATTGCCGAGAAATGTCATACATTCACCCCAGAACAGAGATCTGGGCCTAAATCCATATTTTATTACCCACCATGCCATTCCAGTATGAACCCAGCCATATGCAAATCAGTCTTGATCCTGTGCCTCAAGGGAACGGTCCAGCCCGAAATGCCAAGGCAGGTCCTCCCTGGACTGGAAACAAACATCCTAGGACCGGTTTCGGGGTTTCACCCCTCTTCAGCTTGGATAGCATGATTCCAGTGGCACGGAGAGCACGCGACCCACGTCTGGGCATACCCTTCCCACTCGGGGTGACAAATGGAAAAACAAAAAAGTTGATGGACAGAATGTAGAACAATGTCATACATTCACCCCAGTACAGAGATCTGCGCCTAAATCCATTGTTCTTTTGCTCCCCATGCCATTCCAGTTTGAACCCAGCCATATGCAAATCAGTCCTGAAATGTGCCTCTGGGGAACAGTCCTGCCTGAAATGCCAAGCGAGGTCCTCCCTGGACTGGAAATAAGCATCCTAGGACTAGGTTCGGGGTTTCACCCATCTTCAGCCAGGATAGCTTGATTCTAGTGGCATGGAGGGCATGGGACTCACGTCTGTGCATTCCCTTCCCACTTGGGGTGACAAATTCAAAAACAAAAGTTGATGGACAGAATGTAGAACAATGTCATACATTCACCCCACTACGGACACCTGGGCCTAAATCCATCGTTTTCTTGCTCACCATGCCATTCCAGTTTGAACACAGCCATACGCAAATCAGTCTTGACCCTGTGCCACATGGGAACAGTCCAGTCCGAACGGCAAAGCAAGGTCCTCCCTGGACTTGAAACAAGCATCCTAGGACCGGTTTCGGGGTTTCACCCCTCTTCAGCCAGGATAGCTTGATTCCAGTGGCATGGAGGGCACGGGACCTACGTCTGTGCATACCCTTCCCACTCGGGGTGACAAATTCAAAAACAAAAGTTGATGTACTGAATGGAGATCAAAGTCATAAATTCACCCCAATACAGAGATCTGGGCCTAAATCCATCGTTATTTTGCTCACCATGCCATTCCAGTTTGAACCCAGCCATATGCAAATCAGTCTTGACCCTGTGCCTCATGGGAACAGTCCAGCCCGAACTGCCAAGCCAGGCCCAGCCTGGACTGCAAACAAGCATCGTAGGACCGGTTTCGGGGTTTCACCCCTCTTCAGCCAGGATAGCTTGATTCCAGTAGCATGGGGAGCAAGGGGCCCACATCTGAGCATAACCTTACCACTCGGGGTGACAAATGCAAAAGCAAAAGTTGATGGACAGAATGCAGAACAATGTCATACATTCACCCCAGTACAGAGATCTGGGCGTAAATCCATTGTTTTTTTTGCTTACCATGCCATTCTAGTTTGAACCCAGCCATATGCAAATCAGTATTGAACCTGTGCCTCATAGGAACTGTCCATCCGAACTTCCAAGCCAGGTCCTCCTTGGACTGGAATCAAGCATCCTAGGACCAGTTTCGTGTTTCATCCCTCTTTAGCCAGGATAGCTTGAATCCAGTGGCATGGAGAGCAAGGGACGCACGTCTGGGCATACCCTCCTCACTCGGGGTGACAAATTCAAAAACAACAGTTGATGGACAGAATGCAGAACAATGTCATACAATCACCCCAGTACAGAGATCTAGGCCTAAATCCATCGTTTATTTGCTCACCATGCCATTCCAGTTTGAACCCAGCCATATGCAAAGTAGTATTGAACCTGTGCCTCATGGGAACAGCACAGCCCAAACTACCAATCCAGGTCCTCCCTGGACAGTAAACAAGCATCCTAGGACCGTTTTCGGGGTTTCACCCCTCTTCTGCCAGTATAGCTTGATTCCAGTGGCATGAAGGGCACGGGACCTACGTCTGTGCATAACCTTCCCACTCGGGGTGACAAATTCAAAAACAAAAGTTGATGTACAGAATACAGAACAATGTCATACATTCACCCCAGTACATAAACCAGGGCCTTAATCCATTGTTTTTTTGCTCACCATGCCATTTCAGTTTGAACACAGCTATACGCAAATAAGTCTTGACCCTGTGCCTCATGGGAACAGTCCAACACGATCTACCAAGCCAGGTCCTCCCTGGACTGGAAACAAGCATCGTAGGACTGGTTTTGGGGTTTCACCCCTCTTCAGCCAGGATAGCTTGGTTCCAGTGGCATGGAGAGTACGGGACCCAAGTCTGGGCTTACGCTTCCCACTTGGGGTGACAAATGCAAAAACAAAAGTTGATGTACTGAATGCAGAACAAAGTCTTAAATTCACCCCAGTACAGATATCTGGGCCTAAATCCATTGTTATTTTGCTAACCATGCCATTAGAGTTTGACCCCAGCCATATGCAACTCAGTCTTGACCCTGTGCTTCATGGGAACTGTCCATCTCGAACTGCCAAGCCAGGTCCTCCTTGAACTGGAAACAAACATCCTAGGACCAGTTTCTGGGTTTCACCCCTCTTCAGCCAGGATAGCTTGATTCCAGTGGCATAGAGAGCAAGGGACCCACATCTGGGCATAACCCTCCCACTTGGGGTGACAAATGCAAAAACAAAAGTTGATGCACAGAATGCAGAACAATGTCATACATTCACCCCAGTACAGAGATCTGGGCTTAAATCCATAGTATTTTTTGCCCACCATGCCATTCTAGTTTGAACCCAGCCATTTTCAAACTAGTCATGACCCTGTGCCTCATGGGAACAGTTGAGCCCGAGCTGCCAAGCCAGGTCCTGCCTGGATTGGAAACAAGCATCCTAGGACCGGTTTCGGGGTTTCACCCCTCTTCAGCCAGGATAGCTTGATTCCAGTGGCATGGAGAGCACGGGATCCATGTCTGGGCATACCATTCCCACTCGGGGTGACAAATGCAAAAACAACAGTTGATGGACAGATTGCAGAACAATGTCATACATTCACCCCAGTACAGAGATCTGGGCGTAAATCCATTGTTTTTTTTGCTCACCATGCCATTCTAGTTTGAACCCAGCCATATGAAAATCAGTCTTGAACCTGTGCCTCATGGGAACAGTCCATCCGAACTTCCAAGCCAGGTCCTCACTGGATTGGAATCAAGCATCCTAGGACCAGTTTCGGGTTTCATCCCTCTTCAGCCAGGATAGCTTGAATCCAGTGGCATGGAGAGCACGGGACCCACGTCTGGGCATACACTTCCCACTTGGGGTGACAAATGGAAAAACAAAAGTTGATGGACAGAATGTAGAACAATGTCATACATTCACCCCAGTACAGAGATCTGGGCCTAAATCCATAGTTTTTTTGCACACCATGCCATTCCAGTTTGAACCCAGCCATATGCAAATCATTCCTGATGCTGTGCCTCATGGGAACAGTCCAGCCCGAGCTGCCAAACCAGGTCCTCCCTGGATTGGAAACAAGCATCCTAGGACCAGTTTCGGGGTTTCACCACTCTTCTGCAAGGATAGCTTGATTCCAGTGGCATGAAGGGCACGGGACCTACGTCTGTGCATACCCTTCCCACTCAGGGTGACAAATTCAAAAACAAAAGTTGATGGACAGAATACAGATCAATGTCATACATTCACCCCAGTACATAGACCTGGGCCTAAATCCATTGTTTTTTTGCTCACAATGCCATTTCAGTTTGAACACAGCCATCCACAAATCAGTCTTGACCCTGTGCCTCATGGGAACAGTCCAACCTGAACTGCCAAGCCAGGTCCTCCCTGGACTGGAAACAAGCATCGTAGGACCGGTTTCAGGGTTTCACCCCTCTTCAGTCAGGATACCTTGATTCCAGTGGCATGGAGAGCAAGGGACCCACATCTGGGCATAACCTTCCACTCGGGGTGACAAATGCAAAAACAAAAGTTGATGCACAGAATGCAGAACAATGTCATACATTCACCCCAGTACAAAGATCTGGGCCTAAATCCATAGTGTTTTTTGCCCACCATGCCATTCCAGTTTGAACCCAGCCATTTTCAAACTAGTCGTGACCCTGTGCCTCATGGGAACAGTTCAGCCCGAGCTGCCAAGCCAGGTCCTCCCTGGATTGGAAACAAGCATCCTAGGACCGGTTTCGGGGTTTCACCCCTCTTCAGCCAGGATAGCTTGATTCCAGTGGCATGGAGAGCACGGGATCCATGTCTGGGCATACCATTCCCACTCCGGGTGACAAATGCAAAAACAACTGTTGATGGACAGATTGCAGAACAATGTCATACATTCACCCCAGTACAGAGATCTGGGCGTAAATCCATTGGTTTTTTTGCTCACCATGCCATTCTAGTTTGAACCCAGCCATATGAAAATCAGTCTTGAACCTGTGCCTCATGGGAACAGTCCATCCAAACTTCCAAGCCAGGTCCTCACTGGATTGGAATCAAGCATCCTAGGACCAGTTTCGGGTTTCATCCCTCTTCAGCCAGGATAGCTTGCATCCAGTGGCGTGGAGAGCATGGGAACCACGTCTGGGCATACCCTCCCCACTCGGGGTGACAAATGCAAAAACAACAGTTGATGAACAGAGTGCAGAACAATGTCATACATTCAACCCAGTACAGAGATCTGGGCCTAAATCCATTGTTTTTTTGCTCACCATGCCATTCCAGTTTGAACCGAGCCATTTGCAAACTAGTCTTGACCCTGTGCCTCATGGGAACAGTTCAGCCCGAGCTGCCAAGCCAGGTCCTCCCTGGACTGGAAACAAGTATCCTAGGACCGGTTTCGGGATTTCACCCCTCTTCAGGCAGGATAGCGTGATTCCAGTGGCATAGAGAGCATGGGACCCACGTCTGGGCATACCCTTTCACTCAGGGTGACAAATGCAAAAACAACAGTTGATGGACAGATTGCCTAGCAATGCCATAGATTCACCCCAGAACAGATATCTGGGCCTAAATCCATCTTTTTTTGCCCCTCCATGCCATTCCAGTTCGAACCCAGCCATATGCAACTCAGTCTTGACCCTGTGCCTCATGGGAACAGTCCAGCCCGAGCTGCCAAGCCAGGTCCTCCCTGGATTGGAAACAAGCATCGTAGGACCAGTTTCGGGGTTTCACCCCTCTTCAGTCAGGATAGCTTGATTCCAGTGGCATGACGGGCACGGGACCTACGTCTGTGCATACCCTTCCCACTCAGGGTGACAAATTCAAAAACAATAGGTTGATGGACAGAATACAGAACAATGTCATACATTCACCCCAGTACATAGACCTGGGCCTAAATCCATTGTTTTTTTGCTCACCATGCCATTCCAGTTTGAACCCAGCCATATGCAAACTAGTCTTGAACCTGTGCCACATGGGAACAGTCCAGCCCGAGCTGCCAAGCCAGGTCCTCCCTGGACTGGAAACAAGCATCCTAGGACCGGTTTTGGGGTTTCACCCCTCTTCAGCCTGGATAGCTTGATTCCAGTGGCATGGAGAGCACAGGACCCACTTCTGGGCATACCCTTCCCACTCGGGTGACAAATTCAAAAACAGAAGTTGATGCACAGAATGCAGAAAAATGTCATACATTCACCCCAGTACAGAGATCTGGGCCTAAATCCATAGTGTTTTTTGCCCACCATGCCATTCCAGTTTGAACCCAGCCATTTTCAAACTAGTCATGTCCCTGTGCCTCATGGGAACAGTTCAGCCCGAGCTGCCAAGCCAGGTCCTCCCTGGATTGGAAACAAGCATCCTAGGACCGTTTTTGGGGTTTCACCCCTCTTCAGGCAGGCTAGCGTGATTCCAGTGGCATGGAGAGCATGGGACCCACGTCTGGGCATACCCTTTCCACTCAGGGTGACAAATGCAAAAACAACAGTTGATGGACAGATTGCCTAGCAATGCCATACATTCACCCCAGAACAGACATCTGGGCCTAAATCCATTTTTTTTGCCCACCATGCCATTCCAGTTTGAACCCAGCCATATGCAACTCAGTCTTGACCCTGTGCCTCATGGGAACTGTCCATCCCGAACTGCCAAGCCAGGTCCTCCCTGAACTGGAAACAAACATCCTAGGACCAGTTTCTTGGTTTCACCCCTCTTCAGCCTGGGTAGCTTGATTCCAGTGGCATGGAGAGTACGGGACCCACGTCTGGGCATACACTTCCCACTCGGGGTGACAAATGGAAAAACAAAAGTTGATGGACAGAATGTAGAACAATGTCATACATTCACCCCAGTACAGAGATCTGGGCCTAAATCCATCGTTTTTTTGCTCACCATGCCATACCAGTTTGATCCCAGCCATATGCAAATCAGTCTTGACCCTGTGCCTCATGGGAACAGTCCAGCCCGAACTGCCAAGCTAGTTCCTCCCTGGACTGGAAACAAGCATCCTAGGACCGGTTTCGGGGTTTCATCCCTTTTCAGCCAGGATAGCTTGATTCCAGTGGCTATGGAGAGCACAGAACCCACGTCTTGGCATACCCTTCCCACTCGGGGTGACAAATGGAAAAACAAAAGTTGATGGACAGATTGCCTAGCAATGCCATACATTCACCCCAGAACAGACATCTGGGCCTAAATCCATTTTTTTTGCCCACCATGCCATTCCAGTTTGAACCCAGCCATATGCAACTCAGTCTTGACCCTGTGCCTCATGGGAACTGTCCATCCCGAACTGCCAAGCCAGGTCCTCCCTGAACTGGAAACAAACATCCTAGGACCAGTTTCTGGGTTTCACCCCTCTTCAGCCTGGATAGCTTGATTCCAGTGGCATGGAGAGCACGGGACCCACGTCTGGGCATACACTTCCCACTTGGGGTGACAAATAGAAAAACAAAAGTTGATGGACAGAATGTAGAACAATGTCATACATTCACCCCAGTACAGAGATCTGGGCCTAAATCCATAGTTTTTTTGCACACCATGCCATTCCAGTTTGAACCCAGCCATATGCAAATCATTCCTGATGCTGTGCCTCATGGGAACAGTCCAGCCCGAGCTGCCAAACCAGGTCCTCCCTGGATTGGAAACAAGCATCCTAGGACCAGTTTCGGGGTTTCACCACTCTTCTGCAAGGATAGCTTGATTCCAGTGGCATGAAGGGCACGGGACCTACGTCTGTGCATACCCTTCCCACTCAGGGTGACAAATTCAAAAACAAAAGTTGATGGACAGAATACAGATCAATGTCATACATTCACCCCAGTACATAGACCTGGGCCTAAATCCATTGTTTTTTTGCTCACAATGCCATTTCAGTTTGAACACAGCCATCCACAAATCAGTCTTGACCCTGTGCCTCATGGGAACAGTCCAACCTGAACTGCCAAGCCAGGTCCTCCCTGGACTGGAAACAAGCATCGTAGGACCGGTTTCAGGGTTTCACCCCTCTTCAGTCAGGATACCTTGATTCCAGTGGCATGGAGAGCAAGGGACCCACATCTGGGCATAACCTTCCACTCGGGGTGACAAATGCAAAAACAAAAGTTGATGCACAGAATGCAGAACAATGTCATACATTCACCCCAGTACAGAGATCTGGGCCTAAATCCATAGTGTTTTTTGCCCACCATGCCATTCCAGTTTGAACCCAGCCATTTTCAAACTAGTCGTGACCCTGTGCCTCATGGGAACAGTTCAGCCCGAGCTGCCAAGCCAGGTCCTCCCTGGATTGGAAACAAGCATCCTAGGACCGGTTTCGGGGTTTCACCCCTCTTCAGCCAGGATAGCTTGATTCCAGTGGCATGGAGAGCACGGGATCCATGTCTGGGCATACCATTCCCACTCCGGGTGACAAATGCAAAAACAACAGTTGATGGACAGATTGCAGAACAATGTCATACATTCACCCCAGTACAGAGATCTGGGCGTAAATCCATTGTTTTTTTTGCTCACCATGCCATTCTAGTTTGAACCCAGCCATATGAAAATCAGTCTTGAACCTGTGCCTCATGGGAACAGTCCATCCAAACTTCCAAGCCAGGTCCTCACTGGATTGGAATCAAGCATCCTAGGACCAGTTTCGGGTTTCATCCCTCTTCAGCCAGGATAGCTTGCATCCAGTGGCGTGGAGAGCATGGGAACCACGTCTGGGCATACCCTCCCCACTCGGGGTGACAAATGCAAAAACAACAGTTGATGAACAGAGTGCAGAACAATGTCATACATTCACCCCAGTACAGAGATCTGGGCCTAAATCCATTGTTTTTTTGCTCACCATGCCATTCCAGTTTGAACCGAGCCATTTGCAAACTAGTCTTGACCCTGTGCCTCATGGGAACAGTTCAGCCTGAGCTGCCAAGCCAGGTCCTCCCTGGACTGGAAACAAGTATCCTAGGACCGGTTTCGGGATTTCACCCCTCTTCAGGCAGGATAGCGTGATTCCAGTGGCATAGAGAGCATGGGACCCACGTCTGGGCATACCCTTTCACTCAGGGTGACAAATGCAAAAACAACAGTTGATGGACAGATTGCCTAGCAATGCCATAGATTCACCCCAGAACAGATATCTGGGCCTAAATCCATCTTTTTTTGCCCCTCCATGCCATTCCAGTTCGAACCCAGCCATATGCAACTCAGTCTTGACCCTGTGCCTCATGGGAACAGTCCAGCCCTAGCTGCCAAGCCAGGTCCTCCCTGGATTGGAAACAAGCATCGTAGGACCGGTTTCGGGGTTTCACCCCTCTTCAGTCAGGATAGCTTGATTCCAGTGGCATGACGGGCACGGGACCTACGTCTGTGCATACCCTTCCCACTCAGGGTGACAAATTCAAAAACAAAAGTTGATGGACAGAATACAGAACAATGTCATACATTCACCCCAGTACATAGACCTGGGCCTAAATCCATTGTTTTTTTGCTCACCATGCCATTCCAGTTTGAACCCAGCCATATGCAAACTAGTCTTGAACCTGTGCCACATGGGAACAGTCCAGCCCGAGCTGCCAAGCCAGGTCCTCCCTGGACTGGAAACAAGCATCCTAGGACCGGTTTTGGGGTTTCACCCCTCTTCAGCCTGGATAGCTTGATTCCAGTGGCATAGAGAGCACAGGACCCACTTCTGGGCATACCATTCCCACTCGGGTGACAAATTCAAAAACAGAAGTTGATGCACAGAATGCAGAAAAATGTCATACATTCACCCCAGTACAGAGATCTGGGCCTAAATCCATAGTGTTTTTTGCCCACCATGCCATTCCAGTTTGAACCCAGCCATTTTCAAACTAGTCATGACCCTGTGCCTCATGGGAACAGTTCAGACCGAGCTGCCAAGCCAGGTCCTCCCTGGATTGGAAACAAGCATCCTAGGACCGTTTTTGGGGTTTCACCCCTCTTCAGGCAGGATAGCGTGATTCCAGTGGCATGGAGAGCATGGGACCCACGTCTGGGCATACCCTTTCCACTCAGGGTGACAAATGCAAAAACAACAGTTGATGGACAGATTGCCTAGCAATGCCATACATTCACCCCAGAACAGACATCTGGGCCTAAATCCATTTTTTTTGCCCACCATGCCATTCCAGTTTGAACCCAGCCATATGCAACTCAGTCTTGACCCTGTGCCTCATGGGAACTGTCCATCCCGAACTGCCAAGCCAGGTCCTCCCTGAACTGGAAACAAACATCCTAGGACCAGTTTCTTGGTTTCACCCCTCTTCAGCCTGGGTAGCTTGATTCCAGTGGCATGGAGAGTACGGGACCCACGTCTGGGCATACACTTCCCACTCGGGGTGACAAATGGAAAAACAAAAGTTGATGGACAGAATGTAGAACAATGTCATACATTCACCCCAGTACAGAGATCTGGGCCTAAATCCATCGTTTTTTTGCTCACCATGCCATACCAGTTTGATCCCAGCCATATGCAAATCAGTCTTGAACCTGTGCCTCATGGGAACAGTCCAGCCCGAACTGCCAAGCTAGTTCCTCCCTGGACTGGAAACAAGCATCCTAGGACCGGTTTCGGGGTTTCATCCCTTTTCAGCCAGGATAGCTTGATTCCAGTGGCTATGGAGAGCACAGAACCCACGTCTTGGCATACCCTTCCCACTCGGGGTGACAAATGAAAAAACAGAAGATGAAGTACAGAATGCAGAACAATGTCATATATTCACCCCAGTACATAGACCTGGGCCTAAATACATTGTTTTTTTGCTCACCATGCAATTCCAGTTTGAACCCAGCCATTTGCAAATCAGTTTTGACCCTGTGCCTCATGGGAACAGTCCAACCCGAGCTGCCAAGCCAGGTCCTCCCTGGACTGGAAACAAGCATCCTAGGACCGGTTTCTGGGTTTCACCCCTCTTCAGGCAGGATAGCGTGAGTCCAGTGGCATGGAGAGCATGGGACCCACGTCTGGGCATACACTTTCCACTAGGGGTGGCAAATGCAAAAGCAACAGTTGATGGACAGATTGCCGAGAAATGTCATACATTCACCCCAGAACAGAGATCTGGGCCTAAATCCATATTTTTTTACTTCTTACTGTAGGCAGTGGATCCCTAACTTCTCTCTAATTGCTAAAATCTTTGTTGGCACTCACTTTAAAAGATACGCCTCAGCCCCTTCCATGGTCTGATGAGTGCCAAAAGAGTTTCACTGACTTACGTACCGCTCTGTGTTCTGCTCCTGTACTAGGTACTCCAGATTACACTAAGCCCTTTACGCTCTATGTGCATGAGAGAGAAGGTTGTGCATTGTCAGTTTTAGCGCAACAATTTGGAGACAAACAGCGACCATGTGCTTATTTTTCGGCTACGTTAGATCCAGTAGCTAAAGCATTGCCCAGTTGTCTCAAATCAATAGCAGCAGCAGCAATTTCTATCCGACAGTCTGCTGGAATGGTGTTGGATAACACTCTCATTGTCATGGTGCCACATGCAGTGGATACTTTGCTAAACAGAACGAAAACACAGCATCTTACGAGTGCACGTCTAACTGGTTACGAGCTGACGCTTTTGGCTAGTCACATACACATTAAGCGATGTAATACCCTAAATCCAGCTACTCTGTTGCCCCTTCCAAATGAGGAAAATGTTGAGAATCAGCATGATTGTTTCTTCCGTACTGAGGAAGAGACAAAAGGAAGAATTGACCTGAGAGACACACCGCTAGAGAATCCGGATGGAACTCTATGGGTAGATGGTTCTTGTTTCAAGATGTCTAATGGAGATACTGTTTCAGCCTATGCTGTAACTACTTTACATACCATTGTGGAAACTGCACGCATTCGACACAATTCAGTGCAAGCAGCAGAGTTGATAGCACTAACGAGAGCTTGTGTATTATCAAAAGGGAAAAGAGTGAACGTATACACTGACAGCCAATATGCTTTTGGTGTAGCGTTCAATTTTGGGAGTCTCTGGAAGGAAAGGGGATTCCTAACTTCACATGGCACCAAAATACAACATGGTCAGTTGGTGACTGATCTCCTTGAGTCACTTGCCTTACCCATCCAAATAGCGATAGTGAAGTGTAGTGCACACAAGAAGATTACGGATGATGTTGGTCGAGGAAATGCATTTGCGGATGAAGTAGCGAAGAGAACAGCGAGAGATTCAACGAGTCGAATGTATGTGGCCGGTCCTGCGAATTGGGTTAGAGAGAGAGGAATGTATGAGAATACAGTGGAAAGTGGAAAGGCGATTCAGAAAGAGGCTTCGGAAAGAGAAATGAGCAAGTGGAATGAAAGTACGGGAATGTTAGATGAGATGGGTTGTTGGGTGGAATTATCTGAACATCAGCGTTGGCTGTTACCAGATGCCTATGTACTCCCAGTGGTTACTATGGCTCATGGTCCAGCTCACTTAAGTGCAAAGGCATCTGTAAACTTCTGGCTCCAGTGTGGCAAAATGAAAATATCCCGAAATGTGCAGACAATGTAGTAAAGCACTGTATTGTTTGTTTAATGTACAACCCGGGAAAGGGAACCCCAACTCCAGCAGGTCACTTTGCCCCTCCGACATATCCATTTGAGGTGTTGCAAATCGATTACATTCATATGGAGCGATGCAACAACCTCAAATATGTTCTGGTGGTAGTATGCGCCTTTTCGAGGTGGATAGAAGCATACCCTCTAAAAGATAACACAGCTTTATCCACAGCTAAATTCCTTCTAAAAGAGTTCTTTCCCAGGTTTGGTTTGCCGCTCATTGTCTGGAGCGACAATGGGAGCGAATTTGTTGGCCAAGTCATACAGAAAGTTTGTGCTGGTCTTGGCATCAAGCAAAAGTTCCACGCGGCAAATCATCCACAGTCATCGGGTTTAGTGAAATGTTACAATGGAACTTTGAAGTTGAAGTTAGCAAAGGTTCAAGCAAGTACAGGACTCAATTGGCCTGATGCCTTGCCGTTAGCTCTGCTATCCACCAGAACTGCAGTACACTCTTGTTTGGGACTTAGCCCTTACGAAGTGGTTTTTGGCCGTCCGGCCAACGTATGGGGAATACCTCGCCCTAAGAAATTCTCAGACTTGCCATATCCAATGTTGATTGACTATCTGCATGACCTTACAACTAAATTGCGTGTTCTTCATCAACAGTTTCAAAGTGCTCTGCCGGAGGCTTCCACAGACCCAGGTCACTCCATCCGACCAGGTGACTGGGTATGTGTGAAGAA
Source organism: Triturus cristatus (assembly GCF_964204655.1). Classification (NCBI taxonomy): domain Eukaryota; kingdom Metazoa; phylum Chordata; class Amphibia; order Caudata; family Salamandridae; genus Triturus; species Triturus cristatus. Next base: position 877,281,088 of record NC_140579.1, read on the forward strand.
TTTTCAGAGGTCCAATAATCTACAACCCAGATGGCGGGAGCCGAGAATGGTCTTGTTGACTACAAGGACAGCAGTTAAAGTCGAAGGAAAGAAAAATTGGATTCCCGGTGTGCATTGCAAGAAACAGCCTTTGCCTTTTGATCAGTGGGTTCGTAGAGGTGTTGGTGACTGTGAAAGCGAAAAGACTCCACGATTCGTGTCTTTTAGTGATGCACACTTGAATGGGACACTGTCTGAGAAAGAGGACGACGACATTTTACAGGAAGCAATTCCATTGCATCGTCGCTTGGATACGACTGAGCCACGAACATTGTTTCGAAACCAGAACGTTCCGGGGAAGGAACATTACAACTTATGGCCCAGACCAAAGAACATTTAAAACTTTCTTCTCCCTTGTGTAGTATTCTGTTTCGGTTGCAGGGTCACGGTAGGAGTCTAGGTCACGACCTGAGTAGTGACAATAGGTCTGCAGGATCTTCAGTGTCATAGGACGGTAGAGCATCGTGACTTCAGTGATTGAGGAAGATTGCCGTGAGCATCCACTAGTAAGATGGAAACTACACTAAGTAATAAAGAAAGAAGAGATGAAGTGAAGAAAGCATCCTGTAAAATAATGTACAGTCGTTTTAGTATAACTTTATGTGTTCTTATATCATTATGTATTGTTTTGGCGATTATTAGTTGGATAATTTATGCTTTGCAGCCAAGAAATACCTCCCCTTCTTCCTCTTTGCCTTCTTCTACTATCTCTCCACACCTCTTTCATACTCTTCCTTCACATGAACTTGTCAGAAGAACCGAGTATTACAAGAATTCCTTTATCCAGCTATTACATCAGCACCAATTAGTGGTTAATACAACTGATTGTTGGGTGTGTGGTCTTATGCCACATACCACAGAGAAAGGAATGCCATATCTAGTTCTTCCTTTTTCTTATGAAGGTTCTGCTTGGGCTTACTTCGTCATCTTCTCTAATGCTTATCAAAGTAAATTCAGACGATCTGTTAGTTCACAAATTCATTATCCAGATTTCAGTCATAGCTCCTTGATTAAGGGTATGGTAGTCATGGCTAAAATCATTGAAAACAGCAAAATCTCCGTTGACGAAAGAAAAGCATACACTAATTGGAACGTCACCCAATACATGTCAAGTCTTAATAGTAAAGTGGGAAAAAGAAAGTCCTCGCCAATTTGGACTATACCACATCAGGGTAATTTCTGTTTACAGATAAATGATCGCTCTTCTGACACTACACAAAAGAGTAACTGCTCCTATACGTACGTTTATTCCTCTCAAAACTCGCCTCCTTTAGTGCCGTCTCAAGGCACCTATTTCATCTGCTATGATAGAGCCTATACTTGGTTACCAACGGGTTTCTCTGGTACTTGCTATATAGCCTTTCTTCTTCCCCCTACTTACACTGCTTCTGCCAATTATCACCGAACCCGTTACGGCAGAGGGATTATTGATTCAAAGGACACAGCAGGACAAGAGGGAGGAGATTTCCTTAAAGGTTTTCTTCCCTTCTGGGGTCCAATGGCTAACAGCAGAAATATAAGGCAATTGGTCCGTGTCGTAGAGACTACAATAGACATCACTGTAGGAGCCTTTAGTAATATCACGGCAGAACTACAGGTGGATCGTCTTATGACCTTGAAAAATCGAGTTGCCTTAGACTTTGTTCTTGCCGATCGTGGTGGAGTGTGTAAATTGATCGGGTCTAGTTGTTGTATTTTCATTCCTAATGACGCTCCGACAGTGTACCAAGCTATCTCCAAGTTGCACATAATCTCCAAGTCTATTAATCAGGACGAAGGAGATTGGTCTTTAACGGAATGGTTTTGGGGACTACTGTCCAAATGGGGATGGAAAGCATTGACATTTCTTGGAATAATCTTGACCATTATATTTTCTTGCTGCCTTTGTATGCACTGTGGTCCCGCTATCTGCGATCTTTGTGCTACTATGTGCATCCCAAAACCCAAGCCACAAGTAACTGAAAACATAAGAATGATGTTACAGCAACAGCTTGATGACCTTATGGCAATTGACGTGGACTCAGATTAACATGAGTCTATCTTGCCTGAGTTCTGGCAAAAGGAGGGTCTGAGGAACTTCGATTTTCGATCACGATCGAATCGACCCGCCATTTTATGGCCCGCCGCCATTTTGTGTTGCCCTCACTCAGGCAGCACGGCGAACAAAGTCTATTCTGCTTTTTCTGTAGCCTGGTGTCAAAATACGTCCTCGGCCTCTATTTGCGAAGCTGGTGCTAGAACTAGCTGAGTACACTAATCCCTGTCTGGCTTTCTTAATCCTCGTTTCAACTATCTGTTGGCTCACACTATTCTTTCCTGACCGTATCTTATCGACTGGCCTTCATTGTCTCCTGCTAGCATTCTCTCGTGTCACGACTGTCCTCCAATACACACAAACGTATTTCGCCACCTGCAAGTTAGTTATAATCTGTTAATGAATTAGTTTGAGGGTGGGGTGACAAACACAGTTGGAGGAGAGGTCTCTTCGAGTCATCTGATATTTCTGTTTTCAAACCTTTCCTATTGGTTTCGCCTTGTTTTCTAACTTTCCGATTGGTTCTTTCTTGTATGCTTTTGGGAGTGTATTTCGTCAATTATTATATCATTGTATAGTATTTAACCTGATGCGCCACAGAGTGAAGTGGCAGTCTCCTGAGAACCTACTCTGTGTACTTCTAGGATAACTGTACTAGCTGCAGCTAAATAAATCTGATCTTCTAACGCCGACAGAGTGTCCCGTGTCTCTGTGTAGTGAAGCAGGAGAACTCCGGAGACATAGGGCGTACCCTGCGCCGTCAGGCCCTAAAGGTTCTGGTTCTTCAACTGGCGCCCAACGTGGGGCAGCTTCAGTGCTACCGGTTCTGCTCGAAGGTCGCGAGGAACCCCGCAAGAAAATTCCGGAGGGTTCACGAGCCACACTAAGCGACCCCTGCATGTCGAAAGTGGTCCGAAGGTCTTTTGCAGCGTGGTTACTCCTTCCTGACGGCTACTGACGACCGCTGCCCTGACTGCCGCCCTGCTTTGGCCCATTCCTTTGATGATGTATGGTAAGGCGAGACGATAGACGGGTCTCTGTTGGTGGAAGAAGACGTCCTTAGTTAAGTATTTTCGTGGGTCGCGCCCACAATTTGGTTCTTTGTTTGATGTCCTTAGGTTTCTTAGATTTAACCTTTGCAAAAGTTAAAACCGAGGGTAAGTGCATTTGTGCTGCGTAAACTGAGTTTTACTCCCTTGAAGTTTGTGAACAGTCTGGAGACATCTCGAGATGCCTGGTCTGACTAAGTTTGGAAGAATTTGTTGTAATAGGGACTCCCGACTTGAGGATTCTTGTCCGATTCCTTCGGTTGGAACTCCCACATATGAGCTCTATTCGAAACATGGTATCGGCCCCATTGCCTTTAACGAGACATGGACTCGATACACGTAGAAAGATGGTGTTCTCAAATGGCCAGAAAACTGTAGTTTTGATCCTGATGTGCTAGATAATTTGGAAGCAGTTTTGTTCAAAAGAAAAGCTTGGCTGGCAATGTTTGACTCTTTCCGCCTTTGGCGTAAGGAAGCCAAACAGAAAGAAATTAAACAAGCAAAACGAGATAGGAAAGCACAGGGTATGACAATTATACAGGCTGCCCAACACTTCAAAAATGATGAAATTGATAATGTGACTGAAATTTCAGAAAGACAGCATCGTATGGCGATAGATAAATGCTATCCGGTGTTGCCTGTTTCTCCTTCTGATAATAAGAAAGATATAGAAGAAGATCCCCTAATGTCCCATTTATTAAGGTTGCCTCCACCCTATGTGCAAAATGCCGATGTACCTCAGCTGCTACAGCCTGCTCAGCTGCCAGTGGTACCTCCACCGGTTCCGGCTCTTCAGCATTTGCCTCCTCCAGTATTACCGCCATTGCCGGTTTTACGATAGTCTCAACTTCTTTGCCTTCATCCCCTGATCTTAGCTCTTCTTTGTCTTCTGCTCCTCCTGCAATTATCAGTTCTTCTCCTGTTAGTTCTCCTAATACTCTGTCTCCGATTCTTTTGTCTAGTTCACCGTCTGTGCGTAAGCGTCTCACAGACTCTGTCACTAGTATTCTATCTCCTTTCTTTGGAGCTTTAAATGTGTCTCCGGCTTTTGCTCGAAGACAGTCTCGTAGTCAGTTCCCAGATTTTGAGGAACGAGAGAAGTTAGATTCTCTTGCGCGAAGATGGATCAAGAAGGGTCCACAATACAGTGTGCTTGATATTATACCTACCTTTTTGCAATGGAATGCACCTACGCAAAGATATGTCTTTAATGTAATGTGCGACATTCTCATTAAAGAATGGGAAGATGTGAGTTCGAGTCCGATCTCACAAGATTTGTTAAATGTTCAAGCTGATTTTGAAAAAGGACTTATTGTAGGTTCCAAAGTTTAGGAAGCTGTAAGGGCGCTTATCTCTTATAGATCCTTATTGTTTTCTCAGATTTTTCTTGATACCGATCCGTCGGTTAAACTGACGTCGAAAAATTACCCTATGAGAGAGGTTCCTCCAGTTTGGAAGGAGGCAGTTGCGGGAGTAGGTGGAAATGCGCCTATTCCTGCTCATTTCCAACGTATATGGGTACATGTCCCTTGGAAGAGATCTGAAGTGTTGGCCCTTAAGCAGACTCTGCCAGATCCTCGTAAGAACCCTGCAGGTTATTACAAAGAATTATTGCAGGCAATTGATGCTTGTATTATGAATCTAGCAGATATTGATATGCTACTGGGTAACATGGTCCCACAGACAATATGGGCTAAGATTCGTAGAGAGGATCACGCACAGGAACTAGGTGCTACTTGTGATGTCATAGCTAATATAGATAGAGACCAAGTGAGTGGCGCAAAGCCTGACACTCTGATCTCGGAACTTCCTGGTAGAATCATTACGTTAATGAAAACTATGATGCCTGCACTGAGAGTTATTTGGGATAAACTAGCAGCATGCAAACAAAAGAAAGATGAAAGTGTCTCTGACTTCTTTACTCGTTTCGAGGAGACATTTATCGACCACAGTGGTCAAGATATGGCTACAGAGGGTGGACAGCGATTATTCGTGGACAAATTTGTATTCAATTTGCTTCCCGAGCTGTCACACAAATTAAAAGATTCAGAAAGTTCTTGGGCTGTTTCTTTTTCTGCTCAGATATTGGCTACTGCGCAATATTATGAGAATAGGGATAAAGAGGAAAAAGAAAAGCAAGAGAAAAAGATGAAAGATTTAAAGACGAAGGTTCTCTTGCAGCAAGCCTATCCGCCACGTTATGCTCAGCCTCAGATTCAACAGCCACCGCAATTTCAGAGGTTGTTTCAAAAACCTGAGTCATACAATCCGCGACCTTTGTTAGGTCCTAATCAATGTGCCTATTGTAGAGAGGAAGGTCACTTTAAAAGTAGTTGTCTGGTTTTATTGCAGCGCAATGGAGTGTTATCCGCTCCACGAGGTCGTGCTGGCCTCCAGTCAGTAAACAGAGGTAGAGGTCGGGGTGTGTTGACTCAAGAACAACGTGCCCTTCATCCTCCCAATTCCATGAACTACTTTGATCAACAGAATGTGAGATCTACACAGTATTACAATGAAGACCATTATGTTGAAGGCGAGTATGAGAGTCTTCATGCTAACTAGGACAGCCATGGACAAAGTAAGGGAGTTGTGCCAATCCCAGTAGATCAAAATGGTCCTTATGTTAACGTCACTACAATGGGTGTTTTAGAGCCATTTCTTCTAGATACTGGAGCAATGAGAAGTTCTATCATTCATTCTAAACTCCCTGGGGCACCTTTGTCTGGCTTAACGAATGTTTCGGTAGGATTTTCTGGCGCCCCTGTTCGCAATCCAGTTTCTTGCCCTTTGCCTATTTCAGTTGGTCCTTATGATTTGGAAGCTCCACTTCTGTTGACGAATGGTTGCGGTGAGAATCTGTTGGGTCTAGACCTATTGAAAAGAATGCATGCTACAATATATTGTTCTCCTTCAGGCGTACATCTTACTCTAGGTCAGACATTGGTCTCCCCAATGTATTTGTCCAAAGATCAATTTCCCCCTGAATTGCTTTCTCTTCCAACAGCACTTTGGGCCACGGGTCCGAACGATGTGGGTTGTCTTGAGATTCCACCTTATGTTGTCACTCTCAAGCCTAATGTTGAATTACCGCGCATCCCACAATATAGAATTTCTGCTGAAGGTGAGAAAGCGCTTTTGGAAATCATTCATGACTTGATTCGGAAGGGTGTGGTTGAAGAAACAAGAGGTAACACATGCAATAGTCCTATTCTTCCTGTTCTTAAACGCACTGATCCTTCTCAGCCTCCTGTGTACCGTTTTGTAATTGATCTGCGAGAAGTAAACAAAATTGTGATTCCACAATTTCCTGTTGTTCCAGATATCACTGCCTTGTTGACAATGATACCTTCCACAGCAACTTGGTTCTCTGTTATCGATCTAAAGAATGCCTTCTTTAGTATTCCCATTGCAGAAGAGAGTAGGGATATTTTTGGTTTCTCTCTTGGAGGCCGAAGCTTCCGGTTTAAACGCGCACCCCAAGGCTATTGTGAAAGTCCCTCCATTTATAGCCAAGCTTTAATGTCATCTTGATACTTTTCACTTGCCGTCTGGTGCTGCTCTTATCCAATATATGGATGACTTGTTAGTCGCCGCTGATTCAGAAGATATCTGCAAAGATGTCACTGTTGCTTTGTTACGCCACTGAACTGAATCACAAGGTTTCACCTTCCAAACTACAGTATGTTTGTCGAGAGGTTACCTATTTGGGTCATCTCATCTCAAAGGAGGGACGACGATTGACCCCAGAACGAATACAGGCGATTGCGCGAATGGCTGTACCATCCACACAAAGGGAAGTACGTGCCTTTCTGGGTATCACTTCTTACTGTAGGCAGTGGATCCCTAACTTCTCTCTAATTGCTAAACCTTTGTTGACACTCACTTTAAAAGATACGCCTCAGCCCCTTCCATGGTCTGATGAGTGCCAAAAGAGTTTCACTGACTTACGTACCGCTCTGTGTTCTGCTCCTGTACTTGGTACTCCAGATTACACTAAGCCCTTTACGCTCTATGTGCATGAGAGAGAAGGTTGTGCATTGTCAGTTTTAGCGCAACAATTTGGAGACAAACAGCGACCATGTGCTTATTTTTCGGCTACGTTAGATCCAGTAGCTAAAGCATTGCCCAGTTGTCTCAAAGCAACAGCAGCAGCAGCAATTTCTATCGGACAGTCTGCTGGAATGGTGTTGGATAACACTCTCATTGTCATGGTGCCACATGCAGTGGATACTTTGCTAAACAGAACAAAAACACAACATCTTACGAGTGCACGTCTAACTGGTTACGAGCTGATGCTTTTGGCTAGTCACATACACATTAACCTCTTCTGTGCCCATGACGAGATGGTCTCGTCATGGAGCACAGTCGCGCTGTGCCCATGACGAGACTATCTCGTCATAACACCCACCCACTAGGGAAACGCCAGGCACAGGAGGGGGAAAAGGCCTGGCTCCCAAAGGGTTAAGCGATGTAATACCCTAAATCCAGCTACTCTGTTGCCCCTTCCAAATGAGGAAAATGTTGAGAATCAGCATGATTGTTTCTTCCGTACTGAGGAAGAGACAAAAGGAAGAATTGACCTGAGAGACACACCGCTAGAGAATCCGGATGGGACTCTATGGGTAGATGGTTCTTGTTTCAAGATGTCTAATGGAGATACGGTTTCAGCCTATGCTGTAACTACTTTACATACGATTGTGAAAACTGCACGCATTCGACACAATTCAGCGCAAGCAGCAGAGTTGATAGCACTAACGAGAGCTTGTGTATTATCAAAAGGGAAAAGAGTGAACGTATACACTGACAGCCAATACGCTTTTGGTGTAGTGTTCAATTTTGGGCGTCTCTGGAAGGAAAGGGGATTCCTAACTTCACATAGCACCAAAATACAACATGGTCAGTTGGTGACTGATCTCCTTGAGTCACTTGCCTTACCCATCCAAATAGCGATAGTGAAGTGTAGTGCACACAAGAAGATTACGGATGATGTTGGTCGAGGAAATGCATTTGCGGATGAAGTAGCGAAGAGAACAGCGAGAGATTCAACGAGTCGAATGTATGTGGCAGGTCCTGCGAATTGGGTTAGAGAGAGAGGAATGTATGAGAATACAGTGGAAAGTGTAAAGGCGATTCAGAAAGAGGCTTCGAAAAGAGACATGAGGAAGTGGAATGAAAGTACGGGAATGTTAGATGAGATGGGTTGTTGGGTGGAATTATCTGAACATCAGCATTGGCTGTTACCAGATGCCTATGTACTCCCAGTGGTTACTATGGCTCATGGTCCAGCTCACTTAAGTGCAAAAGGCATCTGTAAACTTCTGGCTCCAGTGTGGCAAAATGAAAATATCCCGAAATGTGCAGACAATGTAGTAAAGCACTGTATTGTTTGTTTAATGTACAACCCGGGAAAGGGAACCCCAACTCCAGCAGGTCACTTTGCCCCTCTGACATATCCATTTGAGGTGTTGCAAATCGATTACATTCATATGGAGCGATGCAACAACCTCAAATATGTTCTGGTGGTAGTATGCGCCTTTTCGAGGTGGATAGAAGCAGACCCTCTAAAAGATAACACAGCTTTATCCACAGCTAAAATCCTTCTAAAAGAGTTCTTTCCCAGGTTTGGTTTGCCGCGCATTGTCTGGAGCGACAAATGGGAGCGAATTTGTTGGCCAAATCATGCAGAAAGTTTGTGATGGTCTTGGCATCAAGCAAAAGTTCCACGCGGCAAATCATCCACAGTCAGCGGGTTTAGTAGAATGTTACAATGGAACTTTGAAGTTGAAGTTAACAAAGGTTCAAGCAAGTACAGGACTCAATTGGCCTGATGCCTTGCCGTTAGCTCTGCTATCCACCAGAACTGCAGTACACTCTCGTTTGGGACTTAGCCCTTACGAAGTGGTTTTTGGCTGTCCGGCCAACGTATGGGGAATACCTCGCCCTAAGAAATTCTCAGACTTGCCATATCCAATGTTGATTGACTATCTGCATGACCTTACAACTAAATTGCGTGTTCTTCATCAACAGGTTCAGAGTGCTCTGCCGGAGGCTTCCACAGACCCAAGTCACTCCATCCGACCAGGTGACTGAGTATGTGTGAAGAATTTTCAGAGGTCCAATAATCTACTACCCAGATGGCGGGAGCCGCGAATGGTCTTGTTGACTACAAGGACAGCAGTTAAAGTCGAAGGAAAGAAAAATTGGATTCACGGTGTGCATTGCAAGAAAGTGCCTTTGCCTTTGCCTTTTGATCAGTGCGTTCGTAGAGGTGTTGGTGACTGTGAAAGCGAAAAGACTCCACGATTCGTGCCTTTTAGTGATGCACACCTGAATGGGACACTGTCTGAGAAAGAGGACGACGACATTTTACAGGAAGCAATTCCATTGCATCGTCGCTTGGATACGACTGAACCACGAACATTGTTTCAAAACCAGAACGTTCGGGGAAGGAACATTACAACTTAAGGCCCAGACCAAAGAACATTTAAAACTTTCTTCTCCCTTGTGTAGTATTCTGTTTCGGTTGCAGGGTCACGGTAGGAGTCTAGGTCACGACCTGAGTAGTGACAATAGGTCTGCAGGATCTTCAGTGTCATAGGACGGTAGAGCATCGTGACTTCAGTGATTGAGGAAGATTGCCGTGAGCATCCACTAGTAAGATGGAAACTACACTAAGTAATAAAGAAAGAAGAAATGAAGTGAAGAAAGCATCCTGTAAAATAATGTACAGTCGTTTTAGTATAACATTATGTGTTCTTATATCATTATGTATTGTTTTGGCGATTATTAGTTGGATAATTTATGCTTTGCAGCCAAGAAATACCTCCCCTTCTTCCTCTTTGCCTTCTTCTACTATCTCTCCACACCTCTTTCATACTCTTCCTTCACATGAACTTGTCAGAAGAACCGAGTATTACAACAATTCCTTTATCCAGCTATTACATCAGCACCAATTAGTGGTTAATACAACTGATTGTTGGGTGTGTGGTCTTATGCCACATACCACAGAGAAAGGAATGCCATATCTAGTTCTTCTTTTTTCTTATGAAGGTTCTGCTTGGGCTTACTTCCTCATCTTCTCTAATGCTTATCAAAGTAAATTCAGACGATCTGTTAGTTCACAAATTAATTATCCAGATTTCAGTCATAGCTCCTTGATTAAGGGTATGGTAGTCATGGCTAAAATCATGGAAAATAGCAAAATCTCCGTTGACGAAAGAAAAGCATACACTAATTGGAACGTCACCCAATACATGTCAAGTCTTAATAGAAAAGTGGGAAAAGGAAAGTCCTCACCAATTTGGAGTATACCACATCAGGGTAATTTCTGTTTACAGATAAATGATCGCTCTTCTGACACTACACAAAAGAGTAACTGCTCCTATACGTACGTTTATTCCTCTCAAAACTCGCCTCCTCTAGTGCCGTCTCAAGGCACCTATTTCATCTGCTATGATAGAGCCTATACTTGGTTACCAACGGGTTTCTCTGGTACTTGCTATATAGCCTTTCTTCTTCCCCCTACTTACACTGCTTCTGCCAATTATCACCGAACCCATTACGGCAGAGGGATTATTGATTCAAAGGACACAGCAGGACAAGAGGGAGGAGATTTCCTTAAAGGTTTTCGTCCCTTCTGGGGTCCAATGGCTAACAGCAGAAATATAAGGCAATTGGTCCGTGTCGTAGAGACTACAATAGACATCACTGTAGGAGCCTTAAGTAATATCACGGCAGAACTACAGGCGGATCGTCTTATGACCTTGCAAAATCGAGTTGCCTTAGACTTTGTTTTTGACGATTGTGGTGGAGTGTGTAAATTGATCGGGTCTAGTTGTTGTATTTTCATTCCTAATGACGCTCCGACAGTGTACCAAGCTATCTCCAAGTTGCACATAATCTCCAAGTCTATTCATCAGGACGAAGGAGATTGGTCTTTAACGGAATGGTTTTGGGGACTAACCCAAGCCACAAGTAACCGAAAACATAAGAATGATGTTACAGCAACAGCTTAATGACCTTATGGCAATTGACGTGGACTCAGATTAACATGAGTCTATCTTGCCTGAGTTCTGGCAAAAGGAGGGTCTGAGGAACTTTGATTTTCGATCACGATCGAATCGACCCGCCATTTCGTGGCCCGCCGCAATTTTGTGTTGCCATCACTCAGGCAGCACGGCGAACAAAGTCTATTCTGCTTTTTCTGTAGCCTGGTGTCAAAATACGTCCTCGGCCTCTATTTGCGAAGCTGGTGCTAGAACTAGTCGAGTACACTAATCCCTGTCTGGCTTTCTTAATCCTCGTTTCAACTATCTGTTGGCTCACACTATTCTTTCCTGACCGTATCTTATCGACTGGCCTTCATTGTCTCCTGCTAGCATTCTCTCGTGTCACGACTGTCCTCCAATACACACAAACGTATCTCGCCACCTGCAAGTTAGTTATAATCTGTTAATGAATTAGTTTGAAGGTGGGGTGACAAACACAGTTGGAGGAGAGGTCTCTTCGAGTCATCTGATATTTCTGTTTTCAAACCTTTCCTATTGATTTCGGCTTGTTTTCTAACTTTCCGATTGGCTCTTCCTTGTATGCTTTTGGGAGTGTATTTCGTCAATTATTATATTATTGTATAGTATTTAACCTGATGCGCCACAGAGTGAAGTGGCAGTCTCCTGAGAACCTACTCTGTGTACTTCTAGGATAACTGTACTAGCTGCAGCTAGATAAATCTGATCTTCTAACGCCGACAGAGTGTCCCATGTCTCTGTGTAGCGAAGCAGGAGAACTCCGGAGACATAGGGCGTACCCTGCGCCGCCAGGCCCAAAAGGGTCTGGTTCTTCAGTCCTCCCTGGATTGGAAACAAGCATCCTAGGACCGGTTTCGGGGTTTCACCCCTCTTCAGGCAGGATAGCGTGATTCCAGTGGCATGGAGAGCATGGGACCCACGTCTGGGCATACCCTTTCCACTCAGGGTGACCAATGCAAAAACAACAGTTGATGGACAGATTGCCTAGCAATGCCATACATTCACCCCAGAACAGACATCTGGGCCTAAATCCATCTTTTTTTGCCCACCATGCCATTCCAGTTTGAACCCAGCCATTTGCAACTCAGTCTTGACCCGGTGCCTCATGGGAACGGTCCATCCCGAACTGCCAAGCCAGGTCCTCCCTGAACTGGAAACAAACATCCTAGGACCAGTTTCTGGGTTTCACCCCTCTTCAGCCTGGGTAGCTTGATTCCAGTGGCATGGAGAGCACGGGACCCACGTCTGGGCATACACTTCCCACTCGGGGTGACAAATGGAAAAACAAAAGTTGATGGACAGAATGTAGAACAATGTCATACATTCACCCCAGTACAGAGATCTGGGCCTAAATCCATTGTTTTTTTGCACACCATGCCATTTCAGTTTGAACCCAGCCATATGCAAATCAGTCCTGATGCTGTGCCTCATGGGAACAGTCCAGCCCGAGCTGCCAAGCCAAGTTCTCCCTGGATTGGAAACAAGCATCCTAGGACCGGTTTTGGGGTTTCACCCCTCTTCTGCCAGGATAGCTTGATTCCAGTGGCATGAAGGGCACGGGACCTATGTCTGTGCATACACTTCCCACTCAGGGTAACAAATTCAAAAACAAAAGTTGATGGACAGAATGCAGAACAATGTCATACATTCACCCCAGTACATAGACCTGGGCCTAAATCCATTGATTTTTTGCTCACCATGCCATTTCAGTTTGAACACAGCCATACACAAATCAGTCTTGACCCTGTGCCTCATGGGAACAGTCCAGCCTGAACTGCCAAGCCAGGTCCTCCCTGGACTGGAAACAAGCATCCTACGACCGGTTTCGGGTTTGACCCCTCTTCAGCCAGGATAGCTTGATTCCAGTGGTATGGAGAGCACGGGACCCACGTCTGGGCATTCCCTTCCCACTCGGGGTGACAAATGCAAAAACAACAGTTGATGGAAAGATTGCAGAACAATGTCATACATTTACCCCAGAACAGAGATCTGGGCCTAAATCCATCTTTTTTTGCCCACCATGGCATTCCAGTTTGAACCCAGCCATATGCAAATCAGTCTTGACCCTGTGCCTCATGGGAACAGTCCAGCCCGAACTGCCAAGCCAGGTCCTCCCTGGACTGGAAACGAGCATCATAGGACCGGTTTTCTGGGTTTCATCCCTCTTCAGCCAGGATAGCTTGATTCCAGTGGCATGGAGAGCACGAGATCCACGTCTGGGCATACCATTCCCACTCAGGGTCATAATTGCCAAAACAACAGTTGATGGACAGAATGTAGAACAATGTCATACATTCACCCCATTACAGATATCTGGAACTAAATCCATCGTTTTTTTGCTCCCCATGCCATTCCAGTTTGAACCGAGCCATTTGCAAACTAGTCATGACCCTGTGCCTCATGGGAACAGTTCAGCCCGAGCTGCCAAGCCAGGTCCTCCCTGGATTGGAAACAAGCATCCTAGGACCGGTTTCGGGGTTCCACCCCTCTTCAGGCAGGATAGCGTGATTCCAGTGGCATGGAGAGCATGGGACCCACGTCTGGGCATACCCGTTCCACTCAGGGTGACAAATACAAAAACACAAGTTGATGGACAGATTGCCTAGCAATGCCATACATTCACCCCAGAACAGACATCAGGGCCTAAATCCATCTTTTTTTGACCACCATGCCATTCCAGTTTGAACCCAGCCATATGAAACTCAGTCTTGACCCTGTGCCTCATGGGAACGGTCCATCCCGAACTGCCAAGCCAGGTCCTCCCTGAACTGGAAACAAACATCCAAGGACCAGTTTCTGGGTTTCACCCCTCTTCAGCCTGGGTAGCTTGATTCCAGTGGCATGGAGAGCACGGGACCCACTTCTGGGCATACACTTCCCACTCGGGGTGACAAATGGAAAAACAAAAGTTGATGGACAGAATGTAGAACAATGTCATACATTCACCCCAGTACAGAGATCTGGGCCTAAATCCATTGTTTTTTTGCACACCATGCCATTCCAGTTTGAACCCAGCCATATGCAAATCAGTCCTGATGCTGTGCCTCATGGGAACAGTCCAGCCCGAGCTGCCAATCCAGGTCCTCCCTGGATTGTAAACAAGCATCCTAGGACCGGTTTTGGGGTTTCACCCCTCTTCTGCCAGGATAGCTTGATTCCAGTGGCATGAAGGGCACGGGACCTACGTCTGTGCATACACTTCCCACTCAGGGTGACAAATTCAAAAACAAAAGTTGATGGACAGAATACAGAACAATGTCATACATTCACCCCAGTACATAGACCTGGGCCTAAATCCATTGTTTTTTTGCTCACCATGCCATTTCAGTTTGAACACAGCCATACACAAATCAGTCTTGACCCTGTGCCTCATGGGAACAGTCCAGCCTGAACTGCCAAGCCAGGTCCTCCCTCGACTGGAAACAAGCATCGTAGGACCGGTTTCGGGGTTTCACCCCTCTTCAGCCAAGATAGCTTGATTCCAGTGGCATGGAGAGCAAGGGACCCACATCTGGGCATAACCTTCCCACTCGGGGTGACAAATGCAAAAACAAAAGTTGATGCACAGAATGCAGAACAATGTCATACATTCACCCCAGTACAGAGATCTGGGCCTAAATCCATCGTTTTTTTGCCCACCATGCCATTCTAGTTTGAACCCAGCTGTAGGAGAGTGGCATCGACTGCATAGTTGCCCCCAACTTTTTGCTGATGTTTTGACTGGTTTAATGACTTTAGCCAGGCTGTGGCCCTGCTATCCAGGACCCCAGCCTATCTGCTTCCTCTGTTAAATGATGTCAGTCCCCTAGGTACTAACCAATTGGATGCTGAGGGTGCCCTGACAGTCCCTTGTAGATGGTACAATAAGTGTGGTACAATTATTGTGCCACCCTGGGACAGCCATACAAACTGACACCACCAGACCACTACTGTAGTCTGGGTAAGGTGGTGCTAGCACCCCTTATAGGGATATAGGTACCCTATATCCCAATCCATTACAACACATGTACTCTCATAGGTCCGCCCTATAGCAGGCCTTGCTAATCCTACAGGGCAGGGTGCTGAGATATGTGTGATGGGGGACCCCTACCTGAGTAGGGCCTCTCTGCAACCCTCCTAAAATCATTGCTGGGTTGTTTGTAGTGTAGCCATACCATATACTCTTAACGGCATTATAAGTCTATCGCGATAGAGTGATAACTTGAGAATGGCTACACAGAACCATATCGTGTTTGATGTCAAACATGTAGGAATCATACCCCCAGTCCAGCCATGGGCATGAGGGTATGATTCCCCCTGCTAGAGGGGCGATATGGGAAAAGCGGCAGAATTGAGACACCAATTTAAAAGTGCACATGTAGTACAAAATGGCTACTACCCGCCACCCACATGACTCTGGCTGGCTGTTGCTGGGGAAAACCCTAGCCTCGCCAGCTGGACAATAGGGCTCCTGTGGCAGGGAGGTGCTAGCATCTCCCCAGACAGGATAATGTGGATTGGAACATGTGGTACTGTAAATTCTGAACCCGTGTTATAAACATCGTCGTATCATGACGATTTTGGTATCAGCAGACCGAGAATGAATTGGGATACTATGCACAAGCATTTTCGCCATATTCGGGTGAAGAAATCACCCTGAAATTATAGTTTCCGTTCTGAACCCTCAGTTTTCATTGAACGGCAGCCATTTTGTGGTTGCCCTCACATAGACCAATGACTAGGCCAAAAATCGAGTCTGAAGGACACATACACCTTTGCTGACTCCTCTGTGACCTGGGCAAGCTGACTCCACTGCCTGAAGCCAAACCTGTTCGGCCAGTTCCTTTCCCAGTGGCCGAATGTGATTAGTATCAAGGCACAACATATCATAAACCCTTTCATCACACACAAACCATGCCTAATCTTACACACACCTGTCCCTGTTTTTTACTTTATGACTTGCTTTACGAGGAGGAGGTGCCCGTTTTTATTGGGGGTCCGTCGATATCTGATAAAAGTACTGAGCCTTGCCGGATACTTGATTGAGGGCTGGACAAACTGAAATATGGGCTTGTCATCATGACTCTGCTTTTTCTTTGTAGTGAAAATATGTGAATGGTCAACTGTAAAATAAGGAATGTTTGCCTAAAGCATAATATTTTGTATAAAAAGAGAAGGCTGGCTTGTAAGGTTGAGCAGTCTCCTGAGAATATACACCGTGTTGTACTTCTAGGATACCTGTTACTGGTTGCAGCCAATAAATACGATCTTTGACTTCACCAGGAAGACTCTGTGTTTCTGTAGTCTGAAACAGGAAGAACTTGAAGTCTTAGGGTGTGTTCCCTGGCACCACTGGGTTCTGAAAAACCCAGTACTTCAGTTGGCGCCCAACGTGGGGCGATTTCAGCGGTACCGGTCCAAGCCAGAGGTTCGTGAGGAGCTTCGTGTGAAAATTCTGGAGGAAGGCCGCCACTTCATCGACCCCTGCATGTCGACGTGGTCCGAAAGTCTTTGCTGCGAGGTTCCCCGCTTCCCGATGGCTACGAAGGACTGCTGCCCTGACTATCGCCCTGTTTTGGACCCTTGATGATTGGTAGAGCGAAACGATAGACGAGTCTTCTGGTGACTGGTCGCAGTTACCGGACGGGGCTGGCGCCTCCCTTTGATTTCTATTTGGATACTGAATCGAGTATCCCACGATAGGACAAACTCGCCCTTATCATTGGAGGAGTTCACATACAGACCCACTATCCTACTATTGCTTGTTACTGATGGCAAAGGATCTTTTTTTATCTTCTACTTCTAATTAGTACCATTTACTTCTGTTTTCAAACAGGACAGTGATCTCGTATTAAGGATATACTATATCCGATTGGATGGTGAAAGACTCTTGAATTGAGTTAATCAGAACCCTATGTGCTTATTATTCAACCTACTATTTTGGCCCTGAAGAAGTCCAAAGTTGGACGAAACGCGTCGGCTGCTTTTGCTGTTGTCGGAAGTTTTAAAAAAAATCACATGTCAAACTGTATAATAAAGAAGAACCTTTTGGAAAACGTCTTAAAAGATTTGGACTCACTTGTATTATATAGATTGAGTGGTGCATTTGGTGCTGTGTTTTTTCATATGTAGATTCCAAGTATTGGAACAGCATTGTGCTGGCGGGTGCTAACCAAAAGTGCACACTCCTGGTGAATAAATAATCTTTTTCACCATATTATTATATTGAGTTATTCTAAAATCCGGTGCTGTCTTAGTGGGATTCCGCTAGCCCTGTGTTTTGTACTTATGTCTGTTATGGATGTCTTCCGCCAATGGAAAGCACCAAAACAAAGATACGTTTTTGAGAAAATGTGTGCTTTCCTTTGTGAGGAATTGGAGGATAATGAGTTAGAAACAAATCCGCCTGAGTTGTGCCGTGTACGGTTTGAGTTTTCAAAGGGCACGATTGTGGGCTCCGATGTTGAAAAAGCAGTTGCGACGTTGTTGTCCTTTAGGAATAAGGATCTTTCCCAGTCGCTGTTTGAACATGACCCCTCTGTTAAGAAAAAAGTGAGTCAGTACCCAATGAGAGAAGTCCCTCCGGTATGGAAGGACGCCGTTGCGGCTGATGCCGTTAATAACATTGTTGCTGTTCCAGCTCATTTTCAGCATGTTTGGGTACATGTTCCTTGGAAGCGAGCTGAAGTTTTAGCCCTTAAGCAGACCTTGCCTGACCCCCGTAAAAACCCTGCAGGGTATTCTAAGGAATTATCACAGACTGCAGACTCATGCATTATGAATTTAGCTGACATAGACATATTATTTGGGAATGTTGTTCCACAGCCTTTGTGGAGATTGATTCGCCATACAGATCATGTGCAAGAGTTAGGTGACACATGGGCTAATATTAGTACTACAAATGATAGACAAGTTGGTGGTGCCAAGCCTGAGCCTTTGGTATGAGAACTTCCTGCTAGGATCATTACTTACATGAAGACTTTAATGCCTGCGATGCGTGTGAATTGGGATAAATTGTCTGCATGTAAGCAGAAGAAAGATGAAACAGTGTCTGATTTCTTCTCTAGGTTTGAGGAAACGTTTATCAACCACAGTGGTCAAGATATGAGTACAGAAGGTGGTCAACGGTTGTTCGTTGACAAGTTTGTGCACAATTTGCTTCCCGAGCTGTGTAAGAAATTGAAAGATTCAGCGAGTTCTTGGGCTGTTTCCTCTTCAGCACAAATATTGGCTACTGCACAGTACTACGAAAATAGGGATAAAGATGAGAAGGATAGAGCAGAAAAGAAAACTAAAGAGTTAAAGACGAAGGTTCTTTTACAACAAGCGTATCCACCACGTGGTGGTCAGAGTAACTATCAGCAGCCTCAACAGTTTCAGAGAAACTCGCAAAGGTTCGAGTATTCTCAACCACGTGTTCCTGTAGGTTCCAATCAGTGTTCATATTGTAAAGAAGAGGGTCATTTCAAGTATAGTTGTCCTATTTTGTTACAGCGTGCGAATGGTGCTTCTGGCGCAAGAGGTCGAGGTGTTCAACAAGCCCCTAGAGGTAGAGGACGTGGAAGTGTCCCCCAGAACGCGTGTTCCCTTCCGTCTCAGAATTCAATGAATAGTTTTGACCAGCAAAATAATGCGTCTGGTAGGACGGCTCAGTACTATGCTGACGACTACTATGCAGAAGATGAGAATATCGAAGGTAATGATTGCTAGGACAGCCATAGACAAAGAGAGGGAGTTGTTTCAGTTCCAGTAGATCAGAGTGGACCTTATGTTAAGGTGATTACATCAGGTGTGTCAGAGCCTTTTCTGTTGGATACTGGTGCTACAAAGAGTTCTATTATGCACTCAAAACTCCCTGGCGCACCTTTGTCTGGCGAGATGAATGTTTCGGTAGGTTTTTCTGGCGCCCCGGTTAGGAACCCGATTTCTAGTCCTATGTCCCTTTCTGTTGGACCTTGTGAATTGGAAGCACCCCTTATTCTGACGACAGGTTGTGGTGAAAACTTGTTAGAATTGGATTTGTTGAAAAGATTGTATGCAACATTATATTGTTCTCCTTCGGGAGTACAACTTACACTGGGTAGGAAAGTGATCTCTCCAATGTATTTGTCGAAGGACAAACTTCCGACAGAATTGTCGTTTCTTCCTGATATTCTTTGGGCTACTGGTCCTAATGATGTGGGTCTTTTGGAAATACCGCCATATGTTGTGACATTAAAAGCCAATGTTAAATTGCCACGCATTCCCCAATACAAGATCTCTAGTGAAGGTGAAAAAGCGTTGCTAGCGATCATTTATGATTTGATTGAAAAAGATGTAATTGAAGAGACAAGAGGCAACGTTTGTAATAGTCCTGTTCTGCCTGTTTTAAAACGTACTGACCCTTCTCAGCCACCTGTTTACAGGTTCGTGATTGATCTTAGAGAGGTCAATAAAATAGTTGTGCCACAGTTTCCAGTTGTTCCTGATATCACTGCCCTATTGACTATGATTCCAGCTTCCGCCACCTGGTTCTCGGTGATTGACTTGAAGAATGCTTTCTTCAGCATCCCGATTGCCGAGGAGAGCAGGGATATTTTTGGCTTCAGTTTTGGAGGCCGAAGCTTCCGCTTCAAACGCCCTCCTCAAGGCTACTGTGAAAGTCCATCAATATATAGTCAGGCTTTAAAAACACAGCTTGATGCAGTTGTTTTACCTGATGGCGCTACCCTTATTCAATAAGTTGATGACTTGCTAATCGCTGCAGATACTGAGGAGATTTGTAAAGAAGCCACCTTGTCATTGGTGCGTCATTTGTCTGATTTAAATCACAAAGTGTCTCTTTCAAAACTGCAATATTGTCGACAAGAAGTGACCTACTTA
The DNA here is from genome assembly GCF_964204655.1 of Triturus cristatus. Classification (NCBI taxonomy): domain Eukaryota; kingdom Metazoa; phylum Chordata; class Amphibia; order Caudata; family Salamandridae; genus Triturus; species Triturus cristatus. Next base: position 877,301,079 of record NC_140579.1, read on the forward strand.
GGTCATCTCTTATCGAAGGAGGGAAGGAAACTGACCCCAGAAAGAATTCAGTCAATTGCAAAATTGAGTGTGCCAAGGACACAGAGAGAAGTACGTGCTTTATTGGGCATTACATCATATTGCAGACAGTGGAAACCGAATTTCTCTTTGCTGGCCAAACCTTTGGTAGCTTTGACCTGTAAAGATACACCGAATCCCGTTCCATGGTCTGAAGATTGTCAGAAAAGTTTTTCCGAATTGCGTAATGCATTGTGTTCGGCTCCTGTGTTGGGTACCCCCGACTACAGTAAGCCCTTTACGCTGTATGTCCATGAGAAAGAGGGTTGTGCATTGTCAGTGCTGACACAGTCTTTTGGAGACAAGCAGCGTCCATGCGCGTATTTTTCGTCGACTTTGGACCCGGTAGCTAAAGCATTGCCAAGTTGCTTGAGAGCCACAGCGGCAGCAGCTGTTTCTATTCGACAGTCTGCTGGGTTAGTGATGAATAATATGTTGATTGTGATGGTTCCACATGCAGTGGACACGTTGTTAAACAGGACCAAGACACAGCACTTAACTAGTGCTCGATTGTCAGGTTACGAGTTGACACTGTTAGCGAGTCATGTGCACATAAAGAGATGCAATACGTTGAATCCAGCCACTTTATTGCCGATTTCAGTAGAGACAGATGATGTTGAACAGCATGATTGTTTTCTCAGGACAGAAGAAGAAACCTAAGGAAGAGTAGATCTTAAAGATACTCCTCTTGTAAAGTGTGATGGTACCTTATGGGTGGATGGTTCATGCTTCAAGCTTCCGAATGGTGATTCGAATGCAGCATATGCTGTCACGACTTTGCATACGATTGTTGAAGCTGCACGTATACCACATAATTCAGCTCAAGCAGCAGAGTTGATTGCACTTTCGAGAGCGTGTGTGTTATCGAAAGGAATGAAGGTGACCATATATACCGACAGCCAGTATGCGTTTGGTGTGGCTCATAGTTTTGGACGATTGTGGAAAGAACGTGGGTTCCTGACTTCGCATGGAGCTAAGATTCAGCATGGTCAGTTGGTGAATGAACTTCTTGAGTCACTGACCTCGCCATTACAAGTTGCGATTGTGAAATGCAGTGCACACAAGAAGGTTACTGATGATGTTGGTCGTGGCAATGCATTTGCTGACGAAATCGCAAAAGGATCAGCAAAAGATGTGATGAATCGAATGTATGTTGCAGGCCCTGCAAGATGGGTTGGTGATGTTGGAATGTGTGAAGATACAATAGAGAGTGTGAAGTCTCTTCAAGCTGAAGCTTCAGAGAAAGAGTTGAGTGTGTGGAGAGAAAGTACGGGTAGATTGGATGAAAATGGTTGTTGGGTTGACTTGTCAGAACATCAGCGATGGTGGTTACCCAATGCGTATGTGCTTGCAGAGGTGACAATGGCTCATGGAATGGCCCATATCAGTGTGAAAGGGATTTGTAAGTTGTTGGCTCCAGTATGGCAAAATGCAGGAATTCCTAAATGTGCAGAGAATGTGGTCAAGAATTGCATGGTGTGTCTGAAATACAATCCTGGTAGGGGAACCCCAACTCCAGCTGGTCATTTTGCGCCTCCAATGTATCCGTTTGAGGTTTTGCAGCTAGATTTCATCCACATGGAGAGGTGCAACAATTTGAAATACGTACTCGTTGTTGTTTGTGCCTTTTCAAGATGGGTGGAAGCATATCCCTTAAAAGACAACACTGCTTTATCCACAGCTAAAGCCCTTGCCAAAGAATTCTTCCCTAGGTTTGGAATGCCGAGAATGGTCTGGAGTGATAATGGGAGTGAATTTGTGGGTCGAGTGATGAAGAAAGTATGTGAGGGGCTAGGCATCCAGCAAAAATTCCACGCTGCAAATCACCCCCAGTCAGCTGGACTAGTAGAGTGCTATAATGGCACGTTAAAATTGAAGTTGGCAAAAATACAAGCGAGCTCTGGTCTTAAATGGCCTGACGCTCTGCATTTAGCACTCCTATCGACAAGAATGACTGTACATTCGCGAGTGGGACTTAGTCCCTATGAAATTGTGTTCGGCCGCCCGGCCAACATATGGGGAGTGCCAAGACCGACAAAATTCAGTGAGATCGAACACCCTGTACTGCTTGATTATCTGTATGAATTGACGGCTAAATTGCGTGTTTTACACCAACAGGTTCACGATACTCTGCCTCAGGTCTCTGGCGCTCCAGGACATCTTATCGATCCTGGATCACGGGTGCTGGTCAAAAACTTTCAGCGGACAAACAATGACCAGCCCCGTTGGACTGGCCCCCATCTCGTCCTTCTCTCAACAAGATCAGCTGTTCAAGTGGAAGGGAAAAAGAACTGGATCCAAAGCGTACACCGCAAGAGAGTCCCTTTGCCTCTACCGTACGACCGCTGGGTCCAGGAGGGGATCGCTGACTCTGAGACTGAGACTGTGCCTCGTTTTCTGCCTTTTAGCGATGCACGTGTAAAAGGAACACTTTTTGAACAGGAAAGTGACAATATTTTGCAAGAAGCTGTGCCACCGTCAATTCGATTGAACACTACAGAGCCTGAACTCTTGTTCCAGAACCAGACAGTACCTGGAAAAAGCCGTTACAATCTGAGGCCGAGAACTATGGACAAATAAACATTCTTTTTCTTTGCTATTTTTGAAAGTGCAGCTCTCTCATCTGAGAAACTTTCTTATTTTTGTTTTTCGAACCACCATCCGGGTTCAGCTGTAGGGTCGTGGTTGCCCAAGTCTTTGGAGTGCAGCTGAAGACGTTAGGTCGACAGTTCTGGTCGGTCTAAGGGAGTTGCCCTGGACTGACAGAAGCATTCCTTAGCATAGAACACCCTACCACCGCGAGCAGCAATTAGAGAGGATGGAGTTTTTCGAGAATGAGAGACCTGCCAAACAGATGAACTTTAAAGCCAGAATGTGTGTAATGATGACAAAGAAACGATTTTTGATATTATGTATTTTCATGTTGCTTAGTGTAATGACGTTTTTAATAGGATATGTTTTATTCTCTTTTCAACTGACGTTTGCACCCACTACACAGCCCATACCTCCTTCTACTGTTTCCTCGCATTCTTTTCACCCCCTGCCTGAACAAGAGTCTGCTAGAAGATTAGAATTTGTCAATAATTCATTCATTCAGCTTCTACACCAACACCAATTAGTAGTGAACACAACTAACTGTTGGGTGAGTGGTCTTATGCCTCATACTACTGATAAAGGTATCCCTTATCTGGTCCTGCCTTTCAGCCATAATGGTTCTGTGTGGGCATATAGAACGATATTCATATACGCTCATGAAGCCAACCCCCTACGTTCTGTGAAAGATAATCCTAAGAATAGTGCTCTAGTTAATGGTATAGTAGATATGATTAGGGAAGATATTTCCTATGAGACTATCCCGAGAGATGAGACACTAGCATTTATTGGATGGAACATACCAGGATATGGAGTTACTCTGAGTGAGAACCAGCGAGCAAAGAGATCCTCCCCGATTTGGATTGTACCCCATCAGGGTCACCTATGTCTGCAAGGTAATGGCAAGAATCCCAGAGCTCAGTTAGGGAAAAGTATCAGCACTGAAACATATGTTTTTACGTCTCAGACTTCCCCTTCGTTCTTAGCAGCTAAGGGTACCTATTTCATCTGCCATAATAGAGCCTATACATGGTTGCCCCCTTACTTCTCAGACACATGTTTTGTTTCGTTCCTGTTGCCTCCCACCTACACGGCCGCGGCAGATTACCATAAGACAAGGATAGTTAGAGGTGTCATCAGTAAAGAAGACACTACAGGACAGGAACTTGGAGATTTCGTAAAGGGTTTTCTGCCGTTTTGGGGGCCTATGGTTAACAGCAGGAACATAAGGCAATTGACAAGGGTGGTTGAATCCACGGTAGATGAAACCGCCGGTGCCCTTAGTAATTTGACAGCTGAGCTCCAGTCGGATCGCCTTATGACTCTTCAGAACAGGTTCGCATTAGACGTCATACTTGCAGACCGAGGTGGGGTATGTAAAGTGATCCAATCAAGTTGTTGTGTTTTCATTCCAGATAACGCTCCAACAGTCTACCAGGCCATTTCCAAACTGCATAAGATCTCCGAATCTATACACGTGGATAAAGGAGATTGGTCATTGATGGGGTGGTTCTGGGAACTGATATCCGCCTGGGGATGGAAGATTCTGATAGTCATTGGGATGATCTTGGCCATTCTTTTCCTGTTCTGTCTGTCTGTACAGTGTGCTCCTGCAATATGTGGCCTCTGTGCTACATCGTGTGTAAGGAAACCTGTATCAAGGGACGAGATAAGTAATAGGATGATGCTACAGCAACATCTCAACGACTTTATGAACATAGACCTGGACTCAGACCTAGACTCAGATTAACGTGAGTATAGGTTATTGCCTATGTAAGGGCAAAAGGAGAGTCTGTGGTACTGAAAATTCTGAACCCGTGTTATAAACATCGTCGTATCATGACGATTTTGGTATCAGCAGACCGAGAATGAATTGGGATACTATGCACAAGCATTTTCGCCATATTCGGGTGAAGAAATCACCCTGAAATCATAGTTTCCGTTCTGAACCCTCGGTTTCCATTGAACGGCAGCCATTTTGTGGTTGCCCTCACATAGGCCAATGACTAGGCCAAAAATCGAGTCTGAAGGACACATACACCTTTGCTAACTCCTCTGTGACCTGGGCAAGCTGACTCCACTGCCTGAAGCCAAACCTGTTCGGCCAGTTCCTTTCCCAGTGGCCGAATGTGATTAGTATCAAGGCACAACATATCATAAACCCTTTCATCACACACAAACCATGCCTAATCTTACACACACCTGTCCCTGTTTTTTACTTTATGACTTGCTTTATGAGGAGGAGGTGCCCGTTTTTATTGGGGGTCCGTCGATATCTGATGAAAGTACTGAGCCTTGCCGGATACTTGATTGAGGGCTGGACAAACTGAAATATGGGCTTGTCAACATGACTCTGCTTTTTCTTTGTAGTGAAAATATGTGAATGGTCAACTGTAAAATAAGGAATGTTTGCCTAAAGCATAATATTTTGTATAAAAAGAGAAGGCTGGCTTGTAAGGTTGAGCAGTCTCCTGAGAATATACACCGTGTTGTACTTCTATACAAATACGATCTTTGACTTTACCAGGAAGACTCTGTGTTTCTGTAGTCTGAAACAGGAAGAACTCAAAGTCTTAGGGTCTGTTACCTGGCTCCGCTGGGTTCTGAAAAACCCAGTACTTCAAACAGGGTGGGTGCACCAAATGTCCTTTCAAAGTTGCACGTAGGCAGCTGCAGAGCCCTCATTCTGCATACACCGCTTGGAACCAGTTCAGGGGCATCCTGCCCCTCGCCCAGGCGGGAAACACACAAAGGGGAGAGGGTGTAGCCACCCTTTCCCGCCTCACCACACATTGGTGGACACTACTCTGGACACTCCCCTAATCTTGGGGATAAAGGTGAATAACGTGGCCCCAGAGCCTTCAGATTAATCTTGATCTTTACAGTCTTAACCTTCGACTTACTGCTGCCCAGCTGACGGAAGAAATCTCCCTTGGGATAAAGGAGTTATCCCCCTGCTTGGCAGGCACCTGAAACACTGCAAGTGACCCAGTTGAAACCTTGCTGCTCCTACGGACTTCGACGACTTCCAGCACCCTTGAGGTGGGTTTCCAGCACATCACAGAGGCCAGTGAGTGTGCTCAACGAGTTTGGGCACTGTGGACCACGTGGGTGCCGAGATCCCCAATACCCCAGGACACCGGCCACCTCTTGCGTAGCACACGACCCTGATGAGTGGGGAAGTTGGGCTTTGGCCCGGTTTGAGCCAACCACTCTACAGCGATTGTGCCAAAGACCAGCGCCCTAGCCCCCTCCGGTGGCCCGTGGGTGCCCTTTTATGCACTCCAAATTGCTGCCTCCCGCAGTCCCTTGTCTCTCGACTTGTGGGCCCTAGCAGAGGTCTATTTCTACAATCAAGAGTTCCCCTGGTTGCTCCAGCCCTGCTCTACAGTCTCCCCAAAGGAGACCTCTCCCAGACGTCGTGGGTCTGCACTGTAGCAGATTTATTTATCCTTCGTGGGTTGCGGTTGCCAAGGCTTAGTGGATCCAATCCGGACACTAACACTGCAGCAACCCTCATCCAACGTGGGACAGTCACCATCCAGAAGCTGGCCTTCCTTGAAGCCTCCCGGAGCCCGTGGCTGCAGATCCAAGCTACACAACTTTGCACCTGAAGCACCCGACATCGAAGGGCTCTTTGCTTTGAGCCTCCTGGTCACTTTGCCGTGACCCAGACTCTGCCCCTCTGCTTTCAGGTTCTTCTCTACAATCTTCACATCTTTGATCTTCACGGCATCCTCGACGCTTTTGGCTAGCAGCACTTTTGAACATTTTCCTATAGAAAATCAGCCCGCGACCCGACACCAGAATCTACCTATGCACCCGGCTTCCCTGGGGCAGGTAACAGTGGTACCTCGGTACTCTCGTGGTAGTGGGCTCCTCAAACGCTTAAGTCTAAAGTTTTAACTTTGTACTCCTGCTAGAAGTGACTTTAATCTGTGTAATTTCAACCGCAACATTCTCCATAGACTATAATTGAGATCCCGATAGCAGCTATTTCCACTGCACGCGCCTCCCGTGGGTCCCCTTCCTCATAACCTGGGGTGGATTCTTAAGGGGCCAGCGATCCTAAATGCCCTAGGCATTGTCTGTAGAATTGTCGTGGTTCTTATACCACTTTTTTGATATATGGTTTGGTCCCCCCTGGGGCCCAGTGATTCCTGTGCTATTTATTGTGTTTATAAATGCTTGTTTGAATTGTAACTTTGCCACTAGCCTCATAAAGAGACTGTGGGATTCTGTCTAGAATAAATACATATATTTTATATATACACCTGTGTGGGCTACTCTTTCATTTGGTTATTCAAGAGGTTATTATGGTAAAACAATAAGCTTAACACTCCTTCAAGACTTAGCCTGAAGGCTGCTCTCCACAGCTACCACTAGGATAGCTTTCTTTAAAGGTTGTCTTAAACCTATCATCAATAAGAGTCGAATTGGACTGGTTCAAGGTGTCCCTATTACTAGGAGACAGGATAATCCAGGCCAACTTCTCACACCAGCCATATGCAAATCAGTCTTGACCCTGTGCCTCATGGGAACAGTCCAGCACGAACTACCAAGCCAGGTCCTCCCTGGACTGGAAACAAGCATCCTAGGTCCGGTTTTGGGGTTTCACCCCTTTTCAGCCAGGATAGCTTGATTCCAGTGGCATGGAGAGCACGGGACCCTCGTCTGGGTATACAATTCCCACTCGGGGTGACAAAACCAAAAACAACAGTTGATGGACAAAATGCAGAACAATGTCATACATTCACCCCAGTACAGAGATCTGGGCCTAAATCCATCTTTTTTTGCTCACCATGCCATTCCAGTTTGAACCCAGCCATATGCAAATCAGTCTTGACCCTCTGCCTCGTGGCAACGGTCCAGCCCGAACTGCCAAGCCAGGTCCTCCCTGGACTGGAAACAAACATCCTAGGACCGGTTTCGGGGTTTTACCCCTCTTCAGCCTGGATAGCTTGATTCCAGTGGCATGGAGAGCACGGGACCCACATCTGGGCATACCCTTCCCACTCGGGGTGACAAATGGAGAAACAAAAGTTGATGGACAGAGTGTAGAACAATGTCATACATTCACCCCAGTACAGAGATCTGGGCCTAAATCCATTGTTTTTTTGCTCACCATGCCATACCAGTTTGAACCCAGCCATATGCAAATCAGTCCTGACGCTGTGCCTCATGGGAACAGTCCAGCCCGATCTGCCAAGCCAGGTCCTCCCTGGACTGGAAACAAGCATCCTAGGACCGGTTTCGGGGTTTCACCCCTCTTCTGCCAGGATAGCTTGATTCCAGTGGAATGGAGGGCACAGGACCTACGTCTGTGCATACCCTTCCCACTCGGGGTGACAAATGGAAAAACAAAAGTTGATGGACAGAATGTAGAACAATGTCATACCTTCACCCCAGTACAGAGACCCAGGCCTAAATCCATTGTTTTTTTGTTCACCATGCCATTCCAGTTTGAACCCAGCCATATGCAAATCAGTCCTGATGCTGTTCCTCATGGGAACAGTCCAGCCTGAACTGCCAAGCCAGGTCCACACTGGACTAGAAACAAGCAAACTAGGACCGGTTTCGGAGTTTCACCCCTCTTCAGCCAGGATAGCTTGATTCCAGTGGCATGGAGAGCACGGGACCCACGTCTGGGCATAACCTTCCCTCTCGGGGTGATAAATGGAAAAACAAAATTTGATGGACAGAATGGAGAATAAAGTCATACATTCACCCCAGTACAGAGATCTGGGCCTAAATCCATTGTTTTTTTGCTCACCATGCCATTCTAGTTTTAACCCAGCCATATGCAAATCAGTCCTGACACTGTGCCTCATGGGAACAGTCCAACCCGAGCTGCCAAGCCAGGTCCTCCCTGGACTGGAAACAAGAATCCTAGGACCGGTTTCGGGGTTTCACCCCTCTTCTGCCAGGATAGCTTGATTCCAGTGGCATGGAGGGCACGGGACCTACGTCTGTGCATACCCTTCCCACTCGGGGTGACAAATTCAAAAACAGAAGTTGATCGACAGAATGCAGAACAATGTCATACATTCACCCCAGTACAGAGACCTGGGCCTAAATCCATTGTTTTTTTGCTCACCATGCCATTTCAGTTTGAACACAGCCATACGCAATTCAGTCTTGACCCTGTGCCTCATGGGAACAGTCCAGCCTAAACTGCCAAGCCAGGTCCCCCCTGGACTGGAAACAAGCATCCTAGGACCGGTTTGGGGGTTTCACCCCTCTTCAGCCTGGATAGCTTGATTCCAGTGGCATGGAGAGCACGGGACCCACGTCTGGGCATACCCTTCCCACTTGGGGTGACAAATGAAAAAACAACAGTTGATGTACTGAATGCACAACAATGTCATACATTCACTCCTGTACAGAGACCTGGGCCTAAATCCTTTGTTTTTTGCTCACCATGCCATTTCAGTTTGAACACAGCAATACACAAATCAATCTTGACCCTGTGCCTCATGGGAACAGTCCAGCCCGAACTGCCAAGCCAGGTCCTCCATGGACTGGAAACAAGCATCGTAGGACCGATTTTGGGGTTTTACCCCTCTTCAGCCAGGATAGCTTGATTCCAGTGGCATGGAGAGCAAGGGACCCATATCTGGGCATAACCTTTCCACTCGGGGTGACAAATGCAAAAACAAAAGTTGATGGACAGAATGCAGAACAATGTAATACATTCACCCCAGTACAGAGATCTGGGCCTAAATCCATTGTTTTATTGCACACCATGTCATTCCAGTTTGAACCCAGTCATATGCAAATCAGTCTTGACCCTGTGCCTCACTAGAACAGTCCAGCATGAACTACCAAGCCGGTCCTCCCTGGACTGGAAACAAGCATCATAGGACCGGTTTCGGGTTTGACCCCTCTTCAGCCAGGATAGCTTGATTCCAGTTGCATGGAGAGCATGGGACACACGTCTGGGCATACCCTTCACACTCGGGGTGACAAATGCAAAAACAAAAGATGATATACAGAATGCAGAACAATATCATATATTCACCCCAGTACAGAGATCTGGGCCTAAATACATTGTTGTTTTGCTCACCATGCCATTCCAGTTTGAACCCAGCCATATGCAAATCAGCCTTGACCCTGTGCCTCATGGGAGAGGTCCAGCCCGAACTGCCAAGCCAGGTCCTCCCTGGACTGGAAACAAACATCCTAGGACCGGTTTCGGGGTATCACCCCTCTTCAGTCTGGATAACTTGATTCCAGTGGCATGGAGAGCACGGGACCCATGTCTGTGCATACCCTTTCCACTCGGGGTGACAAATTCAACAAGCATTTGCAATGCAATAGGTCTCGCATTAGGAAAGTTTGAGCTATTGGTATTGTAAGTGCCAAATTTTGTATTTGTGTTGGTTTTGAAAATAGCTAAATTAATAGCTTTGTCATTTACAATTCCAATAGTTTTAACTTTCGCAAATGTGACATTTGTAAGGCAATATGTGTTGTATTTACGTGACTTAGATGTATTGATATTACAAATAACAATGGCTTTTAATTTTTTTAAATAATTAATACTTAAATAAAAGTTATTGTAATTTATAATGGCAATAGCTTAAACTTTTGTAAATAACTTTTGTGAAGATTATGTTTAGTGTATTTTATTGTGACGAAAATCCAAGAACAGAAGTGAAATATTAACATCTTTTTGTGACATTTGTAATAAAGCTTGAAACATTGAGAGAACATATTTGAACCAGTTGTTGTTGAATGGTTGCACAGATTGATGTTGTGGTGGCGACGAGTGATGCTGTGGCGGCGACGAGTGATGCTGTGGCATTCAGTGATGCTGTGGTAGCGCATAGTGATGTTGTTGTGCCCCTGAGTGATGCTGTGGTGGTGCTGAGTGATGCTGTGGTGATGCGATAGATAGATTGAGTGCGATAGATAGAGGGAGGGCGATAGATAGATAGAGGGAGGGCGATAGATAGATAGAGGGAGGGCGATAGAGAGAGGGCGATAGATAGATAGAGGGAGGGCGATAGAGTGAGGGCGAAAGATAGAGGAAGGGCGATTGATAGATAGAGAGAGGGACGGCGATAGATAGATAGAGGGAGGGCGATAGAGTGAGGGAGGGCGATAGAGTGAGGGAGGGCGATAGATAGATAGATAGATAGATAGATAGATAGATAGATAGATAGATAGATAGATAGATAGATAGATAGATAGATAGATAGATAGATAGTGAGGGCGATGGAGGGCGATAGATAGCTAGAGGGCGATAGATAGAGTGAGTCCGATAGCTAGATAGAGTGATAGATAGAGAGTGAGGGCGATAGATAGATAGATCGCGTGAGTGCGATAGATAGATAGTGTGAGGGTGATAGATGGATAGATTTTGTGTGATAGATAACTATTTAGAGTGATGGTGATAGATAGATAGCTAGAGGGCGATCGATAGAGTGCTATAGGTAGATAGCTAGAGGGCGATAGATAGAGCGTTGGCGATAAATAGATAGAGTGTGGGCGATAAGATAGATAGTTAGATAGATAGATAGTTATGGCAATAGATAGATAGATGGAGTGAGGGCGATAGATAGAGTGAGGGCGATAGAAAGATAGATAGCAGTGTGGTGGCTAATGTGTGTAGGGCAGTGTGTGAGGTGGCATTTTCTGGGGTCTAATGTGTGTAGGGTCAGTGTGAGTGGTGTATGTGGAGGGGTAAGTGTGAGTGGTCTTTGTGGAGGGGTAAGTGTGAGTGGTATGTGTGAGGGGGCAGTGTTTGGTCTGTGTGAGAGGGGGGCAGTGTTTGGTCTGTGTGAGAGGGGGCAGTGTGTGTGGTCTGTGTGAGAGGGGGCAGTTGGTTGTTTATTGACTTGTCAGTAAACTGTATTTCTATTTTCTGTAAAGGCTGTATTAGATTGTGTATTTTTTTTCAATACTGACACTGGCTCACGTAAATGACTGCAGTGCCTTTGAAGTAAACTCTATTCTTATATATTTGAGGGTGAGGGGGTGCAGAGTTTGAGGGGGCTAATGTTTGCTAGGGCAGTGTGTGAGTTGGCATTTTGTGGGGTCTAATATGTGTAGTGCAGTGTGTAAGGGTGGGAGCTGTGTGTGTGTGCGTGGTGTGAGTGTGCAGTCTGTGTTTTGAAAGTATTTTTCATTCACGTTTCATGTAAGGTTTGTGACTTGTAAGTAAAGTGTATTTGTATTGTAAACTCTTTTTTCTTTTGAGAAAAAAACGCACAGTGTGACACTGGGTCACGTAAATCACTGCAGTGACTTAGAAGTAAACTAACTGTATTCGTATTTATTTAAAGTACTGTCTTTTTAATTGTACGCAAAAAAAACGCACGGGCTCATATAAATCACTCCAGTGCCTTCAGGGCTGTGAATACTCACGCTAAAAGTAAAAACAAAAGGGGAGATGAAAGGAAGGGTGGGAGGGACTTTGTCGACAGAGCATATGGGGGTGAGGGGGTGTGCAGGACGGTGAGCTGAATGTGTGTGCCAGAGAAGGAGAGTGCGGCGCGTGCGCGCCACAGCATTTCCAGGCCGCAACCTCCACGTGAATTTTGTTGATTTGTTAAATAAAATTACACAAAATTAAGCACCAAATGCATAGCACCGACAAACATTGTCCGAAAACAAAAAAATGCTTAAAATGCGTTTTGAAAACGTTTTGTTCCTGTAACGTTTGTGACTTTTTAAAAAATGTGAAAATGCACCTACTGACATCGTACAAAATAGGGGGCAGAGTGTGTGGGGGGGTGCAGAGTGTGGGGGGGGTGCAGAGTGTGAGGGGGCAGTGTGTGTGGTCTGTGTGAGAGTGGGGCAGTGTGTGTGGTCTGTGTGAGAGGGTGGCGTGTGAGAGGGTGGCAGTGTGTGTGGTCTGTGTGAGAGGGGGGCAGTGTGTGTGGTCTGTGTGAGAGGGGGGCAGTGTGTGTGGTCTGTGTGAGAGGGGGCAGTGTGTGTAGTGTTTGTGAGAGGGAGCAGTGTGTGGGCTGTGTGCGAGGGGGGCAGTGTGTGGTGTGTGTGTGCGAGGGGCCTAATATGTGTAGTGCAGTGTGTAAGGGTGGGAGCTGTGTGTGTGTGCGTGGTGTGAGTGTGCAGTCTGTGTGTTTTGAAAGTATTTTTCATTCACGTTTCATGTGAGGTTTGTGACTTGTAAGTAAAGTGTATTTGTATTGTAAACTCTTTTTTCTTTTGAGAAAAAAACGCACAGTGTGACACTGGGTCACGTAAATCACTGCAGTGACTTAGAAGTAAACTGTATTCGTATTTATTTAAAGTACTGTCTTTTTAATTGTACGCAAAAATAAACGCACGGGCTCATGTAAATCACTCCAGTGCCTTCAGGGCTGTGAATACTCACGCTAAAAGTACAAGCAAAAGGGGAGATGAAAGGAAGGGTGGGAGGGACTTTGTCGACAGAGCATATGGGGGTGAGGGGGTGTGCAGGACGGTGAGCTGAATGTGTGTGCCAGTAGAAGGAGAGTGTGGCACGTGCGCGCCACAGCATTTCCAGGCCGCAACCTCCACGTGACTTTTGTTGATTTGTTAAATAAAATGACACAAAATTAAGCACCAAATGCATAGCACCGACAAACATTGTCCGAAAACAAAAAAAATGCTTAAAATGCGTTTTGAAAACGTTTTGTTCCTGTAACGTTTGTGACTTTTTAAAACAAGTACCGTTTCTCCAAGACAGTTTAGTTACACGATGGTAAATGAGCCGGTTTATGTTTCTAGTGTCACTGTGCCTGTGGTGAGTGGACATGTTGGCGAGCGTTCCCCTCACTCCCGCACGTCAGCTGTGGCTGTCCTGGCATGAAGGATCACGTAGCTCGGTGATCGACTGCCTTACAAGATGTCTCGTGCCAGACTTCATGAAATGTCTTAACGTAGGATGGCCATGTATCCTCCTCCACAAAGCATCATTTGATATCCCGACTTTAATTACGCGCCTCTACTGACGGGCCCCGCCGTTGCCACAGCAACGGCAAGCCGCTAATTAAGTTGTAGCCTTATTCCTCCCTGAGACTTTAAATGCAGGACTTTAACAAATAGCGCTGGGGAAGGCGCGCACCTTGCCACGGCGCCATTGTCCTGCAGCTTATTTTTAATTACAATGAATCCTGAGATACGCGATCCCAGAAATACTTTGTGGGAATAGCGGTGAATGCGCTCGTCATGCGAATGGCGCCTAGAGTCGGCTGCGGGGTGAGGAGGGGGTGCTACGGCTTCAGCAGTCACGGTGAGCTGTCTGAAGCAGAGATGGGGCCACGGGGAGCGAGGGGTGCATATGACGGAGGGACAAGGGAGAGACAGGCGAACAGGACAGATTATGGGGTAGCAAAAAACAAGGGGGCGAGAGAAGGGGCGCCAGAAGAGAGCGGTGCTCAGCCTGGGTACAAACAGAAAGCGAAGGGGACCAGGGATAGGAAGGGACAGGCAGGCGCCAATGGGGGCGGGGGAGCGGTAGTAACAAAACGGGGCACAACACTCAGAATAGAGGCGTTCTCGAGGGTGGATAAAAGTAGCAGAAAGAAATAGGAACAAGCATTGGACGCGCGAGACGCGATGGTGGGGGGGTGGGGGAGAGAAGCGCGAGTTCTGGTGTTTGTTAGTGCAAGGTGGGGGGAGAGGGGGGTGTAATTGGGTTGGGTTTTTGGCGTGTATTTTAAGTATTAGTGCACTCGTGTGGGTATGCCTGCGATATTTCTTAGAATATGGATCTGCCTGAGGGAAAGGCAAGAAAGAGGGTGGTGGTGCGTGTGGGGGCAGGAGGTCGAGGGCAGCTGTGGATTAGCAGCTAAGGGTCCCTTCTTAATCTGACGGGCTGCAGGAGCCCAGCCTGCAAGAATCGCAATAAAAAACAAGCAGGAAGTGGGATAAGGGAGGGGGTAGGGGAGAGAGGCAATGCAGGCTGGCAAATGGTGAGCACTTTTCGCGGGCGGCCGTGCGGCCGCGAAAGTGAAAGAAAACGAATGCTTTCAGGCTGCCAAATGGTGCGCGCGCCCGGAGCACATGCACTGTAGTTGGCGGCCTGAAATGCACTCGTTTCCACTTCCAAAAGTCGCTTACTATAAGTCTCGCCAGAGCAGCGCTAAAGCGCTGTCTCAGGCGAGACCTAAAAACAGAAGTTGATGGACAGAATGCAGAACAATGTCATACCTTCACCCCAGTACAGAGACCCGGGCCTAAATCCATTGTTTTTTTGTTCACCATGCCATTCCAGTTTGAACCCAGCTATATTCAAATCAGTCCTGATGCTGTGCCTCATGGGAACAGTCCAGCCTGAACTGCCAAGCCACGTCCACACTGGACTGGAAACAAGCAATCTAGGACCGGTTTCGGAGTTTCACCCCTCTTCAGCCAGGATAGCTTGATTCCAGTGGCATGGAGAGCACGGGACCCACGTCTGGGCATAACCTTCCCACTCAGGGTGATAAATGGAAAAACAAAAGTTGATGGACAGAATGGAGAATAAAGTCATACATTCACCCCAGTACAGAGATCTGGGCCTAAATCCATTGTTTTTTTGCTCACCATGCCATTCCAGTTTTAACCCAGCCATATGCAAATCAGTGCTGACACTGTGCCTCATGGGAACAGTCCAACCCGAGCTGCCAAGCCAGGTCCTCCCAGGACTGGAAACAAGAATCCTAGGACCGGTTTCGGGGTTTCACCCCTCTTCTGCCAGGATAGCTTGATTCCAGTGGCATGGAGGGCACGGGACCTACGTCTGTGCATACCCTTCCCACTCGGGGTGACAAATTCAAAAACAGAACTTGATCGACAGAATGCAGAACAATGTCATACATTCACCCCAGTACAGAGACCTGGGCCTAAATCCATTGTTTTTTTGCTCACCATGCCATTTCAGTTTGAACACAGCCATACGCAATTCAGTCTTGACTCTGTGCCTCATGGGAACAGTCCAGCCTAAACTGCCAAGCCAGGTCCTCCCTGGACTGGAAACAAGCATCCTAGGACCGGTTTTGGGGTTTCACCCCTCTTCAGCCTGGATAGCTTGATTCCAGTGGCATGGAGAGCACGGGACCCACATCTGGGCATACCCTTCCCACTTGGGGTGACAAATGAAAAAACAACAGTTGATGTACTGAATGCAGAACAAAGTCATAAATTCACCGCAGCACAGAGATCTGGTCCTAAATCCATCGTTATTTTGCTCACCAAGCCATTCCAGTTTGAACCCAGCCATATGCAAATCAGTCTTGACCCTGTGCCTCATGGGAACAGTCCAGCCCGAACTGCCAAGCCAGGTCCTCCCTGGACTGGAAACAAGCATCTTAGGACCGGTTTTGGGGGTTCACTCCTCTTCAGCCAGGATAGCTTGATTCCAGTGGAATGGAGAGCACGGGACCGACGTCTGGGCATAACCTTCCACTCGGGGTGACAAATGCAAAAACAAAAGTTGACGTACAGAATGCAGAACAATGTCATATATTCACCCAAGTACAGAGATCTGGGCATAAATGCATCCTTTTTTTGCTCACCATGCCATTCCATTTTAAAACCAGTCATATGCAAATCAGTCTTGACCCTGTGCCTCATGGGAACAGTATAGCCCGAGCTGCCAAGCCAGGTCCTCCCTGGACTGGAAACAAGCATCCTAGGACCGGTTTCGGGGTGTCACCCCTCTTCAGGCAGGATAGCGGGATTCCAGTGGCATGGAGAGCACGGGACCCACATCTGGGCACACCCTTTCCACTCGGGGTGACAAATGCAAAAACAACAGTTGATGGACAGATTGCCGAGCAATGTCATACATTCACCCCAGAACAGAGATCTGGGCCTAAATCCATATTTTTTTGCCCTCCATGCCATTCCAGTTTGAACCCAGCCATATGCAAATCAGTCTTGACCCTGTGCCTCATGGGAACGGTCCAGCCCAAACTGCCAAGCCAGGTCCTCCCTGGACTGGAAACAAACATCCTAGGACCGGTTTCGGGGTTTCACCCCTCTTCAGCCTGGATAGCTTGATTCCAGTGGCATGGAGAGCACGGGACCCATGTCTGGGCATACCCTTCCCACTCGGGGTGACAAATGGAAAAACAAAAGTTAATGGACAGAATGTAGAACAATGTCATACATTCACCCCAGTACAGAGATCTGGGCCTAAATCCATTGTTTTTTTTGCTCACCATGCCGTTACAGTTTGAACCCAGCCATATGCACATCAGTCCTGACACTGTGCCTCATGGGAACAGTCCAGCCCGAGCTGCCAAGCCAGGTCCTCCCAGGACTGGAAACGAGCATCTTAGGACCGATTTTGGGGTTTCACCCCTCTTCTGCCAGCATAGCTTGATTCCAGTGGCATGGAGGGCACGGGACCTACGTCTGTGCATACACTTCCCACTCAGGGTGACAAAATCAAAAATAGAAGTTGATAGACAGAATGCAGAACAGTGTCATACATTCACCCCAGTACAGACACCTGGGCCTAAATCTATAGTTTTTTTGCTCACCATGCCATTTCAGTTTGAACACAGCCATACGCAAATCAGTCTTGACCCTGTGCCTCATTTGAACAGTCGAGCCCGAACTACCAAGCCAGGTCCTCCCTGGACTGGAATCAAGCATCCTAGGACCGGTTTCGGGGTTTTACCCCTCTTCTGCGAGGATAGCTTGATTCCAGTGGCATGGAGGGCACGGGACCCATGTCTGTGCATTCCCTTCCTACTCGGGGTGACAAATTCAAAAACAAAAGTTGATGGACAGAATGCACAACAATGTCATACATTCACCCCAGTACAGAGACCTGGGCCTAAATCCTTTGTTTTATTGCTCACCATGCCATTTCAGTTTGAACACAGCAATACGCAAATCAGTCTTGACCCTGTGCCTCATGGGAACAGTCCAGCCCGAACTGCCAAGCCAGGTCCTCCGTGGACTGGAAACAAGCATCGTAGGACCGATTTTGGGGTTTTACCCCTCTTCAGCCAGGATAGCTTGATTCCAGTGGCATGGAGAGCAAGGGACCCATATCTGGGCATAACCTTTCCACTCGGGGTGACAAATGCAAAAACAAAAGTTGATGGACAGAATGCAGAACAATGTAATACATTCACCCCAGTACAGAGACCTGGGCCTAAATCCTTTGTTTTATTGCTCACCATGCCATTTCAGTTTGAACACAGCAATACGCAAATCAGTCTTGACCCTGTGCCTCATGGGAACAGTCCAGCCCGAACTGCCAAGCCAGGTCCTCCGTGGACTGGAAACAAGCATCGTAGGACCGATTTTGGGGTTTTACCCCTCTTCAGCCAGGATAGCTTGATTCCAGTGGCATGGAGAGCAAGGGACCCATATCTGGGCATAACCTTTCCACTCGGGGTGACAAATGCAAAAACAAAAGTTGATGGACAGAATGCAGAACAATGTAATACATTCACCCCAGTACAGAGATCTGGGCCTAAATCCATCGTTTTATTGCACACCATGCCATTCCAGTTTGAACCCAGTCATATGCAAATCAGTCTTGACCCTGTGCCTCACTAGAACAGTCCAGCATGAACTACCAAGCCGGTCCTCCCTGGACTGGAAACAAGCATCATAGGACCGGTTTCAGGTTTGACCCCTCTTCAGCCAGGGTAGCTTGATTCCAATTGCATGGAGAGCATGGGACACACGTCTGGGCATACCCTTCACACTCGGGGTGACAAATGCAAAAACAAAAGATGATATACAGAATGCAGAACAAAATCATATATTCACCCCAGTACAGAGATCTGGGCCTAAATACATTGTTGTTTTGCTCACCATGCCATTCCAGTTTGAACCCAGCCATATGCAAATCAGCCTTGACCTTGTGCCTCATGGGAGAGGTCCAGCCTGAACTGCCAAGCCAGGTCCTCCCTGGACTGGAAACAAACATCCTAGGACCGGTTTCGGGGTATCACCCCTCTTCAGTCTGGATAGCTTGATTCCAGTGGCATGGAGAGCACGGGACCCATGTCTGTGCATACCCTTTCCACTCGGGGTGACAAATTCAAAAACAGAAGTTGATGGACAGAATGCAGAACAATGTCATACCTTCACCCCAGTACAGAGACCCGGGCCTAAATCCATTGTTTTTTTGTTCACCATGCCATTCCAGTTTGAACCCAGCTATATTCAAATCAGTCCTGATGCTGTGCCTCATGGGAACAGTCCAGCCTGAACTGCCAAGCCACGTCCACACTGGACTGGAAACAAGCAATCTAGGACCGGTTTCGGAGTTTCGCCCCTCTTCAGCCAGGATAGCTTGATTCCAGTGGCATGGAGAGCACGGGACCCACGTCTGGGCATAACCTTCCCACTCGGGGTGATAAATGGAAAAACAAAAGTTGATGGACAGAATGGAGAATAAAGTCATACATACACCCCAGTACAGAGATCTGGGCCTAAATCCATTGTTTTTTTGCTCACCATGCCATTCCAGTTTTAACCCAGCCATATGCAAATCAGTCCTGACACTGTGCCTCATGGGAACAGTCCAGCCTAAACTGCGAAGCCAGGTCCTCCCTGGACTGGAAACAAGCATCCTTGGACCGGTTTCGGGGTTTGACCCCTCTTCAGGCAGGATAGCGTGATTCCAGTGGCATGGAGGGCACGGGACCCATGTCTGTGCATTCCCTTCCCACTCGGGGTGACAAATTCAAAAACAAAAGTTGATGGACAGAATGCACAACAATGTCATACATTCACCCCAGTACAGAGACCTGGGACTAAATCCATCGTTTTTTGCTTACCATGCCATTCCAGTTTGATCTCAGCCATTTGCAAATCAGTCTTGACCCTGTGCCTCATGGGAACAGTCCAGCCCGAACTGCCAAGCCAGGTCCTCCCTGGACTGGAAACAAGCATCCTAGGACCGGTTTCGGGGTTTCACCCCTCTTCAGCTAGGATAGCTTGATTCCAGTGGCAAGGAGAGCACGGGACTCAAGTCTGGGCATACCCTTCCCACTTGGGGTGACAAATACAAAAACAACAGTTGATGGACATAATGCAGAACAATGTCCTACATTCACCCCAGTACAGAGATCTGGGCCTGTATCCATCGTTTTTTTGCTCACCATTCCATTCCAGTTTTAACCCAGCCATATGCAAACTAATCTTGAACCTGTGCCTCATGGGAACAGAACAAGCCAAACTATAAATCCAGGTCCTCTCTGGACTGTAAACAAGCATCCTAGGACCAGTTTGGGGGTTTCACCCCTCATCAGCCGGGATAACTTGATTCCAGTGGAATGGAGAGCACGGGACCCAGGTCTGAGCATACCCTATCCACTCAGGGTGACAAAATCAAAAACAAAAGTTGATGTACAAAATGGAGAACAATGTCATACATTCACCCCAGCACAGAGATCTGGGCCTAAATCCATCGTTTTTTTGATCACCATGCTGTTCCAGTTTGAACCCAGCCATATGCAAACTTGCCTTGACCCTGTGCCTCATGGGAACAGTTCAGCCCGAGCTGCCAAGCCAGGTCCTGCCTGGACTGGAAACAAACATCCTAGGATCGGTTTCGGGGTTTCACGCCTCTTCAGCCAGGATAGCGTGATTCCAGTGGCATGGAGAGCACGGGACCCACATCTGGGCATACCCTTTCCACACGGGGTGACAAATGCAAAAACAACAGTTGATGGACAGATTGCCGAGCAATGTCATACATTCACCCCAGAACAGAGATCTGGACCTAAATCCATCTTTTTTTGCCCACCATGCCATTCCAGTTTGAACCCAGCCATATGCAAATCAGTCTTGACCCTGTGCCTCATGGTTACGGTCCAGCCCGAACTGCCAAGCCAGGTCCTCCCTGGACTGGAAACAAGCATCGTAGGACCGATTTCGGGGTTTCACCCGTATTCAGCTAGGATAGTTTGATTCCAGTGGCAAGGAGAGCACTGGACCCACGTCTGGACATACGCTTCCCACTCGGGTGACAAATGCAAAAACAAAAGTTGATGGACAGAATGCAGAACAGTGACATACATTCACTCCAGTACAGAGATCTGGGCCTGAATCCATCTTTTTTTGTTCACAATGCCATTCCAGTTTGAATCCAACCATACGCATATCAGTCTTGACCCTGTGCCTCATGGGAACAGTCCAGCCCGAACTGCCAAGCCAGGTCCTCCCTGGACTGGAAACAAGCATCATAGGACCGGTTTCGGGTTTTCATCCCTCTTCATCCAGGATAGCTTGATTCCAGTGGCATGGAGAGCAAGGGACCCACATCTGGGCATACCCGTCCCACTCGGGGTGACAAATGCAAAAACAACAGTTTATGGACAGAATGCAGAACAATGTCATACATTCACCACAGTACAGAGATCAGGGCCAAAATCCATCATTTTTTGGCTCACCATGCCATTCCAGTTTGAACCCAGTCATATGCAAATCAGTCTTGACCCTGTGCCTTATGGAAACAGTCCAGCCCGAACTGCCAAGCCATGTCCTCCCTGGACTGGAAACAAGCATCGTAGGACCGATTTCGGGGTTTCACCTCTCTTCAGGCAGGATAGCGTGATTCCAGTGGCATGGAGGGCAGAGCACAGGACCCACATCCATCTGGGCATACCCTTTCCACTTGGGGTGACAAATGCAAAAACAACAGTTGATGGACAGATTGCCGAGCAATGTCATACATTCACCCCAGAACAGAGATCTGGGCCTAAATCCATCTTTTTTTGCCCACCATGCCATTCCAGTTTGAACCCAGCCATATGCAAATCAGTCTTGACCCTGTGCCTCATGGTTACGGTCCAGCCCGAACTGCCAAGCCAGGTCCTCCCTGGACTGGAAACAAGCATCGTAGGACCGATTTCGGGGTTTCACCCGTATTCAGCTAGGATAGCTTGTTTCCAGTGGCAAGGAGAGCAAGGGACCCACATCTGGGTATAACCTTTACACTCGGGGTGACAAATGCAAAAACAAAAGTTGATGGACAGAATACAGAACAATGTCATACATTCACCCCAGTACAGAGATCTGGGACTAAATCCATAGTTTTTTTGCACACCATGCCATTCCAGTTTGAACCCAGCCATATGCACATCAGTCCTGACACTGTGCCTCATGGGAACAGTCCAGCCCGAGCTGCCAAGCCAGGTCCTCCCAGGACTGGAAACAAGCATCTTAGGACCGATTTCGGGGTTTCACCCCTCTTCTGCCAGCATAGCTTGATTCCAGTGGCATGGAGGGCACGGGACCTACGTCTGTGCATACCCTTCCCACTCAGGGTGACAAAATCAAAAATAGAAGTTGATAGACAGAATGCAGAACAGTGTCATACATTCACCCCAGTACAGACACCTGGGCCTAAATCCATTGTTTTTTTGCTCACCATGCCATTTCAGTTTGAACACAGCCATACGCAAATCAGTCTTGACCCTGTGCCTCATGGGAACAGTCTAACCCGAGCTGCCAAGCCAGGTCCTCCCTGGACTGGACACAAGCATCCTAGGACCGGTTTCGGGGTTTGACCCCTCTTCAGGCAGGATAGCGTGATTCCAGTGGCATGGAGGGCACGGGACCCATGTCTGTGCATTCCCTTCCCACTCGGGGTGACAAATTCAAAAACGAAAGTTGATGGACAGAATGCACAACAATGTCATACATTCACCCCAGTACAGAGACCTGGGACTAAATCCATCGTTTTTTGCTTATCATGCCATTCCAGTTTGATCTCAGCCATATGCAAATCAGTCTTGACCCTGTGCCTCATGGGAACAGTCCAGCCTGAACTGCCAAGCCAGGTCCTCCCTGGACTGGAAACAAGCATCCTAGGACCGGTTTCGGGGTTTTACCCCTCTTCAGCTAGGATAGCTTGATTCCAGTGGCAAGGAGAGCACGGGACTCAAGTCTGGGCATACCCTTCGCACTTGGGGTGACAAATACAAAAACAACAGTTGATGGACATAATGCAGAACAATGTCCTACATTCACCCCAGTACAGAGATCTGGGCCTGTATCCATCGTTTTTTTGCTCACCATTCCACTCCAGTTTTAACCCAGCCATATGCAAACTAATCTTGAACCTGTGCCTCATGGGAACAGAACAAGCCAAACTATAAATCCAGGTCCTCTCTGGACTGTAAACAAGCATCCTAGGACCAGTTTGGGGGTTTCACCCCTCATCAGCCGGGATAACTTGATTCCAGTGGAATGGAGAGCACGGGACCCAGGTCTGAGCATACCCTATCCACTCAGGGTGACAAAATCAAAAACAAAAGTTGATGTACAAAATGGAGAACAATGTCATACATTCACCCCAGCACAGAGATCTGGGCCTAAATCCATCGTTTTTTTGATCACCATGCTATTCCAGTTTGAACCCAGCCATATGCAAACTTGCCTTGACCCTGTGCCTCATGGGAACAGTTCAGCCCGAGCTGCCAAGCCAGGTCCTGCCTGGACTGGAAACAAACATCCTAGGATCGGTTTCGGGGTTTCACCCCTCTTCAGCCAGGATAGCGTGATTCCAGTGGCATGGAGAGCACGGGACCCACATCTGGGCATACCCTTTCCACACGGGTGACAAATGCAAAAACAACAGTTGATGGACAGATTGCCGAGCAATGTCATACATTCACCCCAGAACAGAGATCTGGACCTAAATCCATCTTTTTTTGCCCACCATGCCATTCCAGTTTGAACCCAGCCATATGCAAATCAGTCTTGACCCTGTGCCTCATGGTTACGGTCCAGCCCGAACTGCCAAGCCAGGTCCTCCCTGGACTGGAAACAAGCATCGTAGGACCGATTTCGGGGTTTCACCCGTATTCAGCTAGGATAGTTTGATTCCAGTGGCAAGGAGAGCACTGGACCCACGTCTGGACATACGCTTCCCACTCGGGTGACAAATGCAAAAACAAAAGTTGATGGACAGAATGCAGAACAGTGACATACATTCACTCCAGTACAGAGATCTGGGCCTGAATCCATCTTTTTTTGTTCACAATGCCATTCCAGTTTGAACCCAACCATACGCATATCAGTCTTGACCCTGTGCCTAATGGGAACAGTCCAGCCCGAACTGCCAAGCCAGGTCCTCCCTGGACTGGAAACAAGCATCATAGGACCGGTTTCGGGTTTTCATCCCTCTTCATCCAGGATAGCTTGATTCCAGTGGCATGGAGAGCAAGGGACCCACATCTGGGCATACCCGTCCCACTCGGGGTGACAAATGCAAAAACAACAGTTTATGGACAGAATGCAAAACAATGTCATACATTCACCACAGTACAGAGATCAGGGCCAAAATCCATCATTTTTTGGCTCACCATGCCATTCCAGTTTGAACCCAGTCATATGCAAATCAGTCTTGACCCTGTGCCTTATGGAAACAGTCCAGCCCTAACTGCCAAGCCATGTCCTCCCTGGACTGGAAACAAGCATCGTAGGACCGATTTCGGGGTTTCACCCCTCTTCAGGCAGGATAGCGTGATTCCAGTGGCATGGAGGGCAGAGCACAGGACCCACATCTGGGCATACCCTTTCCACTTGGGGTGACAAATGCAAAAACAACAGTTGATGGACAGATTGCCGAGCAATGTCATACATTCACCCCAGAACAGAGATCTGGGCCTAAATCCATCTTTTTTTGCCCACCATGCCATTCCAGTTTGAACCCAGCCATATGCAAATCAGTCTTGACCCTGTGCCTCATGGTTACGGTCCAGCCCGAACTGCCAAGCCAGGTCCTCCCTGGACTGGAAACAAGCATCGTAGGACCGATTTCGGGGTTTCACCCGTATTCAGCTAGGATAGCTTGTTTCCAGTGGCAAGGAGAGCAAGGGACCCACATCTGGGTATAACCTTTACACTCGGGGTGACAAATGCAAAAAGAAAAGTTGATGGACAGAATACAGAACAATGTCATACATTCACCCCAGTACAGAGATCTGGGACTAAATCCATAGTTTTTTTGCACACCATGCCATTCCAGTTTGAACCCAGCCATATGCAAATCAGTCTTGACCCTGTGCCTCATGGGAACAGTCCAGCACGAACTACCAAGCCAGGTCTCCCTGGACTGGAAACAAGCATCCTAGGACGGGTTTCGGGTTTGACCCCTCTTCAGCCAGGATAGCTTGATTCCAGTTGCATGGAGAGCATGGGACCCACGCCTGGGCATAGCCTTCACACTCGGGGTGACAAATGCAAAAACAAAAGTTAATGGACAGAATGCAGAATAATGTCATACATTTACCCCCAGTACAGATATCTGGGCCTAAATCCATAATTTTTTTGCTTACCATGCCATTGCAGTTTGATCTCAGCCATATGCAAATCAGTCTTGACCCTGTGCCTCATGGGAACAGTCCAGCCCGAACTGCCAAGCCAGGTCCTCCCTGGACTTGAAACAAACATCCTAGGACCGATTTCGGGGTTTCACCCCTCTTCAGCCTGGATAGCTTGATTCCAGTGGCATGGAGAGCACGGGACCCACATCTGGGCATACCCTTCCCACTCAGGGTGACAAATTCAAAAACAGAAGTTGAGGGACAGAATGCAGAACAATGTCATACATTCACCCCAGTACAGAGATCTGGGCCTAAATCCATTGTTTTTTTCCTCACCATGCCATTCCAGTTTGAACCCAGCCATATGCAAATCAGTCTTGACCCTGTGCCTCATGGGAACAGTCCAGCCCGAGCTGCCAAGCCAGGTCCTCCCTGGACTGGAAACAAGCATACTAGGACCGGTCTTGGGTTTCACTCCTCTTCAGCCAGGATAGCTTGATTCCAGTGGTATGGAGAGAACTGGACCCACGTCTGGGCATAACCTTCCCACTCGGGGTGACAAATGCAAAAACAAAAGTTGATGTACAGAATGCAGAACAATGTCATATATTCACCCAAGTACAGAGATCTGGGCCTTAATCCATCGTTTTTTTGCTCACCATGCCATTCCAGTTTGAACCCAGTCATATGCAAATCAGTCTTGACCCTGTGCCTCATGGGAACAGTCCAGCCTGAAATGCCAAGCCAGGTCCTCCCTGGACTGGAAACAATCATCGTAGGACCGATTTCGGGGTTTCACCGCTCTTCAGCCAGGATAGCTTGATTCCAGTGGCATGGAGAGCAAGGGACCCACATCTGGGCCTAACCTTTCCACTCGGGGTGACAAATGCAAAAACAAAAGTTGATGTACAGAATGCAGAACAATGTCAAACATTCACCCCAGTACAGAGATCTGGGCCTAAATCCATCGTTTTTTGCTCACCATCCCATTCCAGTTTGAACCCAGCCATATGCAAATCAGTCTTGACCCTGTGCCTCATGGGAAAAGTCCAGCACGAACTACCAAGCCAGATCCTCCCTGGACTGGAAACAAGCATCATAGGACTGGTTTCGGGTGTGACCCCTCTTCAGCCAGGATAGCTTGATTCCAGTTGCATGGAGAGCATGGGACCCACGTCTGGGCATACCCTTCACACTCGGGGTGACAAATGCAAAAAAAAAAGATGATATACAGAATGCAGAACAATATCATATATTCACCAAAGTACAGAGATCTGGGCCTAAATCCATCGTTTTTTTGCTCACCATGCCATTCCAGTTTGAATCCAGCCATATGCAAATCAGTCTTGACCCTGTGTCTCATGGGAACAGTCCAGTCTGAGCTGCCACGCCAGGTCTTCTCTGGACTGGAAACAAGCATCCTAGGACCGGTTTTGGGGTTTCACCCCTCTTCAGCCTGGATAGCTTGATTCCAGTGGCATGGAGAGCACAGGACCCACTTCTGGGCATACCCTTCCCACTCGGGTGACAAATTCAAAAACAGAAGTTGATGGACAGAATGCAGAACAATGTCATACATTCACCCCAGTACAGAGACCTGGGCCAAAATCCATTGTCTGTTTTGCTCACCATGCCATTTCAGTTTGAACACAGCCATACGCAAATCAGACTTGACCCTGTGCCTTATGGGAACAGTCCAGTACGAACTACCAAGCCAGGTCCTCCCTGGACTGGAAACAAGCATCATAGGAACGGTTTCGGGTTTGACTCCTCTTCAGCCATGATAGCTTGATTCCAGTTGCATGTAGAGCACGGGATTAACGTCTGGGCATACCCTTCACACTCGGGGTGACAAATGCAAAAACAAAAGATGATATACAGAATGCAGAACAATATCATATTTTCACCCCAGTACAGAGATCTGGGCCTAAATACATTGTTTTTTTGCTCACCATGCCATTCTAGTTTGAACCCAGCCATATGCAAATCAGTCTTGACCCTGTGCGTCATGGGAACAGTCCAGTCCGAGCTGCCAAGCCAGGTCCTCCCTGGACTGGAAACAAGCATCCTAGGACCAGTTTTGGGGTTTCACCCCTCTTCAGGCAGGATAGCGTGATTCCAGTGACGTGGAGAGCACAGGACCCACATCTGGGCATACCCTTTCCACTCGGGGTGACAAATTCAAAAACAACAGTTGATGGACAGATTGCCGAGCAATGTCATACATTCACCACAGAACATAGATCTGGGCCTAAATCCATCTTTTTTTGACCACCATGCCATTCCAGTTTGAACCCAGCCATATGCAAATCAGTCTTGACCCTGTGCCTCATGGGAACGGTCCAGCCCGAACTGCCAAGCCAGGTCCTCCCTGGACTGGAAACAAACATCCTAGGACCGGTTTCGGGGTTTCACCCCTCTTCAGCCTGGATAGCATGATTCCAGTGGCATGGAGAGCACGGGACCCACGTCTGGGCATACCCTTCCCACTCGGGGTGACGAATGGAAAAACAAAAGTTGATGGACAGAATGTAGAACAATGTCATACATTCACACCAGTACAGAGATCTGGGCCTAAATCCATTGTTTTTTGCTCACCATGCCATTTCAGTTTGAACCCAGCCATATGCAAATCAGTCTTGACCCTGTGCCTCATGGGAAAAGTCCAGCACGAACTACAAAGCCAGGCCCTCCCTGGACTGGAAACAATCATCGTAGGACCGATTTCGGGGTTTCACCGCTCTTCAGCCAGGATAGCTTGATTCCAGTGGCATGGAGAGCAAGGGACCCACATCTGGGCCTAACCTTTCCACTCGGGGTGACAAATGCAAAAACAAAAGTTGATGTACAGAATGCAGAACAATGTAATACATTCACCCCAGTACAGAGATCTGGGCCTAAATCCATCGTTTTTTGCTCACCGTCCCATTCCAGTTTGAACCCAGCCATATGCAAATCAGTCTTGTCCCTGTGCCTCATGGGAAAAGTCCAGCACGAACTACCAAGCCAGGTCCTCCCTGGACTGGAAACAAGCATCATAGGACTGGTTTCGGGTGTGACCCCTCTTCAGCCAGGATAGCTTGATTCCAGTTGCATGGAGAGCATGGGACCCACGTCTGGGCATACCCTTCACACTCGGGGTGACAAATGCAAAAAAAAAAGATGATATACAGAATGCAGAACAATATCATATATTCACCAAAGTACAGAGATCTGGGCCTAAATCCATCGTTTTTTTGCTCACCATGCCATTCCAATTTGAATCCAGCCATAAGCAAATCAGTCTTGACCCTGTGTCTCATGGGAACAGTCCAGTCCGAGCTGCCACGCCAGGTCTTCTCTGGACTGGAAACAAGCATCCTAGGACCGGTTTTGGGGTTTCACCCCTCTTCAGCCTGGATAGCTTGATTCCAGTGGCATGGAGAGCACAGGACCCACTTCTGGGCATACCCTTCCCACTCGGGTGACAAATTCAAAAACAGAAGTTGATGGACAGAATGCAGAACAATGTCATACATTCACCCCAGTACAGAGACCTGGGCCACAATCCATTGTCTTTTTTGCTCACCATGCCATTTCAGTTTGAACACAGCCATACGCAAATCAGACTTGACCCTGTGCCTTATGGGAACAGTCCAGT
Source organism: Triturus cristatus (assembly GCF_964204655.1). Taxonomy (NCBI): domain Eukaryota; kingdom Metazoa; phylum Chordata; class Amphibia; order Caudata; family Salamandridae; genus Triturus; species Triturus cristatus. Next base: position 877,329,597 of record NC_140579.1, read on the forward strand.
ACGAACTACCAAGCCAGGTCCTCCCTGGACTGGAAACAAGCATCATAGGAACGGTTTCGGGTTTGACTCCTCTTCAGCCATGATAGCTTGATTCCAGTTGCATGGAGAGCATGGGACCCACGTCTGGGCATACCCTTCACACTCGGGGTGACAAATGCAAAAACAAAAGATGATATACAGAATGCAGAACAATATCATATTTTCACCCCAGTACAGAGATCTGGGCCTAAATACATTGTTTTTTTGCTCACCATGCCATTCCAGTTTGAACCCAGCCATATGCAAATCAGTCTTGACCCTGTGCGTCATGGGAACAGTCCAGTCCGAGCTGCCAAGCCAGGTCCTCCCTGGACTGGAAACAAGCATCCTAGGACCAGTTTTGGGGTTTCACCCCTCTTCAGGCAGGATAGCGTGATTCCAGTGACGTGGAGAGCACAGGACCCACATCTGGGCATACCCTTTCCACTCGGGGTGACAAATTCAAAAACAACAGTTGATGGACAGATTGCCGAGCAATGTCATACATTCACCACAGAACAGAGATCTGGGCCTAAATCCATCTTTTTTTGACCACCATGCCATTCCAGTTTGAACCCAGCCATATGCAAATCAGTCTTGACCCTGTGCCTCATGGGAACGGTCCAGCCCGAACTGCCAAGCCAGGTCCTCCCTGGACTGGAAACAAACATCCTAGGACCGGTTTCGGGGTTTCACCCCTCTTTAGCCTGGATAGCATGATTCCAGTGGCATGGAGAGCACGGGACCCACGTCTGGGCATACCCTTCCCACTCGGGGTGACAAATGGAAAAACAAAAGTTGATGGACAGAATGTAGAACAATGTCATACATTCACACCAGTACAGAGATCTGGGCCTAAATCCATTGTTTTTTGCTCACCATGCCATTCCAGTTTGAACCCAGCCATATGCATATCAGTCCTGATGCTGTGCCTCATGGGAACAGACCAGCCCGAGCTGCCAATCCAGGTTCTCCCTGGACTGGAAACAAGCATCCTAGGACTGGTTTCGGGGTTTCACCCCTCTTCTGCCAGGATAGCTTGATTCCAGTGGCATGGAGGGCACAGGACCTACGTCTGTGCATACCCTTCCCACTCGGGGTGACAAATTCAAAAACAGAAGCTGATGGACAGAATGCAGAACAATGTCATACATTCACCCCAGTACAGAGACCTGCCTGAATCCATTGTTTTTTTGCTCACCATGCAATTTCAGTTTGAACACAGCCATACGCAAATCAGTCTTGACCCTGTGCCTCATGGGAACAGTCTAGCACGAACTACCAAGCCAGGTCTCCCTGGACTGGAAACAAGCATCCTAGGACCGGTTTCGGGTTTGACCCCTTTTCAGCCAGGATAGCTTGATTCCAGTTGTATGGAGAGCATGGGACCCTCGTCTGGGCTTAGCCTTCACACTCGGGGTGACAAATGCAAAAACAAAAGTTAATGGACAGAATGCAGAATAATGTCAAACATTCACCCCCAGTACAGAGATCTCGGCCTAAATCCATTGTTTTTTGCTTACCATGCCATTCCAGTTTGATCTCAGCCATATGCAAATCAGTCTTGACCCTGTGCCTCATGGGAACAGTCCAGCCCGAACTGCCAAGCCAGGTCCTCCCTGGACTGGAAACAAGCATCCTAGGACCGGTTTCGGGGTTTCACCCTTCTTCAGCCAGGATAGCTTGATTCCAATGGCAAGGAGAGCACGGGACTCAAGTCTGGGCATACCCTTCCCACTTGGGGTGACAAATACAAAAACAACATTTGATGGACATAATGCAGAACAATGTCCTACATTCACCCCAGTACAGAGATCTGGGCCTCAATCCATTGTTTTATTGCTCACTATGCCATTCTACTTTGAACCCAGCCATATTCAAATCAGTCTTGACCCTGTGCCTCATGGGAACAGTCCAGCCCAAACTACCAAGCCAGGTCCTCCCTGGACTTGAATCAAGCATCCTAGGACCGGTTTCGGGTTTCATCCCTCTTCAGCCAGGATAGCTTGATTCCAGTGGCATGGAGAGCACGGGACCCACGTCGGGCATACCCTTCTCACTCGGGGTGACAAATGCAAAAACAACAGTTGATGGACAGTATGCAGAACAATGTCATACATTCACCCCAGCACAGAGATCTGGGCCTAAATCCATCGTTTTGTGATCACCATGCCATTCCAGTTTGAACCCAGCCATATGCAAACTAGTCTTGACCCTGTGCCTCATGGGAACAGTTCAGCCCGAGCTGCCAAGCCAGGTCCTGCCTGGACTGAAAACAAAAATCCTAGGACAGGTTTCGGGGTTTCACCCCTCTTCAGCCAGGATAGCTTCATTCCAGTGGAATGGTGAGCAAGGGACCCACATCTGGGCTGAACCTTTTCACTCGGGGTGACAAATGCAAAAACAAAAGTTGATGTACAGAATGCAGAACAATGTCATATATTCACCAAAGTACAGAGATCTGGGCCTAAATCCATCGTTTTTTTGCTCACCATGCCATTCCAGTTTGAATCCAGCCATATGCAAATCAGTCTTGACCCTGTGTCTCATGGGAACAGTCCAGTCCGAGCTGCCACGCCAGGTCTTCTCTGGACTGGAAACAAGCATCCTAGGACCGGTTTTGGGGTTTCACCCCTCTTCAGCCTGGATAGCTTGATTCCAGTGGCATGGAGAGCACAGGACCCACTTCTGGGCATACCCTTCCCACTCGGGTGACAAATTCAAAAACAGAAGTTGATGGACAGAATGCAGAACAATGTCATACATTCACCCCAGTACAGAGACCTGGGCCAAAATCCATTGTCTTTTTTGCTCACCATGCCATTTCAGTTTAAACACAGCCATACGCAAATCAGACTTGACCCTGTGCCTTATGGGAACAGTCCAGTACGAACTACCAAGCCAGGTCCTCCCTGGACTGGAAACAAGCATCATAGGAACGGTTTCGGGTTTGACTCCTCTTCAGCCATGATAGCTTGATTCCAGTTGTATGGAGAGCACGGGACCCACGTCTGGGCATACCCTTCACACTCGGGGTGACAAATGCAAAAACAAAAGATGATATACAGAATGCAGAACAATATCATATTTTCACCCCAGTACAGAGATCTGGGCCTAAATACATTGTTTTTTTGCTCACCATGCCATTCCAGTTTGAACCCAGCCATATGCAAATCAGTCTTGACCCTGTGCGTCATGGGAACAGTCCAGTCCGAGCTGCCAAGCCAGGTCCTCCCTGGACTGGAAACAAGCATCCTAGGACCAGTTTTGGGGTTTCACCCCTCTTCAGGCTGGATAGCGTGATTCCAGTGACGTGGAGAGCACAGGACCCACATCTGGGCATACCCTTTCCACTCGGGGTGACAAATTCAAAAACAACAGTTGATGGACAGATTGCCGAGCAATGTCA